>NC_092711.1:214674247-215369040 GCF_047496885.1 Scyliorhinus torazame | reverse complement strand
AACAGCCCTATCCGGGAGCGGGAGAGAGAGAGAGAGAGAGCCGGAGCGCAGCGAGTGCAGCTTGGGATTCAGGTAGGTGTTTAAACTTGCCCCCAGGTTCCAGCGGCCTTCATTTTCGGGAGCGGGAGAGAGAGCCAGAGTGCAGCGAGTGCAGCTTAGGATTCAGGTAGGTGTTTAAACTTGCCCCCAGGTTCCAGCGGCCTTCATTTCTGGGAGCGGGAGAGAGAGAGAGAGAGAGAGCCGGAGCGCAGCTTGTGATTCAGGTAGGTGTTTAAACTTACACCCAGGTTCCAGCGGCCTTCATTTTCGGGAGCGGGAGAGAGAGCCGGAGCGTAGCAAGTGCAGCTTGGGATTCAGGTAGGTGTTTAAACTTGCCCCCAGGTTCCAGCGGCCTTCATTTCCGGGAGCGGGAGAGAGAGAGGGAGACTGAGTGCAGCTTGGGAATCAGGTAGGTGCTTAATTGTTTGAATTTTACCTCTATGTAAGTTGGGCGGTTGCTAAACCCGAGATACTACACTTGTAGCGTCTCCCACCCTTCCACCTCCTCTAACCTAAGGGGGTGAGTGAATATCAGGTAAGCTCTCTCTTTTTTTTTTCTTTTATCCGCAAGTTATAGCTTCAGATTTTTGGCGGGCGCAGTGGCCAGGGGTTTGTCGGGAAGGTAAGTTTACCCTTTAAAAACTTACCTTGCAGGAGAAGCGGCCTTTAGATTTTCGGCGGGAGCAGTGGCCAGGGGTCTGTCAGGGAGGTAAGTAGCTGGGAGAAATTTAACTCTTCGTGGGTTGGTAAGTATTGTGATTGGCAAGTAAAATCCTTATTCCTTTCACTTATTCATTACTTGATATTATATTTGTAATCAGTTAAGGTAAAGTGTAAAAATGGCAGGAGATCCCAGACCCGTGTTATGCTCCTCGTGCTCAATGTGGGAGTTCAGGGACGTGGCCGATGCCCCTGACTCCTTCATGTGCAGGAAGTGTGTCCAGCTGCAGCTCCTGTTAGACCACATGACAGCTCTGGAGCTGCGGATGGACTCACTTTGGAGCATCCGCGATGCTGAGGAGGTCATGGATAGCACGTTCAGTGAGTTGGTCACACCGCAGATTAGGATTGGTGAGAGAGACAGGGAATGGGTGACCAATAGGCAGAGAAAGAACAGGAAGGCAGTGCAGGTGTCCCCTGCGGTCATCTCCCACCAAAACAGGTATACCGTTTTGAATACGGTTAGGGGAGATGACTCACCAGGGGAAGGCAGTAGTAGCCAGGCTCATGGCACCGTGGCTGGCTCTGCACAGAAGGGCGGGAAAAAGACTGACAGGGCTATAGTCATAAGGGATTCAATCGTAAGGGGAGTAAACTGGCGTTTCTGTGGTCAAAAACGAGACTCCCGAATGGTATGTTGCCTCCCGGGTGCACGGGTCAGGGATGTCTCAGATCAGCTGCAGAACATACTGAAGGGGGAGGGTGAACAGACAGTTGTCGTGGTGCATATAGGCACCAACGATATAGGTAAAAAATGGGATGAAGTCCTACAATCAGAATTTAGGGAGTTAGGAGACAAGTTAAAAAGTAGGACCTCAAAGGTAGTAATCTCAGGATTGCTACCAGTGCCACGAGACAGTCAGAGTAGAAATTCAAGAATAGTCAGAATGAATACGTGGCTTGAGAGATGGTGCAGGAGGGAGGGGTTCAGATTTTTGGGAACGCGGTTCTGGGGGCGTGGGACCATTACAAATCAGTTGGTCTACACCTGGGCAGGACTGGAAACAATGTCCTAGGGGGTGCTTTTGCTAACACTGTTGGGGAGGTTTTAAACTAATGTGGCAGGGGGATGGGAACCAGATTAGGAAGTTAGAGGTCAGTAAAGAGGCAGCAACTAAAGCCAGCAAGGTACTAGATAATAAACTCAATGTGATGAAGGGGAAGAGTAGACAGGGAAGAGATGAAGAACGCAAAGGGACAGGTGGTCGGAGGTGCATATGTTTCAATGCGAGAAGTGTAGCAGGTAAGGCAGATGAACTTAGGGCTTGGATTAGTACCTGGGAATATGATGTTATTGGTATTACGGAGACTTGGTTGAGGGAAGGGCAAGACTGGCAACTAAATATCCCAGGGTATAGATGCTTCAGGAGGGAGAGAGAGTGAGGTAAAAGGGGTGGAGGAGTTGCATTACTGGTCAGAGATGATATCACAGCTATGATTAAGGAGGGCACGATGGAGGATTCGAGCACTGAGGCAATATGGGTAGAGCTAAGAAATAGGAAGGGTGCACTAACATTGTTTACTACAGGCCTCCCAAAAGAGAGCGTGAAGTAGAGGTACAAATATGTAGACAGATTATAGAAAAATGTAGGAGCAATAGGGTGGTCGTGATGGGAGATTTTAACTTCCCCAACATTGAATGGGACTCATGTAGTGTTGGAGGCGTAGATGGAGCAGAATTTGTAAGGAGCATCCAGGAGAGTTTTTTTAGAGCAGTATGTAAATAGTCCAACTCGGGAAGGGGCCATACTAGACCTGGTATTGGGGAATGATCCCGGCCAGGTGGTTAAAGTTTCAGTCGGTGATTACTTTGGGAATAGCGATCACAATTCCGTAAATTTTAGAATACTCATGGACAAAGACGAGAGTGGTCCTAAAGAAAGATTGCTAAATTGGGGAAAGGCCAAGTATAACAAAATTCGGCAATAGCTAGGGAATGTGGATTGGGAGCAGCTCTTTAAGGGTAAATCCCCATTTGAAATGTGGGAGTCTTTTAAGGAAAGGTTGATTAGAGTGCAGGACAGACATGTCCCTGTGAAAATGAGGGATAGAAATGGCAAGATTAGGGAACCATGGATGACGGGTGGAATTGTGAGACTAGCTAAGATGAAAAAGGAAGTATACATAAGATCTAGGCGACTTAAATCTGATGAAGCTTTGGAGGAATATGGGGAAAGTAGGACAAATCTCAAACGCGCAATAAAGAGGGCTAAAATGAAAATGAAAATGAAAAATTGTTTATCGTCACAAGTAGGCTTCAATGAAGTTACTGTGAAAAACCCCTAGTCGCCACATTCCGGCGCTTGTTCGGGGAGGCTGTTACGGGAATTGAACCGTGCTGCTGGCCTGGTCTGCTTTCAAAGCCAGCGATTTAGCCCTGTGCTAAACAGCCCCTAAAAGGGGTCATGAAATATCTTTGGCTAACAGGGTTAAGGAAAATCCCAAAGCCTTTTATTCGTATATAAGGAGCAAGAGGGTAACTAGAGAAAGAATTGGCCCACTCAAAGACAAAAGAGGGAATTTATGCGTGGAGTCAGAGGAAATGGGTGAGATTCTTAATGAGTACTTTGCATCGGTATTCACCAAGGAGAGGGACATGACGGATGTTGAGGCTACGGATGGATGTTTAAATACTCTAGGTCAAGTCGGCATAAGGAAGGGGGAAGTTTTGGGGATTCTAAAAGGCATTAAGGTGGACAAGTCCCCAGGTCCGGATGGGATCTATCCCAGATTACTGAGGGAAGCAATAGCTGGGGCCTTAATAGATATCTTTGCAGCATCCTTGAGCACGGGTGAGGTCCCGGAGGACTGGAGAATTGCTAATGTTGTCCCTTTGTTTGAGAAGGGTAGCAGGGATAATCCAGGGAATTATAGACCTGTGAGCTTGACGTCAGTGGTAGGCAAACTGCTGGAGAAGATACGGAGGGATAGGATCTATTCATATTTGGAAGAAAATAGACTTATCAGTGATAGGCAGCATGGTTTTGTGCAGGGAAGGTCATGTCTTACAAACCTAATAGAATTCTTCGAAGAAGTGACAACGTTAATTGATGATGGAAGGGCTGTAGATGTCATATACATGGACTTCAGTAAGGCTTTTGATAAAGTTTCCCATGGCAGGTTGATGGAATAAGTGAAGTCAATATGGGGTTCAGGGTGTACTAGCTAGATGGATAAAGAACTGGCTGGGCAACAGGAGACAGAGAGTAGTGGTGGAAGGGAGTGTCTCAAAATGGAGAAAGGTGACTAGTGGTGTTCCACAGGGATCCGTGCTCGGACCACTGTTGTTTGTGATATACATACATGATCTGGACGAAGGTATAGGTGGTCTGATTAGCAAGTTTGCAGATGATACTAAGATTGGCAGAGTTGCAGATAGCGAGGAGGACTGTCAGAGAATACAGCAAAATATAAATAGATTGGAGAGTTGGGCAGAGAAATGGCAGATGGAGTTCAATCCAGGCAAATGCGAGGTGATGCATTTTGGAAGATCTAATTCAAGAGCGGACTAGTCGGTCAATGGAAGAGTCCTGGGGAAAATTGATGTACAGAGAGATCTGGGAGTTCAGCTCCATTGTACCCTGAAGGTGGCAACTCAGGTCGATAGAGTGGTCAAGAAGGCATACAGCATGCTTGCCTTCATCGGACGTGGTATTGAGTACAAGAGTCGGCAGGTCATGTTACAGTTGTATAGGACTTTGGTTAGGCCACATTTGGAATACAGCGTGCAGTTCTGGTCGCCACATTACCAGAAAGATGTGGATGCTTTAGAGAGGGTGCAGAGGAGGTTCACCAGGATGTTGCCTGGTATGGAGGGTGCTAGCTATGAAGAAAGGTTGAGTAGATTAGGATTGTTTTTGTTGGAAAGACGGAGGTTGAGGGGGGACCTGATTGAGGTCTACAGAATTATGAGAGGTATGGACAGGGTGGATAGCAACAAGCTTTTTCCCCCAAGAGTGGGGGTGTCAATTACAAGGGGTCACAATTTCAAGGTGAGAGGGGGAAAGTTTAAGGGAGATGTGCGCGTAATGTTTTATACGCAAAGGGTGGTGGGTGCCTGGAACGCTTTGCCAGCGGAGGTGGTAGAGGCGGGCACAATAGCATCATTTAAGATGCATCTAGACAGATATATGAATGGGCGGGGAACAGAGGGAAGTAGATCCTTGGAAAATAGGTGACAGGTTTAGATAAAAGGATCTGGATCGGTGCAGGCTGGGAGGGCCGAAGGGACTGTTCCTGTGCTGTAATTTTCTTTGTTCTTTGTTATCGCATGCTTGGAAATGCACTCCTGCATTTCCTGGCTCTAAAGAAAGTTACTGATCTTTCTGGGTGGCAGTCACTTGCAAGGCCACATCCACATCACAGTTACTGCAATTATTTACTTCTACCCACTAGTGTGAAATTAAGAGTAGCAGATCCATTTCATTTTTTGAAGAATCAATTCCCTATTCATCATTCCAAAACGTATGAGCCAATGTTGCTTGTTTCCATGTTACATCAACAGTGCACACCTGGGGCGTCATTCTCCGCCGGCGGGAGTCTCCGTTTTGCCGGCGCCCGGGGGTTTCCCGACGGCGTGGGGCTGCCCCACAATGGGAAACCCCATTGACCGGCCGGTGTAACGGAGCATCCCGCCGGCGGGTCGGGGCAGAAATGTGGCGGGGCGGGATGGAGAATTTCGCTCCTGGTTCCTGCTCCCACTCCCCCTTTTTAGGGGGTGGGGTGGGGAGGGGGAGGAAGAGGGTAGCAGTAATGCTGACCATGACAATATCACCGATTGTTGTAGAAATTCATCTGGTTCTAGGAAGGGAAGGTAATATGTTGTCCTTACCTGGTCTGGCCTACATGTGACTCCAGACCCACAGGTCTCTCAAGTGTTCTCTGAAATGACCTAGCCATGAACTCAGTTTAAGGACAATTAGGGATGGGCAACAAATGCTGGCTCTGCCGGAAATGCCCATATCCCATGAAAGAATAAAGAGGAAAAAAGTGCCAATGGCGCATTTGCAGTTCTCACCCCAGGTCACTAGGGCAGTTATAAAAAATAATGTGGCTAACAAAGAGCTATGAAACTAGAATTAAAGAATAGTATAGAAGACCAATCTTCTCCAGAGGTCAGCAGGCAGAATGCTAACAGAAAATGATTTCTATCCAAAGAGTAGAATTAGTAGAAGTTTCCTGTAGTTTCCTTGTAGTCACCATCTTTAGAAAGAGTCAACGGCGATGGAGCAAAACACTCAGCCTGTGATTTGATGGCTATTAAACATATTTTTGGCAGATGTTACAAATCAACACCTAGCAGTTTCTTCAATACATTTTTACATGCTTTGCGTTGCTTAAGCATTGATTCAACGAAACACCAGGTAAGAATCACATCCAGAAAAGAGCATCAAAATTTGTAACAGGCTAAAAGTCCTTGAAAATATTAGTAATTGGCTACACTTTCTTTAAGTAGGCTTAGCTGTTATTGTACGAGAAATAAAGTAAAGAAAGATGGAAAGACGTGCATTGATATAGCACCTTTCATGAACCCTAGACCTCTGTAACAGCCCTATCGCGTGCTTGGAAATGCACTCCTGCTCTTCCTGGCTCCAAAGAAAGTTACTGATCCTTCTGGGTGGCAGTCACTTGTAAGGCCACATCCGCATAACAGTTACAGCCAATGAAGTACTTTTTGAAGTGTAGTTGCTTTTATAATGTAGGAAGCATGGGAGCTAATTTGCTGTTTGTGGGAACAACCAGGAGATGTCTTTTAGTGATGTTGACTGATAGTTATTGGCCAGGATAACAGAGATATTTGCCCAATTGGATCTTATGTCCACTTGAGAAAGCAGACAGGATCCCAGTTTAACATCTCAACTGAAAGACAGTCCCCTCTCAGTACTTCATTATATTGCCAACCTCGATTTAAGTGTTCAAATTCATGGAGTGGGACTTAAATCCACACTCTGAAATGATAAGAGCTACCAACTGAACAATGGCTGACACAGAAAGTCGAATGTGAAAGCCCGAAAAAATAACATAGTTAATTGAATATTCCTGTATTCCTAGCATAGAGTTGGCCTCAGGACAGACTGGAAATCTGGTCTTAAGTGCTTTCACACAATCTCTGACTGACACTCCTAGGAAGCTGAGCTCTCTAATAAGAGAATAGGATCAGTGAATCGACTCTATGAAGTATAAATGTTTTCTGCTGTGTTAAAATTCACAGTTCTGCTGGCCAAGGGGTTCAAGTCAGATGGAGCAAAAATGGGTGGATAGAGTTAGAATACAGACAGCCATGATGATATTGAATGGCAAAATAGACTGGAAGGTGGAATGGCCTACTCAGTTCTACATTCCCCTTCAGAATACAATGAAATGCTAACATTTTGGCTTGCAGACAGAAATCATTATTTCACCCTTGCATTCCAAATTAAACAAAAATACTGGGTAACTCAAGATATGGTGGCGAATTACAACCATAGTACCTTAAGAGGTTTGAATTTCTGCAATGTTAAAGTTTAGTTCCACTTCTAAGTAACTTGCTGAATCGTGGTCATTCCAATATATTAAAAAAATAGATATTTGAAAAAAGCAATAAGAATGATCCCAGGTGTAAAAGGTGATGAGCTATGAAGAAAGATCAGAAAAGCTTAAATTCCTCTGGATTGAACATGTTTTTAAAGTGGGGAGGACTTCACTTAAGTGGATAAAATATTAAATGTTATAAATAAAATAAATCCAGAGTATTACTTCCGAGTAAGCCAGAGGATAGAGAAGGAAAGCAGAGAAACTTCCAAATACATCAGCAAGATCATCTTTACTAAGAGAGCAATAAATGTGTGAAAAGTACATCATGCAGACAATTTAGACAAAAATAATGGGATTTATCAAAGTACAGTTGGATACTTTGATGGGAGAGTTGTATTAGAGAGAGAAAAACTTCAATGGGCCAAGTGGGCTTTTCATGTGCCTCCATGTTCTCGGTCTATTTCTTTTCTCTATAAAGATAGGTGGAAACTGGCATAGGCTTTTGTGGAACAATAGTTTGCAATTGGTAAACAAATAGGATCTTAAAATTAATAGCAAGTGTGCATAATATACTTACTGTTCTTTTTCTTGAGGTTCCAGTTATACAAGGCAGTAGGACAGAGCCCGACACCTGAAGCAGAAAGTAACATTACTGTTGAAATTATGAACGGTTACACAGACCATTTATGTGAGTTTCTCCACAATCACCAGGTATCCTTTAGCCTCAGGTAATTCAAGCATCATTTCATGTTAAGCACTCGTACCAGATGACAACATTTTGAATATTTTACAATTTTAAGATTTCAGAGTTTAAGAAAAATCTTATCACAATGCATGGTGCACTGACTAAAATCCATGTTTGCTTAAGCCTGAATGTAGTTTCGAAGATGTTAATTTACAACTGACACACAGAGTTGGGGTCTTTTAACAGCTTGCTTTTTTAATGTTCAAGTAGTTCACTAAGGTGTGCAAAATAGATGAGCAGGCAAGCACTGCAGACAATTGTGCTAATATTCTTTCCGTCTTCCATTTTTTCTTGCAATTCAAATGGTAGCCAATTATCTTTTTGGTACGCATTTGGACAGGGACAACACAAGGCTGCTGTTTGCCTACCTTACTCTACTCAAGAACCTAAATTTGCATGGCAATTTATCTTGCATGGCCTTCTGTAAAACGGAGGAGATAAAATCTGACTCTATTTAATGGTGAACAGTAAAGTTAACTGTTTCTCTCTACGTTCCATTCACACAGCATTTTCAGCTTTTGTCATGATGGAGATGAACAGGATGAACAGTAATGTCTCAAACTGCAGTGTGAGTATGCAGTTTGTACCCCAAAGGGCAAAGCGAAAAAGGCTGAGAGAATGAGGCATAAGATGGTTCATCAATTTTTTGCCCCTGCTGTGAACCAGGTTAAACCACGTTTCTGGCTACAGGTGGCTAGGGAAACATTTCCAGAGCAGTGGAGGAAGCGCAAGGGTTTGAGACTAATTGGATAGCTCTTTCAAAGAGCCAGCGCAGGCACAATGGCCAAATAACCTCATTTTGTGCTACAAGATTTCACACAAGATGAATTGTTCATTATGTTCTTATGGATCAAAGCATTTTGTGTTCTTGTGACATCACAACGATACAATGCTAACAAACTTCCACCAAGACGAGGCTTTAGTAACGACAATATCATTCGACCCTTCGAAACCAAAACCATCTCCGGCATTAAAAGAAATTGTTCAAAGGATGGTGCAGCAATATGTTTGTTGTGTTATGTACTCTGGGATAACACAGGCCGCAACTCGATGCAGCATTGACTAAAAGATACTCCAGACTTTGAATTAAGTTCAATGTGATTTATTGAACCATTAGCACAGTTCTCTACAAGTTTGACTCTCCTAATCTTGCTATAATAACTCATTCTAACTAACCAGTCTGCTCTAAGCCACGTGGTGGGTGTGATGCTTCTGATCTGCCCCTGTCCTACTCTCTAAGTGATGCCTGTGGAAAGAGACAGAGCATGTATGCCATGTCCTTATATATGGGTTGTGTAATGCCCCCTTGTGGTAGTGTCACCTCTGGGTGTCTTGACTGCCCATTGGTCGTGTCCTATTCTGTGTGTTCATTAGCTGTATGTTTGCATTCATGACATCTCTGGTGCTCCCTCTAGTGGTTACTTAGTTGTAGTGTATATACATTAACCCCTTGTGTGTTTACAGTGATGCATATCACCACAATGCTGTACAGGTTAAACTGACAAAGATAGTCTTCCAGCATAACAACAACCCACTGTGCTCCATGTTCAGCAGCCTATGGATAGTAATAGGGATACTAGTTGTTTCAAAACATTTGGCATGTATTTGCAGCGGAGCTTTGTAAAACTGAAACAGAAGATTTCCTCTTTTCTGATCCTATTTGAACAACTTTAAAACAATAGAGCCTCTTGCATTAACTTACCAAACATTTTACACAATTTTTCTTCAGAGATTTGAACTTAACAAAACACAAAGTTCAACTGAAAATATAAACTCAGCAATGCAGTGCATGCAGGCTGCAAAGCGCCCTTGGTATTCTGAAGGCATTCAAACCGAGAAATCAAGATCTGAACATGAAGATATTTTCCTCATAGGCAGAAGTTCACATATCTCCTCAAGGGAGACTAAATGCTGACTGGGTGACCCCTTTGCAGAACACCTTTGCTGAGTCTGCAAGTGTGACCCCAACCTTCCTATTGCATGCCATTTCAACTCAGCATCTTGCTCTGATTCCCAGATGTCCGTCCTTGGCCTCCTGCAATGCTCCAGTGAAGCCTGGCTCAAGCTAGAGGAGCAGCATTTCATTTTTTGGATGGGCACATTGCAACCCTCGGGACTCAACATTGAGTTTGGCAACTTTCGATTGTGACCTTTCTCGTCCATCTTAAACCCCTTTATTAAAATATTCCATACATGTATTGCCTTAATGCAACCCACCACTCCCCCTCCCACACCAGGCCAGAAGTTGCTACTTTTTGTTGCAATCGCCCACAGCTCTCCAGTTCTGACGAAGAGCCAAAGGACTAAAATGTTAACTCTGGGCCTACTGGGAGGGCAACATTGCCGGTAGATGTCGCACCAGGTGGAAGGGCATCCAGGGGGGTCTCCCGTGCCATCAGATGCCCATGGGTGGTCAGGGATCGGGCAGGATGGCTCCCTGTCTAGTCCCCTGGAACATGGGTACCTTGGCACTGCCCAGCTGGCACTTTAGCACTGGCCCAGGTGGCACTACTAAGTAGCAAGAGCACTACCAAAATGGCAGTGCAAGGGTGCCCAGGATCAGGGCTCAAGGGGCGCCATGCCCATGAAAGGATGTGGAGGGGGAGTATTATGGGTGGAGGGGTGCAGAGCAGGTAAGAGGGGCCTCTGGGAGGTTGGGGATGGTGACAGGTGGCGGTCCTAAAAGGGGCCTGTAAGGGAGCCTGAAGAAGTGTGCCCAGTGACCATATAGCGGGGTGTTATCACTTGCTGGGGGTGTGGGGCAGTGCCCATATGTGCGGGAGGTGACACTGCCCATGGGTTGGGGGGTGGAGGGGTGGGGGGGGGGGGGGGGAAGGGGGAGGGGGGGGGAGGCAGGTGTGGGAGACCCACAAGCTCACTTAGAGATCAGGGCACCCGTTCAAACTGCAGCCCGATCTCGGAGTTCAGCTTCCCAGAGATGAAAATAATTCTAAATGTGGGCTATGCCAGTGAGAAACTCCCCAGGGCCCCCAAAAATTACCATGTCGTTAGATAGCGACGGGGAACTCACCGTCAGAGCTGGCGAGAAACTCCCAGCAAAAGCCTCCACAATTGACACTTAGAAACATTTCCGTCGGATCGCGCCTTCTCTTTTCTCTCCTTACTGATGCTGCCAGACCTGCTGAATTTTTCCAGCATCCTTGTTAAGTATCTACAGTCCACTAAGTTTTTTACCCCCTCATTGTGAAATCGTGCAGTATCATATATTTGAATGAAACAGCTAAAATAACTTGGGAAATAGAGAATTTAACACTCAAATGAAGCAGCTAACTTGGGTTATGCAACTTCACATTAAGAACAGAGTAGACCTATATGAGCTTTTCCCAAATCCACTGTAGTACTTCAACAGGAGAGATGCAATTGAATCACATTGTTTCTTCACAATCCTCAGGTGCAATACACCAAGTATGCAAAATAAAGTGCTTTGTTGGGCTTCAGGGTGGCGCAGTGGTTAGCACTGCTGCCTCATAGCACCGAGGACCGGGTTCGATCACGGCCCCGGTTTACTGCCTGTGTGGAGTTTGCACATTCTCCCAGTGTCTGTATGGGTGTCACCCCCACAACCCAAAGATATGCAGGGCAGGTGGATTGGCCGTGCCAAATTGCCCTTTAATTGAGAAAAAAATGAATTGGGTACTTTAAATTAAAAAATAAAATAAAATAAAATACTTTGTAGCCAAATGCAACTCACTGTGGATGAACACTTTTATCTCCATCAATTTTTTTGGAAATATTGCTCAAAGAGTAAAAATGAGGAGCGAATTTTAAGCATGGGCATTCTGCCGATGCAAAGGAAAAAAGTGGTGTGATACACAACACTATTTCCGGTTTCCTCCCACAGTCCAAAGATGTGCAGGTTCGGTGGATTGGCCATGATAAATTGCCCTCAGTGTCCAAAAAGGATAGGTGGGGTTACTGGGTTACGGGGATAGGGTGGCGGCGTGGGCTTGAATGGGGTGCTCTTTCCAAGGGCCGGTGCAGACTCACTGGGCCGAATGGCCTCCTTCTGCACTGTAAATTCTATGATTCTATGGTTTAATCCCAGCACCTTCATAATCCTTCGCAATACAAACTGGTGCGGTGCCTGGTTATTTTGGATTACCTACTGAAACTCCACGGCCAGGTGAGGAAAGATTGAAGGGTCCCCTTCTTTTCCCTCTACTTGCTTGATTGCAACAGATTTTAAAAAAGGATATCTTTGTCAATTTAGTGTGCACATTTAACTATCGATATGCTGTGACCATAAAAGAACCAGTCGGACAATGATCCGCGGTTTCTCAAAGAGGGGGTTAGATTTATCATCTTGAAACCGACCTGGGTAAAGTAATAAAATACCCTCCAGCTTCCACAAGTACAGACACACCCAAGTTAACACACACCGTTGCAGGTTAGAGTAGGGGAACATGAATCTGGCCAAATTATAGTCCGTACTAAATAAAAGAAGTTCACAGTTTGCAGCTAGAAATATCTCCTTGCTGCAGGCCGAATCCGGTTGTTTTGCTTTCAGTGCAGAGGCAGCTAAAAGCTGTAGCTGAACGTTCTGTCTTCCTGGAGACACTGCTATGGAGTTGAATTCTTTGTCTGGAATCTCTGTTTACTACAGAATGGAGACTCAAGTACAATTAGTAATCAGCTTGTTAGAGAGAGTGAGAGAAAGAGACAGAGGCTTCACTTAGCTCAATTGCTAGTTCGTTCTGCAAAGAAATCCATTTGCTGAAACCACACAAAAATAACTTGGCTGGTTACGTGATCTCTCTCCAAATGCGAGTAATTCCAGCATTATTGTAGATTCCAATAATAATTCGATCAGTTTGTCTGGACAGCTAACTTAAAAATCAAGGTATTTTGACCAAGCAATTAACCTTTGAATATTGTGAAGTGATTTCCATAAATATTTTGTCAATAGGGCAGGAATGAAGGTCTTTCACAGTTTGCAGAAGTGGGGTGGGGCTGTTGCCTCATTGCCCTTGATGAGTTTTGAAATTTGCCATCTCTTCTCCATAGGATTGGAACAGGAGAGATATAGTTAAATAGTTTCCCTGTCTTGTTGTGGGTTGGAATCAATTTACGTGCGGGTGGCATGGTAGTAGGTAGCACTGTTGCTTCACAGCTCCAGATTCAATTCCCAGCTTGGATCACTGTCTGTGCAGAGTCTGCACGTTTATCCCTGTGTCTGCGTGTGTTTCCTCCGGGTGCTCCGGTTTCCTCCCACAAGTTCCGAAAGACATGCTGTTAGGTAATTTGGACATCCTGAATTCTCCCTCTGTGTACCCAAACAGGGGCCGGAATGTGGTAACTAGGAGCTTTTCACAGTAACTTCATTGCAATGTTGATGTAAGCCTACTTGTGACAATAAAGATTATTTTTTTAAAAGTTCAGTCCGTTTCAAAGACTAGGGGCAGGATTCTCCGACCCCCCGCCGGTTCGGAGAATCGCTGGGGGCTGGCGTGAATCCCACCCCTGCCGGTGGCCGAATTCTCCGGCACCGGATATTCGGCGGGGGTGGGAATCGCGCCGCGCCGGTTGGTGGGCCCCCCCCGGCGATTCTCCGGCCCACGATGGGCTGAAGTCCCGCTGCTGGAATGCCTGTCCGGCCGTTGAGAATCAAACCACCTCTCTTACCGGCGGGACAAAGCGGCGCGGGTGGGCTCCGGGGTCCTTGGGGAGGTGCGGGGCGATCTGGCCCCGGGGTGTACCCCCACGGTGGCCTGGCCCGCGATCGGGGCCCACCGATCCGCAGGCGGGCCTGTGCCGTGGGGGCACTCTTTTCCTTCCGCCTTCGCCATGGTCTCCACTATGGCGGAGGCAGAAGAGACCCCCCTCCACTGCGCATGCGCGGGGATGCCATGAGCGGCTGCTAACGCTCCCGCGCATGCGCCGCACGGCAAAGTCAGTTTTGCGCCAGCTGGCGGGGCACCAAAGGCTTTTCCCGCCATCTGGCAGGGCGTAAATCAGTCCGGTGCGGGCCTAGCCCCTCAAGGTTAGGGCTCGGCCCCTCAAGGTGCGGAGGATTCCGCACCTTTGGGGCAGCGCGATGACGGACTGATTCGCGCCATTTTTGGCGCCGGTCGGCGGACATCGCGCCTATTGCAGAGAATCCCGCCCTAGATGTCTCATTAAAACTCCAGTTCCTGACATCTTTCCCTTAAATACAAAAATCCTGGAAGATATTCTGGCCTCCAGCCCAAATTAGAACAAAGGTCCACAACTTTCATCGGTCTTGATTGTCGTGTCACCTTTGGGTCTTTTTGCATGCCAGCAGTTCTCTCAGATGATCTGACTTACTACAGTGAAAGCAAAGGCATGGTAGCTAAATTTCACAGATGCACAAAGATAAATAGAAAAGTATGTTGTGAAGAGGTCATAAGGAGGATGCAGAATGAGTGGGTAAAACACTGGCAGGTGGAGTATAGTGTGGCAGGAAGAATAAAAAAAGCAGAGTACAACTCAGTTTGTGAACGACTAGAATTCCGAGGTACAGAGGGATCTAGGTGTTCTAGTGCATGTGTCACAGCTGTGACACAGTCGCAGCTACAGCAAGTAATTAAGAAGGTTAATTGAATGCTATCCTTTAACATGAGAGGAATTGAACACAACAGGAAGGATTTTATGTTTCAACTATGTTGGACATTGGCGAGACCACATCTCAAATAGTGTGTGCAGTTTTGGTGCCCTTATTTAAGTGATGTCCATGTGTCGGAGGCGGTTCAGAGGATGTTTATTAAATTGATATTTGGTATGAGTGCTGGTCTTTTTGTCTCAAGATGTGGAAAGTACGTTTATGATTATGAATTAGTTCATAAATCAAAGATTGGTTTCCGACATCAGTTTCAGCCGGTGAGGGATAGAAACTGGGCACATGAGAAATACTCAAGTGGTAAAGGTAAAGGTGATCTGATGGGAGACAATAAAGAGAGTGTACCTCAGATTTTTTTTTTAAATCCAGGAGGGTGGAAAAGAAGTTAAAAGTTTCAAATGTTTTACTGTAATAAACTAGGCCATGTAAAGTCACAAGTGTTGGTGGTTGAAGAAAAGCACTGGGAAGGCTGATGTGGTAAAACAGGATAAGACAGTGGGGTTTGTTAAAGTGGTAAAGGAAAGCCCAAGGGAAGCAAAGGAGGTACAAACGATTGAACAGCCTGTTCAAGAAATAATTGTTAAGAAGGTGCCAGAGACTTCCGGTTGCGGCGATTTCCAGCTAAGCCGCACGTTTCGGCGGCTCCAGCTCAAACGGACCTTCGGGCTCTTTTAAGAGCCCCAGCGGGGAATTTTTTCAGGACGAAACCCGGTGTGGGGTGAGAAAACAGGGAGTCCCCCCCCCAACGAAAGAGAAAAATATCGGTGGCGGCGGCCAGATCGTGAAGAATCCTCGAAGATAGGGACAGGAGAAAAAAGGAGCAAGATGGCAGCGGAGAAAGCCCAGGCGACATGGGGGCCGGACCAAGACGAATTTTTAAGACGGTGTGTGGAGCTGCTTAAGAAGGAGGTGCTGACCCCGATGCTACAGGCAATTGAGGGGCTTAAGGAGGCACAAAAGACCCAGGAGATGGAGCTCCGCCCGCGTGGTGGAGCAGAAGGTGACAGACAACGAAGACGAGATCCTGGGCCTGGCGGTCAAAACGCAGACGCACGAGGCGCTCCACAAAAAGTGCATTGAAAGGATTGAAGCCCTAGAAAACAGAGCACAGAGAAAGAACCTTCGGATCCTGGGTCTCCCCGAGGGAGTGGAAGGAACGGACTGCGGGGCTTACGTGAGCACGATGCTAAGCTCGCTAATGGTAGCTGAGGCCCCCTCGGGCCCCTTGGAAGTGGAAGGGGCTCATCGGGTCCCTGCGAGGAGACCAAAGGCGGGAGAACCACCTAGGGCGACGATCGTGCGATTTCATCGCTTCAATGACAGAGAAGTGGTTCTGAGATGGGCCAAAAAGGTACGAAGTAGTAGATGGGAGAATGCGGTGGTACGGGTGTACCAGGATTGGAGTGCGGAGGTGGCGAGAAGGAGGGCGAGTTTTAATTGAGCCAAGGAGGTGCTACACAAGAAGGTGAAGTTCGGGATGCTGCAGCCGGCGCGACTGTGGGTCACGTACCAGGAGAGATATCACTACTTCGAAACGGCGGAAGAAGCATGGACCTTTATTAAAAACGAGAAACTGGATCGGAACTGAGGGACTGATGTTAGAGGGGAAATGACAATGCCGATGTATATAGGGATGTAAATTGGGAAGGGAGGGACACGAAGAAATGTGGGCGCCGGTGGGGGGAAAGAAGAGACATAGGCGGAGGATGGGGAATGGGAGTGGGGCGGTAGAGGGAGCTGCGCCACAAGGGGCGGGACAACTATAGAGAATACGGGGCTTACTGTCCTTGTGCCCGCGCCAGAAAGGTGATGACGGGAAGATAGGCGCAAGGTAGATGGGAGATCCCCACACGGCACACGGGGGGGGGTCAAGGAGTGAGCGGGAGAAGCCAGGGTCAGTTGAAGTCAGCTGACTTTCGGAAGTAATATGGGGGGAGCAATCATGCTAGATGGGGATCTAGCTGGGGGGGGGGGGGGGGGGGGGGGGGGTGTTCCACTCAGGGCTGGATGCAAAGAACAGAGGGGTGGCCATACTGGTGGGGAAATGGGTATCATTCGAAGCTAGGAACATTGTAGCAGATAGCGGAGGCAGATATGTGATGGTGAGTGGCAGACTGGAGGGAACGGAGGTCGTGTTGGTTAACGTATATGCCCCGGATTGGGATGATGCGGGATTCATGAAGCGGATGCTGGGACGTATCCCGGACCTGGAGGTAGGAAACCTGATAATGGGGGGAGACTTCAACACCGTGTTGGACCCAGGGTTAGATAGATCTAGATCTAGGACCGGAAGAAGGCCGGCAGCGGCCAAGGTGCTTAAGTGGTTTATGGACCAAATGGGGGGGGAGTGGATCCATGGCAATTTGTTAGGCCGAAGGCCAAAGAGTTCTCCTTCTTCTCCCATGTTCACAAGGTGTATTCCCGGATAGATTTCTTTGTTTTGGGAAGGTCGCTGATCTCGAGGGTGGAAGAAACTGAGTATTCAGCCATAGCTGTCTCAGATCATGCCCCACATTGGGTGGACCTGGAACTAGGAGAGGAGAGGGAGCAGCGTGCACTCTGGCGATTAGATGTGGGATTGCTGGCGGATGAGGGAGTCTGTGGAAGAGTGCGGGGATGTATCGAGAGATACCTGGAGGCCAATGACGACGGGGAGGTCCGAGTGGGAGTAGTATGGGAAGCACTAAAGGCGGTGGTCAGAGGAGAGCTGATCTCCATCAGGGCCCACAAAGGGAAAATAGAGGCCAAGGAAAGGGAAAGATTACTGGGGGAGATTTTAAAGGTAGATAAGGAATACGCGGAGGCCCCGGAGGAAGGACTATACAGGGAGAGACGACGACTCCAGACGGAGTTCGACCTTTTGACCACTAGGAGGGCGGAGGCACAGTGGAGGAAGGCACAGGGGATGAGATATGAATATGGAGAAAAGGCGAGTCGCCTGTTGGCCCATCAGCTGCGAAAGAGGACAGCGGCGAGGGAGATAGGGGGAATTAGAGATGAAAAGGGAGCTACGGTGCGGAGAGCAGGGAAGATAAACAAGGTGTTTAAGACCTTTTACGAAAGACTTTATAGGTCCCAACCCCAGGAGGGAAAAGAGGAGATGCGGCACTTTTTCGACCAATTAAGGTTCCCGAGGGTGGAGGAGCAGGAGGTGGAAGGCCTGGGGGCACCAATTGGGGCGGACGAGGTTACCAAGGGGCTGGGGAACATGCAGGCAGGGAAGGCCCCGGGACCAGATGGGTTCCCGGTGGAATTTTATAGAAAATATGTGGACTTGCTGGCCCCGCTGTTGGTGAGGACTTTTAACGAGGCCAGAGAAGGGGGGACCCTACCCCCGACAATGTCGGAGGCGACAATATCGCTAATTTTGAAGCGGGATAAAGATCCGCTGCAGTGCGGGTCCTATAGGCCTATCTCACTGCTAAATGTGGACGCCAAGTTGCTAGCAAAGGTGCTGGCAACGAGGATAGAGGATTGTGTCTCGGGGTGGTGCACGAAGACCAGACAGGATACGTAAAGGGGAGACAACTAAATGTCAACGTGCGACGGCTATTAGGGGTGATAATGATGCCCCCAGTAGAGGGAGAGGCAGAGATAGTGGCGGGAATGGATGCAGAGAAGGCATTTGATAGGGTGGAGTGGGAGTATCTATGGGAGGTGCTGAGGAGGTTCGGGTTCGGGGACAGGTTTGTTAGCTGGGTCAAACTCCTCTATGGGGCCCCAACGGCAAGTGTGGTCACGGGTCGGCAAAGGTCGGAGTATTTTCGACTATACAGGGGGACAAGACAGGGATGCCCGCTGTCCCCATTACTGTTCGCGTTGGCAATTGAACCACTGGCCATAGCGCTGAGAGACTCCAGAAAATGGAGAGGAGTGATTAGAGGGGGAGAGGAACACCGAGTGTCACTCTACGCGGATGACCTACTACTGTATGTGGCGGACCCAGTGGGGGGGATGACAGAGGTCATGCAGATATTGAGGGAGTTCGGAGATTTCTCGGGATATAGGCTTAACATGGGAAAGAGTGAACCTTTTGTGATACACCCTGGGGACCAGAGTAGAGGGATAGATGGCCTACCGCTAAGGAGAGTGGAAAGAAACTTTCGATACCTGGGGATTCAGATAGCCAGGAGCTGGGGAACCTTACACAGACTTAATCTGACACGACTGGTGGAACAAATGGAAGAGGATTTCAAAAGGTGGGACATGCAGCCGCTGTCACTGGCAGGCAGAGTGCAGGCAATTAAGATGATGGTCCTCCCGAGGTTCCTATTTGTGTTCCAATGTCTCCCTATACTGATCACTAAGGCCTTTTTAAAAAAAATAGACAGGAGCATCACGAGCTTCGTGTGGGCAGGGAAGGTCCCGAGGGTAAGGAGGGGGTTCTTACAACGTAGTAGAGACAGAGGGGGACTGGCGCTGCCGAATTTGGGCGACTACTACTGGGCCGCCAATGTGGCGATGATTCGTAAATGGATGATAGAGGGAGAGGGAGCGGCGTGGAAAAGACTAGAGATGAAGTCCTGTAAAGGGACGAGTCTAGAAGCGCTGGTGACGGCGCCACTACCGCTCTCACCAAAAAAATTTACCACGAACCCAGTGGTGGCGGCAACATTAAGTATCTGGGGGCAATGGAGGCGACAGAGAGGTGTGTTGGGAGCCTTGGTGGGGTCCCCAATTAGGAACAACCATAGGTTTGCCCCAGGGAGGCTGGATGGAGGAATCCAGAGCTGGCACCAGTTGGGAATCAGGAGAGTGGGAGACTTATTTATAGACAGGACGTTTGCGAGCTTGGGAGCGCTGGAGGAAAAGTATAAGCTGCCCCGGGGAAATTTCTTTAGGTGTATGCAGGTGAGGGCGTTCACAAGACAACAGGTGAGGGAATTTCCGCTGCTCCCGACACAGGGGATCCAGGATAGAGTGCTTTCGGGGATGTGGGTCGGGGAGGGCAAGGTGTCAGAGATATACCGGGAGATGAGAGAAGAGGGGGAGGAGCTGGTGGGCGAATTGAAAGGAAAATGGGAAGAAGAGCTCGGGGAGGAGATGGAGGAGGGTTTGTGGGCTGATGCCCTAAGCAGGGTAAATTCCTCTTCCTCGTGTGCCAGGCTTAGCCTGATCCAATTTAAGGTGCTGCATAGAGCACACATAACGGGAGCAAGGTTGAGCAGGTTCTTCGGAGTGGAGGACAAGTGTGGGAGGTGCGGCGGAAGCCCAGCAAACCACACACATATGTTTTGGTTGTGCCCGGCACTGGAGGGGTATTGGAGGGGAGTGACGGGAGTGATCTCGAAGGTGGTGAAGGTCCGGGTCAAACCAGGCTGGGGGTTAGCTTTATTTGGAGTTGCGGATGAGCCGGGAGTGCAGGAGGCGAAAGAGGCCGATGTCGTGGCCTTTGCGTCCCTAGTCGCCCGGCGTAGGATTTTACTCATGTGGAAGGAAGCGAAACCCCCCGGACTGGAGGCCTGGATAAACGATATGGCGGGGTTCATAAAACTGGAGCAGATGAAGTTTGCGCTGAGAGGATCGGCTCAAGGGGTCACCAGGCGGTGGCAACCGTTCCTCGACTACCTAGCAGAACGTTAGAGGGAAGATAGATGACCAGCAGCAGCAAACTGGGGGGGGGGGGGGGGGGGAGGTGGGTAAGATGTTTGGGTTCTGGGAGGGGGAGGGGGGATGGGGGGAGTTTCACTTTATGTTATTTGGTTAGTTTACCATGTTAGTTAGTTACTCAATGTTAGATTGTAGTTATCATGTTACTTGTACTTTTAATTTCTCTTTTTTGATTTGTAAGGGGGAAAAAATTGTGATTGAAAAACTTTAATAAAATATATTTTTTTTAAAAAAGAAGGTGCCAGATGTCTTTAAAGAATTTACTTGTGTGGGTAAAGTTTACTCATGTGTATCAGGAGGAGCAGGTAAAGAAGTCACAATTTTATGAGATGCAGGGGCTAGTCAATCTTTAATGGTAAGAGATGAGGAATTATGTAGTTTGGGACGAATGTTGCCAGAAAAGGTGGTGATATGTGGAATTCAGGGTGAGAGGAGTAGCGTTCCATTATATAAGGTAAGGTTGGAAAGTCCAGTGAAGAGTGGTGAAGTGGTAGTAGGAGTAATAGATAAACTATCTTGTCCAGGAATACAGTTTGTCTTGGGTAATGATATAGCTGGGTCGCAGGTGGGAGTGATGCCTACTGTGGTTGATAAGCCAGTGGAAAATCAGTCAACTGAAGGGTTGAAGGACGAATATCCTGGGGTTTTTCCGCATTGTGTAATAACAAGGTCACCAAGTCACAGGTTAAGACAAGAGGAGAAATCAAAGAGTGAAGATGAAGTTGAAGTGCAATTATCAGAAACGATTTTTGATCAGATGGTTGAAAAAGAACAAAAACAGGTGGAGGATGAGGCGGATATTTTTAGTTCAGGAAAATTGGCGGAGTTACAACAGAAAGATGTAGAAATAAAACGGATATATCAGAAAGCATATACGGAAGAGGAATCTGAGAGTATACCAGAGTGTTATTACGGTAAAAAGGATGTCGTGATGAGAAAATGGAGACCTGTACATATGCAGGCGGATGAAAAGTGGGCAGACGTTCATCAAGTAGTATTACCGGTAGGGTATGGAAAGGAGGTGTTGCGAGTTGCACATGAGGTACCAGTGGGAGGTCATTTGGGAATAAGGAAAACTCGAAGCTAAAATCCAGAAACATTTTTATTGGCCTGGACTACATAAAGATGTAGTTAAATTTTGTCAATCATGTCACACATGTCAAGTGATAGGGAAACCTCAAGCAGTGATAAAACCAGTGCCCTTAATACCCATTCCAGCATTTGAGGAACCTTTTACAAGGGTCCTAATCGATTGTGTAGGGCCGCTTCCTAAAACAAAAAGTGGGAATCAATATCTTTTGACTGTAATGGATGTGTCTACTAGGTTTCCAGAGGCCATTCCAGTACGTAATACTACAGCTAAAAGGATTGTGGAGGAGTTACTTAAATTCTTTACTAGATATGGACTACCCACAGGAATACAATCGGATCAGGGATCAAATTGTACCTCAAGGTTATTCAAACAAGTTATGGATAGCTTAGGAATAAAACAATTTAAATCAACTGCGTACCCCAATCCAGAATCGCAGGGAGCGTTAGAAAGGTGGCATCAGACATTAAAGACACTGTTGAGGGCGTATTGTCAAGATTATCCAGAGGATTGCGATAAAGGAATCCCATTCGTCTTGTTTGCAATTAGGGATGCACCTAATGAGTCTACCAAATTTAGTCCTTTTGAACTAATTTTTGGTCACGAGGTAAGAGGACCACTTAAATTGATTAAGGAAAAATTGGTCGGTGAGAAATCGGAAATTACACGATTGGATTACGTGTCAAATTTTAGGGAACGATTAAATAGAGCAGGAGAATTGGCGAGACATTTGAAAGTTGCACAAAATGTGATGAAACGGGTAGCGGACAAGAAAGCCAAAGTTCGTAGTTTTGTCAGTGGAGATAAAGTTTTAGTGTTGTTACCAGTGGTAGGAGAGCCTTTAAAAGCTAGGTTTTGTGGACCATATCAGATTGAAAGGAAATTAAGTGAGGTGAATTATGTGGTAAAAACACCAGATAGATGGAAGACTCACCGAGTGTGTCATGTGAATATGCTTAAAAGCTACTTTGCAAGGGAAGGAGAGAAAAAGGAGGAGGTTTTAATGATTCTAACTCAAAGTGATGAACCAAATTCAGATGACTGTGAATTTGACATACCTCAAATTAAATTGGAAAATGAGGATGTTCTTTAAAATTGGGATGAATTGGTAAGTTACCTTCCAAAGGAAAAACAAACTGACCTGAAAGAGTTATTGATATCACATGGGCACGTTTGTAGAGATAAATTGGGAAGTACTAAAATGGCTATATCTGATGTAGATGTGGGAAATGCTGTTCCTATCAAACAACATCCATATAGACATAATCCTTTAAAATTGGTACAGGTTAACAGAGAGATTGAGAGTATGCTGAAGAATGGCATGATTGAAGTGGATTGCAGCCAATGGAGCTCACCCATAGTGATGGTACCTAAACCAGATGGTACCCAACGGTTGTGTGTGGACTACAGACAGGGGAATGCAGTTACAAGAACGGACTCTTACGTTTGAGGGATTGCATGGAGAAAGTGGGACAATCTACTTTTATTTTGAACTTCCAGACATGGAAAGAACATTTAAAACATCGTATGGAGTTCTTCGATCGACTTCAGGAGATGAGTTTGGTGATGAACCTAGCCGAAAGTGAATTTGGAGAAGCCCGAATCACTTTCCTTGCGGAGTTTCCGTTATCCTCAAGACGAAGGGAAATAATGCGATCTCCTAGCATGAATGAATTTGATCGAACAGTTGTGCAAAAGTTTTGTGGCGTGATTACTCCACTGATGGGCTTGCTAAAGAAACGTCAAAAGTTTCAAGGGACAGCGGACTTTCAACAGGCATTTGACTGCCTGAAAGCTGTGATCACCAATGCTCCTGCATTGCAAGGGACTCTGTGGTCAGATTGAACAAAATTATCTGATTCTGAAGAGAAATGCCGAGGAGTAGAGGAATGGATGGATCGTGCAGAGACTTTGTTCAAAGAGACTGTCAATCAAGAAGGATTTCGGTTGGAGGAAGAACAAAGGAAAATGGACTATATTATTATACCTGTTTGCATGTGTTGTTTTTTTTTTAAATGAAAAAGTATATTTACTGTGTACATTTCTTAGTGGATGGTGCAAAAGTGAAAAATGAAACCATCTTGAAGTTGATGGTTTATTTTTTTTCCTGGGGGGAGGTGTAATGTGAGAGTACTTTTAAGACATGGATGTTTAAGCAATGTACCTTTAAGAAAACAGTGATGTCAGAGAGTGGGTGGGGCTGAGGTCAGTTCAGCCATTTTGCAGTCTGTGTTTTTGCAGGTTTTTAGTTTCAGTTTTAAAAGCAGTGTCTGTGTGTTTCCAGAGAGCTGCAAGTTTTGCAGTTTGGTCTTGCTGAGGGAAGCTAAAAAGTGCCTGGCTGGTTTTGCTGAGAGCAGTTTAAAAGTAGAAAGCCAGTTTGCGACAGTCTCTGCCATTCTACAGAAAATATATTTATCCTTTAACCTGATGTGATACTGGTTAAAGGTGTTAAGTCTCTTGGAAGTTTGAAGTAACATTTTAAGGAATTATTTACTGTTGCAATATTTTCTGAGTTATCTTTGAAGGGGTGTTAAGAGATCCAATGTTTATTTAAGATGTTAAGTTGAGTTCATGGAATAAACAGTGTTTTGTGTTTAAAAAACCACGTGTCCATAATTGTAATCCCACACCGAGGGAAAAAGCTGTGTGCTCGGAGAAGCAACAAACCCATTAAAGGGAGAGGTTGGTTGAACTCCATGATACATTTTGGGGTTCTGAAAAGCCTCTCCCATAACAACTTAGAAAAACATGTAATTTGATCATCCCCCATCAGACAGTAGCAAATAAACTTCATGGATTTTCCTCATTAATTTGCTTTGCTATAGCAGGGTCCATTCTCCACTGGCCACTTTTGCTGCTTTGCAAGCTTCTCAACGAGACGAAGAATGGTTCCATATCTCACTTATCAAACATTAGCATTAACTGGGAGAACCTGAAGAGCTCAGCACTCGGTCTGAACCAAGGGCAATTCCTTCACTAGCAGTTCCCTCACTGGATACAATCAGTCTTTCCCTACTAAGTTCAAGGTACTTTCTCTCCCCTCTCTCCATTGCTGTCTCTTCCTTTCTCGACCTTCTCTCTCTGTTTCTTCTTTTTGGGATTCTAACTCTAATCTCTGCTCTTCCAGCTGTACTTTTGCTAAGGCTTGCTGATCTGTTTAGGATTCAATGCTGTCTCTGTCTCTTGGATTGCAGCTTTTGGTCAGATTTTTAATCTCTAAATGCATAGCTATACTCTTAAACTTCAATGGATAGGGCTTCTAACCTACCGCAAGTTACCTCATTCAGTTCTAGGAATGTACCAGCTTTGAATGGGGAAGGGCAGCACGGTGGCGCAGTGGGCTAGCCCTGCTGCCTCATGGCACCGAGGTCACAGGTTCGATCCCGGCTCTGGGTCACTATCCGTGTGGAGTGTGCACATTCTCTCCGTGTTTGCGTGGGTTTCGCCCCCACAACCCAAAGATGTGCAGGCTAGGTGGACTAGCCACGCTAAATTGCCCCTTAATTGGAAAAAATGTATTGGGTACTCTAAATTTATTTTTAAAAAGCTTTGAATGGGGAAACTTTGGGGCTCTCGCTCAAGCGATAGGAGGCCGGTGAATAGCGATAGAGGGCAAAAACTAGAACCGCGCCAGGCACCAAACAGTTTGCGATGCAACCGGCCCACTCCTGCAGGTGAAATTGGGATCTCGTCGTAGCGAGGCAAGAAACCAATCATAATATTAATCTTTATTGTCACAAATAGGCTTACATTGCAATAAAGTTACTGTCCAATCCGGCGCCTGCTCGGGTACACAGGGAGAATTCAGAATGTCCAAATTAACTAACAGCACGTCTTTCGGGACTTGAGGGAGGAAACCGGAGCACCTGGAGGAATCTCACGCAGACGCAGGGAGAACGTGCAGACTCCGCACAGACAGTGGCCCAAGCCGAGAATCGAGCCTGGGATCCTGGCGCTGTGAAGCCACAATGCTAACCACTGTGCTACTGTACTGCCCATATCACCACTTCAGCCCAATTTCCATACAATTAACCGAAGCCACCCCATATCCAATGGCGTCCTGTCATTTAGCCGCCTCCCAGCAAGTGCTCACGTTGGCACCAATTAGTACGACTTTTGAAAAATGTGAACCTGGCGGAAGGGCTTCTGTGGGAAGCCAAGGTGGTGAGTTTGCTCACAGGCAAAGAGCCCAGGGATGCTGGGCTTGCGACCCCAGTGGGGTGGGCTACCATAGGAGAGTCTGGAGGGGGAGGAGTGGCGCTGGGGGTAACCGCTCGAGGCACCACCATGCCAATCCTGGGATTGTTTACCAATTCCGCTGGCAATCCTTGTTCCTGCCCATCTGCCCCACCGACCACCCATAACCCCCACCAACTGTCCAGACCTCTGGGCATGCGACTGAAGACTGTTGCTAATCGAGAATTGGCAATCGTGGTTAAGTGAGCACTTCACACAACCCAAGTGGATTCTCGTGGATGGGTGGGTCGTGTAGCCTGTGGGAGTCATTGTCGAGTATCCCAATCACACCTTGATGCCTGAACACTGCGGGAGACAACACCACACAGGCAGCAGCCAATATCCGAACACGCAGGGGTTGGGACACAGCTCCGGGAACATGCCCACAGCCGGAGAGTGGGTAGGTGTTACGGGATGGGGGAAATGCCTGGACAGATGGGTTCGGAGGTCAGAAAGTGACAAAGGCATCATAATGGTTGTGCACAGGAGGTGTTTAATGTGTTTACAATCCCCCACTCTCCCGATGATCCCACGCCCCCCACCGCCATCTACCCTCCCATCCTCTCCCCCCACCCCCTAGGGTCCTCACTGATCCTCAATGTGCTTGGCCCTCCTAGCTCTACCACAACATCTTAGTGTCTCCACCGGATGCACATCTGAGGTGTAGGCAGCCAGCCGCTTACCTTACCTCGTCCCGTGGCCTTCGATGCCCCTGGCGGCATCTTCTGGGGGGATCTGAGGCCAGAGGACCCTGGCTCACTTGTCGGCTGTACATGTGCCTCCTCCCTGTCCTGTGTGCTGTCCGAGACGCGGCCTCATCAGAGGGGTGGAACTTGGGGAGTTGGCGGCCACCGTTGGCACTCCATGGGATGGGTCCGGGTTGGCACACAGCACCCCTTCTTCTGGTCGGTGCCAATAAGGCCCTGGGTAACATCATGGGATGGAGGGACAACTCGTTTGAGCCCGGCTGCCGCTGCATCATCTGGCTCTGCCAGCCCGGCGGTTTTTCAATGTCTGCACCATCGTGTCGACGTCCTCAGCGATGCTCCTCAGTGACTGGGACGTGCTCTGCAGTGCCCCGGCAATGCCGACCTGCGACTGGGACAAACTCCACAATGCCTCGGCCATGCCCATCTGAGAGCGGGACATGTCCCGCGGAACCTCATCCAGGTCGGCTTAGTGACGTCCCCCAGTGAGTCGGACATTCTGCCGAAACCCTCAGCCATGGCTGTCACTGACTGCGTGAAGCCTTGGATACCTTCATCATGGTGCTGATGCCATGCACCAGGCTTTCCACTGCGGTCGCCACCCTCGCAGTGTTGGCCTCGGTGCCACGCTTTGCCGCCGCAAACTCCTGCGTCCCTAGCCTCTGGGGCTTCTCCAAGCGGATATGGATCTGCTGGAGTGACATTGACGTCTCCCTTTGAATGTCCCAGCCGCTCACTAACGTCTCCATCAGCTCTGAGTAACCTTGTTCCACAGGCTCCGCATCAGGCTGAGACCCAGCTAGATCCTGTGATCCAGCAGCCCTCCGACTGCTGTCTCGCCTGAGGGTTCCTGCCGCCACCTGATATGCATCATCAGCAGTGTGGTGCTCATCAGACTGTGCCCCAGAAGCCTAACATGTCCCACCGAGGGGTCTGTATCTGCGCTGATGGAGGGTGGGGATGGCGGCTGTGCCGCAACCACGATGACATCCTCGGAGCTCTCCCCCATGGTGTTCTACTGGGAGTCAGAAGAGGGTGCTGCAGGGGATGGGCCGGCACCCTCGGCTGGAGAACCTGCGGGAGAATGGACTTGTGGTCAGTCAGTAAGGCAACAACAACTCACATTTGACAGGTCCTCCGGATGCAGCCCAGTGTTTCCTCACCTCTGTGGCGTCAGCCAGCTTCTGCGTGGGTACCGCCCTGTCCTCGGCTACCCCAGTCACCTCCAGGGCACACTCCTCAAAGATGAGGATTCCTAAATCCGGCACCCTTCTGCCAGTCTGGGCCCTCTCCCAATGATTATGTCCAAAGATGTGCAATTTAGGTGGATTGGCCATGCTAAAATGTCCCATAATGTCCAAAAAGGTTAGGTGGGGTTACTGGGATAGGGTGGAGGTGGGCTTAAGTAGGATGCTCTTTCCAAGAGCCGGTGCAGACTCGATGGACCGAATGGCCTCTTTCTGCATTGTAAATTCTATGGGAGAGCTTTTTCTAAGATGGCACAGAGGGGGGTATCATTAGCCACACGCGTGATTCACAAGTGATGGGAGAGGGGGTGTGAAGGGAGGGTTGGGGGAGGGTGTGGAAGGAGGGTTGGGGGTTGCATGGGGAGTTTGGGAGTGGAAACTCCCTTGGCGGAGGGGTGTGTGAAATTGGTGGCTAATTCCTAGTGCTGTCTGGTAGTTGAGTTTCTTATGGCACTGGAGGCCACTAGTTACACTCCCGGATCTCACAGCTGCTGCCACCTCATCTGAGGCAGCACTGGCTGCCCTGTGGCTGACTCCCCGGGAGCCTCGGGGGAACAGGATATCCCTCGTGGCCTTCACGGCGTATAGCAGCCTCCGAATCTTGGGTCCGGTCTCCTGAGCGCCATTATTGTGAGCTGGCTGGGGTTGGCTGAGCAACTGCAGCTTAAGTGCTACTCGACCTCGTTAGTGGGAGGGCTGGCGAGCGCGGTTCTGGCGAATCAGCTGGCAAGCCTTCATTTCTGGTGAGAAGCCAGTGAGGCCTCGTTAAGTGGACCAATTAACTTTAAATTGTGTTGCTGGCCTCACTGGGCCGAGCGCCGGGAAGCTCGCGTCATTTCCTGCTCACTACCACACTTAGAAATTTTGCCGGAGAATCGTGGCCTTTGTTAGTATTCTATCATGGCAAACCACAAGGAGAAATGCTATATTGGAAGTATTTCTAGGGATCAATTTCTTTCCCCACTTGCAATTTCTTTCATTTGGACAGCGAGCTACAAATTTTCTGCTACGACCAGGTGAAGAGCCGCAGGACTCCCTTCTTCTCCCTCTCGTCATTTGACTACAAAAGGTTTTTGCATTTGAAGAGTTCTAACTGCTAATTCTGAGGACTTACCCATTTACACAGTGTGACAATAAAATAACCAATTGAACAAGTTTTCTTGAGTTTGACAGAGAGGGAGGTTAGTTTTATTATATTTAGTGTGATTTTTGTAAAATAATAAAAACACGCTCTGACTTCCGCACAAACACTTGACGTTCACACAGGTTAGAGTAAGGGATGATAGAGTTGCCCATATTATAGTCTGTAGGAAATAAAGAGGTCACAGTTTGTAGCTTGGGGTATCTGCTGGCTGCAGGCCATTGCTTTTATTGTTGAGCTGGTTTAAAGCTGTAGCTGGCCTTCCTGGAGTTGAATTCTCTAAGAAATATCTGTCTACTGCAGAATGGAGATAAAATCAAATTAGTCGATAGGGCCCAAACTTGTTAGAGATAGAGGCAAGAGCTCCATTTGGCTCAACTGCCAGTTCCGTTCCACTGAGAAACCCATTTACTAAAACCACACAAAGACCTGCCAGCAATTGAAACACAATTGTAGATTCTAATTATAATTCTATTAGCTCGTCTGGAGAGCCATCTTAAAAATCAAGGGGCGCTCTCTCCGTTGCCTGACACCGATATCGTAATCGGTGATCGGGCGGAGAATCCCTGCTGATGCCCAAATCAGGGTCGTCGCCAGTTTGATGCTGGTGTTTGATTCTCTGCCCCCTCCAAAATAGCATCATCGCGTCACGTGCCGCACACCGTTGGAGCAGCGTTGGCGCCTCACCTGAAGGCCCTCCCCCGATGGGCCGAGTTCCCGACTGCACTGTTGACTGAGCAGTCGGGAACGCAGCATGGCGACCTAGGATTGTGTCCAACGCCGCCACAGTCGGCCGGGAGCCGTGCTGCTGGGGGGCTTCGGCGAGGTCTGCGGGGAGTGGCCAGGGGTTGTCCTGTGGGGCAGCATTCGGCAGATCGGGTCTGCGCACGGCCGGCGCCGTATTGTACAGCGCAACTGCTGCAGGCAGTCACCCTGCGCATGCGCGGCCACAGACCCGGCCATTCTCTGGCCGTTTTTGGCGCAGAGCCAGGGGTTTACCTGGCGCCGCTGCTAGCCCCTCATCTGTCCCGGAATCGGTGAGGGTTCGGTGCCAATTTTGCTGTCGTAAAACGGCACAGTTCCCACACTGGCGTCGGCACTGAGCCGCAGAAATGGAGAATCCAGCCCAAGGTCTTTTGTCCAAGCAGTTAACCGTTGAATGGTTTGCCTTCATCTGATGAATGTGAGTTTTGCAGACTTGCAGTCTCCTGCTCCATTGGATTGGAATGTGAAATATATAGTAAAGGCTGCCATCTTGATGAAGATTAGAATCACTTCAGTCTGTTTAAGTCCAATTCTCGTTTCCGGTAGATGAATTAAAAATCAATATTTGAAACAAGCACACAACAGAATCTACTAATTTCAGATCGTAGCTCAACAGATATCGCTGGGTCTTATCCGTCTCAAAATTGGTGTGCAAAGTCAAACCAATCTCCAACCACACACGCTCCCTGCCATAACAGTAATGTCAACATTCTGCATGCTTTTATATGAATACACCCAGGTGGAGAACCACTTTGGACACGATGTGTAAATGACACAGCAAATTAATTCAAGAGGACATGTTTATAAATTCCACTCTATATAGTAATTGGAATAATCTTTGCTACAAGCTTGCCAAGCTTTATGTGCACTGCAGAATATAAACTGATTTGAAAACAGTGTTTCACAGTTCAGAACATAGTGAAATCCATGCTCTATTTCAAAGGTGGAAAAAAAAAAGATAAAAAGACAGCATCAGGTGAAGAGGAACACTAAGCTATACTTTCACATAGTTCATCGTTTCTCAGTTGGGTGCTAACTTTTAATGCTCAAGATCAAATACAGTGCAGCAGTCTTCCTTTACAACTAACTAGCTCACATTAATGTATGGACGAACAGAAGCATGCTTGGGCAGCATTAAAACAAGTTCCATTTGGGATAGAAAGATTGCTCTGCCAACATCCCCAGATCAAAGGCAAGAGAAATGAAAATAGTGTAAGAGAAGGTGTTTACCAACGGATTTTAACAACTGCAAGTTAAAATGTGACAACATTTGTGGTATAAACCCGAGAGGAAATTAAAAGGAACACTTGAAATACCACACAATAGTTGGAATCTCACATGATGCATGGCAGAAATGCTTCCAGAGAAAGAAAATTTTACTTTTACCTCCTTGGGGATCCAACTAGTGGTCTTGTTGAAAATTTGCAAAAGTCAGAACAAAACCTAGCAAGTGCAATCCAAGTGACAAACCTGGGTTTTGAACACTCAACCTTCCAGGATGGAAGCCAAGCAGTCTCATTTTTGAAACAGTAGGCTCTCCACAGGGAGATGCAGTTATTGCTTTCAGTGTACTGTAGAGCTCCGGTTCAGATTCAAACACCATTACAGTACATTTGAGTTATAAATTTGACTTGTATGCAGCAATAAAGATAACTGATTTTTGTACATTCAATATATTTTCCTAAATAAAATAATTTTGTTTACATCACATATTTAAACAAAGATTGCCTTCAAGTATAATTTGCTTATAAAAGACACTACTTGGTGGGCAGCACGGTGGTTAGCACTGCTGCCTCACGGCGCTGAGGTCCCAGGTTCGATCCCGTTTCTGGGTTATTGTCCGTGTGAAGTTTGCACATTCTCCCCATGTTTGCGAGAGTTTCGCCCCCACAACCCAAAAAATGTGCAGGGTAGGTGGATTGGCCACGCTAAATTGCCCCTTAATTGGAAAAAAATTAATTGGATACTCTAAAATTTATAAGAACAAAAAAAAAAGACACTGAACCATCAAGAAACAAACCACATCATCACTGTGTTGGAAATATATAGGGGTTCAAAAATCAAAAAAAGCATTCAGCAAGTGATTAAAATATGATTCCATGCACATATAACTACATTTTAGATGATTATGTGTTGCCTTTCGAAGTTTAAACAATTTCTAAACAGATAAAAGAAAAACAAATGTGTACTGGTACCTGATAGTTGTTCTGACTGGAAGTTAGCCTTTGGTTGCTAGATGTTGGAAGGCGAAGGTTGAATGAGTCCTCTGATGAAGCAGCATTATTATACAAGGTCATTGTTGTCCCGGGTGTTCGGAATTCGCCACTACGGAAGAATACACTTCCAGACACATCCCGCGCACTGACCTGTGATGAACCAGTGCTAATGTTCCTTGTTGGTGTCACAAGAGTATTTGAGCACTCCATTTCTTTTGGGGCATTCGCTTCAGAAACTCTTGGATGATTTTTCAGCTCAGAACTCATCGATGCAAGCTCCTCCTCCCTTGCATACTCGTCAACATCTCCAGTTTCCATGGCAATGGAAAAGCATCCACTTTCCACCGGGCGCAAGTTCCTAAAAACATGGTCCCCCCTGTTTCTTGGGGACTGCTCACTGCCTGCTAGTGAGTACACATCCCGAATCTGAAGAGAGCTGACAGCGGTGTCTCCTCGGTTAACCTTTGAATCGGATGAACTGGATGTACATCTCGAGAAAGGAGGTTCAGAATTGATCTTCCGTGGGCACTGAGGCAGCTCTGCAACGGTTGAATTAAACTGTTTTGGCCACCCACCAACTGACTTAGCTGCTGCTGACTGTACTCTATTTATTTCAGCGTGAACATAAGCAGGGCTGTAGTTTTTTGTACTGGAGGAGTAGACAGTGCTGGTGGGACTGTGAACATTTAATTGTCTCGATCCAGGAGTCATTTTTTCACAAATGGGAATGGCAGGGTTTTTGGAAATAGACTGTCTTTGGCTACAGGCGTGCTGTTGTAATTCCATTTCTGTTATAGTTCTCCCTATTGGTCTATGTATAAGACTCTTGGGGATGTCACACCTGTGGCCGTCCTTTTGGTGAGACAATCCTTGTCCGGTGGTAGAATGGGTGGAGGTAAACACACCCGTTACCATTACATTTCTGCATGATGATGATGATGATGATGTTAAAATGGTTTGCTGGCTCTGGGTTGGAGAGACAAGGCTAGTATTTTTCACTGGTATATCAGGTTTTCCCACCATACTGTTACCTGCTGGTCCTTGCGTAGATGGTGCATCATCCAAACTGTATTTTGTAGAATTCAGTTTCCTTCTTTTATTGCCAATCCAAGTCTGCAAAACAAATACGACAAAGTGTACAAAATCCAGATTTAAAAAAAAAAACTGAACAGAATCGATTCAGAACATGTTCAAGTGAAAAGTTTAATGTTCAATCTAGCCTTCTTAAAAGAGATAGCAGAGGGGAGAAAGCAGCCAACCCTCAAAACCTGCTGAACTTATAAGATTGATATTAAAAGGCTCTCAATTATCAATAAACAAGTTTGGTTGGAGATTTAAAAAAAAACATGTCTTAGAATTTCAATGCAAGTTCAATTTCTGAGATCACATCTACTTTCATAATTACCATCACCCTCATTTTGCATGCTTGCAGCATCCAATGACTAAACCTGAAACTTGCAATGCAAGATTACGATTCCAGAAATTTATCATCAGATTTAGACATGAAACGTAATTCTAATGGCTGGGTGTCCACAGCAAAAAAGGGGTAAAGAAAAAGAGATCTTGGTGCAATTAATCAAAGCACCCAATCAGCATAACCTTATATGACAATTTGGCTAATCACACTGGGCTTAATCGTGTTCAAACTTTGGGCTTGCATACCTCCAAAAGAATAATTATACTGTAAAACAGAGGAGTGATGGGATGATTCAGGATTTAAAACCCAAGTTAGAAAATAAACCCCCCCAGATTGAACCTTATCCGAGGCATGGTTAAACTCTTAACTAAAGATATGCTTAATGTTAGCTATTACTGAACTGATTACCCATACAAGCATGGAATAAGCAAGCTCCATCAAAACTTAATAATTCATAGAGCTCTCTCTCCTCCTCCCTTACCCGGAACTAACAAGATTGTAAATCCCCATTTAACTGAAGATCTAATGCCTATATGGCAAGTTAAAATAAGTAGCTACAAGGGAGCTTCCATGCAAGTTACAGATGATAAAGCAAGACCAAACACCACATGAAATGTCTTAATGGTCCCACTGAAATGCCATGGCTAGAGAAACCGGAGTTGATGCAAATTTTAGATCGATATCTTGGTGCTTTGTTAGATTATATGCAAGAGTTAAGTGATGTCAAGAGTTTTAACCTTCTGGCACCTTCTTCCTTGTGGTTATTTTGTTTCCTTCAAAAAGATCGAATCTGCGGGATGCCATGAAAATGCAAACTGTACATAGATTGGGGAAGAAGTGGAATCAGTCAAATTGCCTTTTCTCATTCTATAAAACACAAGCCACATGCAATCTTAATCACTGCGTGGATTTTAAATGTGCTGTGGAAAGTACAGGAGTGCAGTACTAACAACCAGACAATCAGCATCAAAATACATGTTACATGTTTTTAGGAAATCTATAACCACCCCATGCTGAAACAAGCAGAATGTAAAATATCTTCAGAAGACAACAGTTAACAAAGAGAACATGGATAATTAAGTGTTAATTTATTTTGAAACAATGTTACTTAAATCGATGATACAATAGCCTAGAATTATATTATTAATACAAAAGCAAAATATTGCAGATGCTGGAAATCAGAGTAAAAACAGAAACCGCTGCAAATACTTAGCAGATCACGCAGCATCAGTGGACAGGAGTTAACATTTCGGGTTGATGACGAATAGTCACTGCCCTGGAATGTTAACTCGGTTTTTCTCTCCAAAGATGTTTCTTGAGCTACTGAATATTTTCACGATTCCTGCTATACTGCCCAAGTTAAGCTGAGCAGGAATGATGGCACAGATAGCATTTGGGATGCTACAGCACTGGATTTGAATCAAAATTGCAGTGCAGCATATATAATTTTATCAAAAATAATCCTGTGTTATTCTGGAATTTTCTCACTTCATTCCTCTGTCACCCACTCTGAACTGTCTCATCATGTTATGAAATAAAACACCAATTTTACTTTTACAAATTGTTGACATGTGAATATAATAGCACCAAGTTAATGCTGGAAATATGCAGCAAGTCAGAAGAGAGTGTAAACTTAAACTGTTTGTTTCAAATTTCTCACATTTTCTGATTTTATTTTTGACTTATGATATTAATTTCCCTCCTTCCACATGCAAGTTTTAAAACCACTGGATATTTTTTATTCATTCGGGATATGGGCGGCGCCGACTGTGCCAGCATTTATTGCCCGTTCCTAGTTTGCCTTGAACAGAGTGGCTGTGGGTCTGGAGTTACATGTAGGCCAGACCAGGTAAGGATGGCTAATTTTCTTCTCTAAAGGGCATTAATGAACCAGATGGGTTTTTACAACAATCGTTTTATAATCATCATTAGACTTTCAATTCCAAATTTTTATTGAATTTAAATTTCACCATCTGCCATTGTGGGATTCGAACTTGGGTCCCCAGAGCAATGCCTTGAGTCTCTGGATTACTAGTCCAGTGACAATTCCACTATGCCATAGCCTTCAAGTAAAGAAACAAACAGATACCACTTTCAATGGAAAGAGATTTATCATTCAGAGTAAATGAAAAGAAAGGGTTTCTACTGATGGGTGGGACAGTAATTAGAAGGTACGTATTTCAGATCATTGCCAAAGGAACCAGAGAACAGAAGCAGAGACTTTTCTTTTTTTATACAGAGAATTGTCACGATATGGAATATAGCACATGAAAGAGTGGTGTTTAAGAAAAATACCTTTGATTAATTGGTCCATTTTATTCATGGTCAGTCATATGGCTATCCCAGGCAGAAGCTCCCTCATTCAATGAGTATTGGCGAGCTATCTGCTGCTTGTTCACAGTAAAAACATTAGGGATAGACACGGATTCCATCCATACCTCTTGTACAATTTAGTTACGCAATTGCTATGGTGATGCCTCAAAATTGTAGCTTTTGTTAAACTCACTCACTTCAGATATGGACTGGATTTCTATATTCTGTGGCAGCTTTTCTACAATTTAGAAAAAGCTTTTTCTCATTTTTTGTTATGTGTTCAACTCATTGTTCGGGGCAATGCTAAACAGATGTGTCGAACAGAGGGAAATATTGGTTTACATTGATAACCTGGTGCAGCCCAGTGCAATTTTGAAGCAGCTATTTCTGAATATTTCCCGATGTTGGCAGTATAACTGCACCATTCACATACACCTATTTTACCATGGAAAGCCACCTGGTAATCCATTGAAAACAGTGAAAGCATGGCTACCTAAAGATTCCAAAATTAAAAGCATTTACTTTCAGTTCTAGCACTGCTGTAAAAAAAGACATTAACTGAACACTGACCACGCACATGGCCAACAAAAGCCATATTTACATGAGCTTATAGTACAAAACAGTTCAGATAATGTAGGATCCACCAAGTCCGAGGTCCAGTGGAAAGCAGAGAATTAAAGATGCTAATCCACAGGGAATAGGGCTGGAAATCAGCTTTGCACTCACTTTGTCTGGGTATCCATTAACGCATTGAATTAAACCTTTACATGCAAGTCTAAACTTATAAACAAACTCTAACATACAGCTGCAGTTTGAAATAAATTGCTTCCTGCACCTACCTAACTGTTCATTCATTAGAAGTACTTAACACCAGGGATTGCGAAATATAAAACTGTACATTCATGACCCTAAGCTTTGCAAAAATACAAGTCAAAGCAAAACTCTAACCTACAACCTGGGCAGCTAATTTAATTTTGGGACAAATACCCAAGGGTGAGTTTGATTTAGTGCTTGTAAAGATAGTCCTCTCCCTCCTCCCCAATTGCTTCTGAATGATACCCAAGCATAGAGTTCTGAACATTTTATCAGTTACAACACAAAATTTGACCGGTGTGTTGACAAGACTTGGCTGTAATAAACATCTTGCAGAGGACAAAGTGTTACAATGGTTACTACTCTATTATTTAATACTACTGGGATCCAGTATAAACCCAACATTTCCAATATGGCTGTGGAAAAATGTTATACTACTTACCCTGACTACATTAAAATCTAACCCCGTTTCACGTGCACACTGTATTATTAATCCAAAGCAATTTTTACTTTGATTTGTCATTCCACTGTCATAATAACGCTGTAATACTCGTTGCTGTTCCTCTGTGAATATAGAACGCAGATTCATCTATAAAAGAAAGTACAGTGCTTTTTGTTATCACAATTTGAAATGTGTAAGAAAAGACAATATCTGTTTTAAACAGGCACACAGGAAAATAACAGAATCTACTGAAGTATTTAAGATAAAACTTGATCAGATTAATTTCAGGCAAGGCCAAACTCTAATTAGTACATCGTTATGTTCTGTACAACAGCTGAAGTTACCAACTTGTTATTTAAGTAAAACTACTAAAACCAAAAGGGCCTGCTTGGTTAATCATCAACAGAGGAGTTTGTTTCAGCTTTTTTGAGCCACTCACTGAAGAAACTGGCAATGTAGGTGCTGGCACCAGGAGACACTGTCCTGGTTTCCCATGAAAAGATGCTTCTGGAAGAGTTATTCTACCAAAAGATCATTACATTGGTGCATCCAAAAATCTATACAAGATAAAATGATTGTCAGAAGTACAATTAAAACATTTTTTTTGAGTACCCAATTCCAATTAATGGGCAATTTAGCATGGCCAATCCACCAACCCTGCACATTTTTGGGTTGTGGGGCGAAACCCACGCAAACACGGGGAGAATGTGCAAACTCCACACGGACAGTGACGCAGGACCGGGATCCAACCTGGGACCTCAGTGCAGTGAGGCAGCAGTGCTGTCCACTGCACCACCGTGCTGCCCAGAAGTATAATTAATATCATGGTTAACATGGAGAGGGAACTTTGGGCCATGCATCTTTTGATCTCAGCCAGGGCTCAATAAAGGAAGATGCCAAGAAGAAAATAGAAAATTTACAAACATAAAAAAGAGAAAGGATTAGAGGAGATCAACTAACTTCCATGTATTTTATTAGCAACTGGTTCTATTAATAGAAGTTGGTTGCTTGGCTACTTGCCATGATGCAGTGATGTAGGGATACAAACAAGAGAAAATTACTCAAATAAAATGCAAAAAGGACAGCCAATAATGGAAATCTGAAACAAGGGATAAAATGCTATAAACACTTAATAGGTCAGTAAGAATCTGTGGAGAGAACAAGTAAAACTTTTCTGCCAAAGGGTCAATCCCTGAAATATGAACTTTAATCTATTCTCTCAACAGATGCTGGCTGATCCAAGTATTTTGAGCATTTCCTGAAAATTTAACATTAATTTATTAAGAGCTAAACAAAAGTAGGGGCCAAAGAGTTCACCATTCAACAACAGACTCACTTAATAGATCACTTCAAACGATTAGACTAACTTCTGTTTTGACAAATTAGATTTCCTTGGATGGTGGAAGGAGTAAAGTGGTACAATTTCCCAAATAGCTCGAGAATCTCAGATCACTCAAAACTCGCACTTATTCTTTTAGTAGCTCTCCTCCTTTTGAACTGAGAAGACATTTCTAGCCACCACCACCACTCCCAGCACCCAATTCTAAATCAGCTTATTCCAGAAAGGTAGCAAAGGTTATCCTTTTGCACTCATGAAAGAAAAGACTTGCATTTATATAATGCCTTGAGTAACCACAGGACATTCCAAAGCACTTTATAACCAATGAAGTACCTTTCAAAAGTAGTCACATGTAGGAAACATGGCTACTAATTTGCACACAGCAGATTTCACAAACAGCACTGTGATAATGACTGATGTGTTGGGTGTTCTGGATCACATACAGGTCACTAACACTTGAAATAGTGCAACACTATTTTACTGAACCATTAACTGTTTAAACATATTTAGACTGTAGGTTAATACGATACTAGCTTTAACGAAAGACCTTTGCCTTGTCCTAACCAGTTGATGCACTCAGCACATGGTGAATGTCTGTGTTACAGGCTGTGAGCTCTGTGCTCCTAGCTAGCTGCTACTCGAATGAGCGGGAGCTCTGATGCCCCCTGTCTTTACAGTGCGTGTGCTCTCACTGTGATTGGCTGCGGTGTTGTGTATGTTGATTGGTCCCACTGTGTGTCCATTAGTGTGTGTCTGCACCATGATATACTGGTGTATATTATGACATCCCCCCTTTTATAAAAAAATGTACATGCGTGACAATAAATAGTGTATGGTGAATGTTCCTGACTACGTGTGTGCGAAATATTTACAGGACTATGTACATAAAAAGTGAGCTATTTACATGGTAAGGTACCTGGTGCAGAAAAACAGTATGCAACAAGAATAACGAGATGAGCACTATATACAAACCACTTGAACGATTAAACGGAAGAACAAAACAGATCATAAAGTCCATAAGTCCACAAAGTTCACAAATTAAGTCTCTGAGGTGGGCGACGAATTCTGGTTGACCGCCTCAAGGGTGGGTTGGGAGCCGCCGGCTGAGGAGCGAGCTGCTCAGAGTGAGGAGGATGCAGAGTGACCGGAATCTCTGCATAGTCCAGGTCAGGGGCAACAAGAGGGCGTGGCAACAGTGGAGGATCACTTAGCGAGCGCAGAACGAAACGAAGGGCACGTCGATTGCGGCGCAGAATGGAGCCGTCCTGCAGACGAACCAGAACGAGCGGGGAGCCACCTGCCGAAGAACCACAGCGGTTACAGACCAGCCACCATCCGAAAGATGGATGTGGACGTTGTCATCTGGAGCCAGAGCAGGGAGATCATCTGCACGGGAGTCATGAGCCGCCTTGTGCTGTGCACGGGACAATTGCATTCGTTGAAGGACCGGAACGTGGTCGAGGTCTGGGATGTGAATGGACGGCTCCGTCGTCCTCAGGGTGCGACCCATGAACAGCTGGGCTGGCGACATGCCAGTGGGGCCGAGCGATAGGCCAGCAGGGTGAGGTAGAAATCGGACCCAACATCGGCAGCCTTGCAGAGAGCCGTTTTACTATGTGGACGTCCTTCTCCGCTTTGCCGTTGGATTGGGAGTATAGGGGACTGGATGTCACATGCACAAAGTTGTACCTCCTGGCAAAGTTGGACCATTCCGGGCTTGCGAAGCAGGGGCCATTGTCCAACATCACAGTGAGTGGGATGCCGTGTCGAGCAAAGGTGTCCTTACAGGCGCGGATGACTGCAGACGATGTGATGTCGTGTAAACGTACCACCTCCGGGTAGTTAGAAAAATAGTCTACAATCAGAACATAGTCCCTGCCCATCGCGTGGAAGAGGTCGATGCCGACCTTGGACCAAGGGGACGTGACCAACACATGGGGCTGTAGGGTCTCACGTGGTTGGGCTGGCTGGAAACGCTGACAAGTGGGACAGTTGAGCACTGTGTTGGCGATGTCGTAATTGATGCCGGGCCAGTACACTGCCTCTCGGGCCCGTCGGCGGCACTTCTACACGCCAAGATGGCCCTCGTGTAGCTGTTCCAAGACGAGCTGGCGCATGCTGTGCGGGATGACAATGCAGTCCAGTTTCAGGAGAACACCATCGACTACCGCCAGATCATCTCTGATGTTGTAGAACTGCGGCCATTGGCCCTTGAGCTACCCGTCTGTTAGGTGGCGCATGACACGCTGTAACAGGGGGTCAGCCGCAGTCTTGTGGCGAATTTGGACGAGGCGTTCATCCGTGGCAGGTAAATTGGAGGCCACGAAGGCCACATGGGCGTCAACTTGGCAGACGAATCCTGCTGGGTCACACGGCAGTGTTGACTGCCCTGGAGAGAGCGTCGGCAATGATTAGGTCCTTGCCCAGGCTGTATACCAGCTGGAAATCGTATCGCCGGAGCTTGAGCAGAATGCGCTGGAGGCGAGGCGTCATTTCGTTCAAGTCTTTTTGTATTATGTTGACCAGGGGGCGATGGTCGGTCTCGACGGTGAATTGGGGAAGGCCATACACATAATCTTGAAACTTGACGACACCGGTCAACAGGTCCAGGCACTCCTATTTTATCTGCGCATAGTGCTGTTCTGTGAGGGTCATGGCACGTGACGCATATGCAACGGGGGCCCATGATGAGGCCTCATCGCGTTGCAGGAGCACTGCCCCAATGCCAGATTGGCTGGCATCGGTCAAAATTTTTGTCTCTTTCGCCGGATCAAAAAACGCCAATACCGGGGCCGTGGTGAGTTTGGTTTTGAGTTCTCTCCTTTCGCACTCGTGGGCAGGATGCCATTGGAAGTCTGTTGTCTTCCTGACCAGGTTCCTGAGAGCCGTGGTATGAGAGGCGAGGTTAGGGATGAACTTCGCTAGGAAGTTGACCATGCCCAGAAATCGGAGGACCGCCTTCTTGTCCTCTGGCGTTTTCATGGCTGTGACAGCAGCCACCTTGTCCGCATCTGGCCGCACACCCAACTGGGAGATGTGGTCCCCTAGGAACTTGAGTTCCGTCTGACCAAAGGAACATTTGGCTCTGTTGAGGCGTAGGCCCTACTCCCCGTATGCGTTTGAACACGCGCTGGAGGCGACTGACATGCTCCTGAGGGGTGGTGGACCAAATGATTATGTCGTCGACATAAACGCGAACACCTTCAATGCCTTCCATCATTTGTTCCATGATCCTGTGGAACACTTCTGAAGCCGAGATGATCCCAAACGGCATCCTGTTGTAATAATATCTGCCAAAGCGGGTGTTGAAGGTACACAGTTACCTGCTGGATTTGTCGAGCTGGATTTGCCAGAATCCTTTCGAGGCGTCAGGTTTGGTGAAGAGCTTGGCGCGGGCCATCTCGCATGTGGTCTCTTCGCACTTGGGGATTGGATATTGCGATTCAGATCCTTGGGATCAATACAAATTATGAGCTCTCCGGAAGGCTTTTTTACGCACGCCATGGAACTGACCCAGTCGGTTGGTTCCATTACTCTGGAGATCATTCCTTGGTCTTGGAGGTCCTGCAGCTGCTGCTTGAGGTGGTCCTTGAGGGGTGCTGGGACTCTGCAAGGTGCATGCACCACAGGAATGGCGTTCTGTTTGAGTAGGATCTTGTAAATATATTGGAGCGTGCCCATGCCTTCGAAGATGTCGCGGTGCTGGTCGATGATGGCGTCGAGTTGCACCCTGAAGTCAGCGTCCTGGAAGGCAGACGTGTCATCAGAAGAGAGAGAGTGAACTCTTTGAACAAGGTTCAGCAGCTTGCATGCCTGTGCACCAAGCAGGGAGTCCTTCGAGGAGCCCACGATCTCGAAAGGCACGAGCCGGCAGCAGGAATGATGTTGCCATTGTAGTCCAATAGCTGGCAGGCCGATGGAAGGATGGCTGGTTTGACACAAAGGCTTTGGAAAGCAGACCATGCCATGAGATTGGCGGAGGCGGAATCGGATTTGGGACCGGTTGACCGTCAGGGTGGCACACCACTCATCGTCTGGATCGATGCTGTATACCGATAGCGGATGGTGTCTTTGCTTCGTGGACAGTCTGTTTGTCGTTACGACACCGACTCAAAAAGGCGCCTTCGGGTCCTCTGTGTCACTGCTGTGTGGGAAGTCCGCATCGGACTCGGTGACCGTGGGTTGAATTGCCCGAACATCACTGCGAGGCTGGCTGAAGCGATATGAGTTGGCAGGCTGAGCTGCTCGACAGCAGGCAGCATAGTGGTCAAGTCTTCCACATCGTAGGCATTGTCGAGATTTTGCGGGGCATTGCCGCTTTAAATGGGCGGAGCCACAGTTGCCGCATGTCGTGACGTCAGCACGTTTGCTGCGCCACCGCACATGCGCGGTGCGGTCGTGCGTGGTGCGCGCCTGCGCATTACGTTCCTCAACGTCGCCGTGCCATCATTTGGTGTGTACAAGCGCGGGAGTCCGCAAAAAGCGCTCGAAATGGCTGCCCTCATCCAGGCTGAGACCCTGGAGGTGCTCAAACACTTGGACCCGTTCCGCCTCATGGAGACCTTGCTGCTGCTTGTATATGGGAATACCGACTCTTGGCGTTTTCATGTAAGACACAGGTCTCGATGGCGGTCGCGAGGGGGAGTTGCTTTAATTTGAGGAGCTGCTGACGTAGGGGGTCCGATTGAACACCTAAAACGATCTGATCGCGTATCATGGAGTCTGAGGTGAGCCCGTAGCTGCAAGATTGCGCAAGGATGCGGAGGTGTGTTAGAAAGGATTGGAAAGGTTCATCCTTACCCTGCAAACGCTGCTGGAACACGTAGCGTTCAAAACTTTCATTCACCTCTCTGTTGCAGTGAGTGTCAAACTTGAGGAGGACCATCTTGAACTTCGTATTATCTTCGTCATCTGCAAAGGTGAGAGAGTTGAAAATGTGGATGGCATGGTCCCCGGCTGTGGAGAGGAAAAGAGCAATTTTCCTGGTGTCTGAGGCGCCCTCCCTGTCCGTGGCTTCGAGGAAGAGCTGGAAGTGCTGTTTGAAAATCTTCCAGTTGGCCCCGAGGTTGCCGGCGATGCGGAGCGGCGGCAGCGAGCTGATGTTGTCCATGTTGCAGGATGACGGAATCCTGGCGGAAGGCAGATCACTTGCAGGTAGGTCTAAGAAGTGCTAGCATCCCACCACTCCTGGTATCATGATGTGTTGGGTGTTCTGGATCACATACAGGTCACCAACACTTGAAATAGTGCAAAACTATTTTATTGAACCATTAACTGTTTAAACATATTTAGACTGTGGGTTAATACAAAAGTAGCTTTAACTAAAGACCTTTGCCTTGTCCTAACCAGTCGAAGCACTCAGCACATGGTGAATATCTGTGTTGCAGGCTATGAGCTCTGTCCTCCTAGCTAGCTGCAGCTCGAATGAGCAGGAACTCTGATGTCCCCTGTCTTTATAGTGCGTGTGCTCTCACTGGTGATTGGCTGTGGTGTTGTGTATGTTGATTGGTCCCACGGCGTGTCCATCAGTGTGTGTCTGCACCATGATATACTGGTGTATATTATGACAATGACCACATAATCTGCTTTTTTATTTTGACAGGGATAAATATTAGCCAGGATACCAAGGATTAATCCCCAGTTCTTATTTGAAATAATGCTGTGGAACATTTTACGTCACATTAGAGGGTAGATGGAATTTTGGGTTATCCTCTTAAGCAAAACACAGCATCTCCGACAGTGCAACATTTCCTCAGTACCATACTGGAGCACAAAAATCCAAGCTGACGCTCAAGTGCTGGAGTGGAACTTGTACCGGAGACTCCTGACTCAGGAGGCCATAATGCTTTGAACCATCACCGACACTCAATTAATTGAACGGAGACAGATGTCTGTTCGATTAGACCAGAATCAAAATTAAGAATTCATGAAAGAAATAAGAGGCTTGATTTTTTTTGTTTGTCCATAATATATTATAGAAAGTTCTGATGTAGGTGTTGTACTGTGCTCAGTGTGTGGATTGCTGTGCAAATCATGCTCTCCTGTATAACAGATTAATTTAAGGGTAAATATTGTTGTTGTTAATTAAAGTTGGTTTGATTTTATATTTGTGTTGTCCTTTGTTTCCCTCGCTAATAAAGACATCTGGGTAAAACTGGGGGTCACCACCACCAACAGTCTGTCCTGGTCCACTCACGTTGATGCAACAGTCAAGAAAGCCCAACAAAGTCTCTACATCCTATGGAAGCTAAAGAAGTTCGGCATGTCTGCATCGACTCTCACTAACTTCTACAGATGTGCCATAGAGAGCATCCTATCCGGCTGCATCACTGGTTGGTTTGGCAATTGCTCGGTCCAAGATCGCAAGAAACTACAGTGTAGTGAACTCAGCCCAATGCATCACACAAGTATAGAAATCACCCACCCATTCATTCTGTCTGCACCTCCTGCTGCCTCAGGAAAGCAGGCAGCATTATCAGAGACCCCTCCCACCCAGGTTTTGCCTTCTTGTACACCCTTCCATCAGGCAGAAGGTACAGAAGTCTGAAGACCCGCACATCCAGACATAGGAACAGCTTCTTCCCCACAGCTACTAGACTCCTCAACGATTCTCCCTCGGACTGATCTGTGCCCTGTAAGAACACTTTTCACGAAGTCCTATGTTGCTCTTGCTCATGTACTCTGTCGATTATTCTTTTTTTAATCTACTATGTACGTACTGTGTACATTCCCCTGGCCGCAGAAAAATACTTTTCACTGTACTTCGGTACATGTGACAATAAATCAAATCAAATCAAATAATATACTGGTCGATGTTTGAGATTTTACGGATACAACATTGGCGTCTCCTGGGCGGGATTCGGTAAGAAGTAACCTCGTTGCTCCGAAGCCGAACCCTACCAATTCAGTACTCTCCAACACTCCGTCTGAGCCTGAATTAAGAGCCTCACGTGACAGCCAGTCTGAGTGAAGGACAGTACAGGTTTCCGACCAGTAAATTGGCCCATAAACCAGGGGCGGGGTTCTCTGATCCTGAGGCCAAGTGCTGACGCCGTCGTAGACGCCGTTGCGTTTCCCGACGGCGTTAACATGGCCTCAGGAGCAGCAATTCTGACCGCTACAGGGGGCCAGCACTGCACCGGAGCGACCCATGCCGATCCAGCTGCCGATCCCGGCGTGAGATGGGCACCACGGGTCTGCGCATGCGCAGTGGGATCGGCGCGATTTCCGCGCATGCGCGGTGTCTCCCTTCTCCGCACCGGCACCGACGCAACATGGTGTAGGGCTACAGGGGCCAGCGCAGAACAAAGGAGGCCCCAGCCCGAGAGGCCGGCCCACCAAGAGGTGGGCCTCGACCGCGGGCCAGGCCCACCCCCCCCGGGACCGGACCCCCCCAGCACCTCCCCCCCGGCACCTCCCATTAGGATCCGACCAAAGAGGAAATGCAACTTATCTGTTGCATATGGCTGATGCCGATCTATCAGGCTACCGTCAAACACATAGACCGGATCTCCACCATCTGATAGTTGGGGTAAAAGCCACTGAAATGACCCATGGTCCGGAGGCACAGGATCTCTTAGCTCAATACACACAGGCCAGTGAAAGAAACGACTGTGGCCGACTGGCCGGGAGGTAATCATAGAAGGCCCCAATCCAAAACCCCAGAGGCAGTACGGCTTCCCCAAAGAAGCCGAAAGGGAAGTGAGCAAAGTGATTAGCAGTTACAAAAGTGAGTCTTGCCGCCACTAATAACCCCCCGATATGGCCGGTAAGAAAACCGGACGGTTTCTGGAGACTCACGATTGATCATCATGCTTTGAACCAAATAACTCCCATCACAGCCCCCACCGTTGCTCTGGGGACTTTCTATGATTACCAGCCCAGAAGCCATGATGAGGCTTGCTCTGCTAGATGACGATTTTAGACATAAGTAACGGCTTCTGGTCAATCCCATTAGACCATTACTGCCAATACAAATTTGCCTTCACGTTCCATGGACGTGTGTGTCACAGAATTTCCACAGCTCCCCTTCTATATTCCATCAGAGGCTTTCGAAAGGCCTAGAGGGGGTTCAGATCTCCTCCAAACTGAAACCAGGGAAGAACACTTTAATTGCTAAAAGAACTGCTGAACCTCCTCACTACATTAGGCTGGAAGGTAAACGCCAAGAAAGCCCAAATCATGAGACCACAAGTCTCCTACTTGGGTACGGTAGTGGGGAAGCACGAGATTGACAGCAAGCTTTTCGAGTCGGTAATACGCCTTCCCCTACCGAAGGACATGAGCATGTTGTGTGTCTTCCTAGACTTGATGGGTTACTGCCAAAACCACATTGTCGCACCTCCCCACTTGGGAACATAAGGGCGGTTGAATTAGTAAAACAGGGTGTCCGGGAAAGAGAATTTTGGCAACCCACCGTTACCAAACTAATTGAAGCTGTAACCGTCAACCAGACCACGGCAGAAGACTTTAAACAGGCCCAATACAGTGACCAGGACCTAAAATAGATTTAGGAAGGGCATACTCCTTTAAGAAATGGTAGGATGCACTCTCCATACAGGACGGGCTAGTCCTTAAAGGTGGCCTATGAGTGGTCCTAACCAAGGGCCGCAATCAAATTATTTTTCAGAATCCAGGGCCATCAAGGGGCAGGAACAACACGTGAGAAACCAAGCGATTGTGGTGGAGGCCAAACCTAGAGCAGGGTGTGCGACATTATGTCAATAATTGTATAATCTGTGCACAGAACAATCCTGATAAAAATGCTCAGAAGGGGGGACTGAGACACACTGCCCTGTGGAAGGCCCCAGGATTTACCAGATCGGTCCCCTACTGCCCGGCACGGGAAGTTACAAATACACCCTGGTCATTGTAGACACTTTCAGTAAGTGGGTGGAAGAATTCCCATCCCGCACTAACAAGGCAAAGGTTATGGCTAACATCCTAATACAGCAAATATTCACTATGTGGGGTCTTCACCGCAGCATCGACTCAGACCAGAGCACTCACTTCACTGCCCTGGTAATGCAACGGGTAATGGGATTGTTTGGGGTAAAACAACAGATCCACATTTCTTACCACCCCAAATCCAGTGGTATTGTGGAAAGAATGAACCGTACCTTGAAAGACATGGGGCGGGATTTTCCGACCCTCCGCGCCAGAACCGCGGCCGGCGAGGGGCCGGAGAATAGCCGTTCACGCTGGAAATCCGGCATGACGGCGCTTCCGTGATTCGATGCGGCGCCAGTCGGGGTCGCTGAAATGGGCCCCCGCGGCAATTCTCTGTTGTCGACCGGCCAAACTCCCACCAGCGTGGTTCACATCCTGTACCACCCGGCGGGAGCTCGGACCCGCGGTGGCAGTCCTGGTGGAGGGTGAGAGGAATCGGACTCCGGGGGAGGGCCGCAGCAGTGGCCAGGCACACGATCGGGGGCCACTGATCGGCGGGCCATCACGATCTGGGGGGGGGGACCTACCTTACCCCACGCGGACCCGCTGTGTGGGTCCGCCATGTCGGCGCCATCCGCGCAGAAATGGGTCGCCGTGCACCATGTGCGGACCCGCTTGCGGCCGCTGTGCGCATGCGCGGCCGTGTGGTCTGGACAGCAGGGCCCCGCCGGCAGCCAGAGCTGCGGGACGCATGCTGGGGCCCTGCTAGCCCCCTGGAAAACGGAGAATCACTCCGGACGTTCGAGGAAAAAGCCCGCAGTGATTCTCGCCCGTTTTCCAGCGGGCGTGGGGACCTAGTCCCCAACAAGGAGAATCACGTCCATGAGCCATAAAACCGTTCGCAGCCGGGTAATCAAACCTTGGACCCTGGAGCTGTGAAGAACTGTGCTTACCACAGTGGTACCGTGCTGCCCTACTTAATACTGGGATAACACTTCTGCCCGAAAAACTTTGTCCAAATCGAACACAATTGGCTTCTGCACACAAGACCTTTGTCAAAGTGGTACAACGAACAGGGGAAATGAAAAGAAACATTAGTGAGGTTAAAGTCACGACATGGTGGGAGGACCTCTGGGATTGGGGGTTCAAATATCCAAATTCACCCATGGGTTCATCTCCTGTCACACCTGACCTTAATAGGCATTCTGCTGATGGCGGTGCACCTAACAAGCCTCACACTGAAATTTGCCAGGTGGAAGAAAGAATTCATACAAAGCCTGGATTTAGAGAGCGCAATCCGACTTTAGGAAAGGATGTGCAAAGAAGAACCTTGATGTTTAATCCCCCTCGTTTGTGTTCTTTTGAATTTTGCAATTGGTATTTATTGATTTGTCATTTTGGTTTTTTTCCATTATTGCTGCTCAGGTACTCATTTGAAATTAATGTATTTATGAAGTTTGTTGTTACTATATTGTGGGTTAGGGATAGTATTACAAGCCCAAGATTCGGATCGTTGCTCGTTTAGATGTTTTTTTTAGGATTGTGTGATCCGGTTCGCTTACGCAGAGGAGGTACTGTGGTAACCTTTTTTAAAAAATTTAGAGCACCCAATTAATTTTTTCCCAATTAAGGAGCAATTTAGCGTAGCCAATCCACCCAACCTGCACATCTTTGCATTGTGGGGATGAGACCCACACAGACACGGGGGGAATGTGCAAACTCCACACGAACAGTGACCCACGGCCAAGGATTCCGGTCCTCAGCGACATAGGCAGCAATGCTAACTACTGTGTCACATGCCGACCTGGATTATGGGCTTAATATTGAGCCCAATTAAATTGCATATTTTAAATTAAAGAATTAGGCAATTTAAAATCAAACTACAGTCAAACCTCAGGCAGGCTGTTGGGAATTCAGACTTGACCAAAGTCAAATATAAAACCAACAAACAAGCTGCCAGAACATGTCTGGACCTGCAGCATCACCCATCAGAAGATCATCGCACACTATTGATATGCACCGATCTATTGTCAGTAGCCCAGATTGAGCCAGACTTTCGGGCACCCAGAGTTCCTGCCATTACCTTATAAGGCAACAGGTTATGTACAAGCAACACCACCGGAGATGGACTTCTGGGGGGGGGGGGGGGGGGGGGCCGGTGTCCTGTCAAGTGGACATCATGAAACCCACTGGGTGTTGGGACCCTCTCCCGAGAGTAGTTTCTCTGAAAGGCACTGGGAGAGATGTAAGAATCAAACACCCGGAACTCCCAGTGAAGACTCCATGAAGAGGCAATCAAGACATCTGACCAAAGGCAGAAGGAAGCAGCTTGTATGACCCACCTTTACAATGACGGACCTGAGAGACTCAGGGAATCGGACCCACGGCTCAACCAAAGTTTTGTGATGGCCACGAAGAATCCAGCACGAGTTTTAAGGATACAAAGAAATAACATTTATTTGCAATAACATATATATTCAACAGCAGCAGTAACTTCGCTTGCTGCTCACTCCTTCCTGCTGGTTCCAAACTGGCCAGCTTTATTTATACAGGGAGTCTGCTAATGCTTTCGCTGCCCTCCTCATTGGGGAAGCTCATACTCCCACAGGATTGTGGGATTGTCATTAGTCCACAGCCAATGGTAAGCAGGCAGGTTATAACATCCCTCCCCCCCAAAGTCCAAGGAATCCACCGAAGACCCTGGCGAAGGAGGGCGTCGGACTCGTTTTGCCGCAGGCCAGACACCATTTGCACAAGGCGCTGGATCGGGCGGAGTGTAACGAGATGGAGACCGGCGCCTCCGTGATGAACGGCGTAACGGTTGTACATCCACGGCCCGTGGTCCCGAGGATTCCCCCTCTGATGTGTCCTGTGTCTCCATCTCGGAGTCTAGGTCAGCTGCCTCCGTCATCGCGGCGTCTCTATCTCCACGCGACCTGAGCAGGCTTTGCGTGAGGCACCAGAGGAAGATTGTGAGGACTATTTTCCATTGTCTCTGGTCTCTGTGGCAGTAGAAATGGGCTCCGGGGACGGGGAATCTTTGGAAGGGATAGTCTTCTGGACCGAACGTGGTCTACATGTTTGCACTGGAGACGACCCTGGGCTTGCACCTGGTAAGGTATAGGGCCCGTTTGGCGAAAGATTACGCCAGGGACCCACTGGGCACCACCAGCAAAATTCCGAACGAACACTGGGTCACCGGGCGCAAACTGCCGAATCGGGCGATGCCGAGAAAAGCCATGTCCCTGTCGTTCTTGTGTGCGGCGTACTTTTGCGCCAATGTCCGGGAAAGCCATACTAAGGCTGGTGCGAAGTCTCCGTCCCATTAGGCATTCTGCAGGAGCTACCCCAGTCACCGCATGGGGGGTGGTCCTATACGAAAACAAAAAGCGAGCCAGTCTCGTGTCCACTGACCCGGAAGACTGCTTCTTTAGGCACCGTTTGAATGTCTGCACTGCGCGCTCCGCCAACCCATTTGAAGCCGGGTGGTAAGGGGCAGTGCGGATATGCCGTTCATCTTCATGAACCTCGCAAACTCCTCACCTATGAATGGAGTGCCGTCATCCGTGACCAGCACCTCAGGGAGGCCATGCGTACTGAAGGACAAACGCATCTTCTCAATTGTTGCGCAGGACGTTGTGCCCACCATTTTATGCATCTCTAGCCATTTAGACTGGGCATCGATTAATAGAAGGAACATGGATCCTTGAAAAGGGCCTGCGAAATCTGCATGCAAGCGTGCCCAAGGCCGCCCTGGCCATTTCCAGTGATGTATGGGCGCGGCCGGCGGAGGCTTCTGATGCTCCTGGCAAATGGAGCAGTTTTGGGCTACCTTCTCAATGTCGGTGTCGAGGCCTGGCCACCATACATAACTCCGAGCCAACATTTACATTTTGGTCACACCTGGATGCCCATTGTGCAAGTCTCTTAGTATCAGCTCCTGCCCATTTTCCGGGACAATCACACGCGTCCCCCACAAGAGGATGTCGTCTTCCACGCTGAATTCTGACAGCTTGGAGGAAAATGCCGGCAACTTGCCTGGGAGCTGTCTATGCTGCCCACCATACAGGACTATGTGCCGAATCTTTGACAAGACTGGCTCCGTCTGGGTCCACTCACGGATCTGTGATGCCGTGACCGGCAAGGTGTCCATACAATTTAGGGTTGCAACCACCTCACTGGGCGTGGGGGTCGACATGGGGCCGGTCGATAAAGGCAATCGGCTCAGTGCATCGGCATTCGCTATCTGCATTCCTGATTTGTGCTCCAGAGAATACTTGTATGCAGCGAGCAACAAAGCCCAGTGCTGGATCCGTGCGGAAGCAATGGGCGGTATTGGCTTATCCTCTCTGAAAAGTCCCAGCAGAGGCTTATGATCAGTCACGATAGTGAAGTGGCGGCCATACACGTACTGGTGGAAACTTTTCACCTGCAAAGACCACTGCCAGGCCCTCCTTCTCGATCTGCACGTACTTTTTTTCCGCTGCAGTAAATGTGCGTGAGGCAAAACCTATCGGCCGCTCGGCCCCGTTCTCCATCGTGTGGTTCAGGACGGCCTCAATACCATACGGGGATGCATCACATGTGACGAGCAAAGGCTTTCCAGGATCATAGTGGGTTAGTAACCCAGACAACGACAATTGTTGTTTTACCTGCCGGAAAGCGATTTCTTGCGGCTGATCCCAAACCCAGGTGTGATTTTTCTTTTGCAGAAGGTGCAACGGGGCCAGTGTAATTGCCAGATTGGGGAGGAACTTCCCGTAATAGTTTACGAGGCCGAGAAAAGAACGAAGATGCAAAGTGTCAGTCGGGGCTGGGGCCTGTTGAACCGCGCGCACCTTCACTGGGACCGGGTGCAAACCTTCGCGGTCCACCCGATAACCCAGGTAGACTACTTCCTTCGCCTGAAAGATGCACTTTATGCGACGTAAACGGACTCCAGCCTCCGAAAAGCGTCTCAGGACAGCCTCCAGATTTTCCAAATGTTCCTGCTCCGACGTTCCTGTGATCAAAACGTCATCTAAGTAGACAGCGACACGCGGAAAATCTCTCAAAATGCCCTCCATAACGCGTTGAAAAATAGCGCAGGCTCCAAAGGGCAAAGGTGTATATTCATACAGGCCCCGGTGTGTATAAATCGTTACATATGGTCGGGAGGCAGGGTCCAGCTCCAACTGTAGGGAGGCGTGACTCATATCTAATTTTGTGAACGAGAGTCCACCTGCAAACTTCACGTAGAGATCCTCTATGCGAGGCATTGGATATCGGTCGAGTCGGGAAGCCGTATTCACTGTAAGTTTATAGTCACCGCACAAGCGAATTGTGGCATCTGGCTTCATTACAGGTACAATTAGTGCTGCCCAGTCAGCGAAACGGACGGGCCTGATAATATCCAAAGTCTCCAAACGAGTGAGCTCCCCTTCTACCTTCTCGAGCAAGGCGTAAGGCACCGGGCGCGCCGGAAATAGCGTGGCATGGCTCCTGGTTCGACTTGGATACGGGCTACGGCCCCTTTTATTTTCCCCAAACCGGGCTGGAATACATTTGGGTATCGTCCTAGCACCTCAGTCAACCCTCCAGAAACTGTTTGGAGGATGTGCTGCCACTGCAAGCGCAAATGGTGCAACCAGTCCCGACCCAACAGGCTGTGCCCATGGTCGCGCACCACGATAAGTGGGAAACGCCCCTCCTGGCGTCCATAAACAACAGGGGTCATCGTAGTTCTTGCAATGTCCAATGGTTCCCCCATGTAGGTGGCCAACCTGGCCTGTGTGTCGGTTAATGTAAGGGTCTGTATACCCTGCTTGATGCGGTCGAATGGCCTCTGGGCGATCACGGAGACCACTGCGCCAGTGTCCAACTCCATCTCAAGTGGGTGACCATTGACCCGTACTGTCACCTTAATGGGGGCCACACGGGGACCTGCCACACAATGCAGCTGCAGGCAGTCATCTTCCGTCTCCACGTCCTCAGGAGTAGTCGCCGCAGGTTCATTCACATGGAAGGTCCGGCCCCTGGGCTGGTCCCAGTTTCGGTCGGAACGACGGCGCCTCTGGCGCCCCCAGGACCGGCGTCCGCGACGGGGTTGGTGCCTACAAGTCTGACACGGACATGGCTCCTCATCCATTGGTTCTGGAGAAGGCTCCCTTCGGGGAGGAATGTCCGACGGCCACTGGCATCGATCCGGACGTCGCCTTGCCCAAGGTGACGTTTTCGGACGGAAGGGGTTGCGTACCAAGGCATGCACCTCCAGTCCCTGTAGCTCCTGCACTCCTCGTTCTGTGCTCTCTCAGGACGATACTATTTGAATGGCCTGTTGAAAAGTCAATGTTGGCTCAGCTAACAACTTTCTCTGGGGGCCGCATTGTTAATACTGCAAACCAAACGGTCACGTAACATTTCTGACAAGGTCTCACCATAGTCACAGTACTCAGCAATCCTGCGTAGCCTGGATAGAAAGTCGGCAAGGGATTCTCCTGAGGTCCTCTCAGCAGTATTAAACCGGTAACGTTGGACTATCGTGGACAGGGTTGGGTTAAAATGTTGCCCCACTAAATTCACAAGTTCATCAAACATTTTGGTGTCCGGCGCAGCTGGGTACGTAAGGCTCCTAATCACCCCAAACGTATGCGGGCCGCAGCCGGTGAGCAATATGACCACCTGCCACTCGTTTTCGGTGATGTTGTTTGACCGGAAATAGTAACGCATCCGTTGTAGCATCAAAAACATCCAAACGTCCGTACAGAGGCATGGTGTAATAGAAAACAACTTCCAATCTGTATCCAACAAAAATCCAGGGAGGTGGCTTCAGCAGTATAGACAGCTATTCACTTTAACCCTCGTCGCCAGTTTTGTGAGGGCCACGAAGAATCCAGCACGAGTTTTAAGGATACAAAGAAATAACATTTATTTACAATATATAACAGCAGCAGCAACTTCGCGTGCTGCTCACTCCTTCCTGGCTGGTTCCACACTGGCCAGCTTTATTTATACAGGGAGTCTGCTAATGATATCTCCGCCCCCGCCCCCTCATTGGGGAAGTTCATACTCCCACAGGATTGTGGGATTGTCATTAGTCCCCAGCCAATGGCAAGCAGGCAGGTTATAACACAAAGTCATCTTTACAGGTGGCATAAAGAATCTTTGGAATCTTTAGTAAATGTTATTGGGTCAAAAGAAGGGTCAATATTATTGTTATAAAATAAAGTTAGTTTGATTTTATACTTGTGTTGTCCTTTGTTCTCGTCGTTAATAAAGACATCTGGGTAAAAATTTGATTCAAATACTGGTCGAAGTATCTGAGATTTTACAGATACAACAGACCCCATGTGGGCTGCAAAGATCAAACTCAAAGAGAGCTCCACATTCCAGAACCGAGGTTGGACAACTGGAGTATGCTCTTCTGCGAGGACAATGGGTCCCCGAAGCTATCCTTTCAATTTTAAATGGCTGAGACATTTCACCATTGCGGAGACACAAATGACCGATACTCACCCTTTTTCAAAAATGTGGAGTTGGGATTCATGTGACATGAACCTCTAGTTTGTGAAATCAGCAATACAGCCATGCGGAACTGCAAATTCAGTGTGCTGTTCACCATCCCAGAAGCAGCCTCACGTAAAAGTGGTATAGTCCAGATGGAATGCAGTAGCCCCATCCACACTGTTTCTGACAAAAGTTCTGTACATTTAACTTCAAGACTGATTTGCATACCGCTACAACTGGCCAAAGCAGACGCTATATCCCTGGAACTACACTCCTATGTCAGACTTCTATTCATTTACTAAAGCTCTTCCTTGAACACCATAATCCCAGCAAAACTCACATCAAAACTCCAAAACCTAGGATTTGGCTCCTCCTTCTGCAACTGGATCCTCGACTTCCTGACCCAGAGATCACAATCAGCAAGGATAAACAACACCTCCACGACAGTCGTCAATACTGGGGTCCCGCAAGACTGCATACTTAGCCCCCTATTATACTTCCTTTACACACACGACTGTAGCAAAATTTGGCTCCAACTCCATCTACAAGTTTGGTGATGGCACAATCGTAGTGGGTTGGATCTCGAATAACGATGAGTCAGAGTACAGGAGGGAGATAGAGAACTTCTCGGCGTGGTGTAACAATCACTCCCTCAACGTCAACAAAACTAAGGAGCTGGTCATACACACCCCTGTCTGGATCAATGGTGCCGAAGTGGAGATGATCGACAGCTTCAAATTCCATGGTGTGCACATCACCAACAATCTGGCCTGGTCTACCCACACCCATCCTATGGCCAAGAAAGCACAACAGCGCTTTACTTCCACAGGAAACTAAGGACATTTGAGCATGTCCACAAATTGTTACAGATGCACCATAGAAAGCATCCTAACTGGCTGCATCACAGTCTGGTATGGCAACTGCTCGGTTCAAGACTGTAAGAAACTACAGAGAGTCGTGAACACAGCCCAGTCCATCACCCGAACCCGCCTCCCATCCATTGACTCTGTCTTGTAAAAGCGGGTAGCATAATCAAAGACCCTTCCCACCCAGCTTACTCACTCTTCCAACCTCTTCCATCGGGCAGCAAATTCAAAAGTCTGAGAACACGAACTAAAAGGTTCAAAACCGATATTGAGGACTAACAGGGCAGCACGGTAGCACAGTGGATAGCACTGGTGCTTCACAGCGCCTGGGTCCCAGGTTCGATTCCCAGTGGAGTCTGCACGTTCTCCCTGTGTCAGCGTGGGTTTCCTCCGGGTGCTCCGGTTTCCTCCCACGAGTCCCGAAAGACGTGTTGTTAGGTGAATTGGACATTCTGAATTCTCCCTCACTGTACTCGAACAGGCACCGAAATGTGGTGACTAGGGCTTTTCACAGTAACCTCATTGCAGTGTTAATGTAAGCCTACTTGTGACAATAAAGATTATTAACTAATTAAAAACAGCTTCTTCCCCGCTGTTACCAGATTCCTGAATGACCCTCTTATGGACTGAACTAATCTCTTCACCCACCTTCTCTACTGATTTAGTACTACACTCCGTATGATCACCCGATGCCTGTGCCTATGTATTGGTAGCACAGTGGTTAGCACTGTTGCTTCACAGCGCCAGGGTCCCTGGTTCGATTCCTGGCTTGGGTCATTGTCTGTGTGGAGTCTGCACGTTCTCCCTGTGTCTGCGTGGGTTTCCTCCGGGTGCTCCAGTTTCCTCCCACAAGTCCCGAAAGACGTGCTGTTAGGTAATTTTGACATTCTGAATTCTCAGTGTACCCGAGCAGGCGGTGGATTGTACAGTAACTTTATTGCAATAAAACCTACTTGTGACAATAAAGATTACTATTATGATTGGTTTCTCGCCTCGCTGCAACGAGATCCCAATTTCACCTGCAGGAGCGGGCCGGTTGCATCGCAAACTGTTTGACGCCTGGTGCGGTTCTCGTTTTTGGCCTCTCCCGCTATTCACCGGTCTCATATCACTTGAGCGAGAGTGTAAAGAGGTCGGAAGATCGCGCCCAAAGTTTACCCATTCAAAGCTATTCATAGCGCCAGGGTCCCAGGTTCGATTCCTGGCTTGGGACATTGTCTGTGCGGAGTCTGCACGTTCTCCCTGTGTCTGCATGGGTTTCCTCCGGGTGCTCCAGTTTCCTCCCACAAGTCCCGAAAGACGTGCTGTTAGGTAATTTGGACAATCTGAATTCCCACTTTGTGTACCTGAACACCGGAATTTGGCGACTAGGGGCTTTTCAAAGTAACATCATTGCAGTGTTAATGCAAGCCTACTTGTGACAATAAAGATTATTACATTGTGCATTTATGTATGTCCTATGTTTTTTCATGTATGGAATAATCAGTCTGGACTGTACGCAGAACAATACTTTTCACTGTACCTCGGTACATGTGACAATAAATCAAATTCAAATCATGTGTGTGTGCCTGTCTAATCGTGTGAAGTCAACTCCACCGGAAAAGTGAATTTTACAGTATCTGTTTTGAGCCTACTGACCTCCGAGAAAGAATGCCTGATTTGACTTTGATTGTGGACTGTGGAACCCACATGAAACACCAATTACTTTCTCTGAACTTTGCACTGTAAACCTTTCTTTTCTGTATCCGTCCTTTACTGTATGAATGCAAAGGGGGCAACATTGTGACTGCCAGCCCCCTCATTTGAGCATGCAAATAAATTCTTGGAGTTCATTCTATCCTGGTGTGTGCTGTGGGGCTATTAATAGAAAATTGAATCATAACAAAACCGAGAAGATGCCACCACTTATGAAGGCAGAAGCAAATCAAAAAACACCTTCTATTTATGGGCAGGTGGTGAAAGGAGAATGTGCTGTTTAAAATAACCCCCCCCCCCCCTCCTGTCTGTAATAGTGTCAAAGGGTAACTCACTGACACGGTAATAACTATAATTTTATTTCAGGCTACCAGCTAGTTCAATGTTAAACCACCTGGCACAGAGCTTTTCCTCAGCGGAAGATGCAGAAGGAAGTGGGGTCAGAAGAAGGTATGGTGCTATGGGCATAGGAATACAGGAAGTGTTTGCTACCAAAGCCCAAGGAGGCTACATGAGATGCCAAGATCAAAGGCATGGATGTAAATATGTATGGCTACGAGAGTTAATATGGAGGAGTAAGTTTAGGGAAGACATGAGGACAGTGAAATCCGTGGAATGGGAGGGAATCTAAGTTGTCATGCAGACTGAAATCACTGATGATGATGAGGTAATCACTGTAAAAACTAAGGGAGGACAGGAAGCAGGATATTTTGGGGATAAATTTGGTGAGGATTTTAAAGGTGATGTGAGAGAGAACAAAGCGAGGTGCGAGAAAATGCAAAGAATTGGGGAAAGTCTTGAAATTGTAAATTAATGTAAAGGGCCAGTTTTGGCAGGGGTGGTCGATAACAGCCATGCTTTATTAAGTGGCAGGATCTTGCCACGTGTGAACCAAATTTAATTCAAAGCCATGGTGTCAATATAATCATTCACAATAAAATCGTGGATGGCAAAAGCCTTGTTTGGGAGTGAACTGATATTTTGGAGAGGTATAGGGAGAGGGCAATGATTGTTGACCTGCTGGCGGAGTCGAAAGAGAAAATGGTGAGTTGGGCAAGGAAGTTGGTACAATTAGCATGCAAAGGGATACACTGGGTAAGAGGGTCAAGCAAAGAGGAGAGTATTTGGTTCTATGAAAAGAAATCCACCAATGAACATCCAATTCAAAAGAAACCATATGGCTTGAATAACTGATATCTAACAAGGGAAGCATACTATTAATCAATAGTGCATTCCAAGCACTCAGGCATGTGATTGCAATGCATTTACCTCCCTTTGATATGGTCAATGTTTGTAAATATTGAGGTTTCGCCACTAAGAATCACTTATCGGTGACAGTTGAATGAATTAAGGCAGCAGTTGGTTTTTGAAAGCGTCAATCACTGCCCACTAGAAAACTTTAAATTTCTTGCAGTTAATGGATCTGTGAGTGGAAAAACAGATCACAGCTGTTCTCCTTCCAGGAATGGACAGGTGGATGATCCAGCTAAGTGTTACAGCTGTAATGTGTTTTCACTGCCCCGGTCTAGACTGCTCTCCAGCTTCCAAACAGGTCTCTGTTCTTGAGGGGGAGGGGTCCCTTTAGACAGGGGGTCCTTCAGTTAGGGGGTCTCTCTGTAGGGGCCTCCCTATTGCACTTATCCCTGCAGATGGGGGTCTCCTTATTGCAGTTTCCTTTGGATATGGGGGGGTGAAGAGGGGTCTCCCTATTACAGGGGTCCTGGGGGTCCCTGGAGATAGTGGGGGTTCTCCCTATTCATGTGGTCCCTGGAAGAGGGGCTCCTTATTCATGGGGTCCTTGAGGAGGGGGTAGAGGGTGTCTCCTTATTACTAGCGTCCCCAGAAGCGAGGATCTCCCTACTACGGGCGGGTGGGGGGGTTGGTTTTCCTATCCATGGGGTCCCATGATGGGGTGCCTGGTAGAGGAGGGGTGGGCAGATGGTGAATTGTGTGTGTGTGGGGGGGGGGGGGGGGGGGGTGGGGGGGGGGGGGGGGAGGAGAGGAGGCCTCGGCTGGACTTTGGATCAACTCCCCTTTGGAGTTACCCCCTTGGCCCACCGTGAAGTCCACCATGCCAGGGCTACCCTGTAAAGACCACGTGATCCGCGCCAGCGTGATTCCCAGCCCCAGGGACCGGCGAATCACGGAGGGCCAGAGCACAGGGTGCCAGCCCGCTAAATGGGTCATTAAGATTCATTTTCATCCTCCCGCTAGTGCACGGTCATGGACCTCGATTCCAGCGCCACTGGGGGGGTAGGGTCGGAACATAGTGTTTGGATCGGCGCCCACTGACGCCCACTCAGATCCTGATTTTGCGATTCTCCGCCGCATCATGGTCCCTGATACTGGCATGAGCCAACAGGGAATCCACCCCAGTGGCTTTCAGATGAATCCCACATTGACATGCACAGTTCTTCACAAAGTGGAACTTGGATAATGGATAAGATTTTCTTTGCATGGTGAATTTATTAAGCACACTAGTAAAATATTTGTTTTACTGTCATTGGAGAAAATGAATTAGGTGCTTTGCATGAATTAATGAAATTAAGGCACAGCTATTAGAGCTCAATGGTGGCATAATGGTTAGCACTGCTGCCTCACAGAGCCAGGGACCCTGGTTCAATTCCAGTCACTGTCTGTGTGGAGTTTGCACGTTCTTGCCATGTCTGTGTGGGTTTCCTCCAGTTGGGTTTCCTCCCACAGTCCAAAGATGTGTGAGTTAGGTGGATTGGCCATGATAAATTGCCCCATTGTGTCCAGGGATGTGCAGATTAGGTTATGGTGATAGGACGGGGTGGATGGGTGAGTGAACATCTGTTGTGTTCTTCCGAAGGGTCGATGCAGACTCGATGGGCTGAATGGCCTTTTTCTGCACTGTAGAGATTCTATGATTCTCAATAACTGCACAAATGCTGAAATAATACTGGGATAACTTTTTTTTTTTTGCAGCTCCTGTCTAGAACTAACCCCTACCTGTTGAATTGACAGAATCTGTTCCGTTTCTTATTACTTCGTGATGTCAATATTTGAAGAATTTAGCTTTTGCAAGGGGAGTTTGTTTACAATATTTAGTTGCCGTAGAGGTTGAAACTTTGAATGAGACTCCCTAGTTATTAAAAAAAAACAGAGTAGAACCCGTAGCTCAAGGAAGTCGTAAAGCCGTCTATCAACCTAACCTCCAACAGGCTAACCTCAAAATTATCCCCTCAAAATCAAGGGACTCTATTGAGTAAAAATTACCCAAGCATGTTAGAAGGCAGATTCCAACAAGAAATCTCTCACAGCGTTCGAGCAAACTATGCTGGAATGCTGCAGTTAGAAAATAATTCTACATTCAGTCCTGAATGACAGTTCAGAGGATTATGACTGTTTTTGCGCTTCCGGTTGCGGCGATGATCAACTAAGCTGCACGTTTCGGCGGCTCCAGCTCTGACGGACTTTCGGGCTCTTTTTGAGAGCCCCAACGGGAAATTTTGGCGACGAAACCCGGTGTGGGGTGAAGCAACAGGGAGTCCCCCCCCAGTGTGAAAGAAAAAGATCGGCGGCGGCGACCAGATCACGGAGGATCCTCGAGGGCAGCGGCAGAGGAAAGAAAGAAACAAGACGGCGTCGGAGGGAGCCCAGGCGACATGGGGATCGGACCAGGATGAATTTCTAAGACGGTGTGTGGAGGTGTTAAAAAAGGAGGTGCTGGCCCCGATGTTACAGGCAATCGAGGGGCTTAAAGAGACACAAAATGCCCAGGAGATAGAGCTCCGTGTGGTGGAGCAGAAGATAACTGACAACGAGGACGAGATCCTGGGCCTTGCGGTCAAAATGCAGACGCACGAGGCGCTTCATAAGAAGTGCATCGAAAGAATTGAAGTCCTGGAAAATAGATCAAGGAGAAAGAATCTCCGGATCCTGGGTCTCCCCGAGGGAGTGGAAGGAGGTGACGGTGGGGCTTATGCGAGCACGATGCTACGTTCGCTAATGGGAGCTGAGGCCCCCTCGGGCCCCTTGGAAATGGAAGGGGCCCACCGGGTCCCTGCGAGGAGACCAAAGGCTGGAGAACCACCTAGGGCGATGGTCGTGCGATTTCACCGCTTCAACGACAGAGAGGTTGTTTTGAGCTGGGCCAAGAAGGTACGAAGTAGCAGATGGGAGAATGCGGTGATACGAGTGTATCAGGACTGGAGTGCGGAGGTGGCGAGAAGGTGGGCGAGTTTCAATCGAGCCAAAGAGGTGCTGCATAAGAAGAAAGTAAAGTTCGGGATGTTGCAGCCGGCGCGATTATGGGTCACGTACCAGGATAGACATTACTATTTTGAAACGTCGGAAGAAGCATGGACCTTCATTCAAAAAGAGAAACTGGACCAGAACTGAAGGACTGATGTTGGAGGGGAAACGACAATGTTGATGTACAGAGGTGTAAATTGGGGGGGGGGGGGGGGACACTGAGAAATGTGGGGGCCGGTGGGGGGGAAAAAAAGAGACATAGGCGGGGGATGGGGAATGGGAACGGGGCTGTAGGGGAGCTGCGCCATAGGGGGCGGGATGGTTCTTGAAAGCGCCAGAGAGATGATGGCGGGAAGATAGGCGCAAGGAGGATGGGAGTTCCACACACGGGGGGGTCAAGGAGAGAGCGGGAGAAGCCGGGGTCAGTTGAAGTCAGCTGACTTTCGGAAGCAATATGTGGGGAGTAACCATGCTAGATGGGGATCTAGCGGGGGGGGGGGGGGGGGGATAACTAGGTTGCTGCTGCTGAGATCGAGAGGGAGCTGGTAAGAGAAAAGGTGGTCGAGGCGGGAATGCACCGCCTGGGCGACGGGTGGGTGCGCGGGACCGGGACGTGGGACTGGCCCAGAGAGGGTGATGGCTAGTCGACAGGGGCGGGCAGCCCCCCAATCTGGCTGATCACGTGGAACGTGAGAGGCCTAAATGGGCCGATTAAGAGGGCCCGAGTGTTCGCGCACTTAAAAGGACTGAAGGCAGACGTGGCCATGCTTCAGGAGACGCATCTGACGGTGGCGGACCAGGTTAGGTTCAGGAAAGGATGGGTGGGACAGGTGTTCCACTCAGGGCTGGACGCAAAGAATAGAGGGGTGGCCATATTGGTGGGGAAACGGGTGTCGTTCGAGGCTAGGAACATTGTAGCGGACAGCGGTGGCAGATATGTGACGGTGAGTGGCAGACTGCAGGGAATGGAGGGCGTGCTGGTCAATGTATATGCCCCGAACTGGGATGATGCGGGATTTATGAAGCGTATGCTGGGACGTATCCCGGACCTGGAGGTAGGAAACCTGGTAATGGGGGGGGGGGGGGGGACACTTCAACACCGTGCTAGACCCAGGGTTAGATAGATCTAGATCCAGGACCGGAAGAAGGCCGGCAGCGGCCAAGGTGCTTAGGGGGTTTATGGACCAAATGGGGGGAGTGGATCCGTGGAGATTTGCTAGGCCGCTGGCCAAAGAGTTCTCCTTTTTCTCCCATGTCCATAAGGTATACTCCCGGATAGATTTCTTCGTTTTGGGAAGGTCACTGATTTCGAGGGTGGAAGGAACGGAGTACTAGGCCATAGCTGTTTCAGACCATGCCCCACATTGGGTGGCTCTGGAACTAGGAGAGGAGAGGGTACAGCGCCCACTCTGGCGACTGGATGTGGGATTATTGGCGGATGAGGGAGTCTGCGGAAGGGTGCGGGGATGTATCGAAAGGTACCTGGAGGCCAATGATGATGGGGAGGTCCAAGTGGGGGTAGTATGGGAAGCGCTGAAGGCGGTGGTCAGGGGAGAGTTGATCTCCATCAGGGCTCACAAGGGGAAAACAGAGGCCAAAGAGAGGGAAAGATTACTGGGGGAGATTTTGAGTGTGGATAAAAGATATGCGGAGGCCCCGGACGAAGGACTATATAGGGAGAGGCGAAGACTCCAGACGGCATTTGACCTGCTGACCACAGGGAAGGCAGAGGCACAGTGGAGGAAGGCACAGGGGATGAGATATGAATATGGGGAAAAGGCGAGTCGCCTGTTGGCCCACCAACTTCGTAAGAGGACAGCGGCGAGGGAAATAGGGGGAGTTAGGGATGATACGGGAACTACGGTGCGGAGTGTCGGGAAGGTAAATGAGGTGTTTAAGACCTTTTATGAGAGGTTATATAGGTCCCAACCCCCGGAGGGAAAAGAGGGGATGCAGCAGTTTCTGGACCAACTAAGGTTCCCGAGGGTGGAGGAGCAGGAGGTGGCAGGCCTGGGGCGCCAATTGGGGTGGACGAGGTTACCAAAGGGCTGGGGAACATGCAGGCAGGGAAGGCCCCGGGACCTGACGGGCTCCTGGTGGAATTTTACAGGAAATACGTGGACTTGTTAGCCCCGCTCCTGGTAAGAACCTTTAACAAGCCCAGAGAAGGGGGGACTCTACCTCCGACAATGTCGGAGGCGACGATATCACTAATCCTGAAGCGAGATAAAGATCCGCTGCAATGCGGGTCTTATAGGCCTATCTCGCTCCTGAACATGGACGCCAAGTTGTTAGCAAAAGTGCTGACAATGAGGATAGAGGATTGTGTCCCAGGGGTGGTGCACGAAGATCAGACAGAGTTCGTAAAGGGGAGACAACTGAATGTCAACGTGCGACGGCTATTGGGGGTGATAATGATGCCCCCAGCAGAGGGGGAGGCAGAGATAGCGGCAATAGATGCAGAGAAGGCATTTGATAGGGTAGAGTGGGAGTATTTATGGGAGGTGCTGAGGAGGTTTGGGTTCGGGGAGGGGTTTGTCAGCTGGGTTAAACTCCTCTATGGGGCCCCAATGGCAAGTGTAGTCACAAATCGGCAAAGATCGGAGTATTTTCGGCTATATAGGGGAACAAGACAGGGGTGCCCTCTGTCCCCATTACTGTTCGCGCTGGCAATTGAACCACTGGCCATAGCGCTGAGAGACTCCAGGAAATGGAGAGGGGTGGTTAGAGGGGGAGAGGAACACCGAGTGTCACTCTACGCAGATGACCTACTGCTGTATGTGGCGGATCCAGTGGGGGGGGATGACAGAGGTTATGCAGATATTGAAGGAGTTTGGAGATTTCTCGGGATATAGGCTTAACATGGGAAAGAGTGAGCTTTTCGTAATACACCCTGGGGACCAGAGTAGAGGGATAGATGGCCTGCCGCTAAGGAGAGGGGAAAGAAACTTCCGATACCTGGGGATTCAGATAGCCAGGAGCTGGGGAACCTTACACAAACTCAATCTGACTCGGCTGGTGGAGCAAATGGAAGAGGATTTCAAAAGGTGGGATATGCAGCCGCTGTCACTGGCGGGCAGAGTGCAGGCGATTAAGATGATGGTCCTCCCGAGGTTCCTATTTGTGTTTCAATGTCTCCCCATATTGATCACTAAGGCCTTTTTCAAGAAAATAGATAGGAGCATCATGAGCTTCGTGTGGGCAGGGAAGGCCCGAGGGCAAGGAGGGGGTTCCTGCAACGTAGCAGGCCCAGAGGGGGACTGGCGTTGCTGAATTTGGGCGACTTATTACTGGGCCGCCAATGTGGCGATGATCCGTAAGTGGATGATAGAGGGAGAGGGGGCGGCGTGGAAAAGGCTGGAGATGGCGTCCTGTAAAGGAACGAGCTCAAAAGCGCTGGTGGCGGCGCCACTACCGCTGTCCCCGAAAAGATTTACCACGAACCCAGTGGTGGCGGCAACATTAAGTATCTGGGGGCAATGGAGGCGACAGAAGGGTGTGTTGGGAGCCTCGGTGTAGTCCCCGATCAGGAACAACCATAGGTTTGCCCCAGGGAGGTTGGACGGAGGGTTCCAGAGCTGGCACCGGGCAGGAATTAGGAGAGTGGGAGACTTATTTATAGATGAGACGTTTGCGAGCTTGGGAGCGCTAGAGGACATGTATGAGCTGCCTCCGGGGAATATCTTTAGGTATATGCAGGTGAGGGCGTTCACGAGACAACAGGTGAGAGAATTTCCGCTGCTCCCGACACAGGGGATCCAGGATAGAGTGCTTTCGGGGGGGGTGGGTCGGGGAGGGCAAAGTGTCCGAAATATACCGGGAGATGAGAGAAGAGGGGGAGGAGCTGGTAGAAGAGCTGAAAGGAAAATGGGAAGAGGAGCTCGGGGAGGAGATTGAGGAGGGTTTGTGGGCTGATGCCCTAAGTAGGGTAAATTCCTCTTCCTCGAGTGCTAGGCTTAGCCTGATCCAATTTAAGGTGCTACATAGAGCACATATAACGGGAGCGAGGTTGAGCAGGTTCTTCGGAGTGGAGGACAGGTGCGGGAGGTGCGGGGGAAGCCCGGCGAACCACACACATATGTTTTGGTTGTGTCCGGCACTGGAGGAGTATTGGAGGGGAGTGGCGGGAGTGATCTCGAAGGTGGTGAAGGTCCGGGTCAAGCTAAGCTGGGGGTTAGCTATATTTGGGGTAGCGGATGAGCCGGGAGTGCAGGAGGCGAAAGAGGCCGATATTGTGGCCTTTGCGTCCCTGGTAGCCCGGCGAAGGATTTTACTCATGTGGGAGGAAGCGAAACCCCCTGGCGTGGAGGCCTGGATAAACGATATGGCGGGGTTCATAAAACTGGAGCGGATGAAGTTTGCGCTGAGAGGATCGGCTCAGGGGTTCTCCAGGCGGTGGTAACCGTTCCTCGACTATCTAGCGGAACGTTAGGGGGAAAATAGATAGCCAGCAGCAGCCCGGGGGGGGGGGTAAATTGCTTTTGTTCTAGATGGGGTGGAGAGGCGGGGGGGGAGCACTATTTTGTGTTATTTTGTTAGTTCACTATTTTATTTAAACAACGTTACCTATTCGTTATCATGTTACCGTTTTTGTTGATTTGTAAGGGGGGAAAATTGTGTTTGAAAACTTTAATAAAATATATATATAATTTTTTTAATGACTGTTTTTGCATTTTAGGTGAACCTAGACAGTGCTGGTTGTGCCTGCACATTGGTGAGGTGGGGCTCTGCAAAACAAGCAAACTAGCATGGCTTCATGGCTAGCTGTTGTAATGATATGCAGACATCTAACCAATAGAACAAGACAACCAATGGGTAATCACAACACCCAGTGGTGGCATCACCACAAGAGGGCACCACATGACCACTATAAAAGGCACACAGTCCCTGCCCCTTCCACCGGCAGAGAGCAAGACGTGTGTGGTTAGCAGCACCGTCACACCATAGCATGTGGTCTAGAGCAAGTTCATATAGTTAGTAGTACACTATGTTACTAGAGTCATTAGAGTTAGTAGAGTGGAGAACTCATTTAGGAGCTTTGTTAATCGCTCAATAAATACGTTCAACTTACCTCAAGGTCTGGAGTATCCTTCAGCAATGCCTACACCAAGTAGCGGCTTATGTTACTCAAAGTAACATAACAACACATGGTACAGGAGTGGCTACTGAATCTGCCTAGTTCAACTTAGTACGGTCAGAGACAAACTCAGACAGCTCTTTGGCAACAGAGCCAACACAAACAGCTACCGAATCCAGGCATGATGGACAAGACACAGGCTCCTTGTCAACTCCGGAACACCTGTAATCTTAGTGCTAACTTGCGGCCGTTTAAACAAAAATTCCAATTATATGTAGAAGCATCTGACTTGAACGGCGCGACCGGTGCTTGGAAGATAGCCCTCCTACTGACCACTACGGGTGACCACGCGATGTAGAGATCTTCAACTCGTTACAATACACAGAAGGGCAGGACAAAACAAAACACCAAAATTCTGGTATTCTGGAATAATTCGACAGCCACTGCGAGGTTGACACGGAAAAAATATTTGAGCGCTACATCTTTAAATAAAGGATGCAAGGTAAAGATGAATCCTTCAATAGTTATCGCACTAATCTTAAGACTGCGAGCGCAATCCTGCAACTTTGGTGACATAACTGACTCCATGATGAGAGACCAAATCGTTTTTAGAATCCACTCTGATCCTCTGAGAGAGTAATTGCTGAAAATCAAACATACGACCTTAAAGATCGCTATTGAAACGTGCACTGTAAATGAACATTCAAAAAATCACTACTCACAATACAAAAACGCTCAGAGTGAGAAACAAACCTCCCACGAGGTGGAGAGTGTTCAGGCCATCTCCCGGATGCAGCGCCTCCACATCTCCGATGGCAGCCATTTCCAGCGCTCCTCATGGGGCCCAGTGCATGCACAGTACGACCGGGAATACGAATCGGCCGAGAACCGCACTGCGCATAAGCAAACGGCCGAGAACTGCGAACGGACGTCATGACGCGTGAAAACTGTGGAACCGCCCACTTTAGAAAAAAAATTCCCTGCAAAAGACAAACAATGTCTCCAATGTGGGAAACTGAACCACTATGCGGCCCTGTGAAGATCAGGAGTCAGCGACCACAGTTCAAACAGAACCGCATCAGAAGTGTGCAACACCAAACGCATGACTCTGATCAAGGTAAGACTACCTTGACGATGACTACCTGGATAAAACATTCCGAAAAGGCATCATCACGAAGTGCGAAAACGCCACACCGGACACCTCGCTAGTCCAATCAATCCTTGCCATTGATTCCGAGGTTGAATGGAACGTAGTGATGGATGTCAACCGATGCCCCATCCAGTTTAAACTGGACACAGGTGCCTACGCCAACCTGATCTCGAAGCTTGACTTCACGAAAATCAAGGTGGCTCCCAAAATCCTTCCAGCTGCTTGCAAACTCCAGGACTACAATGGCAACGCAATCACAGCGTTGGGGTCATGCCATCTGACAGTGTCCAACCGACACATAGAGACAAGCCTGAGATTCAAGATTGTCCAACCAGACAGCGCATCCCTGCTAGGTGCGCAAGCCTGCAAGCAATTGAACATCATCCAAAGGGTCTACACCATGACGGCGTCTCATCAGGATCGTCAGGCCAGCATCGACGACATACTGACCCAATACCCAGATGTCTTCAGTGGAATGGGCACACTTCCATATGAGTACAAGATTCTACTGCGGCCTGAAGCAAAACCAGTGATCCACCCATCAAGGAGAGTCCCTGCTCCACTGAGGGATCGACTGAAAGCAGAACTCACAAGCCTACGAAAGAAAGGCATCATCTCTAAGGTCACTGAACCAACTGACTGGGTCAGCTGGATGGTGTGCGTCAAGAAGCCTTCGGGGGACGTACGAATCTGCATCGACCCCAAGGGTCTAAACAAAAACATTATGCGCCAACATTACCCAATCCCAAAAAGGGAAGAAATCACGAGCAAAATGGCACACGCGCGCTTCTTCACAAAACTGGACGCATCCCAAGGATTCTGGCAAATTCAACTCGAAGAATCCAGCAGAAAGCTCTGCACCTTCAACACGCCTTTTGGCAGATTCTGCTACAACTGAATACCATTTGGCATCAACTTGGCATCAGAAATATGCCACCGCATCATGGAACAGATGATGGAAGGAATAGACGGGGTTCGTGTCTATGTTGACGATGTCATAATCTGGTCTTCAACTCCGGAGGAACATGTGTCGCGACTGAAGAGAGTATTCTGAACGCATACATGAGCATGGCCTCAAGCTAAACAAATCCAAGTGCTGCTTTGGGACATCCACACTGAAGTTCCTGGATGATCAGATATTGAAACACTGTGTACGCCCGGACACGGACAAAATAAAAGCCATTGAGGCAATGAAAGTCTCCAAGGACAAGAAAGCAGTACTGCGCTTCCTTGGAGTGGTAAACTTTCGAGGCAAATTCATCCCGAATTTGGCCACACATACAACGTCCCTTAGAAAACTGATAAAGAAATCAACCACCTTCGAATGGAAGACGGAACACCAGGCAGAATGGTTGGAGCTGAAGTCCAAACTCACCACTGCACCCGTCCTCGCATTCTTTGACCCAGATCGCAAAACTAAGATCTTGATCGATGAGAGTCAGGATTGCATTGGAGCGGTACTGCTACAGAAAGACGACACATCATTATGGGTCTCAGTAGCATACGCATCACGGGCAATGACACCGACGGAGACCAGGTACGCGCAGATTGAAAATGAGTGTTTAGGGCTTCTCACCAGCATCTTCAAATTCCATGACTACATCTACGGACTGCCAACATTCACCATTGAAACAGATCACAGACCTCTGGTCCACATCATCCAAAAGAACCTGAACGCCATGACGCCCTGATTGCAGAGAATTCTGCTCAAACTCCGGAGGCACGATTTCAATCTTGTGTACATGCCTGGCAACGAGCTCATCATTCCAGATGCATTGACCCGCTCTGGCACCTCACCAAGTGAGCCACTGGAGATCATCCAGCACATTGAATCGCAGGTACAAATGTGCACAAGCAACCTTCCTGCAACAGACGAAAAACTCGTTCTCATCAGAGAAGAGACGGACAAAGACCCCCTGCTGCAGCGAATTATCTACAACCTCAACAATGGGTGGTCGAAAGGGCAATGCCCTCAATTCTATAACGTCAAAGACGACCTAATGCTGATCAATGGAATCCTGCTAAAGATGGACAGAATAGTGATCCCGCTGCGTCTCCAGGACATGGTACTACGGCAAACTCACGAGGGGCACCTGGGCATAGAAAAATGCAGACGCAGGGCCCGGCATCAACCAGGACATCACGGACATGGTCCTGGACTGCGAGACCTGTCAGAAGTTCCAACCAGCATAGGGCAAGGAGACGCTCCAACAACACGACCTGGAAACCTCGCCATGGTCCAAGATCGACATTGACCTATTCCACACGAATGGTCGCGACGACATCCTACTCATTTATTACTTCTCAAACTATCCTGAGGTGCTGAAGCGGTCCGACCTCACCTCAAAGACCGCCATCAAAGCGTGCAAAGAGACGTTCTCGCGGCATGGCATCCCGAATACTGTCATGAGCGACAATGACCCGTGTTTCCACAGTCGAGAATGGATCACACGTTTGCTAAAGGCTACAACTTCAAGCACATTACCTGCAGTCCGCACTGCCCGCAGTCCAACGGCAAAGTCGAAAAGGGGGTGCAGATCGTCAAGCAACTTATCCACAAAGCCTCGGACTCCACCTCCGACATACACCTTGCACTACTAGCGTATCAGACGACTCCCTTATCAACTGGCATGTCACCAGCTCAACTGCTGATGAACAGGGACCCGAGGACAACACTTCCAGCCCTACACCTGCCCAACCCAGACTACAAAAGATGCAACAACTTTGTGACAGTCAGAAACAGCACTATGACGCACATGCCACCGATCTGGACGCGCTATCTCCAGCAGACACCGTCAGGATCAAAACACCTGATGAATGGTGGTCTGCCCCAGCTGTCATCATTCGGCAGGCCGCACCCAGGTCCTATCTGATAAAAACGGCTGACAGTACCATGATTCAACGAAATCGAAGGGCACTTCAGAAAATCATACGCCCACAACCAATTCCCCCTCCACTTCCGTCTGTTGAAGCACCACCTCAAGACACCACGAACCACGATTCCACCAGTCATGACTTCCACACACCTATTAAGACACCGTCCGCCACCTCTCAGGAGGTCATCAAGGATAAGGCAGAGACCCCAAAGACTGGACTTATGAACATTTGCCTTCTTATGTCTACTGTATATCCAAGTCATGCATATCATGTTGTAATACTGTCAACCATAGCTACCATCACCACATTAGACAGGCACACAACAAAAAAACAAAAAAAAAAAAAGGGGGGGGGGAAGAGATATAATGATACGCACACATCTAACCAATGGGTCATCAGAACAAGACACAACCAATGGGTAATCAGAACACCCAGCAGTGGCATCACCACAAGAAGGCACTACACGACCACTATAAAAAGGACAAGGCACACAGGCCCTGCCCCTTCCACCAGCAGAAACCTAGAGAACAAGATGTGTGTGGTTAGCAGCACTGTCACACCATAGCATGTTGTCTAGAGCAAGTTCATATAGTTAGTAGAGTATACGGTGTTACTAGAGTCAGATTAGTAGAGTGTAGAACTCATTTAGGAGCTTTGTTAATCGCTCAATAAATACGTTCAACTTACCTCAGTCAACTTGTCTCGGATCGTGTTTTCGGGATCCTTAAGGGGGAGGGGGAGCAGCCCCAAGTCGTGGTCCACATATGTGCCAACGACATAGGTAGCAAAAAGGATAGGGATGCAAGGCAGGAATTCAGGGAGCTAGGGTGAAAACTTACATCTAGGACAAACAGTTATTATCTCTGGGTTGTTACCCGTGCCATGTGCTAGTGAGACGAGGAATAGGGAGAGAGAGAGGAGTTGAACACGTGGCTACAGGGATGGTGCAGGAGGGAGGGTTTCAGATTTCTGGATAATTGGGGCTCATTCTGGGGTCGGTGGGACCTCTACAAATGGGATGGTCTACACCTGGACCAGAGGGGTACCAATATCCTGGGGGGGGGGGGGAAATTTGCTAATGCTCTTCGGGAGGGTTTAAACTAGTTCAGCAGGGGATTGGGAACCTGAATTGTAGCTCCAGTATACTGGAGGTTGAGAGTAGTGAGGTCATGAGTAAGGTTTCAAAGTTGCAGGAGTGTACCGGCAGGCAGGAAGGTGGTTTAAAGTGTGTCTTCTTCAATGCCAGGAGCATCCGGAATAAGGTGGGTGAACTTGCGGCACGGGTTGGGACCTGGGACTTTGATGTTGTGGCCATTTCGGAGACATGGATAGAGCAGGGACAGGAATGGTTGTTGCAGATGCCGGGGTTTAGATATTTCAGTAAGCTCAGGGAAGGTGGTAAAAGAGAGGGAGGGGTGGCATTGTTAGTCAAGGACAGTATTACGGTGGCAGAAAGGACGTTTGATGAGGACTTGTCTACTGAGGTAGTATGGGCTGAGGTTAGAAACAGGAAAGGAGGGGTTGTCTATAGGCCTCCGAAAAGTTCCAGAGATGTAGAGGAAAGGATTGCAAAGATGATTCTGGATAGGAGCGAAAGCAACAGGGTAGTTATGGGGGACTTTAACTTTCCAAATATTGACTGGAAACGCTATTGTTCGAGTACTTTAGATGGGTCCGTTTTTGTCCAATGTGTGCAGGAGGGTTTCCTGACACAGTATGTAGATAGGCCAACAAGAGGCGAGGCCATTTTGGATTTGGTACTGGGTAATGAACCACGACAGGTGTTAGATTTGGAGGTAGGTGAGCACTTTGGTGATAGTGACCACAAATCGATTACGTTTACTTTAGTGATGGAAAGGGATAGGTATATACCGCAGGGCAAGAGTTATATCTGGGGAAAGGCAATAATGACGCGCTGAGGCAAGACGTAGGATGCATCGGATGGCGAGGAAAACTGGGGATGGGCACAATGGAAATGTGAAGCTTGTTCAAGGAACAGCTACTGCGTATCCTTGATAAGTATGTCCCTGTCAGGCAGGGAGGAAGTGGTCGAGCGAGGGAACCGTGGTTTACTAAAGCAGTCGAAACACTTGTCAATAGGAAGAAGGAGGCTTATGTAAAGATGAGACATGAAGGTTCAGTTAGGGCGCTCGAGAGTTACAAGTTAGCTAGTAAGGGACCTAAAGAGAGAGCTAAGAAGAGCCAGGAGGGGACATGAGAAGTCTTTGGCAGGTAGGATCAAGGATAACCCTAAAGCTTTCTATAGATATCCAGTTAAGGACAGTAGTGGGAAGTTGTGCTTGGAGTCCGAGTAGATAGGAGAGCTGCTAAATGAATATTTTTCGTCAGTATTCACACAGGAAAAAGACAATGTTGTCGAGGAGAATACTGAGATTCAGGCTACTAGACTAGAAGGGCTTGAGGTTCATAAGAAGGAGGTGTTAGCAATTCTGGAAAGTGTGAAAATAGATAAGTCCCCTGGGCCGGATGGAATTTATCCTCGGATTCTCTGGGAAGCGAGGGAGGAGATTGCTGAGCCTTTGGCTTTGATCTTTAAGTCATCTTTGTCGACAGGAATAGTGCCAGAAGACTGGAGGATAGCAAATGTTGTCCCTTTGTTCAAGACGGGGAGTAGAGACAACCCAGGTAACTATAGACCAGTGAGCCTTACTTCTGTTGTGGGCAAAGTCTTGGGAAAGTTTATCAGATGCATAATCACCAGGAAAGGAATAATTTGATTAGAGATAGTCAACACGGTTTTGTGAAGGGTAGGTCGTGCCTCACAAACCTTATTGAGTTCTTTGAGAATGTGACCAAACAGGGTAAAGAAGTTGATGTGGTGTATATGGATTTCACTAAAGCGTTTGATAAGGTTCCCCACGGTAGGCAACTGCAGAAAATATGGAGGCATGGGATTCAGGGTGATTTAGCAGTTTGGATCAGAAATTGGCTTGCTGGAAGAAGACAAAGGGTGGTGATCGATGGGAAATGTTCAGACTGGAGTCCAGTTACTAGCGGTGTACCACAAGGGTCTGTTTTGGGGCCACTGCTGTTTGTCATTTTTATAAATGACCTGGAGGAGGGCGTAGAAGGATGGGTGAATAAATTTGCAGATGACACTAAAGTCGGTGGAGTTGTGGACAGTGCAGAAGGATGTTACAAGTTACAGAGGGCCATAGATAAGCTGCAGAGCTGGGCTGAGAGGTGGCAAATGGAGTTTAATGCAGAAAAGTGTGAGGTGACTCATTTTGGAAGGAATAACAGGAAGTCAGAGTACTGGGCTCATGGTAGGTTTCTTGGTTGTGTGGATGACAGAGAGATCTCGGTGTCCATGTACATAGATCCCTGAAAGTTGCCACCCAGGTTGAGAGGGTTGTTAAGAAGGCGTATGGTGTGTTAGCTTTTATTGGTAGAGGGATTGGGTTTCGGAGCCATGAGGTCACTTTGCAGCTGTACAAATCTTTGGTGCGACCACATTTGGAGTATTTCATGCAATTCTGTTCGCCGCATTATAGGAAGGATGTGGAAGCATTTGAAAGGGTGCAGAGGAGTTTTACCAGGATATTGCCTGGTATGGAGGGAAGATCTTATGAGGGAAGGCTGAGGGACTTGAGGCTGTTTTCCTTAGAGAGAAGAAGGTTAAGAGGTGACTTAATTGAGACATACAAGATGATCAGAGGATTGGATAGGGTGGACAGTGAGAGCCTTTTTCCTCGGATGGTCATGTCTAGCATGAGGGGACATAGCTTTAAATTGAGGGGAGATAGATATAGGACAGATGTCAGAGGTAGGTTCTTTACTCAGAGAGTAGTAAGGGCGTGGAATGCCCTGCCTGCAACAGTAGTGGACTCGCCAACACTAAGGGCATTCAAATGGTTATTGGATAAACATATGGACGATAAGGGAATAGTGTAGATGGGCTTTAGAGTGGTTTCACAGGTCGGCGCAACATCGAGGGCCGAAGGGCCTGTACTGCGCTGTAATGTTCTATGTTCAAGGTCTGGAGTATCCTTCAGCAACGCCGACACCAAGTAGCGGCTTATGTTACTCAGAGTAACATAACAACACAGCTGTAAGATTTCAATTCTTCCCCATAATGAAATTGACACTCAGCCACTTAAGGGTATATTGATGCAGAAGGTTAAAACGTGGTCAAAGAGGTAATAATAATAATCGCTTGTCACAAATAGGCTTCAATGAAGTTACTGTGAAAAGCCCCTAGTCGTCACATTCCAGCGCCTGTCCGGGGATGCCGGTACGGGAATTGAACCCGCGCTGCTGCCATTGCTCTGTATTAAAAGTCAGCTGTTTAGCCCACAGTGCTAAACCAGCCCCTGAAAACCAGTTTTCAGGGCATCTTAATGGGGGAAACAGGATAGTGAGGATGACAAATGGAGGGAGGGAATTCTAGAGCCAAGGGCCTTGGTGGCAGTCACCAATGGGAGAGCAATTAAAAATCAGTCATATTCAAAATATCAGAATTAGAGGAGCACAGATCATAGAATCCCGAAAGTACAGAAGGATGCCATTTGGCCCATCAAGCCTCCACCGGCCTTCTGAAAGAGAATCCTACTTTGGCCCATTCCCCCTGCCCTATCCCCATAACATTACCTAACCTGTACATCTTGGACACAAACAGGCAATTTTAGCATGGACAATCTAAGTATTGCTTGCAGTTCTGGTCACCACATTATCAGATGGACCTGGAAGCTTTGGAGTGAGTGCAAAGAAGGTTCACCAGGATGAGGTCTGGTCTCAAGGGTGTTGGCTTAGAAGAGGTTGAATAAGCTAGGATTGTTTTCACTGGAAAGACGGAGTCTTTGGGGTGACCTGATAGATGGCTACATAATTATGAGAGACATAGATAGAGGCTTTTTCCAAGGGTGGAGTGAAAATTACAAGGGGGCACAGGTTCAAGGTGAGAGAGAGAAAGTTTTTCACGCAGAGAGTGGTGAGTGCCTGGAACGCGCTGCCAGAGGATGTGGTGGAAGCAGGCACATTAGCAACATTTGAGAGGCAACTGCATGGGTACATGAGTAGGGAGGAAATAGAGGGATATAGATCAGTAAAGCAGATTACTTTTTTTTTTAGTTAGAACATCATGATCGGCACAGGCTTGGAGGACCTGTGCTGTAGTTTTCTTTGTTCTAACCATCTTTCGACTGTGGGAGGAAACACGAGCATCCAGAGAAACCCATGCAGACTCGGGAGAGAGTTGGGGTTGGAAATTAGAGAGGGAAGGGACAAGCAATGAAGAGATTTGGTTAAATAGGGAACTTTAAAATCAAGACATTGTTTAACTGGAAGACAATGTAGGTCAGCAAACAGGGGTGATGGGTGAACAGACCTTGGCACAAGTGAGGATAAGAGCAGAGCTTTGGATGACCTCAAGTTTGCAGCTTGGAGTATGTTGGGATAGTCAAGCATAGCGATAACAGGGGCATGAATGAGAATTAAAGCACAAAGTATTCCAGAGATTTATAAGAATTGGGTCGGGGCAATATGGAGCAGAAACAATAAATGACTCTTCTTCCAGTGCTCAATTTCCCGACCAATTTTGAAGCGCCTCGTTAGCAATTTCAAAGGGCCAAACACCTCTTTGTAGCAGCCACCAGGAATGCCTGAATATATCTTTTTTTTTTTAAATATATTTATTAAGATTTTTTTGACAACACAATTTGTTCCCCTTACAAACAATAACTCCCCCCCCCCACCCCCCTGTAACAAAAATAACACAAAATCGCATTGAGCAAGATATATACATGGCAAAATGGTATATTTACATAGCTTTATACATTGGCTCTCGCCCGCACGTGCCAGTTTCCCCCACCCTCCATTTTATCTCCCGCTCATCCATCCCCTCAAACAGTCTCTTGTTTCCCCCCCCCCCCCCCCGCCCCCAGGGCTGCTGCTGCTGCTGACCGGCCTTCCTCTAACGCTCCGCGAGGTAGTCTAGGAACGGTTGCCACCGCCTGTAGAACCCCTGCGCAGACCCTCTCAAGGCAAACTTAATCCTCTCCAACTTAATGAACCCGGCCATGTCGTTTATCCAGGCTTCCAGGCTGGGGGGCTTCGCCTCCTTCCACAATAACAAGATCCTTCGCCGGGCTACTAGGAACGCAAAGGCCAGAATTCCGGCCTCTTTCGTCTCCTGCACTCCCGGCTCATCCACTACTCCGAATATTGCTAGCCCCCAGCTTGGCTTGACCCGGACTTTCACCACCTGAGATATTGCTCCCGCCACTCCTCTACAGAACCCCTCCAGTGCCGGGCATGACCAAAACATGTGGACGTGGTTCGCCAGACTCCCTGAACACCTTCCACATCTGTCCTCTACCCCAAAGAACCTACTCAACCTCGCCCCCGTCAAGTGAACCACCTTAAATTGTATCAGGCTGAGCCTGGCACACGAGGAGGAGGAATTAACTCTACCTAGGGCATCAGCCCATAAACCTTCCTCGATCTCCTCCCCCAGTTCCTCCTCCCATTTACCCTTCAACTCTTTTGCTAGGGCTTCCCCCTCTTCTTTCATCTCTTGGTGTATTGCCGAAACCTTGCCCTCCCCGACCCATACACCCGAGATCACCCTGTCTTGAATTTCTTGTGCCGGGAGCAACGGGAATTCCCTGACCTGTCGCCTCACAAAAGCCCTCACCTGCATATATCTAAATGCATTTCCCGGGGGTAACTCAAACTTCTCCTCCAGTGCCCCTAGGCTCGCAAATGTCCCGTCAATGAACAGGTCCCCCATTCTTCTAATCCCCGCCCGATGCCAGCCCTGGAACCCCCCGTCCATCTTCCCCTGGATAAACCGGTGGTTACCCCTGATCGGGGACCACACCAAGGCTCCCACTGCACCCCTGTACCGTCTCCACTGGCCCCAGATCCTTAACGTTGCTGCCACCACCGGGCTCGTGGTATACTTTGATGGCGAGAATGGCAGCGGTGCCGTTACCAACGCCCCCAAGCTCGTTCCTTTACAGGACGCCATCTCCATCCTCTTCCATGCCGCCCCCTCTCCCTCCATAACCCACTTGCGGATCATCGCCACATTTGCTGCCCAGTAGTAGCTCCCTAGGTTTGGTAGCGCCAACCCTCCTCGGTCCCTACTGCGTTCCAGGAACCCCCTCCTTACCCTCGGGGTCTTATTTGCCCACACAAACCCCATAATACACCTACTTACTCTCTTAAAAAAGCCCTTGGTGATCACGATGGGAAGGCACTGAAACACAAACAAAAACCTCGGAAGGACCACCATTTTGACCGACTGCACTCTACCCGCCAACGAAAGCGGCAACATGTCCCATCTTTTGAAGTCCGCCTCCATTTGGTCCACCAACCTCGTCAGATTCAATTTGTGTAGGGCCCCCCAACTCCTTGCTATCTGGATCCCCAGATACCGAAAACTCCCCGTCGCCCTCCTCAGCGGTAGGTCCCCTATCCCTCTTTCTTGGTCCCCTGCCTGTAATACAAAAAGCTCACTCTTCCCTACATTGAGCTTATAGCCCGAGAACTCCCCAAACTCCCTCAAAGTCTGCATGACCTCCACCATCCCCTCCACTGGGTCCGCCACGTACAACAGCAGATCATCCGCGTATAGCGACACCCGATGCTCTTCTCCCCCGCGGACCACCCCCCTCCATTTATTAGACTCCCTCAGTGCTATGGCCAAGGGGTCAATCGCCAATGCAAACAACAGGGGGGACAGGGGGCACCCCTGCCTCATTCCTCGGTACAGCCAAAAGTACTCCGACCTCCGCCGGTTCGTCACCACACTCGCCACCGGTGCACTGTAAAGGAGCTTAACCCAGCTAATAAACCCTCCCCCTAACCCAAACCTACGCAACACTTCCCAGAGGTACTCCCACTCTACTCGGTCAAAGGCCTTTTCCGCGTCCATAGCTGCCACTATCTCCGCCTCTCCCTCCTCCTCCGACGTCATCATTATCACGTTTAAGAGCCGCCGCACGTTAGTGTTTAATTGCCTGCCCCTTACGAATCGAGTCTGGTCCTCATGTATCTCCGGTACACAGTCCTCAATCCTCGTGGCCAGCACTTTTGCCAATAACGTAGCGTCCACATTGAGGAGCGAAATCGGCCTGTACGATCCACATTGCAGTGGGTCCTTGTCTCGCTTCAGAATCAAGGAAATTGTCGCCTTCGGCATTGTCGGGGGCAGGGTCCCCTCCTCTCTTGCCTCGTTAAAGGTCCTCACTAGTAGCGGGGCCAATAGGTCCACATACTTTCTATAGAACTCCACCGGGAACCCGTCCGGCCCCGGGGCCTTCCCCGCCTGCATACTCCCCAGACCCTTACTCAGCTCCTCCAACCCGATTGGTGCCCCCAAACCAGCCGCCTCTTGCTCCTCCACCCTCGGGAACCGCAGTTGGTCTAGGAATCGTCTCATCCCCTCTTCCCCCCCTGGGGGCTGGGATCTGTACAGCTCTTCATAGAAGGCCTTGAATACCTTGTTTATTTTCGTTGCACTCCGAACCGTGGCTCCCCCTCCATCTCTGACTCCCTCTATTTCCCTCGCTGCCGTCCTCTTACGGAGCTGGTGTGCCAGCATCCGACTGGCCTTTTCCCCGTACTCGTAGGTCGCCCCTGTGCCTTCCTCCACTGTGCCTACGCCTTCCCAGTGGTCAACAGGTCAAACTCCGTCTGGAGCCGTCGCCTTTCCCCAAGTAATCTCTCCTCCGGGGCCTCTGCGTATCTCCTGTCCACTCGCAAAATCTCCCCCACTAACCTCTCCCTTTCCATGCCCTCTGTCTTCTCCCTATGAGCCCTGATGGAGATTAGCTCTCCCCTGATCACCGCCTTCAACGCCTCCCATACCACCCCCACTCGCACCTCCCCGTTGTCATTGGCCTCCAAGTACCTTTCGATACACCCCCTCACCTTCCCACATACCACCTCATCTGCCAACAGTCCCACGTCCAGCCGCCACAGTGGGCGTTGGTCCCTCTCCTCTCCCAGCCCCATTTCCACCCAGTGCGGGGCATGGTCCGAAACGGCTATGGCCGAATACTCCGTCCTCTCCACCCTCGGGATGAGCGCCCTGCCCAGAACAAAGAAATCTATCCAGGAGTAGGCCTTGTGCACGTGGGAAAAGAAAGAAAATTCCCTGGCCTGCGGTCTTACAAAACCTCCATGGGTCCACTCCCCCCATCTGATCCATAAACCCCCCCGAGCACCTTGGCCGCCGCCGGCCTCTTTCCCGTCCTTGATCTGGAGCGGTCCAGTGCTGGATCCAGCACTGTATTGAAGTCCCCTCCCATTATCAGTCCTCCTACCTCCAGGTCCGGAATGCGCCCCAACATGCGCTTCATGAATCCAGCATCATCCCAGTTCGGGACGTATACATTTACCAACACCACCCACGTCCCTTGCAACCTACCACTCACCATCACATATCTCCCTCCATTATCCATTCCGATAGTCTTGGCCTCAAATGACACATGCTTTCCCACCAGAATTGCCACCCCTCTATTTTTCACGTCCAGTCCAGAGTGAAATACCTGTCCTACCCATCCCCTTCTTAACCTAACCTGGTCCCCCACCTTCAGGTGTGTCTCTTGGAGCATAGCCACGTCTGCCTTCAGTCCCTTCAAGTGCGCGAACACTCGAGCCCTCTTCACCGGCCCATTCAGGCCCCTCACGTTACACATTATCACCCGGATTGGAGGGGCTCTCACCCCCCCCCCCTATTCTCACCCCCCCCCCCACCACCACCACCACCCCGCCGGCTAGCCATCTCCTTTTCTGGGCCAGACCCGTGTCCGCATTTCCCTTACCCTCCGGTCCCCCAGCCGGGGGACCTCCGTCCCGACCACCTCTTCTGTGTCCCATTCCCTTTCGGCCAGTGCAGCAGCAACCCTTTCCCCACCCCCCCTTTCCCCCCCCTCCCCCGCCAGACCCCTGTCTAGCTTTTTTGCTCCCCCCATATCACTCCCGCAAGTCAGCTGACACCTGCTGACCCCGGCTTCCCCCGCAATCCCTTTTACCCCCCCGTGTGGGAGTCTCCCCATCAATATACGTTCCTTCGTTCCCCTTCCCGCCTTTCTTCCCGCACGCAGGAAAAGAACCCCGCGCTTTCCAAAGCCTGCCCCGCCCCCTCTGGCGCAGCTCCTGTCTCGTCCTTGTCTCTCTCCCCCAGCCCATGTAACATTCCCTGCGCGTGATTGACCCCCTATATACAACAACCATCGTACTTTAACCCTGAAACAACCCCCATCCTCACAAACCCTCAATTAGAGTCCAACTTTTCAGTTAGTATAACGGTCCATGCCTCTTTGGGCGTTTCGAAGTAGTGGTGTTGGCCATTATGTGTAACCCACAGTCGCGCTGGCTGCAACATTCCAAATTTCACTCCTTTCCGATGCAGCACCGCTTTGGCACGGTTGAAACCCGCTCTCCGCTTAGCGACCTCCGTGCTCCAGTCCGGGTATATTCTGATCTCTGCGTTGTCCCACTTGCTGTTCCGCTCCTTCTTGGCCCATTTCAGGACCCTCTCTCTGTCCGTAAACTGGTGAAATCTCACCACCATCACCCTTGGCGGCTCATTTGCCGTGGGCTTCCTCGCCAGCACTCGGTGCGCCCCTTCCAGCTCCAGCAATCCCGGGGGGGCCTCCGCGCCCATCAGCGCCCCGATCATTGTGCCCGCATATGCCGCGGCGTCAGCCCCCTCCACTCCTTCTGGGAGACCCAGGATCCTCAGATTATTTCTCCTCGTTTGCACTGAGTGCTGAATTTGGTGCATTTTGAGTGCTATAGTAAGAGTTTGGTGACCGAGGGAGTATAAGGCTTCATTTTTATCTAAAGTTTAGTCTTTCTTTTATTTAGTTAATTAACTTAAAAGTTGCTGTTTGGTTTAGAAGAAGGTGAACTTTCAATCAGCTTTAAACAAGCTTCTACTTGTAGGCACTTGCAGCTGGAGCTTGTTAATCAGTGAATTGGATTAGGCCAGTTTTCAGAGGCTAGATTCACAGTATAAAAGTGATCCCCTACAGTGCAGACTTTGTTTGCACTGAGTGCTGAATTTGGTGCATTTTTAATGCTATAGTAAGAGTTTGGTGACCGAGGGAGTGCTGAATTTGGTGCTTTTTGAGTGCTATAGTAAGAGTTTGGTGACCGAGGGAGTGCTGAATTTGGTGCATTTTGAGTGCTATAGTAAGAGTTTGGTGACCGAGGGAGTTAGGTGAGGAGGGAGTAAGATGCTCTTTCATTTTGTTTCCGACATTTCCGCAAAGAGTGAGAAGAGAGCCAGGAGTTTACAGAAAGTGTAGCTGACTGGGAGCAGAGTCGGAGGGCGGAGATCTAGTTAGTCCACAGGGCAGCTATATTCTGTCAGGTAAGAGGGGATGGAGGCTAGGCCAGTTGCATGCTCCTCCTGTAGGATGTGGGTGGTGAGGGATACCACCGGTGTCCCCGCTGACTATACCTGCGGGAAGTGCACCCAACTTCAGCTCCTCAAAGACCGTGTTAGGGAACTAGAGCTGAAGATGGATGAACTTCGGATCATCCGGGAGGCAGAGGGGGTGAGTGAGAAGAGTTACAGGGAGGTAACGACACCCAAGGTACAGGACAAGAATAGCTGGGTTACAGTCAGGGGGAAAAAAACAAACAGGCAGACAGTGCAGGGATCCCTCATGGCCGTTCCCCTTCAAAACAAGTATACCGTTTTGGATGCTGTTGGGGGGGGGGGATGATCTACCGGGGGAAGGCCCCAGCGGCCAGGTCTCTGGCACTGAGTCTGGCTCTGGGGCTCAGAAGGGAAGGGGGGAGAATAGAAAAGCAATAGTTGTAGGAGATTCAATGGTTAGGGGAATAGATAGGAGATTCTGTGGTCGCGGGCGAGACTCCCAGAAGGTATGTTGCCTCCCGGGTGCCAGGGCCAGGGATGTCTCGGATCGTGTCTTCAGGATCCTTAAGGGGGAGGGGGAGCAGCCAGAAGTCATGGTGCACATTGGTACCAACGACATAGGTAGGAAAAGGGGTGTGGAGGTAATAAACAAGTTTAGGGAGTTAGGCTGGAAGTTAAAAGCCAGGACAGACAGAGTTGTCATCTCTGGTTTGTTGCTGGTGCCACGTGATAGCGAGGCTAGGAATAGGGAGAGAGTGCAGTTGAACATGTGGCTGCAGGAATGGTGTAGGAGGGAGGGCTTCAGGTATTTGGATAATTGGAGCGCATTCTGGGGAAGGTGGGACCTGTCCAAGCAGGACGGGTTGCATCTGAACCAGAGGGGCACCAATATCCTGGGAGGGATGTTTTCTAGTACTCTTCGGGAGGGTTTAAACTAATTTGGCTGGGGAATGGGAACCGGATTTGTAGTCCAGCAACTAAGGTAGCCGATATTCAGGACGCCAAAACGTGTAATGAGGCAGTGGGGAAGGGAACACTGACAAAGGAGAGCACTTGCAGGCACGGAGATGGGTTGAAGTGTGTATACTTCAACGCAAGAAGCATCAGGAATAAGGTGGGTGAACTTAAGGCATGGATCGGTACTTGGGACTACGATGTGGTGGCCATCACGGAAACTTGGATAGAAGAGGGGCAGAAATGGTTGTTGGAGGTCCCTGGTTATAGATGTTTCAATAAGATTAGGGAGGGTGGTAAAAGAGGTGGAGGTGGGGAGGTGGGGGGGGGGGTGGCATTGTTAATTAGAGATAGTATAACAGCTGCAGAAAGGCAGTTCGAGGAGTATCACCCTAATGAGGTAGTATGGGTTGAAGTCAGAAATAGGAAAGGAGCACGGGCAGCACGGTAGCATAGCCGGGCAGCACGGTAGCATAGCGGTTAGTGCAATTGCTTCACAGCTCCAGGGTCCCAGGTTCGATTCCCGGCTGGGTCACTGTCTGTGCGGAGTCTGCACGTTCTCCCCGTGTGTGCGTGGGTTTCCTCCGGGTGCTCCGGTTTCCTCCCACAGTCCAAAGATGTGCAGGTTAGGTGGATTGGCCATGCTAAATTGCCCTTAGTGTCCAAAATTGCCCTTAGTGTTGGTTGAGTGGGGTTACTGGGTTATGGGGATAGGGTGGTGTGGGCTTGGGTAGGGTGCTCTTTCCAAGAGCCGGTGCAGACTCGATGGGCCGAATGGCCTCCTTCTGCACTGTAAATTCTATGAAAAAGCAGTCACCTTGTTAGGAGTTTTCTATAGGCCCCCCAATAGTAGCAGAGATGTGGAGGAACAGATTGGGAAACAGATTTTGGAAAGGTGCAGAAGTCACCGGGTAGTAGTCATGGGTGACTTTAACTTCCCAAATATTGAGTGGAAACTCTTTAGATCAAATAATTTGGATGGGGTGGTGTTTGTGCAGTGTGTCCAGGAAGCTTTTCTAACACAGTATGTAGATTGTCCGACCAGAGGAGGGGCAATATGGGATTTAGTACTTGGTAATGAACCAGGGCAAGTGATAGATTTGTTAGTGGGGAAGCATTTTGGAGATAGTGACCACAATTCTGTGACTTTCACTTTAGTAATGGAGAGGGATAGGTGCGTGCAACAGGGCAAGGTTTACAATTGAGGGAAGGGTAAATACGATGTTGTCAGACAAGAATTGAAGTGCACAAGTTGGGAACATAAGCTGTCAGGGAAGGACACAAGTGAAATGTGGAACTTGTTCAAGGAACAGGTACTACGTGTCCTTGATATGTATGTCTCTGTCAGGAAGGGAAGAGATGGTCGAGTGAGGGAACCATGGTTGACAAGAGAGGTTGAATGTCTTGTTAAGAGGAAAAAGGAGACTTATGTAAGGCTGAGGAAACAAGGTTCAGACAGGGCATTGGAGGGATACAAGATAGCCAGGAGGGAACTGAAGAAAGGGATTAGGAGAGCAAAGAGAGGGCATGAACAATCTTTGGTGGGTAGGATCAAGGAAAACCCCAAGGCCTTTTACACATATGTGAGAAATATGAGAACGACTAGAGCGAGGGTAGGTCCGATCAAGGACAGTAGCGGGAGATTGTGCATTGAGTCTGAAGAGATAGGAGAGGTCTTGAACGAGTACTTTTCTTCTGTATTTACAAATGAGAGGGGCGATATTGTTGGAGAGGACAGTGTGAAACAGACTGGTAAGCTCGAGGAAATACTTGTTAGGAAGGAAGATGTGTTGGGCATTTTGAAAAACTTGAGGATAGACAAGTCCCCCGGGCCTGACGGGATATATCCAAGGATTCTATGGGAAGCAAGAGATGAAATTGCAGAGCCGTTGGCAATGATCTTTTCGTCCTCACTGTCAACAGGGGTGGTACCAGGAGATTGGAGAATGGCGAATGTCGTGCCCGTTCAAAAAAGGGACTAGGGATAATCCTGGGAATTACAGGCCAGTTAGTCTTACTTCGGTGGTAGGCAAAGTAATGGAAAGGGTACTGAAGGATAGGATTTCTGAGCATCTGGAAAGACACTGCTTGATTAGGGATAGTCAGCACGGACTTGTGAGGGGTAGGTCTTGCCTTACAAATCTTATTGAATTCTTTGAGGAGGTGACCAAGCATGTGGATGAAGGTAAAGCAGTGGATGTAGTGTACATGGATTTTAGTAAGGCATTTGATAAGGTTCCCCATGGTAGGCTTATGCAGAAAGTAAGGAGGCATGGGATAGTGGGAAATTTGGCCAGTTGGATAACGAACTGGCTAACCGATAAAAGTCAGAGAGTGGTGGTGGATGGCAAATATTCAGCCTGGATCCCAGTTACCAGTGGCGTACCGCAGGGATCAGTTCTGGGTCCTCTGCTGTTTGTGATTTTCATTAATGACTTGGATGAGGGAGTTGAAGGGTGGGTCAGTAAATTTGCAGACAATACGAAGATTGGTGGAGTTGTGGATAGTAAGGAGGGCTGTTGTCGGCTGCAAAGAGACATAGATAGGATGCAGAGCTGGGCTGAGAAGTGGCAGATGGAGTTTAACCCTGAAAAGTGTGAGGTTGTCCATTTTGGAAGGACAAATATGAATGCGGAATACAGGGTTAACGGTAGAGTTCTTGGCAATGTGGAGGAGCAGAGAGATCTTGGGGTCTATGTTCATACATCTTTGAAAGTTGCCACTCAAGTGGATAGAGCTGTGAAGGAGGCCTATGGTGTGCTCACGTTCATTAACAGAGGGATTGAATTTAAGAGCCGTGAGGTGATGATGCAGCTATACAAAACTTTGGTTTTGAAAATGTATGTCTGTATGTCTGTAGAACTGGTGAATCGTATCAAACAGCATATTCTTTCTGATGCTCACAACAGGCAAGTATCGATCGTACCCACCCAGCCTGGCCTGCAAAACTACCCAGCCTGGCTTGCAAAACTCAAAAGAGTGTCCAACACTGTATGTGATTCCACATACCAAGAATGAGCGTGCCAAGAATTATACGGATAATCAATTTAGATAATCAGTCAGGCTCACAGTGTGATGCACTTACATGTGCTTGAAGCTACATATTTTACATACAGACAGGAAGAACATGTACACACATTGCTCCCATTTCAAATTTTTAAAAAATAGACAGCAGCCATTCTCTGGCTCATCCTAGGTAACGACTTGACCAGAGTCAATCTGCCTGGTTTGAATTAGAACAGAGCTTGGTAGTTAACTGTCAGTCATCAGTTAACTGGTGCAGTCCCCATGGCAATGCCTCTATCAATCACAGCCCACTTCCCAAACAATAAGCACCAAGTCTTATGAAGTATAACTTGGTGTTCCCTTTACATTTGGTTATCTTGGAAATTGTCCTAATAAGTGTAAGTGGAAAAGTTTTGACAATAGTTCTTTTTCCAGCAGTGCCAAAGGTATCATGTTTAAATACTGATTTCAAGGATTAGAAATCTATGCAATCTTGTGCAATTACATTGGTACAGAATGCAAATACAGTGGATTGCATATCAACAGTGAAAACGTCTTGGGAAATTTCCTATTATCACCTCATGAGCCAATGAGAAAAATTATGAGGCTTCAACTTCTTGTAAATCACAAATGTAGGTATTTACTTCCTTAGCAAGATTAATGTTATTAGCAATAACATTACTATTAGCAAATTAATTATGGAATTATGCCAGTTGGTATGTAAATATAAAAACTGGGAGTGTTACACCAGGCTGTACCAGTTCCTCTGGAATTTGAAATTCAGATGTGTTGTGAAATGGCTACCATTCTGCCAAAGAATATATTAGCAAACCAGAATCTTAATATTTATATTCATATGCTACTCCATATCACAGTATCTTCTTCACAAGTCATATCGCAGGCAAAGGATCAGACAAAAACTAGGAATAAGAGTATACAAAGGATATACACCCTTAAACAATCCCCAAGAACTGTATGGCATATTTAACCCTTCGCTTCAGTCTGGCATCGTTCAGCCTGTTTTTTCAGCTGCAGTCTGTTCCTGGCCAGCATGTCAGAAGATCTGCTGCTTTTACATTTTATGGTTTCCTTAAACATGGCAAATGAGTCTGTTCATCCCCTAGATCATGTTTCCATTGAAAATCCTTCTATCAGTATGTGCTCGGATACTCTACCTTCAAATAGCTTCCGGACGCGACTTGTTTCACCTGTCTAAAACTTGTGAATGCTTCACGTTGATTCCACTCTTTTAGTCATGATTTCACCCTGGGACTTCAAACTTCTTTGGAGTCTTTTCTATTATCACCATTTATTTCCTATTGCCTGTTTACCATCATGCTTTTATGCATCCTAATTTTTATCTGATTAGTTGAATGTAACTAGCGCTTTCCCGGTTTCCATCCATTGATGCATTATGGCTGTCGCTCTAGATCCGAGCTCATTCAATCGATTTCTACTTTTGTTGTTTCCTTCAACGTCTTTAACATTTACCTCTCAGAAACTCTCTTTTAATTGTCATGCCTCCTTGCATTTTTCCACCCTTAGGTGATCTGTCCTCCTAATTTCCTACCCCAACCTGTTTGCATTTGTTCGCTTTTGTCCTCCACGTCTGGGAAGAACCTGCTCATTCAGGTTCTGGTTAGGTGCTCTCTGAACACCGCCTTCAGCTGCATTAGGCTCAGCCCTGCACATGTGCAGGTGGAGTTCGCCTGGTGTAGGGCTTCGGTTCAGAGATCCCCCCCCACTACTAAGCCGAGTTCTTTCTTTCATTTTCCCCTCATCTCATCCAGGGGGAAGCGTACCTCCTCCAATGGTTGCCCATATAGATCCACACAGTTCCCCTTGCTAGGTCACTCACATCCAACAGTTCCTCAACTAGCAAACGTTCTGGTATCTGGGGGTACATTGTTGTTTCTCTGCAGAGGAAGCTTTTGTCCTGTATGTGTCTCATTTTGGTTCCTTTTGGTAATTGGAATCTCTCCACGACTTCCTCCAGGGTCACTATTCTGTTGCCTGTGTACATGTCTCTAACCATCAGCGTACCCTCAATCTGTCTCCACCTTTTGAAGGTGGCTTCCATTGTTGCGGGAGTAAACCAGTGGTTGCTACAGATGGGAGCCATAGTGAACATTTTAGTTAGACCAAAGTGCTGCCTCATCTGAATACACTTTCGGAGCGTGGTTACTGCTGGGCTTCTTGAGTACTTGGTCGGAGGAGATGGGAGTGCGGTTGTGACTAGGGCTCAAGAGTGATATCCCGATGCAGTACTCTCCTCCATCCCCACCCATTCAGTTTCATTCACCCAACCTCTCATTCTTTCTGCTGTGGCCGTCCAGTGGTAGAACTGTTGGTTAGGGATGGCCAGGCTTCCCATGCTTCTTCTCCTTTGTAGGGACCTTTTTTGGATCCTCGGGTTCTTCACCAACAGCACCCCCCTCTCCACCCCACAAACACCATGACTAGTTTGTCTCCATGACATGATATCCAGATGGGTGACGGAGAGCATAGAGTATCATTCTATGCCGATGATCTGCTCCTCTACATCTCAAGCCCCCAGGACAGCATGGAAAGGTTCATGAGGTTCCTACAGAAGTGTGTTTGGAGCCTTCTCGGGTTACAAACCTAACCTGCGCAAGAGTGAAATCTTCCCGGTGAACCCGCCGGGAGGGGACCGAGCTGAGTGACTACCGTTCAAACAAGCCCAAACCGTGTTGAATCATAGACTTTACAGTGCAGGAGGAGGCCATTCAGCCCATCGAGTCTGCACCGGCCCTTGGAAAGAGCACCCCACCCAAGCCCACACCATCACCCCATCCCCACAACCCAGTAACCCCACCCAACCATTTTGGACACTAAGGGCAATTTAGCATGGCCAATCCACCTAACCTGCACATCTTTGGACTGTGGGAGGAAACCGGAGCTCCCGGAGGAAACCCACGCAGACAGGGGGAGAACGTGCAGACAGTAACCCATGCGGGAATCGAACCTGGGACCCTGGAGCTGTGAAGCAACTGTGTTAACCACTGTGCTACAGTGAAGAAGGCCTTGGGGATGTAACTCGGTAGGGATCTGAATAGAAAGAGGAACCTGGGCAGTACATTCATTTTGACCGTCTGCACGCTCCCCAGCAGCGAGAGTGGGAGTGTGCCCCACCTCTGCAGGTCCCTTTTGACTTCCTCCACTAGATAGTCAGGTGCCCCACCTCTGCAGGTCCCTTTTGACTTCCTCCACTAGATAGTCAGGTTCCATTTGTGGATCCGTGTCCAGTCATGGGCTACTTGGATCGTAAGGTAGCGGAATTTAGTTTGTAGAGGAGCAGGTCATCCACATAGAATGAAACTCTATGCTTACCGTCACCCCTCTGGATACCTCTCCATCCTTTCGCCGCTCTGAGGGCAATTGCTAGTGGCTCGAATGCCAGAGTAAACAGCAGTAGGGACAGCGGGCATCCCTGTGTTGAGTTTCTGTGCAGCTGGGATCGCTTTACAGTAGTTTCACCCAAGAGGTGAACCCTGGACCAAGCCCAAACTACTCCAGTACCTCTCAGGTACTTCCACTCGACTCTGTCAAAGGTCTTTTCTGCATCCAGGAAGATTATCACTTTTGGTGTTCTTTCCCCAGTTGGAGTAATTATTATGTTCAGCAGGCACCTGATGTTTGAGGACAGCTACCTGCCCTTGACAAAGCCCACCTGGTCCTCCGCGACTACCTCTGGTATGCAGCTCTCCAGCCGCTTCACCAAGATGTTTGCCAGGATTTTTGCATCTACACTGAGTAGCAAGGTGGTCCTGTATGACCCAGACTCAGTTGGGTCTTTGTCCTTTTTGGGTATCAGCGATATTGAGGCTTGTGCTAGTGTTGGTGGCAGGGAGCCCCTTACCAGCGAGTCTGTGAACATTTCCTACAAGTGAGGGGCCAGTGAGGTCGCAGGTTTTTTTTGTAGAGGTCCGCCGTGAATCCATCTGGTCGCAGTACCTTCCCTGTCTGCATGAAATTGATACTCTCCATGACCTCTCCCAATTCTAATTGTGCTTCCAGGCCGTCTCCTATCTTTTCCCACAAACGGCATATCCAGAATGTCGAGGAACTGCTTCATCCCAGAGTTCTCCTCGGTGTACAGCCGCCGGTGGAAGGTCTCAAAGGCCTCGTTGACCTTTTCTGACGTGGCAACCAGCCTGCCGTTGTTTTCCCTAACCTGTGCTATTTCCCTTGTGGCTTCCTGCTTTCACAGTTGGTGGGCCAGCAGGTGCCTGGCTTGGTTTCCATGTTCGTAAAAGGTCCCCCAGTGTCTGGTGGAGTTGGTGCACTACTTTCCACGTGGAGAGCAGGTCAAAATCCATTTGTAGCTTCTTCCTCTCCGCCAGTATCTCTACGGTCGGGGCCCCGGAGAACTGCCGGTCCATCTCCAGTATGGAGTCGACCAGCTGTTGCCTCGCCGCTCTCTCTCCTTCCTATCTCTTCGCGATTTGTAAGCGGTAATATCTCCCCTCGGCTCTGCCTGGAGTGGCTCCCAGTACGTGGAGGGTGAAACCTCCCCATTCTAGTTGTTGGTAACTCTGGCGTGGCAACCAACCTGCCGTTGTTGTCCCTAACCTGCACAATTTCCCTTGTGGCTTCCTGCTTTCACAGTTGGTGAGCCAGCAGGCAGCCAACGAGGCCTTCGAAACCTTCCACCGGGGGTTGTGCACCTCAGAGGGGAACTCTGGGATGAAGCAGTTCCTCGACAGCCTGGATACGCCGGTCGTGGGGGAAGATAGGAGACAGAGCCATGGGTTGTTGGTAATGTACCCATCTATGGCCTATGATATCCCTTCGCAGCATGATATCAGAAAGGAGGGCCGTGTCCAACCTCCTTGGTGGCCGTTGGGCCTGGCCCGTCTCCATCCTGACATCTACGCAGTGTCAAAAGTTGTCAGAGATTATGATTGAGGAGCACCAATTTCCCCACTACAAAGAAGTCGATCCTGGTGTAGACCCCGTGTACCTGGGAGAAGAAGGAGAATTCCTTCTTCCCTGGATGAGTGAACCTCCACCGGTCCATTGCCCCTATTTGTTCCATGAACACTCAGAGTTCCTTCGTCATGTTTGATTTTTTCCCCCCGATTTGGGGCTTGATCGGTCTGCGCACGGGTCCTGTACGCAGTTAAATCCTCTCCCCCCCCTCCCCCTCCAAGATGAGTCGGTGTGTGCCTATGTCGGTGATTTCCACCTTGGTCTTTTTCATAAATTCCACGTTGTTCCAGTTGGGAACGTACACGTTAACAAGGAACACTGGTGCTCCTTCCGAGACACCACTAACCATGGCGTACTTGGACCGTAATCGGACTTGTTTTTTTTTAATGAAATATTTTATTGAAAATTTTTGGTCAACCATCACAGTACATTGTGTATCCTTTACACAATAATATAACAGTATAGATAACAATGACCTGTTTTATAAACAAAGAATAAATAATATATAACAAAAACGAAAACTAAAACTAAATGGCAACTGCCTTGTCTCAGATAAACACTCTCCAAAAATATGATTTAACAGTCCAATATACAATTATTTATAGCAACGACCTATACATATTATACATATATATTAATAACCCTGAGACTCCTTCTGGTTCCTCCCCCCCCCCCCCCCCACCCTGGGCTGCTGCTGCTGCCTTCTTCTTTTCCATTCCCTCTATCTTTCTGTGAGGTATTCGACGAACGGTTGCCACCGCCTGGTGAACCCTTGAGCCGATCCCCTTAGGACGAACTTAATCCGTTCCAGCTTTATAAACCCTGCCATGTCATTTATCCAGGTCTCCACCCCCGGGGGCTTGGCTTCCTTCCACATCAACAGTATCCTGCGCCGGGCTACTAGGGACACAAAGGCCAAAACATCGGCCTCTCTCGCCTCCTGCACTCCCGGCTCTTGTGCAACCCCAAATATAGCCAACCCCCAGCTTGGTTCGACCCGGACCCCCACTACTTTCGAAAGCACCTTTGTCACCCCCACCCAGAACCCCTGTAGTGCCGGACATGACCAGAACATGTGGGTGTGATTGCTTGGGCTTCTCGAGCATCTCGCACACCTATCCTCAACCCCCAAAAATTTACTGAGCCGTGCTCCAGTCATATGCGCCCTGTGTAAGACCTTAAATTGAATCAGGCTTAGCCTGGCACACGAGGACGATGAGTTTACCCGACTTAGGGCATCCGCCCACAGCCCCTCCTCAATCTCCTCCCCCAGCTCTTCTTCCCATTTCCCTTTCAGCTCATTTGCCATAATCTCCCCCTCGTCCCTCATTTCCCTATATATATCTGACACCTTACCGTCCCCCACCCATGTCTTTGAGATTACTCTGTCCTGCACCTCATGCGTCGGGAGCTGCGGGAATTCTCTCACCTGCTGCCTCGCAAAAGCCCTCAGTTGCATATACCGGAATGCATTCCCTTGGGGCAACCCATATTTCTCGGTCAGCGCTCCCAGACTTGCGAACTTCCCATCCACAAACAGATCTTACAGTTGCGTTACTCCTGCTCTTTGCCATATTCCAAATCCCCCATCCATTCTCCACGGGGCAAACCTATGGTTATTTCTTATCGGGGACCCCACCAAGGCTCCCGTCTTTCCCATGCCGTCTCCATTGTCCCCAAATTTTCAAAGTCGCCACCACCACCGGGCTTGTGGTGTATTTCTTCGGTGAGAACGGCAGTGGGGCCGTCACCATAGCTTGTAGGCTAGTCCCCCTACAGGACGCCCTCTCCAATCTCTTCCACGCCGCTCCCTCCTCTTCTCCCATCCACTTACTCACCATTGAGATATTGGCGGCCCAGTAGTACTCACTTAGGCTCGGTAGTGCCAGCCCCCCCCTATCCCTACTACGCTGTAAGAATCCCTTCCTCACTCTCGGGGTCTTCCCGGTCCACACAAAACTCATGATACTCTTTTCGATCCTTTTGAAAAAAGCCTTCGTGATCACCACCGGGAGGCACTGAAACACAAAGAGGACTCTCGGGAGGACTACCATTTTAACCGCCTGCACCCTCCCTGCCAGTGACAGGGATACCACGTCCCATCTCTTGAAGTCCTCCTCCATTTGTTCCACCAATCGCGTTAAATTTAACCTATGCAATGTACCCCAATTCTTGGCTATCTGGATCCCCAAGTAACAAAAGTCCCTTGTTACCTTCCTCAGCGGAAAGTCCTCTATTTCTCTGCTCTGCTCCCCTGGATGCACCACAAACAACTCACTTTTCCCCATGTTCAGTTTATATCCTGAGAATTCTCCAAACTCCCGAAGTGTCCGCATTATCTCTGGCATCCCCTCCGCCGGGTCCGCTACAAATAACAACAAATCATCCGCATACAGAGATACCCGGTGTTCTTCTCCTCCTCTAAGTACTCCCCTCCACTTCTTGGAACCCCTCAATGCTATTGCCAGGGGCTCAATCGCCAGTGCAAACAGTAACGGGGACAGAGGGCATCCCTGCCTTGTCCCTCTATGGACAAAGAACAAAGAACAAAGAAATGTACAGCACAGGAACAGGCCCTTCGGCCCTCCAAGCCCGTGCCGACCATACTGCCCGACTAAACTACAATCTTCTACACTTCCTGGGTCCGTATCCTTCTATTCCCATCCTATTCATATATTTGTCAAGATGCCCCTTAAATGTCCCTATCGTCCCTGCCTCCACTACCTCCTCCGGTAGTGAGTTCCAGGCACCCACTACCCTCTGCGTAAAAAACTTGCCTCGTACATCTACTCTAAACTTTGCCCCTCTCACCTTAAACCTATGCCCCCTAGTAATTGACCCCTCTACCCTGGGGAAAAGCCTCTGACTATCCACTCTGTCTATGCCCCTCATAATTTTGTATACCTCTATCAGGTCGCCCCTCAACCTCCTTCGTTCCAGTGAGAACAAACCGAGTTTATTCAATCGCTCCTCATAGCTTATGCCCTCCATACCAGGCAACATTCTGGTAAATCTCTTCTGCACCCTCTCTAAAGCCTCCACATCCTTCTGGTAGTGTGGCGACCAGAATTGAACACTATACTCCAAGTGTGGCCTAACTAAGGTTCTATACAGCTGCAACATGACTTGCCAATTCTTATACTCAATGCCCCGGCCAATGAAGGCAAGCATGCCGTATGCCTTCTTGACTACCTTCTCCACCTGTGTAGCCCCTTTCAGTGATCTGTGGACCTGTACTCCTAGATCTCTTTGACTTTCCGAAAGTATGCAGATCCCCGTCCATTCGTGACCACACTCGCCACTGGGGCCCTATACAACAGCTGCACCCATCCAACATACTCATCTCCAAAACCAAATCTCCTCAGCACCTCCCACAAATAATCCCACTCCACTCTATCAAATGCTTTCTCGGCATCCATCGCCACCACTATCTCTGCTTCCCCCTCTGGTGGGGGCATCATCATTACCCCTAGCAGCCTCCGTATATTCGTATTCAGCTGTCTCCCCTTCACAAACCCAGTTTGGTCCTCATGGACCACCCTCGGGACACAATCCTCTATCCTCATTGCCATTACCTTGGCCAGAATCTTAGCGTCTACATTTAGGAGGGAAATAGGTCTATAGGACCCGCATTGCAGCGGGTCCTTTTCCTTCTTTAGGAGAAGCGATATCGTTGCCTCAGACATAGTCGGGGGCAGCTGTCCCCTTTCCTTTGCCTCATTAAAGGTCCTCATCAGTAGCGGGGCGAGCAAGTCCACATATTTCCTGTAAAATTCAACTGGGAATCCATCCGGTCCCGGAGCCTTCCCCGCCTGCATGCTCCTAATTCCTTTCACTACTTCCTCTATTTCAATCTGTGCTCCCAGTCCCACCCTTTCCTGCTCCTCCACCTTGGGAAATTCCAGCCGGTCCAGAAAGCCCATCATTCTCTCCCTCCCATCCAGGGGTTGAGCTTCGTATAATTTTTTATAAAATGCCTTGAACACTCCATTCATTCTCTCCGCTCCCCGCTCCATCTCTCCTTCCTCATCCCTCACTCCCCCTATTTCCCTCGCTGCTCCCCTTTTCCTCAATTGGTGGGCCAGCAACCTGCTCGCCTTCTCCCCATATTCGTACTGTACACCCTGTGCCTTCCTCCACTGTGCCTCTGCAGTACCCGTTGTCAGCAAGTCAAATTCTACGTGTAGCCTTTGCCTTTCCCTGTACAGTCCCTCCTCCGGTGCCTCCGCATATTGCCTGTCCACCCTCAGAAGTTCTTGCAGCAACCGCTCCCGTTCCCTACTCTCCTGCTTTCCTTTATGTGCCCTTATTGATATCAGCTCCCCTCTAACCACTGCCTTCAGCGCCTCCCAGACCACTCCCACCTGGACCTCCCCATTATCATTGAGTTCCAAGTACTTTTCAATGCACCCCCTCACCCTTAGACACCCCCCCTCATCTGCCATTAGTCCCATGTCCATTCTCCAGGGTGGGCGCCCTCCTGTTTCCTCCCCTATCTCCAAGTCTACCCAGTGTGGAGCGTGATCCGAAATGGCTATAGCCGTATACTCCGTTCCCCTCACCTTCGGGATCAACGCCCTTCCCAAAACAAAAAAGTCTATTCGCGAATAGACTTTGTGGACATAGGAGAAAAACGAAAACTCCTTACTCCTAGGTCTGCTAAATCTCCACGGGTCTACTCCTCCCATCTGCTCCATAAAATCTTTAAGCACCTTGGCTGCTGCCGGCCTCCTTCCAGTCCTGGACCTCGACCTGTCCAGCCCTGGTTCCAACACCGTATTGAAATCTCCCCCCATTACCAACTTTCCCACCTCTAGGTCCGGGATGCGTCCTAGCATACGCCTCATAAAATTGGCATCATCCCAGTTCGGGGCATATACGTTTACCAAAACCACCGTCTCCCCCTGTAGTTTGCCACTCACCATCACGTATCTGCCCCCGCTATCCGCCACTATAGTCTTTGCCTCAAACATTACCCGCTTCCCCAATAATATAGCCACCCCCCTGTTTTTCGCATCTAGCCCCGAATGGAACACCTGCCCCACCCAACCTTTGCGTAGTCTCACCTGGTCTATCAGTTTCAAGTGAGTTTCCTGTAACATAACCACGTCTGCCTTAAGTTTCTTAAGGTGTGCGAGTACCCGTGCCCTCTTTATCGGCCCGTTCAGCCCTCTCACGTTCCACGTGATCAGCCGGGTTGGGGGGCCTTTTACCCCCCCCACCCCCTGTCGATTAGCCATCCCCTTTTTCCAGCTCCTCACCCGGTTCCCACGCAGCTGTGTCCCCCCCAGGCGGTGCCCCCCCCCCCGCCCATCCCACCCCATACCAGCTCCCCCCTCTACCCAGCAGCAGCAGCCCAATAACTCCCCCCTCCCACCCCCCCCCCCCCCCCGCTAGATCCCCCACTAGCGTAGTTACACCCCCCATGTTGCTCCCAGAAGTCAGCAAACTCTGGCCGACCTCGGCTTCCCCCCGTGACCTCGGCTCGCACCGTGCGACGCCCCCTCCTTCCTGCTTCCCTATTCCCGCCATGATTATCATAGCGCGGGAACCGAGCCCGCGCTTCCCCCTTGGCCCGCCCCCAATGGCCAACGCCCCATCTCTTCCACCTCCTTTCCTCCCCCCACCACCTCCTGTGGAAGAGTGAAAAGTTACCACATCTCAGGATTAATAACATAAAACTCCTATTTCCCCCCTTTTTACCCCCCTCTTCGCCCCCCATACTCGCCCCACCACTTTGTTTCAAACGTTCTTTTTTTTAATAACCCGCTCATTCCAATTTTTCTTCCACGATAAAAGTCCACGCCTCATCCGCCGTCTCAAAGTAGTGGTGCCTCCCTTGATATGTGACCCACAGTCTTGCCGGTTGCAGCATTCCGAATTTTATCTTCTTTTTGTGAAGCACCGCCTTGGCCCGATTAAAGCTCGCCCTCCTTCTCGCCACCTCCGCACTCCAGTCTTGGTATACGCGGATCACCGCGTTCTCCCACTTACTGCTCCGAGTTTTCTTCGCCCATCTAAGGACCATCTCTCTGTCCTTAAAACGGAGGAATCTCACCACTATGGCTCTAGGAATTTCTCCTGCTCTCGGTCCTCGCGCCATCACTCGGTATGCTCCCTCCACCTCCAGCGGACCCGCCGGGGCCTCCGCTCCCATTAACGAGTGCAGCATCGCGCTCACATATGCCCCGACGTCCGCTCCCTCCGCACCTTCAGGAAGACCAAGAATCCTTAGGTTGTTCCTCCTCGCGTTGTTCTCCAGCGCCTCCAGCCTTTCCACACATCGTTTATGGTGTGCCTCGTGCATCTCCGTCTTCACCACCAGGCCCTGTATGTCGTCCTCATTCTTGGCAGCCTTTGCCTTCACGACCCGAAGCTCCCGCTCCTGGGTCTTTTGTTCCTCCTTTAGCCCTTCGATCGCCTGTAATATCGGGGCCAACAGCTCCTTCTTCATTTCCTTTTTGAGTTCTTCCACGCAGCGTTTCAAAAACCCGTGTTGTTCAGGGCCCCATATTAAACTGCCACCTTCCGACGCCATCTTGGTTTTTGCTTGCCTTCCTTGCCGCTGCTCTAAAGGATCCACTGCAATCCGGCCACCTTCCTCTCCTTTTTTCATCCGTATCCAGGGGGGATTCCCTTCTGGTTCACCGCACAGTACTTTTAGCCGTTAAAATTGCCGTTGGGGCTCCTATTAAGAGCCCAAAAGTCCGTTCCACCGGGAGCTGCCGAAACGTGCAACTTAGCTGGTCATCGCCGCACCCGGAAGTCCGTAATCGGACTTGTTGCAGTGAATGCTGTTCTCTTCTTAAGCGGTAAGGCCACCCCTCTAGCCCTCGTCTATCCCACCGAGCCCTTTCATGTGGGTCTCCTGGAGGAAGACTGTCGGCTTTCATACTTTTCAAGTGGGCGAAGACTCTGGATCTTTTCACTGGGCTGTTAAGTCCCCTGGCATTCCAGGTGACTATTGTGACAGGGTTTTCTGTCCCCTCTCTCCTGCAGGATCAACCATACTTACCTTGTGTATGCACCCCTGCACTCCGGGGTTACCCTTTGATAGTTGGCCATCTAAAAATGGCCATGGTCACCGCACTCCCATGAGGCCGGGCCCCTGCACTCCAGGGTTTCCCTTTGTCCAGGAGCCACCCAAGATCGCCGCCATTTATTTTGCGGTACCTTTATGTTCCTTGATGCCATGTGCGATCTGTTGTAGCCACCTAGAGCCCTTCCCCACCTTATCCCTCAGCTATCTCCCTGGGTTTGTTTTCCTTCCCCCCCACCCCCAGATTTCCTCCCATTACCCCATTCCATCTGGAGTGTTCTCCCCACCCCTTGGAAAGTCACCAGAGCTTGGCTAGACACTCCGAACAGCACCTTGTTTTTAATAAAAGGCCGCCTTGACTTTGTTAAATTCTGCCCGGTGCTTGACCACGTCTGCCTAACGTCCTGATACAGGCGGATCAAGTGACCCTCCTAGTTGCAGGATCTGGTGTGTCTCGCCCAAGGTATGCAGACTGAAAAGATATAGCGGACAATTGTTTCAGGCATCCAATGCACTGCCAGATGTGGCTGAACCACATAATTCTTCTCTCATCTGCTGAAACTGCTCACTATTCCAGAATCATCCTGGAATGCAAAGATAACTCCAGCTTCTTTTCTCAACTACAGACCATCTTCTTAAACCCCTCTCCCTTATACATTCCACTTTCACCTCCAGAGAATCACAGAATTGTTACAGTGCAGGAGGCGATTTGGCTCATCACATCTACACTGTCTCTCCAAATAAGCAAGTTCTTTAGAGCCATTCTCCCACCTTTGCCACATAACCCTGCAGATTCTTCCTTTTCAGATAATGGTATAATTCCGCTTTGACATAAGTTGCTTAAATATGGTTGGCATTTCCTCTCACAAGTAGGTGGCTTGCTGTGAAGATTGTTGAACTGGCTCACTCGTTGCAATCTGCTTGACATTGTAACAATTGGACTACCTGCCTTGTCTTTGTGCACAAGAACTACACCTAAGCCAACCCGGCCTGCATCCAAGATGAGCTGGGTGGTTTTCTCAGGGTTAAAATAGGCATTTGTGCAATTTGCTGAAAACTGTTATTTGACCTGGTATAGCCTGTTTGTGTGATGTTTTTTATTCTTTCATGGAACGTGGGTGTCACTTGCATATATTGGCCTTCCCTAATTACCCTCGAGGAGGTGGTGACAAGCCACTTTCTTGAAAGCTGGGGTACGCGTATAGGCACACCCACAGTGCCATTAGGGAGGTTCAGGATTTTGATCCAGAGACAGCTGATATAGTTCAAAGTCAGGATGGTGTGTGTGGTATGGAGGGGTAAATTGCAGGAGGAAGTGATCCCCTCCATCTGCTGTCCTTGTCCTGCAAGGTGGTGGATTGGATTTGTTCATTGTCACGTGAAAAGTATTGTTCTGCATATAGTCCGCATCCCTCTATTCCCATCCTATTCATGTATTTGTCAAGATGCCCCTTAAATGTCGCTATCGTCCCTCCTTCCACCACCTCCTCCGGCAGCGAGTTCCAGGCACCCACTACCCTCGGTATAAAAAACTTGCCTCATACTATCTCCTCTAAATCTTGCCCCTCGTACATTAAACCTATGCCCCCTAGTAATTGACCCCTCTACCCTGGGAAAAAACCTCTGACTATCCACTCTGTCTATGACCCTCATAATTTTGTAGACCTCTATCAGGTCGCCCCTCAACCTCCATCGTTCCAGTGAGAACAAACCGAGTTTATTCAACCGCTCCTCATAGCTAATGCCCTCCATACCAGGTAACATCCTGGTAAATCTCTTCTGCACCCTCGCTAAAGCCTCCACATCCTTCTGATAGTGTGGCGACCAGAATTGAACACTATACTCCAAGTGTGGCCTAACTAAGGTTCTACACAGCTGCAATGTGACTTGCCAATTCTTACACTCAATGCCCCAGCCAATGAAGGCAAGCATGCCGTATGCCTTCTCCACCTGTGTTGCCCCTTTCAGTGACATGTGGACCTGTACACCTAGATCTCTCTGACTTTCAATACTCTTGAGGGTTCTACCATTCACTGTATATTCCCTACCTGCATTAGACCTTCCAAAATGCATTACCTCACATTTGTCTGGATTAAACTCCATCTGCCATCTCTCCGCCCAAGTCTCCAAACAATCTAAATCCTGCTGTATCCTCTGACAGTCCTCATCACTATCCGCAATTCCACCAACCTTTGTGTCTTCTGCAAACTTACTAATCAGACCAGTTACATTTCCCTCCAAATCATTTATATATACTACGAACAGCATCGGTCCCGGCACTGATCCCTGCGGAACACCACAGCTCTCCAATTAGAAAAGCACCCTTCCATTGCTACTCTCTGCCTTCTATGACCTAGCCAGTTCTATATCCATCTTGCCAGCTCACCCCTTGATCCCGTGTGACTTCACCTTTTGTACCAGTCTACCATGAGGGACCTTGTCAAAGGCCTTACTGAAGTTCATATCGACAACATCCTCTGCCCTACCTGCATCAATCACCTTTGTGACCTCTTCGAAAAACTCTATCAAGTTAGTGAGACACGACCTCCCCTTCACAAAACCATGCTGACATTGAGGGAGAGATTGTTGTCATTACAGCATTCCACTAGGTTCTCTATCTCCCTCCTGTATTCTGACTCATCGTTGTTCGAGATCCGACCCACTACAGTTGTGTCATCAGCAGACTTGTGGAGTTGGAGCCAAATTTTGCCACAGTCATGTGTAAAGATGGAGTTCCAATCAAGCAGCCTGCTTTGTCCCTGGATGGTATTTGCACCTTGAGTATTCTTGAAGCTGCACTCATCCAGACAAGTGGAGAGTATTCCACCACATCTTGTAGATGGTGACAGGCTTTGGCAGTCAAGAGGTGAGATAATTCCCAGCCTCTGACCTGCTCTTGTCGTCACAGTATTTACATGGCTGGTCTCGTTCATGAAGTTGATAGTGAGGAGTTCAGTAATGGTAAAGCCATTGAATGTCACGGGTAGATAGCTGGATTCTCTCTTGTTGGAGATAGGCACCGAATAAGTGCCAAGAGCTCATGAACTTCTTGGTCACCAAGATCAATCCAACCAGTTGTCCCGGTCATGACCTTCCATTCCACTAGCCCACCTGGCTAATATCCTTTAATACTCCTCTTTGCCCCAGGGTTGAACTCACATCATTGTCTAGTATCTCTCCTATTTCCTCTCATGCCCTCTCTGCGCTCATCTTATTCATGAGATCTACCTCTTGCTCCTAGTCCTACTCCCAGTAAATTGATAACCCAACTTCCCCATGTTAGTTGATAGAGTAGAAACCTCTCTTCAGGTGCTGTTCCTTGGTCCTTTGTACACCGCTATCCTCAAAAAACCTCCAAAGTTCCCTACTTGCAAACTACCATCCCCTCTCCAACCTCTCTTTCCTCTCCAAAATCACTAAATATGTTGTGTGACGACTGGAAAACTTTAAGAATATTGGATTCTAAGTATTGGACAAGTTAAGGTTTGAAAACCTGGGGTTAGTGTTTTTGACTGCAGTGGCCATGTTTTTTTAAAAATAATTCTGTTTTGCAGGGCCTGGGGGCTTTTAGAAACCAAGTGAAATTGACAAAGGAATGTGTTTTTCAGTCTAGGCTAGTGGACTGTGGTTTGACTGGGAAAGTCCCTAGAGAGTTAATGTGCTTTGAAGCCGACAGAAATAATTTGTTTTTGAGCTTGGGGAGATGAGGTAATTGCTGGGTGGAGCCAAGGGATGCAGAGAGATAGTTTGAAAAAACATTTAAGAGGCAGCTTTTTGGTGAAGCTTTGGAGAGAGGAGTTGAATTCTGATCTGTCTGATGCTGAGTCCACAATTCTCCCACAGTAAGATAGACTGAGAGCTCTATGTTTCTTTTCTTGTTGTTTAATGGAAAATTGGGTAGTAGTGTTTAAGGTGTAAACTGTAAGCTGTTTTTTTTTGGGTGTGAAGTTAAAACGTTTAGTATTGTAGTCATAATAAAGTTTTGTTTTAAAAATAACAAAGTCCTATTTCTTCATGCAATCATTCCTGGAGTGAATCATTCTTTCCATGCAGTCTTTCAAATAAACTAAAATATTGGGGTTTTGGTCCAGTATCCTAGCCATTGGTCTGGTCTGGGATTGTAATAGTTGTTGCATCCAAATCTGTTCAATCTTTTTCAAAACTTCAACCCAGTTTCCACCTCTTCCACATTACCAAAATGGTAAACTTTCCCTCTTTGTTCTTCTTGCCCTGTCTTCAGCTTTTGATGTGGTTGACTACACCATTCTACTCTCCACTGTCATCCAGTTCAGTGGGAGTGCTCTCACCTGGTTCCATTCTTATCAAATTATGCTCAGATAATCGCTTGTGTGATTCCCACACTGTTGCCGCTGTGCCTCAAAACATTACATCATCCCAATTCAGGGCATTTACGTTTACTAAGACCACTGACTTACACTCCAATGTACCTGGGACCATCTAATCAGCCAAGGCCTTCCCCGCTTGGAAGCGGACAATCTTATTGATTAACATCTCCACCCCGGGCCCTAGTGTCAAAGCCCAAGTGAGAAATCTGGCTCACCCAAGCCTTTTGAAGCCTCGTCCGGTCCTGCACCCGCAACTGGGTCTCCTATAAAAACAGCACATCAACCCCAAAGGGTGATACAAAGAAAGTTCCTTGGTCACCATTAGCTCACCGCCACCACAGCCCCCCACCCCATCGCACACAGTACCTGCTTGCTGCCCCTCCCCCAAGCCTGCAGACTACCTGCCGCCCCAGCTAACCTCTCCTCCCCCCCCCCCCCAAACAAACAAACTAGACTCTGTGCTGTTCCCAAACTGGCCCAACAGCACCCCCCTCCCCCACCCATCACTCCTGTTCACCAGCTTAGTCTTTATTTACCAGTGAGGTAGCCCCCACCCAGGGTTGCCAGCCAAAAAGGCAACAGAAAGCAAAAACATAATCCCCCAGGCCCATCCTCCCTACACAAGTGCCCAAGCCCCATCGACCTTACTTTCCTCCTCCTCATCCCCAGATACCATATCAATCACCTCTTTTTACAACCCCCAACGGCCCTGACCTCCTTCCCATCACCCGAGGAAACTCCCCCCTCCCCCCCATATTCAGAAAAATAGAGAATTAACACACAATCCTATAACATCTTCAACAAACCCATCCTGTTGTTCACATTAAAGATCCCACTTGGCCCTCCTCAGACCAGCCTCAGTCCTTTCTCCTTAATGAAGGTCTCTGCCTGCCCCAGTGTGTCAAAATAATGGTCTTGCAAATCTATCATGACTCGCAATCTCACCGGATACACCACCTTGAATCACACTCCTTTGTTATAGAACACCGCCTTCACCTTGCTGATGGCCGTAGCCTCTTTGCCAGCTGGGCCCCGATGTCCAGGTAGATATGAACAGTGTCGCGTCCCAGTCAACATTGCGGCTCTTTGTGGCCCACTCCAGGACTTGCTCCTTCCTGTGAAAGCTATAACAACAAAAAATCATTGCCCATGGTGGCTCATTCAGCCGTGGCTTTGCTGGAGCACCAGATGGGCCCTATCCAACTCTGGAAGGGGGGAAAACACCGCAGCCCCGACAGAACATCTCCGAAAAGTACTTGTTTGGCCTCAAGCCCTCCACTCCCTCCGGCAACCCCACCATCTTCTGATTTAATTGCTTCGACCTGTTTTCCAAGTCTTCAAAATTTGCTCTCAAACCTTATTGCTCTCTGCCACGAACAGTATCTCTGCTTAGAGTCATAGATAGATGTTTACATAATGGAAACAGGCCCATCGGCCCAGCTGGTCCATGCCGCCCAGTTTATATCACTAAACTAGTCCAACTTGCCTGCATGTGGTCTATATCCCTCTATTCCCACCCTGCCCATGTAACTGTCCAACTGCTTTTTAAAGGAAAAACATTGTACCCGCCTCTACCACGGCCTCTGGCAGCCTGTTCCAGATGCTAACCACCCTGTGTGTGAAGAAATTTCCCTACTGGTCTCTAATGTATCTCTCTTCTCTCACCTTAAACTTATACCCTCTAGTTTTAGACTCCTCTACCTTTGGGAAAAGATGTTGACTTTTTAGATGAGCAACCTTATCTATGCTCCTCATTATAAGGTCACCCCTAAGCCTCCTCCACTCCAGGGAAAAAAGTCCCAGCCTATCCAGCCTCTCCTTGTAACTCAGACCATCAAGTCCTGGTAGCATCCTTGTAAATCTCTTCTGCACTCTTTCTAGTTAAACAATATCCTTCCTATATCCTTCCTATAATAGGGTGTGTTGTGTGGTCTTACCAATGTCTTGTACAACTTCAACAAGACGTCCCAACTCCTGTATTCAATATTCTGACCAATAAAACCTTGCATGCTGAATGCCTTCTTCACCACCCTGTCCACCTGAGACTCCACCTTCAAGGAGCTATGAACCTGTATTCCTAGATCTCTTTGTTCTATAACCGTCCCCAACTCCCTATCATTAACTGAATAGGTTCTGCCCAGATTTGATCTACCAAAATGCTTCACCTCACATTTATCCAAATTAAACTTCATCTGCCATTCATCGGCCCACTGGCCCAATTGGTCAAGATCCTGTTGCAATCTTATATAACCTTCTTCACTATCCACTATGCCATCAATCATGGTGTCATCTGCAAACTTACTAACCATACCTCCTACATTCTCATCCAAATCATTTATGTATATCACAAATAACAATGGACTCAGCACCGGTCCCTGAGGCACACCACTGGTCACAGGCCTCCAGTTTGAAAAACCAGTCTCCACAACTACCCTTTGGCTTCGGTTGCCAAGCCAACTTTGCATCCAATTGGCTACCTCACCCTGGATTCCGTGAGATTTAATCTTTTTGCAACAACCTACCATGCGGTACCTTGTCAAAGGCCTTGCTAAAGTCCATGTAGACAACTTCGACTGCACTGCCCTCATCTACCTTCTTGGTTACCCCTTCAAAAAACTCAATCAAATTTGTGAGACATGACTTTCCCCTTACAAAGCCATGCTGACTTTCAATGCTTCCAGGGAGGGGAGCTGCCCCTCATGCTGTAACAAGGCCTCCTTCACGCCCGTCAGTATTTTGCCTTGCTCATTCACAGCTTTTGACGTCTTACTCAGCTGCTCTCGGATAGGGCCCAATACGCACTCAATGGTAGCTCTGAAGGACCCCTTCAGCTCCTTTCCTTGCCGATCAAACTGCCGATCATCTGCTTCTCAAACTTCTCGGCTCCTGCGCCATCACGACAGCCAGCATGTGTACCCTGACGGGCTCCAACATCTTCTCTCCCTCAGATTCCCTCATCGGACTACGTGCCTGAGGTTTCTTTCCAGCAAGCTTTTTGGATTAAATTTTCGACGTGGCTCTGTCAAGACGAACTGTTACACAGGTCAACTGGCTGGGTGTAAACACAAAAGTCTCCCGAAAAATGGCAAAAGGGATTGGAAAACAAGGCTACTGGTGGGAACCTACTTTCTTGCGACTTGCTCTCACACGACATCACCAGAAGTTGTCCTTTATTATGTGAAATGGTACTACATGAATATAAGTCCCTCCAGAGGTGAACTTCTGACCTCATGTGTGCCATCGCTAAAACTGCCTATTTCCATCTCTGTAAATATTTATTACGTTAAAGGATCGACTTACACATGCAGCGTTGGTCCTGTCACTTTTGGAACCTGCAGAGATTCCATTTTCTGTATGCTTTTCAACAAAAAGAATTTCAACTTTACCACTTGCAACAAGGAAAGAAATCACATACTCATATCAGGAAATGACCAATGAATTTGAGCATGAGATGGACGTGAAACTCACTGCAAAGAGGCTAGCTTTTTGACTACCTTCTCCACCTGTGTTGCCCCTTTCAGTGACCTGTGGACCTGTACACCTAGATCTCTCTGACTGTCAATACTCTGTGGAGGGTTCTACCATTCACTGTATATTCCCTACCTGCAGTAGACCTTCCAAAATGCATTACCTCACATTTGTCCGGATTAAACTCCATCTGCCATCTCTCCGCCCAAGTCGCCAAATGATCTAAATCCTGCTGCATCCTCTGACAGTCCTCATCGCTATCCGCAGTTCCACCAACCTTTGTGTCGTCAGCAAACGTACTAATCAGACCAGTTACATTTTCCTCCAAATCATTTAAATATTCTATGAACAGCAAAGGTCCCAGCACTGATCCCTGTGGAACACCATTAGTCACAGCACTCCAATCAGAAAAGCACCCTTCCATTGCTACTCTCTGCCTTCTATGACCTAGCCAGTTCTGTATCCATCGTGCCAACTCACCCCTGATCCCGTGACTTCACCTTTTGTACCAGTCTGCCATGAGGGACCTTGTCAAAGGCCTTACTGAAGTCCATATAGACAACATCCACTGCCCTACCTGCATCAATCATCTTGGTGACCTCTTCAAAAAACTCTATCAAGTTAGTGAGACACGACCTCCCCTTCACAAAACTGTGCTGCCTCTCGCTAATACGTCCATTTGCTTCCAAATGGGAGTAGACCCTGTTTTGAAGAATTCTCTCCAGTAATTTCCCTATCATTGACGTAAGGCTCACCGGCCCAGAGTTCCCGGGATTATCCTTGCTACCCTTCTTAAACAAAGGAACAACATTGGCTATTCTCCAGTCCTCCGGGACATCACCTGAAGACAGTGAGGATCCAAAGATTTCTGTCAAGGCCTCAGCAATTTCCTCTCTTGCCTCCTTCAGTATTCTGGGGTAGATCCCATCAGGCCCTGGGGACTTATCTACCTTAATATTTTTCAAGACGCCCAACACCTCGTCTATTTGGATCTCAATGTGACACAACCTTCTCCAGACTCAACATCCACCAATTGCTTCTCTTTGGTGAATACTGATGCAAAGTACTGATTTAGTACCTCACCCATTTCCTCTGGCTCCACACATAGATTCCCTTGCCTATCCTTCAGTGGGCCAACCATTTCCCTGGCTACCCCCTTGCTTTTTATGTACGTGTAAAATGCCTTGGGATTTTCCTTAACCCTATTTGCCAATGACTTTTCGTAACCCCTTTTAGCCCTCCTGGCTCCTTGCTGAAGTTCCTTCCTACTTTCCTTATATTCCACACAGGCTTCGTCTGTTCCCAGTCTTCTCGCCCTGACAAATGCCTCCTTTTTCTTTTTGACGGTGCCTACAATATCTCGCGTCATCCAAGGTTCCTGAAATTTGCCGTATTTATCCTTCTTCCGCACAGGAACATGCCGGTCCTGAATTCCTTTCAACTGACAATTAATAATTTAACCCAGAAGCCCGAAATGAGGACCCAAGTGTCAAATTCACAAATGCAGGATCAGCTGAGGTCCCCAAAGTGCTGCTTGCAGAACGTGTATTTCTGGTTGTGAGATTTCTAAGCGGATGTCTATAATATGAATTGTTAGAAGATTCGTGCAGTAGTCTAAAACTGCCTTCATACTGCCCAAAAACCCACATCAACATCACTAGCGCCTGACAAATAGGTTTGCACAACTCACAGAAACACCATAATAAACCTGCTGCATTTATCAAGACCAAGGCCTGTTTTTCTTTTGTTGGTCTTAATGTGAAGGTGCTTTATTAGTTTTTGGATGGTTGTATTTTTAAAATCGATAACTATTTAAAGCCAGTGGTTACCAAGTCTGGTCCAAGGTAAAAATAGCACAGATCTGGCAGCTGCCACATCCAAAGAAATCAGCTCTGTTAGATTTGAGGCAGAAATTTAGATTTTATTTTCTAAAAACATTGCGCAAAAAGCAATTTTTCCGACTGACTGCATTACGGCTGCACTCCAGCATAATAAAATAATATTTGACTCAGCACAATTAACATATGGGCCCAACGTCATTTTTTAAAAATAGATCTTTGTCAGGGACACCTGAGAGGTTAAAATGTGAGTTCCTGTCGCTTGTCGAAAGGTACAGAACTGAAAAGACTGGTTATTTTTAAACTTGAAAAGGTACTCGAGGTAAGCTACAATCTACAAGGTTGGTATAAAAAAGGAAGGCTCTATGGTCTGTGGTGCATAAATACAATCAGCCAATATAAATGAACCAGCCATATAAATGAACACTCAAGTGATTTTGAGTCTGAAATAGTTGGTGCAACACATGACTGACTCAGTGCAGACGGAAGACTTGGAAGGCAGTGCACATCTGACTTAGAAACGGCAAGTGGCATAGATCACATCCAGGCAATTGAAGCCACAACTTCAAAGGGGGAATAGATTCATGGAATAACTGTTTCAACATGGTCAGCAACCAGACACACAATTTCAAAGATTGCTGAGTTCGCAATCCAGAAGTCTGGACAAATCATCTAGAGCAGGGTTTCCCAAACATTGAACCCCTAGAGATCTCCGCTAGGGAACCCCTAGAGGCCTCCCAAGAGCATCAGGGATCGCCCAAGCATTCTCATAATGTTGCCGTCCATTCTTTTACCACAAAAGAGGTGCAAACACACAAATCAAAGGTAAACAAGCCTTTTCTAGCTACAGTTATGCACATATTAGGAATTAGGAAGAGGCACACAGTCACAAATACTTATGCCATTTACAAAGTGTTGTTGCTGGGGGGGCGGGAAGAGTTACTCTGCTGACAAGGGAGGGACTTAGGTTTCAGGACAGAGAGGAGGTCGGTGGTGGGGGCTGCCAGGAGGCGGGCAAATGGAGGCGTGGCGCATGGGCTGGTGGCGGGCCCAGGAAAGGTGGGGGGGGGGCACGGTGCTCCCCAACTAGGCTGATCACCTGGATTGTTAGAGGGTTGAATGGGCAAGTCAAGAGGGAACGTGTGTTCGCGCATCTGAGGGCTCTGAAGGCAGACGTAGTAATGTTGCAGGAGACACACCTGAACGTGGCGGATCAAGTCAGGCTAAGGAAGGGTTGGGTCAGTCAGGTCTTTCATTTGGGGCTGGACACCAAGACTAGAGGGTTTGCGATTTTGATCAACAAGCAGATGCAATTTCAGGTGGGCAGTATAGTCTCAGACGGGGGGGCCGTTATGTCATGGTTAGCAGTAAGCTGGAGGGGAGGAAGGCGGTCTTGGTTCATGTGTATGCGACAAATTAGGATGACATGGAATTTATAGAGGTTGCTGGGGAAGATACCTGACCTGGACTCGCACAAGCTGGTTATGGGAGGGGATTTTAATACAGTCATCGACCCCGGCCTGGACCGGTCGTGTTCGAAAACGGGGAGGGTGCCAGCAATGGCAAAGGAACTGATAGGGTTCATGGAGCAGATGGGGGTGGTCGACCCATGGAGGTTTAGGCAGCCGACGGGAAGGAGTTTTCTTTCTATTCGCATGTTCACAAGGTTTATTCCCGGATAGACTTTTTCATTTTGAGCAGGGTTTTACTGGCGGGGGTGGTGGACACGGGGTACTCGGCCATCACTATTTTGGATCATCCCCCACACTGGGTGGAACTGTAGGTTAGTGACGAGAGCTTCCAACACCCACAATGGAGGTTGGATGTGGTGTTGTTGGCGGACGAGGCGGTGTGCGAGAGGCTGAAGAAGTGACTGCAGAATTACCTGCAGGTTAATGACATGGGGAAGTCTCAGCAGCGGTGGTCTGGGAAGTGCTGAAGGCAGGTGTGAGAGGGGAGTTGATTTCGATCCGGGCTCATAGGGACAGGACGGATAGGGCAGAAACGGACCAACTGGTTAAGGAGATCTTACAGATAGGCAGGAGGTATGCGGTGACCCTGGGGGAGGAGCTATTAAGAGAATGTCGGAAGCTGCAGGCTGAGTTCGGGGTGTTGTCCACAGGTAAGGCAGTGGAGCAGCTTAGAAAGACAAGGGGGGCGTTTTATGAACATGGGGAGAAGGCCAGCAGAATGCTTGCACAGCAGCTTAGGAAGAGGGAGGCAGTCAGGGAAATAGAGAGGGTGGTTGATGGGGATGGGAACTTGCTAAACAGGACATTCAGGGACTTTTACCGTAGGCTCTACCACTCGGAACCCCCACCACGGGGCCGGAGGGGATGAGACGCTTTTTGGACGAACTGACCTTCCCAAGGGTGGGGAGGGAGCTGGTAGCTGGGCTGGGTGCCCCGATTAAGGCCAAAGAAATAGTTGAGGACTTGAAGGCAATGCAGTCGGGTAAAGCCCCGGGGCCGGACGGGGACCCGGTGGAGTTCTATAAAAAGTTCTCGGGGATTTTAGGGCCGTTGCTGGTCAAGGTTTTCAATGAGGCAAGGGACAGAGGGGTGCTGCCCCCGACAATGTCACAGGTCACTATTTTGTTGATATTGAAGCGGGACAAGAACCCGGAGCTATGCAGGTCATATAGGCCGATAACCCTGCTTAATGTGGATGCCAAGTTGCTGGCCAAACTTTCGGCCTCCAGGATTGAAGATTGTGTGCCGGATGTGATTATGGAGGATCAAACTGTGTTTGTCAAGGGCAGGCAGTTGGTGGCCAATATAAGAAGGCTGCTCAACGTGATTATGATGCCCCCGGAGAGTAGGGTAGTTGTGGCAATGGATGCGGAAAAGGCGTTCGACCGGGTGGAGTTGGACTATCTATGGGAGGTGCTGGGACGATTTGGGGCTTTCTCGATTGGGTCAGACTGTTGTACCAGGCCCCGGAGGCTAGTGTAAGGACGAATAGGATGACCTCAGACTATTTTAGACTGTATCGGGGACAAGACAGGGGTGCCCCCTCTCCTCACTGTTGTTTGCGTTAGCTATAGAGCCGCTGGCAATTGCTCTGAGAGCTTCAAGGGGTTGGAAGGGGCTGGTTCCGGGGGGGGGGGGGGCATAGAGTCTCGCGGTACGCGGACGACCTGCTCTTATTCGTTTCGGAAGGGGTTGGAAGGGGCTGGTTCCGGGGGGGGGGGGGGGGGGGGGGGGGGGGGGGGGCATAGAGTCTCGCGGTACGCGGACGACCTGCTCTTATTCGTTTCGGATCCAGGAGCAGGGATGAGCGAAAGTATGGCGAGTTGGGGGGAATTCAGCCGGTTTTCGGGGTATAAACTGAATATGACAAAGAGTGAGATGTTTGTATTCCAGGCGAGGGGTCAGGAGGGTCGGCTGAGGGAGCTGCCGTTTAGGTTAGCAGGGGACAGTTTCAGGTACTTAGGGATACTAGTGGCTCGTGACTGGGACCGGTTACACAAGTTGAACTTGTTCGGGTTGGTTGAACAGATGAGGGGCGAGTTTCGGAGATGGGATGCGCTCCCGCTGTCGTTAGCTGGGAGAGTGCAGATAGTCAAAATGACGGTCCTACCGAGATTTCTGTTCGTATTTCAGTGTCTCCCAATTTTCATCCCGCGGTCCTTTTTTTAAGAGGGTTAATAAGATCATCCTGGGTTTTGTATTGGCGGGTAAGCACCCGCGAGAGAAAAAGGTGATGCTCGAGCAGAATAGGGAGGAGGGGGGGCTTGCGCTGCTGAATTTTAGTAATTATTACTGGGCGGCTAACATAGCCATGATAAGGAAGTGGGTGGTGGGGGCGGGGTCGGTTTGGGAGCGGATGGAGGCAGCTTTGTGTTGGGGCACCAGTCTGGGGGCATTGATAACGGCACCGCTGCCGCTCCCGCCGGCGAGGTACTCCACCAGCCCCGTTGTGGTGGCGGCCCTGAGAATCTGGGGTCAGTGGAGGAGGTACTTTGGAGCAGTGGGAGCATCGGTCTGGAGCCCAATATGTGACAATCACCGGTTTGCCCTGGGGAGCTTGGATGGGGGGTTCAGAGTATGGCGAAGGGCGGGAATTGAGAAGATGGGGGACTTGTTTTTAAGAGGGGAGCTTCCCTAGCTTGAGGGCACTGGAGGAGAAGTTTGGGTTGGCATGGGGAACAAATTTAGATATTTACAGGTGCGGGACTTTCTGCGCAGGCAGGTATCATCCTTCCCACTCCTGCCGCTAATTTGGATCCAGGATAGTGTAGTGTCTAGGGGATGGGTGGGAGAGGGGAGCGTCTCGGACATCTACAAAGAACTCATGGGGGCGGAGGAGACGCAGACCGAGGAGCTGAAGCGTAAGTGGGAGGAGGAGCTTGGTGGTGAGATGGAGGATGGCTTATGGGCGGATGCATTGAGCAGAGTCAACGCGACAGCAACATGCGCCAGGCTCAACTTGATCCAATTTAAGGTGGTCCACCGGGCCCACATGACAGTGGCCCGGATGAGTAGATTCTTTGGGGTGGAGGGCAGGTGTGTAAAATGTGCGGGAGGACCAGCGAATCATGTCCACATGTTCTAGGAGTGTCCAAAACTTAGGGGATATTGGCAGGGGTTTGCGGACGTCATGTCCAGAGTATTGAAAACAAGGGTGGCAATGAGTCCAGAGGTGGCGATTTTCGGGGTGTCGGAAGACCCGGCAATCCAGGAGGAGAAAGAGGCAAATGTTCTGGCCTTTGCTTCCCCGGTAGCCCAGAGACGGATACTGCTAGCTTGGAGGGACTCAAAGCCCCTGAAGTCGGAGACCTGGCTAACTGATATGGCGAGCTTTCTCAGACAAGAGAAGATTAAGTTTGCCTTGAGAGGGTCACTCTTGGGTTCGCCCGGAGGTGGCAACCATTCATCGACTTCTTTGCGGAGAATTAATCGGCAGCAGGGGGTGGGGGTTAGGGTAGCGTAGAATAGGGGGTCAATTAGGCGGGTCTTGGCGGGATGGGAGTCAGTGATTGCACTATGTTTATTGTTCTTTGTACATTGTTTTTATGCTGTTGCTGTTTGTAATGCCAAAAATACCTCATTAAAATTGTTTATTAAAAAATTCTAAATACATATGCTATATACATGGCCCACTTACATTAAGCCCTGGCCAAGACACCCTCCCATGGCCCCTTAACATTGACCGCTGGAAGCAAACCAGTCAAAGAGTGGGTAATGTAAAATGTTTTATTGAAAAAATGTTTTAAGTCTTACCTTTTGTTACTTGTAATGGGAGGAGTGATGTTGGAAAACTGATTTTCATACCAAACACACACACACACACATAACCTTCTCTCCTCCCCCCCCCCGCCAACCGAAAACACACACACCCTTTGCTCCTTCTCCACCCGCCCACACACACCCGCACCCGCGCCCTCCTCCCCCGCACCCGCGCCCTCCTCCCCCGCACCCGCGCCCTCCTCCCCCGCACCCGCGCCCTCCTCCCCCGCACCCGCGCCCTCCTCCCCCGCACCCGCGCCCTCCTCCCCCGCACCCGCGCCCTCCTCCCCCCGCACCCGCGCCCTCCTCCCCCCGCACCCGCGCCCTCCTCCCCCGCACCCGCGCCCTCCTCCCCCGCACCCGCGCCCTCCTCCCCCGCACCCGCGCCCTCCTCCCCCGCACCCGCGCCCTCCTCCCCCGCACCCTCCTCCCCCACACCCGCGCCCTCCTCCCCCACACCCGCGCCCTCCTCCCCCACACACCCTTCTCCCCCCCACACACCCTTCTCCCCCCCACACACCCTTCTCCCCCCACACACCCTTCTCCCCCCACACACCCTTCTCCCCCCACACCCTTCTCCCCCCCCACATCCTTCTCTCCTCCCTTTGCCAGACACACACAACCTTCTCTTCTCCAACAACCACACACACACCCTTCTCTCCACCCCACACACACCTTTCTCTCTTCATCCTCCTCCACACACACACACCCTCTTCAACCCCCACACGCACACACCCACTCTTCCCTCCTTCCCCAACACACCCACCCTTCTCTCCTCCCGCTCACACTCAACCAACCGCCTCCAACCCCCCCCCCCACACACACACCCTCCTCTCCCCAAACCCTTCCCACCCACCCACCCACATCTCCCCTCCCCCAACACACAATCATTCTCATCTCCCCAACACACACACCCTTCTCTCCTCCTGCGCACACCCACCCACCCTTCTCTTCTCCCCCTCACCACACACACACACACCCTTCTCTCCACCCCCACATGCACACCCACCCTACTCTCCTCCCCCACACACACCCTTCCCTCCTCCCTGAACCACAAACACACCCGTCTCCCCCCACCCTCACACGCGCACACACACTGTGGTACTCACCACTAACTGTATTAGATGTAGTACGGTGAGACACATATACTAGAGGCACATGGGTAAATCCCTGCCTGCTGGCTCCGCCCAGTAGGCGGCATATAAATGTGTGTGCTCGCACCGGGCGGTGCTGCTCCCATTCTGGTGGCAGCTACAGGAGGCACAACATCTTTGCTCAATAAAGCCTCAATTATTCACTACTCTTGTCTTTGTACTAATTGATAGTGCATCAATTTATTGAGCAAAGATTTTTAAATCGATGAAACTTCACATCAAGCCTGATCGCCTGCAGCTGAACCCTCAAGCAGCCAATGCTACGTCCGCTTTGGACCACTGGCTAGCCTGCTTCGAAAGCTACCTCTGAACATCCGCTGAGGAACCCTCGGACGCACAGAAGCTCCAAGTCCTTTATTCACGGGTGAGCCCTGACATTTTTCCTCTCTTCCGGGATACGTCCACCTACTCTGTAGCAATGGGCTTCCTGAAGGGACATGAAGTTCAGTCAGTCAACAAACTTTACGCCAGGCACTTCTATCCACGAGACAGCAACTCCCCGGTGAGTCCCTAGACGATTTCTGGCGTGCCCTGCACATCCTGGGGAGGAACTGTGACTGCCAGGCAGTTTCGGCAGTCCAGCATAAAGAACTTTTAATCCGAGACGCCTTCGTTACGGGCATGGGTTCTGTGTAAGTCCGCCAGCGCCTATTGGAAGGGGGTACACTTGATCTTGCAGGAACCAGGCAGCTAGCAAATTTGTTAACAGTGGCCTCCTGTAACGTCCAGTCGTACGCCCTGACCGGACGGCACCCTCACGGGCATCGTGGGCCCCATCAGCTACCAACTCCAGCTCACCGCAAGCCTGCGTCACGCGGCAGCCAGTCAACCCCAGGAGGCCCAAATGCTACTTCTGCAGGCAGAACAAACACCCCTGGCAGCACACACACCCACCATTCTGTCCTCAACCCCCCACACACACCCACTCTTCTCTGCTCCCTCCACACACACACCCTTCTTTGCTCCCTCCACACACCCACGCTACTCTCCTCCCCCACCCACCCATCCACCTGCCCTCCCGTGCACACCAACCCACGCTTCTCTCCTTCCCCCCCCCCACACTCACACACCCACCCTTCTCTCCTCCCACGCGCACGCACCTCTCTCCTCCCACGCGCACGCACCTCTCTCCTCCCACGCGCACGCACCTCTCTCCTCCCACGCGCACGCACCTCTCTCCTCCCACGCGCACGCACCTCTCTCCTCCCACGCGCACGCACCTCTCTCCTCCCACGCGCACGCACCTCTCTCCTCCCACGCGCACGCACCTCTCTCCTCCCACGCGCACGCACCTCTCTCCTCCCACGCGCACGCACCTCTCTCCTCCCACGCGCACGCACCTCTCTCCTCCCACGCGCACGCACCTCTCTCCTCCCACGCGCACGCACCTCTCTCCTCCCACGCGCACGCACCTCTCTCCTCCCACGCGCACGCACCTCTCTCCTCCCACGCGCACGCACCTCTCTCCTCCCACGCGCACGCACCTCTCTCCTCCCACGCGCACGCACCTCTCTCCTCCCACGCGCACGCACCTCTCTCCTCCCACGCGCACGCACCTCTCTCCTCCCACGCGCACGCACCTCTCTCCTCCCACGCGCACGCACCTCTCTCCTCCCACGCGCACGCACCTCTCTCCTCCCACGCGCACGCACCTCTCTCCTCCCACGCGCACGCACCTCTCTCCTCCCACGCGCACGCACCTCTCTCCTCCCACGCGCACGCACCTCTCTCCTCCCACGCGCACGCACCTCTCTCCTCCCACGCGCACGCACCTCTCTCCTCCCACGCGCACGCACCTCTCTCCTCCCACGCGCACGCACCTCTCTCCTCCCACGCGCACGCACCTCTCTCCTCCCACGCGCACGCACCTCTCTCCTCCCACGCGCACGCACCTCTCTCCTCCCACGCGCACGCACCTCTCTCCTCCCACGCGCACGCACCTCTCTCCTCCCACGCGCACGCACCTCTCTCCTCCCACGCGCACGCACCTCTCTCCTCCCACGCGCACGCACCTCTCTCCTCCCACGCGCACGCACCTCTCTCCTCCCACGCGCACGCACCTCTCTCCTCCCACGCGCACGCACCTCTCTCCTCCCACGCGCACGCACCTCTCTCCTCCCACGCGCACGCACCTCTCTCCTCCCACGCGCACGCACCTCTCTCCTCCCACGCGCACGCACCTCTCTCCTCCCACGCGCACGCACCTCTCTCCTCCCACGCGCACGCACCTCTCTCCTCCCACGCGCACGCACCTCTCTCCTCCCACGCGCACGCACCTCTCTCCTCCCGCGCCTCCCCCGCGCCGCCCTGCTCCCATTCACCTCCCTGCTCCCATTCACCTCCCTGCTCCCATTCACCTCCCTGCTCCCATTCACCTCCCTGCTCCCATTCACCTCCCTGCTCCCATTCACCTCCCTGCTCCCATTCACCTCCCTGCTCCCATTCACCTCCCTGCTCCCATTCACCTCCCTGCTCCCATTCACCTCCCTGCTCCCATTCACCTCCCTGCTCCCATTCACCTCCCTGCTCCCATTCACCTCCCTGCTCCCATTCACCTCCCTGCTCCCATTCACCTCCCTGCTCCCATTCACCTCCCTGCTCCCATTCACCTCTCTGCTCACATTCACCTCTCTGCTCACATTCACCTCTCTGCTCACACCCCACGCTCCAGTGTCCACTCCAAGTTCCATTCTGAGGTACTGACTGCAGGATACTCTTCCCAGACAGCTTCACCGTGATGCTGACTGCAGGATACTCTTCCCAGACTGCTTCACCATGATACTGACTGCAGGATACTCTTCCCCGACTGCTTCACCATGATACTGACTGCAGGATACTCTTCCCAGACTGCTTCACTGTGATATTGACTGCGGGATACTCTTCCCAGACTGCATCACCATTACGCTGACTGCTTCACTGTGATACTGACTGTAGGATACTCTTCCCAGACTGTTTCACCATGCTGCTGAAAGTGTAGAAGATTGTAGTTTAGTCGGGCAGTATGGTCGGCACGGGCTTGGAGGGCCGAAGGGCCTGTTCCTGTGCTGTACATTTCTTTGTTCTTTGTTCTTTGTTCCCAGACTGCTTCACTGTGATACTGACTGCAGGATACTCTTCCCAGACTGTTTCACCATGCTGCTGACTGCAGGATACTCTTCCCAGACTGCTTCACTGTGATACTCACTGCAGGATACTCTTCCCAGACTGCTTCACTGTGATACTCACTGCAGGATACTCTTCCCAGACTGCTTCACGGTGAAACTGACTGCAGGATACTCTTCCCAGACTGCTTCACTGTGATACTGACTGCAGGATACTCTTCCCAGACTGCTTCACTGTGATACTGACTGCAGGATACTCTTCCCAGACTGCTTCACCATGATACTGACTGCAGGATACTCTTCCCAGACTGCTTCACCATGCTACTGACTGCAGGATACTCTTCCCAGACTGCTTCACCATGCTGCTGATTGCAGGATACTCTTCCAAGACTGTCCACCATGATACTAACTGCAGGATACACTTCCGAGACTGTTCACCATGATGCTGACTGCAGGATACTCTTCCCAGACTGCTTCACCATGATACTGACTGCAGGATACTCTTCCCAGACTGCTTCACCGTGATACTGACTGCAGGATACTCTTCCCAGACTGCTTCACTGTGATATTGACTGCGGGATACTCTTCCCAGACTGCATCACCATTACGCTGACTGCTTCACCATGATGCTGACTGTAGGATATTCTTCCCAGACTGCTTCACTGTGATACTGACTGCAGGATACTCTTCCCAGACTGCTTCACTGTGATACTGACTGCAGGATACTCTTCCCAGACTGCTTCACTGTGATACTGACTGCAGGATACTCTTCCCAGACTGCTTCACTGTGATACTGACTGTAGGATACTCTTCCCAGACTGCTTCACTGTGATACTGACTGCAGGATACTCTTCCCAGACTGTTCACCATGATGCTGACTGCAGGATACTCTTCCCAGACTGCTTCACCATGATACTGACTGCAGGATACTCTTCCCAGACTGCTTCACCGTGATACTGACTGCAGGATACTCTTCCCAGACTGCTTCACCATGATACTGACTGCAGGACACTCTTCCCAGACTGCTTCACCATGATACTGACTGCAGGATACTCTTCCCAGACTGCTTCACCATGATACTGACTGCAGGATACTCTTCCCAGACTGCTTCACCATGATACTGACTGCAGGATACTCTTCCCAGACTGCTTCACCATGATACTGACTGCAGGATACTCTTCCCAGACTGCTTCACCATGATACTGACTGCAGGATACTCTTCCCAGACTGCTTCACCATGATACTGACTGCAGGATACTCTTCCCAGACTGCTTCACTGTGATACTGACTGCAGGATACTCTTCCCAGACTGCATCCCCATGATGCTGACTGCAGGATACTCTTCCCAGACTGCTTCACTGTGATACTGACTGCAGGATCCTCTTCCCAGACTGCTTCACTGTGATACTGACTGCAGGATACTCTTCCCAGACTGCTTCACTGTGATACTGACTGCAGGATACTCTTCCCAGACTACTTCACCATGATGTTAACTGCAGGACACTCTTCCCAGACTGCTTCACTGTGATACTGACTGTAGGATAATCTTCCCAGACTGCTTCACTGTGATACTGACTGCAGGATACTCTTCCCAGACTGCTTCCATGATGCTGGCTGCAGGATACTCTTCCCAGACTGCCTCACTGGGATACTGACTGCAGGATACTCTTCCCAGACTGCTTCACCATGATACTCACTGCAGGATACTCTTCCCAGTCTGCTTCACTGTGATACTGACTGCAGGATACTCTTCCCAGACTGCTTCACTGTGATACTGACTGCAGGATACTCTTCCCAGACTGCTTCACCATGATACTGACTGCAGGATACTCTTCCCAGACTGCTTCACCATGATACTGACTGCAGGATACTCTTCCCAGACTGCTTCAATGTGATACTGACTGCAGGATACTCTTCCCAGACTGCTTCACTGTGATACTGACTGCAGGATACTCTTCCCAGACTGCTTCACCATGATACTGACTGCAGGATACTCTTCCCAGACTGCTTCACTGTGATACTGACTGCAGGATACTCTTCCCAGACTGCTTCACTGTGATTCTGACTGCAGGATACTCTTCCCAGACTGCTTCACTGTGATACTGACTGCAGGATACTCTTCCCAGACTGCTTCACCATGATACTGACTGCAGGATTCTCTTCCCAGACTGCTTCACTGTGATACTGACTGCAGGATACTCTTCCCAGACTGCTTCACCATGATGCTGACTGCAGGATACTCTTCCCAGACTGCTTCACTGTGATGCTGACTGCAGGATACTCTTCCCAGACTGCTCCACCATGCTGCTGACTGCAGGATACTCTTCCCAGACTGCTTCACCATGATACTGACTGCAGGATACTCTTCCCAGACTGCTTCACCATGCTGCTGACTGCAGGATACTCTTCCGAGACTGTCCACCATGATGCTGACTGTAGGATACTCTTCCCAGACTGTTCACCATGATGCTGACTGCAGGATACTCTTCCCAGATTGCCTGACTGTGATACTAACTGCAGGATACTCTTCCGAGACTGTTCACCATGATGCTGACTGCAGGATACTCTTCCCAGACTGCTTCACTGTGATACTGACTGCAGGATACTCTTCCCAGACTGCTTCACTGTGATACTGACTGCAGGATACTCTTCCCAGACTGCTTCACTGTGATACTGACTGCAGGATACTCTTCCCAGACTGCTTCACTGTGATACTGACTGCAGGATACTCTTCCCAGACTGTTCACCATGATACTGACTGCAGGATACTCGTCCCAGGCTGCTTACCTGTGATGCTGACTGCAGGATACTCTTCCCAGACTGCTTCACTGTGATACTGACTGCAGGATACTCTTCCCAGACTGCTTCACCATGATACTGACTGCAGGATACTCTTCCCAGACTGCTTCACTGTGATACTGACTGCAGGATACTCTTCCCAGACTGTTTCACCATGCTGCTGACTGCAGGATACTCTTCCCAGACTGCTTCACTGTGATACTGACTGCAGGATACTCTTCCCAGACTGTTTCACCATGCTGCTGACTGCAGGATACTCTTCCCAGACTGCTTCACTGTGATACTGACTGCAGGATACTCTTCCCAGACTGCTTCACCATGATACTGACTGCAGGATACTCTTCCCAGACTGCTTCACTGTGATACTGACTGCAGGATACTCTTCCCAGACTGCATCCCCATGATACTGACTGCAGGATACTCTTCCCAGACTGCTTCACCATGATACTGACTGCAGGATACTCTTCCCAGACTGCTTCACCATGATACTGACTGCAGGATACTCTTCCGAGACTGTTCACCATGATGCTGGCTGCAGGATACTCTTCCCAGACTGCCTCACTGTGATACTGACTGCAAGATACTCTTCCCTGACTGCTTCACTGTGATGCTGACGGCAGGATACTCTTCCCAGACTGCTTCACTGTGATACTGACTGCAGGATACTCTTCCCTGACTGCTTCACTGTGATACTGACTGCAGGATACTCTTCCCAGACTGCTTCACTATGATGTTGACTGCAGGACAGTCTTCCCAGACTGCTTCACTGTGATACTGACTGCAGGATACTCTTCCCAGACTGCATCCCCATGATGCTGACTGCAGGATACTCTTCCCAGACTGCTTCAGTGATACTGACTGCAGGATACTCTTCCCAGACTGCTTCACTGTGATACTGACTGCAGGATACTCTTCCCAGACTGTTCACCATGATGCTGGCTGCAGGATACTCTTCCCAGACTGCCTCCCTGGGATACTGACTGCAGGATACTCTTCCCAGACTGCTTCACCATGATACTGACTGCAGGATACTCTTCCCAGACTGCTTCACTGTGATACTGACTGCAGGATACTCTTCCCAGACTGCTTCACCATGCTGCTGACTGCAGGATACTCTTCCCAGACTGCTTCACCATGATACTGACTGCAGGATACTCTTCCCAGACTGCTTCACCATGATACTGACTGCAGGATACTCTTCCCAGACTGCTTCACCATGCTGCTGACTGCAGGATACTCTTCCGAGACTGTCCACCATGATGCTGACTGTAGGATACTCTTCCCAGACTGCTTCACTGTGATACTGACTGCAGGATACTCTTCCCAGACTGCTTTACTGTGATACTGACTGCAGGATACTCTTCCCAGACTGCTTCACCATGATGCTGACTGTAGGATACTCTTCCCAGACTGCTTCACTGTGATACTGACTGCAGGATACTCTTCCCAGACTGCTTCACTGTGATACTGACTGCAGGATACTCTTCCCAGACTGCTTCACCATGATGCTGACTGCAGGATACTCTTCCCTGACTGCTTCACTGTGATGCTGACTCCAGGATACTCTTCCCAGACTGCTTCATCATGCTGCTGACTGCAGGATACTCTTCCCTACTGCTTCACCATGATGCTGACTGCAGGATACTCTTCCCAGACTGCCTCACTGTGATACTGACTGCAGGATACTCTTCCCAGACTGCTTCACTGTGATACTGACAGCAGGATACTATTCCGAGACTGTTCACCATGATGCTGACTGCAGGATACTCTTCCCAGACTGCCTCACTGTGATACTGACTGCAGGATACTCTTCCCAGACTGCTTCACCATGATGCTGACTGCAGTATACTCTTCCCAGAGTGCTTCACTGTGATACTGACTGCAGGATACTCTTCCCTGACTGCTTCACTGTGATACTGACTGCAGGATACTCTTCCCTGACTGCTTCATTGTGATACTGACTGCAGGATACTCTTCCCAGACTGCTTCACTGTGATATTGACTGCAGGGTACTCTTCCCAGACTGCTTCACTGTGATACTGACTGCAGGATACTCTTCCCAGACTGCTTCACCATGATACTGACTGCAGGATACTCTTCCCAGACTGCTTCACTGTGATACTGACTGCAGGATATTCTTCCCAGACTACTTCACCATGATGTTAACTGCAGGATACTCTTCCGAGACTGTTCACCATGATGCTGGCTGCAGGATACTCTTCCCAGACTACCGCACTGTGATACTGACTGCAGGATACTCTTCCCAGACTGCTTCACTGTGATACTGACTGCAGGATACTCTTCCCAGACTGCTTCACCATGATACTGACTGCAGGATACTCTTCCCAGACTACCTCACTGTGATACTGACTGCAGGATACTCTTCCCAGACTGCTTCAGTGATACTGACTGCAGGACACTCTTCCCAGACTGCTTCACTGTGATACTGACTGCAGGATACTCTTCCCAGACTGTTTCACTGTGATACTGACTGCAGGATACTCTTCCCAGACTGCTTCACCGTGATACTGACTGCAGGATACTCTTCCCAGTCTGCTTCACTGTGATACTGACTGCAGGATACTCTTCCCAGACTGTTTCACTGTGATACTGACTGCAGGATACTCTTCCCAGGCTGCTTCACTGTGATACTGACTGCAGGATACTCTTCCCAGTCTGCTTCACTGTGATACTGACTGCAGGATACTCCTCCCAGACTGCTTCACCATGATGCTGACTGCAAGATACTCTTCCCAGACTGCTTCACTGTGATGCTGACTGCAGGATACTCTTCCCAGACTGCTTCACTGTGATACTGACTGCAGGATACTCTTCCCAGACTGCTTCACCATGATACTGACTGCAGGATATTCTTCCCAGACTGCTTCACCATGATACTGACTGCAGGATACTCTTCCGAGACTGTTCACCATGATGCTGACTGCAGGATACTCTTCCCAGATTGCCTCACTGTGATACTGACTGCAGGATACTCTTCCGAGACTGTTCACCATGATGCTGACTGAAGGATACTCTTCCGAGACTGCTTCACCGTGATACTGACTGCAGGATACTCTTCCCAGACTGCTTCAGTGATACTGACTGCAGGGTCCTCTTCCCAGACTGCTTCACCATGATGCTGACTGCAGGATACTCTTCCCAGACTGCTTCACCGTGATACTGACTGCAGGATACTCTTCCTAGATTGCTTCACTGTGATACTGACTGCAGGGTACTCTTCCCAGACTGCTTCACTGTGATATTGACTGCGGGATACTCTTCCCAGACTGTTCACCATGATACTGACTGCAGGATACTCTTCCCAGACTGTTCACCATGATGCTGACTGCAGGATACTCTTCCTAGACTGCTTCACTGTGATACTGACTGCAGGATACTCTTCCGAGACTGTTCACCATGATGCTGACTGCAGGATACTCTTCCCAGACTGCTTCACTGTGATGCTGACTGCAGGATACTCTTCCCAGACTGCTTCACTGTGATACTGACTGCAGGATACTCTTCCCAGACTGCTTCACCATGATGCTGACTGCAGGATACTCTTCCCAGACTGCTTCACCATGATACTGACTGCAGGATACTCTTCCCAGACTGCTTCACTGTGATGCTGACTGCATGATACTCTTCCCCGACTGCTTCACTGCGATCTCACTGCAGGACATTATTGCAGGAGCTCCTCAGGATAATGTGCTCGGCCCAACCACCTTCAGCTACTTCATCAGTTACCTTTCTTCCATCATAAGGTCAGAATAGTATGTTCGCAGGTGACTTCACAATGTTTAGCACCATTCACAACTCCTCCGATACTGAAGCAGTTCATGTCCAAATGCAGCAAGACCCTGGCAATATCCAGGCTTGGGTTGACAAGAGGCAAGTAGCATTCGCACCACAAAAGCGTCAAGTAATGATCATCTCCTAAAAGAGAGGATCTAACCATTGCCCGCATGACATTCAATGACATAAGCATTGCTGAATCCCTCACTAACATCATCTTGGGGGTTATTATTGAGCAGAAACTGAACTGGACTAGCCATATAATTAATGTAGCTACCAGTGCAGGTCAAAGGCTTGGAATTCTGCGGCAAGTAACTCAACCCCCAAAAATGTCAACAATCTTAAAAGCACAAAAGAGGAGTATAATGAAATATTCTCCACTTGCCTGGATGAGTGCAGCTCCAACAAAACTCAAGAAGCTCAACGTCATCCAGGACAAAGCAGCCCGCTTGATTGCTACCCTTCGCAAACATTCATTCCTTCCATTTCCAATGAACAGAAACTAGTCCAGCGATAATACCACTATGCCACTGCCCCCCTTTAGATCCTGTAATTCCTATGCTAACTGCACAGTGGGTGTACCTACAATCAGGGACTCCAGCAGTTCAAAAAGGTAGCTCACCACCACCTTCTGAAAGATACCAGGGAAGGACAACAAATGCTGGCCTCACCAGTGACACCTACTCCCCATAAATGAATTTTAAAAATTCACTGAAACATGAAAGAGCTTAAAACAACTTGACAGAAAATAGACGTTGAGAAGGCGTTTCCGAGATCCTTGCGAATCTTTGAAATTCCTTTCTTCTTTATTTGCTTCCCTGAATGCAACTGATACTCTGTGGGAAATGGAACAGATGGTATAATACTCAGGTTCTGTACCTATGCAGTGCGCACTAAATTCCACAAATTTTCACCGAAACAAAAATATGAAGTCCAAATTCAGGGCCAGGACTCGCCCTCCCACCACCACTACACCTTCCCCCGGGGGTTTTGCAGTGGCAGAGGTGAATCACCATCGAGCACCATCAGAATCTTTTGGGCTCGCCGAAGTTAATGGCCATTTACGTTGCTCACTGGCTCCGCCACCAAAGGGCCCACCGTGGCGGAGGGGGTCACCTTCAGTGGGACTAGAATATCCTGCCAGGCGGAAGGGCTGGAAAATGAGTTGGGGACCAAGTGCAATGTGGCAAAGTTTGCAGACGACACTAAGATGAGTGGTAAAGCAAAAAGTGCAGAGGATGCCGGAAGTCTGCAGAAGTATTTGGATAGCTTAGGTGAATGGGCTAAGGTCTGGCAGATGGAATTCAATGTTGCCAAGTGTGAGGCTATCCATTTTGGGAGGAATAACAGCAGAATGGATTATTATTTAAACGGTAAGATGTTAAAACATGCTGCTGTGCAGAGAGACCTGGGTGTGCTGGTGCACGAGTCGCAAAAGTTGGTGTGCAGGTGCAACAGGTGATTAAGAAGGCTAATCGAGTTTTGTCTTTCATTGCTAGAGGGATGGAGTTCAAGACTAGGGAGGTTATGCTGCAATTGTATAAAGTGTTGGTGAGGCCACATCTGGAGTATTGTGTTCAGTTTTGGTCTCCTTACCTGAGAAAGGACATATTGGCACTGGAGGGAGTGCAAAGGAGATTCACTAGGTTGATCCCAGAGTTGAGGGGATTAGATTATGACGAGAGGTTGAGTAGACTGGGACAGTACTCATTGAGTTTAGAAGGATGCGGGGGGATCTTATTGAAACATATAAAATTATGAAGGGAATAGATAGGATAGATGCGGGCAGGTTGTTTCCACTGGTCGGGGAAAGCAGAACTAGGGGGCATAGCCTCAAAATAAGGGGAAGTAGATTTAGGACCGAGTTTAGGAGGAACATCTTCACCCAAAGGGTTGTGAATCTCTGGAATTCCTTGCCCAGTGAAGCAGTTGAGGCTCGTTCTTTAAACGTTTTTAAGAAAAAGATAGATACCTTTCTAAAGAATAAAGGGATTCGGGGATATGGTGTACGGGCCGGAGAGTGGAGCTGAGTCCACAAAGATCAGCCATGATCTCATTGAATGGTGGAGCAGGCTCGAGGGGCCAGGTGGCCTACTCCTGTTCCTAGTTCTTATGCTCTTAAGTAAAATCCTGGCCCTGGTTTTGGGGATGGTTGAAGTAATAACTTTAATAAAAGCATTAGCAAACCAAGGTATCATTCTCATGCTAAAATCTAGCATTAATATAGCATTTTTCACAATCTCAGTCCATCCCAAAGAACATTCCAACTGATGAAGTATTTCTGAGGTGCTGCCACTGTTATGGTGTAGAAATTGCAGCAACCAATTTGTGGATAGCGTGGTTCCAAAAAGAATAATGTGAAAATAACCAGATAATCTCTTTTAGTGGTCTTGGTCCGGGCACCAGGGAGAACCTCTTGCTCTTCTTTGAAATAGTGCCACAAAACATTGTGTGTCCATCAAAGAAGTGGTTCATGTCTCATTGGAAAGACAGCACCTCACACAGTGCTGCACTCACTCAGTATTACACTGAAATCTCAGCCTGGATTCTGTGCTCAGGTCTCAGGAATAGGTCATGGACACAATCTTCAGACAAAGAATCCAGATTGCTTTCACTGAGCTGCAGCTGCAACAATTTAGTTGGTGCACAAAAGGCTGAAAGATTGAGTTGTGATTGTGTACAAAATTTGATCATGCAGAATTGGACTTCTCGATGCTTTGCCCCTATCATACTCTCTAACAGCACAGAGGAGGCCATTCGACCTATCTAGTCCATGCTGGGACACTGGTGATTTAGAAAGTCATTAATTTATATGTGCTTATGGATTCATGAGTTAGTCCATGTTTAACCACAAGCTCCCTCAAATTATGAAAAGTTTTAAGCAGGATAATGTTTTTAATAGATCATTTCATATTCCCAATGACCTGATGCATTCACGTTTGCAGGTGTGAAAATGGTCATGAAGCACTCGGTCAGGTTATTAGATATCTTTGTGTATTAAACTGCCTTGCCCACACAGTAGTCTTTATGCATTTCTTTCCTCTCGATTCTGTCAAGACTGCTTGTCCAACATCCCCAACTAAAATATTGGACAGAAGAAAGTCATACTTTTTGCTCCCACCACAAACAATGCAACTTCACCAACAACCCCATTCTTCTCCCTGGCCACTGCTTCAAGCTAAGTCAGATCGCTGACAACTTCAGGATCATGAACCCCAAAACAGCTTATAATCTCTATCCCTCTCCATCAAATTGAAGGTGCCACTCTATTTGATTTCTGTTCATTCTGCTTACCATAAGAAGCTGGTGCTAAATACATGAACTTGTGTCTTATTGGGGGCTGTGAGCTTCCATTTCAAAATCAAAATAGGAAAATGTCACCGCTTTTTGAAGGAAAACATTTTTAAATTAACTAGATTTTTGATATTAATATTGAAGTCCTAAATTTTCCCTTTGATTTGAATTTGTGACCATTTTGACATTTCAATGGATTAAAGCTCTGTCGAGCATTTGTGCAAAGGAAAAATAACCCGTTAACCCGCAACTTCCATGGAGCGACAATCAGAGTCGGACTGCCACTCTGCTCCAAGTTTTTTACCTTGAAACCCTGCCGGTCCATTCTTACCCAATCTTCTGACTCAGGCAGGCGAGAACTGTATAGTGCAATGGGAGCCTGGGACTGTTCGATAGGGACTGGAGCGTTGGAGATAAGGAAGCCTTTTCTTACAACACAGCTGCTGTAAAATCAATAAGTTTAAAGCTTCCAGGCACTTTGAGAAGCCAGGGAGAAGATAAGTTTGGAACAGAAGTGGGAAGGATTTGGGGGGCGGGGAGGGGGGGGGGGGGTTGTGTAATAAGTCCACAGAGGCAGAAGTCCCTTCACCAGAAACCCTTTTATTAACAAAATCAGCTGTACAACCAAGTGCATTCAGCTTGCTGTCTACACTGGGATTGCAGAGGATTTGACACTCCCTGTTATATACAAAGAAGAGGTTCCCTGATTGGCCCACTAATCAGCGAACTCTTATTTCAATTGGCCAATCTCAAAGGCCTGGTCTAAGTCATTACAATTTCGGTGGATGGGGAAGGGGGGTTGAGGTGTCTCGGGAGTGGAGGAATGCCAATACTGCAGTTATCCAGAAGTTAACAGTGGTTTTAATTCTAAAAATTTTTTTTAAAGACAGTCAGAACCATCCAAAGTTTGTGATTTAACTTGTGCTTTCGGATGGTTCCCATTGCACGACAATTTCCCAATGCAAGTTTGAACCTCCCAGGAAACTGCTATGAATTCTTTACTTGGGGACTTCCGGTGGCGAGTTCCCCAATGGATCTTAGGGGTAAGCCCCCAGTTATGACGTCCCAGAGCTCAAAGGTTTCAGGCCATCGTGAAAAATAAATAATTTGACTTACTGTTTGGTTAATAGTGGAAAATATCAAATACATTTTCCAATATAAAAAGTAAATTTGCATAATTGGCCCTTTTCTGGAAACCTTCCATTATTTCTGGGCTTCTATTTCTAACAGTTAAGCGCCACAGGTAATTATGATATGCACTTTGCTCCCTCTTCCTCCCCCTCCCCCTCCCCTCCCACCACTTAGAGTACTGCATTCAGTTCTGGGCCCTGCACTGTGTTATAAAGTTAAGTTACAGATTAGTCATAATCTAACTGAATGATGAAACGGGCCAGAAGAGTGAGTGCGTTTTTTTCTTTCTCCCTTTTCCCCATCATTCTGATAAAGGTAGGAGAATCTCTGTCTCTTCTCCCCCCCCCCCCCCCCCCCACCCCACCCCCCCCCCCCCAGACCCTCTTTTCTCACACCAATCTCTTTACCTTTACCTCCCCTTTACTTCCCCAATCCTGCTATCTCATACTGTACCCCTCAATCTCTCTCTCTCCCCCCCTCTCTATCCTTGACCCCTCTCTCTCACCACCACATCCTAATATCATTCTTTCCTATTGTTCCCATGCTTGGCTCCCTAATTCTCTTTCTGTTCCCCAAGAAAAAATAGAAACATGGCATAATTCATACTTTTTTGTGCTGAATTTAAAAACTGCGGTGCGAACAGGGCCCAGAATAGCCAGAAAAGTGGATACCTTGGAAATGCTATTCAATGGGCCAGGAATGATCTGCCAGCAATTGAGCTGGAACTGATCAGGGTGCAATGCTGGGGTGTAGACATGGATTTACACAGCAAAACAACATGAAAATAGGTCTATCAACCCAAGACCATGTTGGCATTTATCCTCCTTTAAAACAGAAATCCTTATTCCTTTCAAATCACAACATATTTATATAGCATCTTTAACGTAGAGAAATATTCAAAGACACATCGCAGAGGCATAATGAGGTAAAAAAATGAATGTTAGCCAAAGAACATATTATCGGCAAATGAAGCAAGTGAGTTTTAATTATAAATCTAAAGGAGGATAGGGAAACAGAGGGATTTAGATAAGAAATTCTCAAGTTTGGGACCAAGGTGACAAAGGCAGCTGTCAATGCAAATATGAAGGAGGATGCAAAACGTCAGAGCTGTGAAGTGTGGTGGGGTGGAGTGAGAATTGTTGCAAATTACAAAGGGAATAAGAATTTCAAATTGGAGGTAGTAGGATACCATGTGCCAAAGTAGATCAGTAACACCTCAACAATGATGATTGGTGAGCACGATGTAGTGTGGAGAGCGTTTGGCAGGAGAATTTTACATGAGCTGAAGTTGATGGAAGGTGGGAAGCCAGCAAAAGTATCAATTTCAAGGCAGGAAAATACAATTCAATTGTTCCAGAAATTAAATTGGAAGCTCTCCAGACTATTCCTTGGGTGCCTTAAGTTATATTACCGTTCAACCCATTTCCCATCATCTCACAGTTCCTTATGAAACCATGTGACCAAATTAATTCACGTTTTTATTTGCTTGTCGTAAATTTGTCCCTTAAATTAGAGAATCTTATTTTTAAAATTGTGGATAAATCTCCACTTTATGTGGATCGTGGTTGTGTAATGGATCAGCGATCTTTTTGGGAGCTGAGTTCAAATGCAATCCAAAAAATTGTGATGAAAGTCTCACTGCAACAGTCCTATGTGAAATAAGTTTGGGTAATCTCAATTTGGTTTCTCGGGAGCATATTTGGTCTGCAGTATAAAACTCTCTCTAAACTGGCACTAATGGGCACTACCACTTGAGAAGAATGCTTGGTGTGGGAAAGAGAAAATATACTATATTGATGAAGGGGCAGCACGGTAGCATAGTAGTTAGCATTATGGCTTCACAGCGCCAGGGTCCCAGGTTCCATTCCCGCTTGGGTCACAGTCTGTGGAGTCTGCACGTTCTCCCCGTGTCTGCGTGTGTTTCCTCCGGGTGCTCCGGTTTCCTCCCACAGTCCAAAGATGTGCAGGTTAGGTGGATTGGCCACACTAAATTGCCCTTCGTGTCCAAAAAAAGTTAGGAGGGGTTATTGGGTTACGGGGATAGAGTGGAATTGAAGGGCTTAAGTGGGTCGGTGCAGACTCGATGGGCCGAATGGCCTCCTTCTGCACTGTGTGATCTATGTGTCTGCATGCGTTTCCTCCAGGTGCTCCGCTTTCCTCCCACAGTTCAAAGATGTGCAGGTTAGGTGGATTGGCCATACCAAATTGCCGGTAGGTTAGATGGGGTTGCAGGGTTAGGGGGATAGGGTGGAAATGAAATGAAATGAAAATGAAATAAAATCACTTATTGTCACAAGTTGGTTTCAAATGAAGTTACTGTGAACAGCCCCTAGTCCCCACATTCCGGCACCTGTTCGGGGAGGCTGGTACGGGAATTGAACCCACGCTGCTTGGCCTGCTTTAAAAGCCAGCTATTTAGCCCTGTGCTAAACCAGCCCCTAAAATAATCGCTTATTGTCACAAGTAGACTTCAATGAAGTTACTGTGAAAAGCCCCTAGTCGCCACATTCCGGGAAATGTGGGGTTAAGTGGGGTGCTCTTTCCAAGAGTCGGTGCAGACTCGATGGGCCGAATGGCCTCCATCTGCACTGTAAATTCTATGATTCTATGAAGAGATTGCTCTGTTGAGGTTGTGGCTAAGACACATTGATGCAGCAGAGTAGACCAATCTTTCCTCTGCAGTCTTGCCATGATAAATCTGATCTAAGAGTTTTTGATGCTGCAAGAGGGTACCTGAAATTAAAATTCTGCAGTAATAATATCTTTGACTTGACAATGCACAAAAATATAAAGTTTACAATGTCCAATCATTGTATCTGAGGCTGTATTTCCACTGCACTATGCTGTTAGTCTGATGCAATCTGCTTTGCACTGATGCTAACATTGTGGTTATAGATCTATGTCATTGTAAAACAGAACATCACATTGATGCAGTGGTTGTAGGGTAAATACAGCTTAAGTTGATAGAAAGATGGCTTATGTCTCAAGATCTAGTAATGATTAATCACCTTTTTAGTCAGTTGAAACACTGTTCATCTTTCACGTTTTACACAAGTCATTGTGAATCTTGCAATTGTGAATGCTTCAAGTTTTTAGTGACTTGGCTTGGGTCACATAATCTTGCATCTATCCCCGTTTAACAAAATTCCTTATGCAACACTGTCATGTTTTCCTGGTTACATTTTGTATCAATTCAATCATACCTGTGGACAATCCCCCATTCTGATTGGCTCCCGACCCTCCTGTCACACTCGATCCAAGATAACTTTGTAAGACAAAGACTGCGGCTCCACCTCGCACTGCACGGTTCCTCAGCTGGAGGTGAAACCAGTGGTTTTTAAATACAAAAAATACAACTGGTTTTTTTCAAAAGGAGCAATTTTCAACATTTTAAAAGGTATGATTGAATGGTAACAGCGTAATTGCACCCATACTCTGGTACGGAATTGGCACAGACTCTCTTCCTTTATTAAATAAAATGGGCTTCTTTCATGGCTCAGCCAAAGAAACTGAACTTATTGTTATTGCTTAACTACTGCAGCAAAGTGCAAGCAAGCAAGCCAGTCTTTTGGATACCTGCTGGTTGTTGGAGCTGCACGTTCAACCTCCTTTGGCACACTCTTACAGCTGTCTACAGGATTTAAAATAGTTGTTCAACAGTTATAAGGATGGCAAAACAATGGCCCATGTTTTCTGGTTATTGGCAAAAAGAAGTGCACTCACTGCTGCCATTAAAGAAAGCGGTCCATGTGGTGTTAATTTCCCCATTATCAATTTCATTTTGGCACCATCTACAAAAGATCTGTGGCATTCAAGAGCATTGACGTCATCTAGCAGCCAATCAGATTAAAGAATTCTCACATGCAGCAAGCCAGGAAATTAAAAAACACCCATTATACTTCATTTTTCAATCATTTTGGAGAGTAGAAAACAGTTTGGGGCGTACACATGGGACGCTGAGCAACCACACTTTAAAAAGTAAAATAAAATGAATGATTTTTTAAATACTATGCAATTATCATGGACTAGGAGTTTCCTGGTTTCTAGAATTAGGGTCTCCATCACTAAAGAGGTTGTTCATCGGTAATTATGACTTAGCCTGCCATTAAAATCAGCCATGCACAAGGTGTAACATCTCCAAATATTTTTACAGTGGGACTGGTGAGTAAAATGTTGTTCACAGCACAGAAACCAATGATTTCATGAATTCATCTGCAAAATACTGCAACAATGCATTCTATGGAGGAACAGCGTATACCTGTGAGCAACTTTCTGATTTCTATGTTTAACTGGATGTAAGGACACCTGAAGCTGGTCAGCTTTATACAGAAACAACAGAGCATTGAAAGTTTTAAAATTACAATGACAACTTGTGTTCTAAAGCTTCTGATAAATCGTAAACCACATGAACCTGTCCTACAATTCTGCCTTCAATGCATAATTTCTTAATCATAGAACCCCTAGAGTGCAGAAGGAGGCCATTCAAATCATCGAGTCTGCATCGACCTTCTGAAAGAGCACCCTACCTAGTCCAATCCCCCATCCTAGCCCAATAATCTCACCTAACCTTTGGATACGAAGGAGCAATTTAGCATGGCCAATCCACCTGACCTGCATATCTTTGGACTGTGGAAGGAAATCGGTGCACCTGGAGGAAACCCACGCAGACACGGGAAGAATGTGCAAACTCCACAAGATCGGAATCAAATCCCGGTCCCTGGCACTGTGAGGCAGCAGTGCTAAAGACTGTGCTGCCATGCCATCATAGATTAATGGTCAAATAAATATTTTTAAATAGCGTTGAAGCACCCAGACAAATTGAATAATGTTAAAACAAAGCAATAATGTAAACATACACATAAGCATATGCACAAAAAGTCAATGACATTCACATTTTAATGTATAAATTCCCCAGTAGCATCTTAATGTAAGAATCTCCAATTAAAGTTTAATGTTTAATTCTCCATGACACAAAAAGACAAATGCAATACAGCTACTTCCAATGCACTGGTACCATATATCTAAACTACATATCTGAATACTCAGCAATTTTCCGAGGCTAAAATATATATTTATCCTACTCTTGTGTCACTCCATTCAAAGTTAACGAATGATTTGACAATTCAAAATTCCCACTTTGCTTTATTATTCATGTTGCTTAATTCAGATACTTACAGTGCAAATAAGATTTGGAAATATCAGTAAGACTAGAACAAGTTGGAGCTACAGAGTATATCTTCTAATCTTCATTTACCACATTGCTGTACAAATAACAAACCAATATGCTTTGTACGAACATGGATAAATACTTCACAGCAACCATAACCAAGTCCTGTTCACCAATCACACCAGTGCTCTCTAACCTGCAGTGGCTCCAGGTCCAACACCACTTCAATTTTAAAATCCTCATCCTCACCTTCGAATCATTCTATGGCTTTGCCCCTCCCTATCTGTAACCTCTTACAGCCGAAGCCTCAGCGCACCTCAGACTTTAAAAATCACATTGCCATTGAAAACTGTGCCTTCCACTATCAAGACCATGAACTGTGGGATTCCCTCCCCAAATCACTCTGTCTCTCTTTCTCCACTGCCCCTCCCCTCCTTTAACATCTATCTCTCTGAACAAGGTTTGTTACCTGTCCTAGTGTGACCCTTGTGTGGCTCTGTGTCAAATTTGGCTTGGTAATGCTCTTGTGAAGTGCCTTTGAAGCTTTTCTGACATTAAAGGCTCCAAATGAATGCAGTTGCTGTCGTACAGAACTGCACAGGTTAGGAAGACGCTATGGTCCATCCATTTTGCTGAATTAGCTAATCTTGGTTACGGTCAGCAAAGACTAATGCAATTAAATTCTGAATTTCTTAGGTAGGAACAGATAAAGCCATCCAGGAAAGACAATCTGAGATGCCTTCTGCATTTCATGGAATCATGAGACGGTACAATATTGGAGACAACAATTCAATCCAGAGTCTGCACCGGCTCTTTCAAAGGGCAATCCAAAGAGTCCCATTCCACCGCTCTTTTCCCATATCCCTGCAATTTGCTTCTTCTTCCATTCTATTTTGAAGGCTATTACTGAATTTGCATCATCATGCAGTGCATTTCAAATTTTAATCGCCATTGAGTATGAACGCTTTTCCTCACATCGCCTCTGGCTCTTTTGCCTGTTACATTAAATCCCTGTCCCGTTTATCAACCCGTTAGCCACTGGAAACAGTTTATTTTTTAAATCATGGAACTTTCCACCTAAGTGTTGTAGGTGCACCCAAACCACACAGGCAACAGTAGTTCAAGAAATCAGTTTATCACCATGCCACCAGAAATCTGGTCAAGAGGGTAGAGGGGGAATAGCCTGGAACTTGCAACAAAAAGTAATTTATATATATATCAAACAGCACTTTAGCACTAACAGTGTTTTTGAATAATTTTGAAATAAGTTAAGGTTGGAGCCAGAGGCATGAATTAAGCATTCCCTGGCAAAAGAAGGGTTCATGAGGCGACCTGCATTGGAAACCAGGAGAAATAGTTTTTGCCACTATTTTTAAATTAAACAGCAAACTTTCCTGCTTCAAAATCAGCCTAACATTACATACAGAGTGGTAGAAAAGTTAATTTACTTGAGGTATGAGGAAGAGATGAGAAAAATGTGACTCACAACAGGTCAAAATATCCCAAACTTGACCTTCTCATTTTGAACATTCTTTCATTGTGCAAAATGTTACAGATACAATTCTCAATCATGTGGCCCTCACTAACAAAAAAACCTGTTGGCAATTAATTCAAAGCATGGTCTTTTACAACCAACCACTGTAATTGTCAAGTACTTACAGGGCTTTGCAAGGGAAGGTTAAATTATTCAGGGTTATAGGAACTGCAGTACACAAAATGCATAAATAAATAACAGTAAAGATAGATCCAGAGAACCAAATGGAAGCATAGAAGAATCAAATTCAGTGTTCCACTGAACTGTGCAGCACTGTCAAATTGGACTGCACTGAATTGCATGTTACATTCTGACTTCAATTATGTCACACTTGTCTAACTGCAATTTGTTAAATTATATTGTTGGCTGCTAAACTGTGATACATTATGCTGTGCTAAATTATATTTTATCACATTGCATTTTACATTTTAACATAAGTGTTAAGCTGCATTGTATTTATCAGTGCTATTTTATACATTGGAACACTTTCTGCCTTCATATGTTGGTATATTGTATCATGTTATTTTAAACTGGCTTGTTAGATTATGTTATTATAAGACTGTTATAGTCAGTTATGTTGCAAGGCAGTGATAGAATAATCGTTAGATCATATTGTGGTGCCTTGCATGTGATACTGTGGTAAATGCGCTGTTAGTTTATATTATATTGCAATACATTGTTATATACTATAGTTATATTAGACAAAATGTGCTCTTATTTTACATTATATTGCAATGTTACATATACTATAGTTAAGACTAAATGTGGTGTTAGATTACATATTGCAATGCATTGTTATATATATATATATATATATGGTGGACTCAATATATTACAATGTATTGTTTTATCTACTTTAGTTATATTAGACTAAATGTGCTGTGAACTTTTAAGATTACATTCCACCGCAGTTTTCTTTAACCATGCTGCCATATGAAGTTCATATTCCACCTAAAATAGATGGTGTTGTTCTATCAGTTTATGGTGGGCATTGTGTGCCTACTCCTATTATGGTGTGCCTACCCGTTATTTTAGTGTCAGACTGGAATACATAGTGCTGCGTATTTGTTCTGTCAATTGTTGCACTAGATGTATACCCTATTCCCCTACCCTATCTGCCACCCCCATGGTGGGCATTGTGTGCCTACTAAGTTTATGGTGTGCCGACAGGTTATTTTAGAGTCATACTAGAATACAGCGCTGCGCATTTGTCCTGTCAATTGTAGCACTGGGTTTATACGCTATTCCTCTGCCCTATCTGTACACACACCCCCACCCCCGGAGAAGCCAGAGATTTCCCAGCAGATTGCAGCAGTGCGCATGAGTGAAGTCAGCCTGGGCCATCCTGGTGAAATCCTCCGCCAGCCTGTGTGTGTGTGTGTGTGTGTTTATCCTCCCCGCCCGACCGCCTTGTCCGCCGGATCCGCCAGGACTGGGGGGCGGAGGGTGGGGTGGGCGCCGTGGGGGGGGGGGGGGGGAGTTTTTTTTTTCTCGCGGAAAGTTTGCCGGCCGCCGCGCCGTGAGAGGAAAAATAAAATCTGAAGTTGAATATTTGGATGGAGTCGAATTTGACCTACCAGGCAGCTGGCGGCCAGGCCACGTTATAACCACTGCAACTTTAGCCACTTGGTTTTTTTTAAAATTATACACAAAATAAAAAATAACCCGCCGGCTCCTGTTCCCTGCCTCAAGACCGGGAAGGGAGCAGAAAGAAATCCCTCTAAATTCAGTTGAATTCACGGTAAAATCAGCTGCGCGTACCTTCAAGCCCTGTAAAAATCAGGAGGATATCAATTCAGCAGATTTCTCCTGCTCTCCGAGCCAGACAATAAAATCAGCCACGTCCAATCACACCTGCTCTCATGATCATGACGTCCGAGGCGACAGGAGCCAATCACAGGCCGCGCCGGATTTGGGGGTGGGGCGGCGGGGAGGCCAGGCCGCCGGATGGAGGAGCGCAGGCGCGCGCTCAAATCAACGGCAGCCGCCCGTCGCCCTGGCAACCGGGCCCTGGAGCGGGTCCTGGTGCTGGAGCCCTGGTTTGGGAACTGCGGTTTATTGTCCACGGAAAGAAAGATGATCGCGACACCCTCTCGTTTTGTAAATATGAGCCGTTCCGTACATACCCGGCACCGCTTCCCGGCCGGGAAAAAAAACCCTCAGAAATCATCAGGTGAATGAATAATGCCTAAGAATGTTTGTGGTAGATTTCTAAGAATTGAGGCGCTCGACAATTGTCAGGATTAATCGGCATAGTCAGGTCCACGGACTGCCCAACCCCTAACTTTTCTTTTGCTCCAAATAGGAGCAGAAGTTGGCCATGATTCGACCATGATTTTTAATGTCTAGACACTGTCTTTTGAAGCCGATGACTCGTTGCTGTCAACTGTAAGATAATAAATAAATCAATCCAGCAGAGAGAGTGTGTGTGTGTGTATAAGAGAAGAAGCCAGGGATCAAAACTATACTGTGGTTACCTTTTGCAGACTGGCCTCTTTAAACCCAAACAATAGAGGCAAGGACTCCTCTCAGCAACTTTATTCGACTGAAAGTAACTTGTCTGCCACTAGGTGGAATATGCATTATATTTTTAAAAGTTAGGTCGGAAAATGTCAGGCAGTTAGGAGTAGTAAGTACTTTTCATTTGCGAAATTGTTTATTTTCAGTATTTTAAACGTTTTCGTTTGCCTTCTCCTGTTAGCAAATAATAGATGTAGTTTAAGAAAGTGGACTTAAACAGATCAGAGGGAGTGAGTAGGGGGCAGTAGCAGGAGAGAACTGGAAAGAGGCAGGATATTTTTGGGTGCAGGATGTGCAACTCCAGAGAAGAACTGAAAGGGATTGGGGAAACATTGGGCGCGATCTAATGGCCGCGTTGCACCCGGCGCGGATTCGTGCGAGCAGTTATGCATGGGATGGAGACGCCAAAATCGAGATCTGAATCGGGTGGCGATTCCGATCTAACCGGCCCACTCCCGTTGGCAGGTTCTGATCCTGCCAGCACGTGGCAAGGTAACAATTAACACCAATGAGGGCAATCTCCATCTCATTAACAAAATGGATGCCCTAATGGGCTCCCGGGATCTCCAGCGCGAGGTCACATGGGTGCCCTTTGGCACACCTATTTAAAAATGGGAACCTAGCTTAATGGCTGTTGTGGGACCCTGTGAGGTGAGTAGCCATTTTCAAAAGTGAGCATGTAGTCCAGGGGCACCGATGCGAAGACCTGCTATAATGAGACACATGCTGTCATTGAGCCGTGCATTGGACTGCTGAAAATGCAGTTCCGATGCCTGGCCCACTCTGGTTGTGGTCTGCTGTGCTCTCCACAACCTGGCACAGCAGCGGGGTGACATGCTACAGCTGATAGAGGAGGAGGGTCATGCGGCCTCGTCTGAGGAGGGACCTGACCAAGAAAGTTGGAGGGCGAGCCTGTGGAAGGGCTGCGGGCACAGCTGGGGGAAGGAGGACAGGCGTCACGGATCCAGCATGCCCGGAGGGTCAGGGAGGCCCTCATCCTCCAAACTTCTCATAGGACAAAGCTTTGTCCGCCATCTAACCCACTACCCACCCCTCCCCCAAATCCCCCATACCACCTGTCCCTGATCTCCCCCGTTGACTCTTCCCCCCCAATCATGACTACCCTATCCAACCTCCCAGAGTCTGTGTAACAACATTTCTGGATGATGGGTGTGGGTGTGTCGGTACGGTCAGCAGGACATTGTGCAAGGCAGGAGGGTGATGATAACCCAATGTGAGGTATGTTTTGGTGCTCCTCAATCTATGGCATAGGCTGACTCCTGACTTTCTGGTGACAGCACTTGCATACCCATCACCTGCATGTGGTATGTATTGGATGCTCCTGATCTCGAACCACTATGCCCGGTGGGCGGGTGTGGGGGGAGTAGAGGTTAAGAGGGAGTGGGGATGTAGGCTGGCTCGCTGTGCGGAATTTCATGACAGAGGCTTCATGTGTATCCCCCCCCTCCCCCGCTCACCCCAGTCCCAGTGACCATTTAGTGATCCTTAATCTTCTTCAGCTTCCATCCTCTGGCTCTATGTCTAGGAGTGTCCTGAGGATGTGCATCAGAAGTGGAGACAGCCCTGCTGCTTTTTGCGCCGTGTGGCCTATGATGCCCCCGGCCGGGACGCTCCAAAGGGCCTGGGGTCGGAGGGCCCTGGCTACCTGACCGGTGACACTGGCACCGCCATGCCACCCTGTTCTGCTCGCTGACCTCGAGATGCACTGGGGTAAGGAAATAGGGAGAGCTGGAAACTGCCACCGTCCATGGTGGGAAGCTCCAGGTCGGTCTCCAGTGTTCCCTCCTCCAGGACGGTGCCTGTGGGGCCCTGGGGTACTCCATGGGATGGAGTGGCAGCTAGACTGAGCCCCAGACTGAGATACCTGCGTCCCCCAGCCCTGCACCTTCTCATTGTTTTCACCATGGTGTTGATACCCTTAATGATGCTCCTCAGTGACTGGGACCCTTAATGATGCTCCTCAGTGACTGGAACATACTCTGGAGTGCCTCGGCATTGGCTACCCCTGCCTGGGTCATGCTCAGCAGTGCCTCGCAATGGCCACCTGTGTCTGGGACACATCCCCCAGCAACTGGGAAATACTTTCAACGTCCTCAGCTATGGCCGTCACTGACTGAGCCACGCCTTGCATATCACCACTCATGGCACTGACATCATGCACCAGGCTGTCCACTGCGGTCGCCATCCTAGCAGTATTGGCCTCAGTGCCAGGCAGTCCAGCGCCATCTCCTGCGCCAAAGCCTTCGGCACTCCTACAATCAACTATGCCTATTGTCTACAAAATTTGACTTCACACCCCTCCACTATCATCTGACTGTTTGGGATTGCACTGGCTCGTTTCATTCTTAGCTATCCTATCATAGCCAGTAAATCACCTGCAATATATTTCCTTCTCATTTCCACACCATTACCTCTGGGGTCCTCCAAAGATTTACCCTGGCACCTCCTTTTCTCATCTGAAAGCTGCTCCTCAGCAACATCATCCAAAATCATGGCATCAGTTTCCACATGTATGCTGGCAATATCCAGCATTACCTCTCTTCCGTTTCTCTTGACCCTCCCTCTGCGTCTAAATCGTCTGACTGTTTCTCGGACATCCGGAATTGGATGAGCAGAATTTTTCTCCAATCAAATATTAGGAAACCAGAAGCTGTAATTTATAATAATAATAATCTTTATTGACACAAGTAGGCTTACATTAATTGTGCAATGAAGTTACTGTGAAAAGCCCCTAGTCAACACATCCAGCGCCTGTTCGGTTATACAGAGGGAGAATTCAGAATGTCCAAATTACCTAACAACACGTCTTCCGGGACTTGTGGGAGGAAACCAGAACACCCGGAAGAAATCCACACTGACATGGAGAGAACATGCAGACTCTGCACAGACAGTGACCTGAGTCGGGAATCAAACCTGTGAAGCAACAGTGCTAACCACTGTACTACCTTGCCGCCCCATGGGTTTTCAGTCCCATCGTAAATTCTATTCCCTCGCCACCAAATCCACCCCTCTTCTGGCAACAATCTAAAGCTAAACCAGACTGTCTATAAACTTGGTGCTCTACATAACCACAAGATGAACTTCATCTATACTATGGCTCAGACTGCCCTATATCCACTTCTGCAACATTGCCAACTTTTAGCTTGCCTGAATGTATCATCAGCTGCTGGTTCTCTTCCAATTCGAGGATCATGTTCCTTCTCTGTTCCTGGAATCAAACCCATGGAACTCTCTCCTTAACAAATCTGTTGTTATATACCGTCACCACATGGACTGGAGTGGTTCAAAAAGGTGGCTCACCACCACCTTCTCAAAGTCAGTGCTGGCCTTGCTAGCATCACCCACATCCTGTGAACAAATACAAAAATAAATCTGCAGTTGAAACCCTCTTTCATGCCTTTTTTTCCTCTAGATGTAATATTCAAATAGATTCCTGGCTGCCCTCCTATGATCTATGCTCCACAAACTTGCTACCCATGTCCTAACTTGCATCAAGTCCTGCACTCCCATCTCCCCTGTGCTAGCTGATCTACACTCGCTGCCAGTCAAGCAACCCTTTAATCTTACAATTCTCATCCTTGGGCGTGATTTAATGGAAACATTTCTAAATGTGATTTTGGGCCTGTTTGGCAGGATATTTCTCGATGGCCAAGAGCCAACTCATCATCCTGGAGTGGTCCACAAAGACGTCGGGAATCGCTGCGATGTATGCCCTCTTGGAGGCGGTGGTTGCACACATGTTGAACATTCAGGAAGTGGAACCCCTTCCTGTTAATGAAGGGCACTCCCCGATTACTCGGTGGGCTCAAGGCAACATATGCGTGCCATCTATTAACCCCTGGACCTGGGGTATCCTGGCGATGGTGGAGAAACCTGCAGCCCTGGGCATCTTAGTGTGCCTGGTCCAGTTCAAAGTTGAAGTCTGATGCCCTGGCCTACAGGGCATCCATCACCTCCTGGATGCACTTGTGGGCTGTAGCTTGGGAAATGCCCACAAGTCCCCACTCAAGCCCTGAAATGAACCAGTTGTAAAGAAGTTCTCTTTGCTGAGACAGAGTCTCCTGCGGCACGTGCTGTCCGTCATCTCCTTGAAAGACCAACAACACCTGTACACCTTGGCCCATCGCTGGCGTCCCCATCTGGGTTCCTCCTCGGCCTGATGGGGGCTGCAACTTCAGGATGTGCGGCGGCCACCTGCTCATGGAGCGCCGCGGCCTCTAGCCTGTGTTGACACTGCGGCTGCCTTCTCCGGCATCTCCCTGCCTCGGCTGCCAACAGCAACGCGAAGACAACCTCTGCTGGACCGACACAACCAGCCATATTGTTATATCTGTAAGGAATTGGAGAAGGAGGGAGACCGACAATCAGTTCGGGCTTCCACCCCAGGACCCTCAAATCCACAAACCTCAACTACCTTTACGTGTCCCGCCTTCTCTCAAAGTGCCATCTGTGAAACCGTGCTCAGGTGATCCACACACTTAGTCTATGGTCACGAGGATATCCCCAGTGCTGAAGCCCAGCTCTTGAATGTTTGATTGTTGGCCTCTATGGTGCTGATGCTTCTAGAGTTCAGGCAAAGTGTTCAATCTTGATTGAAATGTGGTGCAATAGTTATCTTCTGAGACATGGTATGTGTAACCACAAGAAGCCACTTGAGAATATTTTGTTTATTAGACAGTCGACTGTACCTTTATACAAAAAAGATGAAAACCAACTGCTTAACAGTTCATAAATCACACTAACCATAAATCAACAAGGAAAAGGCACCGTGCATACACACCCAAGTACCTTTTCACTACAGAATATCAGTACAAACACAGCTGCAACATTTGTACAAAGAAAACCAAACATACCCAAATCACCCACACAGGTCCTCAACAGAATGGAGGTACTGCTGCTTCATGGCGCCGAGGTCCCAGGTTCGATCCCGGCTCTGGGTCACTGTCCATATGGAGTTTGCACATTCTCCCCGTGTTTCCGAGGGTTTCGCCCACACAAACCAAAGATGTGCAGGATAGGTGGATTGGCCACGCTAAATTGCCCCTTAATTGGAAAAAATGAATTGGGTACTCTAAATTTAGATTAAAGAAACAGCCTGGAGAATCCTTGTGCGGTCGTTGTACGAATCTGTTCATGAGCCTCCTTTGGGCTGGTTTAGCACAGTGGGCTAAACAGCTGGCTTGTTATGCAGAACAAGGCAACAGCGCGGGTTAAATTCCCGTACGAGCCTCCCCGAACAGGCGCTGGAATGTGGTGACTCGGGGCTTTTCACAGTAACTTCATTGGGACCTACTTGTGACAACAAGCGATTATTATTATTATTACAGGCCTCCTTATTCGGCCTATTTCATTGGAATTTGGCCTGAGCAGGGGCCTGCTCAGATGGGAGTCCACCGTACACCTGCGTGTCCTCGAGTCTGTGCACAATCGCTTTCAGGTCATGGTTGCCATCGGCCGCGAGCTGGATACCCAGCACCGCTCAATTTGCGGGGTGTCATCCAGCCCACTCCTCCACTACTCAGCACGTCCCCATGTCACTCCTGCCTGGTCACCCCGGCAGCCACAGCCCTCTGCTCCGCCAGCCACTTGAAATGGTGAGCAGTGACTCCCTGATGACAGCCACCCCTCCTGATGGGGGAGAGCTGCAACCATGTTGCAAACTTTGAGCTGGTCCTGGTAAAAGATGGACAGCACCGGGAGGAGTAACGAAGACCCCTCAGGTCTATGAACAAGCGCTGCACATCATAGTTCAGGCCGTGCACCTGGCAGAATAAATACGAGCAGGAAAAGCTCTACGCAAATGGAATAGAGTTGGCCAGACAAGGGGCAGCCCTAATGCACTTCTCTCCCAAAGCGAAAGAGCACCGTCAGGGACCCGTTAACCTTAAGGAGACACTCTGTGGCAGTGTGCGGTAGGGCTTTTCAAAGTCAGGGTCGCGACCTACGGGTGAGTCATGGGCAGAAGTCGGAAGGGTCGCAGAACAATATGGCGCACTATTCCAGCGATGGTCCTGATTGCAGGAGGGGAGACCGTCTTTTATTTTGAGAAGTGCGACCAAGTTTAAAAATGCCCTTGGCTCCGGCAGACAGGGTGAGTCAGTGGGTCATTACCCCCTCCTCACCCCCTCAACCCTGCCGCGGTGCTGCTCTCGGTGATTTATCCGGAACGGAAAATGAGGCTTCTGCAGGCCTGAGAGTTCATCTGCTGAGACAGGCCCTGGTGACTGAGCCCCCGCCCCCCCTGTTTGGGGTGAGACACAGTCCCTTGTTTGTGGTTTGGTTTTGGATATTTACTGGGCACCAGGTTTTATTTTCTGGGGAGCTGTATTTGGTACAGCCCTCGTCCACACTGAATGCCGGGCTCAGAAATGACAGTCAATAAGTCCCTGTCTCAAATGAGGAGGACTCCCCTCTTCTGATATAAACTGAACTTTGGTGCAAAATGACATGAACCATGAAAAGTGTATAGCTTATTTTGGTATTCGTGCAGAAGAGCATAATGTTTGGAGAACGCAGGCTTTGGTGTTGCACCTTCTCGAACATTAAATGTCTGTGTCACGACTCGAAATTGATATTTTGAAGCAGTTTACCATTTTTGCATTTTGACCTGAATTATAATGAAATTGCATTCTGGAAAAATAATAGATTTTTAAAGCTAGATTGTGATACCGGCTGAAATCATGCTTTTTACTATTGGTTATGTTGTGACCTCTGGTGCCTACCTGGCCAAAATAAAATACTTATTGCAAATTAAAAAAAAAAGAGAATGGCGGCTGTCGGCTTAGAAATGAAAATAAATTAGGCTGTGTGAAGTTTTCCAGAAAGAAGGAGCAGGTCATGTGCCCTGCATGTACACTTGATGTTAAGCGCCCTCCAGGTATGTGCTTTTGGCGCCAAAGCACGGAGCCGTGTTGTCCATTTTCCAGCTGCTGGCACGCAAGGCAGGTAAAATGTGAAGATGAATGGTTTTCTTAAAAGTAAGAGACAGCCAGAGACTCAAATGGGCAGATTACCTGTTGGACAGGATTGCACAACAGAATCTGCTTGACAGAGCTGCACAGGAGGATCCAGGGCAGGATAGAGCAGTGCTAGTGTTCGCTCTGCACACCGCTCCAGGGCCTCTGGTTAACAGCCTACAAAGAAGAAACTTAACTCGAGAACAAAGCAGTATAAAGATGACTTCTTGAGGTTTGGTTTTGTTTTGGTCCTTCATGAGGATCTACTTGTGCAAGGTTGGATTTTTCATTTTCATAAAGCTGAAGACGGCACAAAGGAACTGGCTGCACCTGATATGCGGATTGCCCTCTCCTCTGCACCTGATTCAAGTGAGATCGTGAGGATCAAGCAGGCTCCCCTTTCGCATTAACAGTTAGCAATTGAGGCGTTTGTCGTGAAGGTCTGCCATGTGGGTCCCGAAGGTCGGTCAGTTGGTAAAAGTGGGTCCCGGGAAAAAAGTTTGAAAATACTGGTGCACAGAGGTTAGATCAGGGCAAAAATGCGTCCCAAACCTGAAAGCTTGGAGAGTTCCGAACAAATATTTGTGATTCACCACAAATGCCTTCTCCTGATCAAGGGACAGGAAGGCGCATGACAGACTAGCCCTCTGGGAGCGGGGGATCAGGTCCCGAACTAGGTGAATATTAGTATGAATGGTCCGGCCCGGGAGAGTGTAGGGCTGGTCAGGATGGATCATGTGGTCCAGAACGGTGCCAAGGCTTGAAGACATCGCCTTTGCGAAGATTTTATAATCCATGCTGAGGAGGGAGCCTGGTCGTCCGTTCTTAAGTAGGTGAAATCCTCCTCCTTGGGCTGCAGGGAAATGGTAGCCCTGCGCCACAAAAGGGGCATCTCCACAGTTGCAAGCCTTTCCCCCAGGACCCCTGCGTAGTCATTCCCCAAGACATCCCACAATGCCCTGAAGAACACATGGTCTGCCTGTCCAGCACCGGGGTCATGCCCCTGGAGAAGCTGTCGAGGACGCCAGTCAGTTCCCCCAGGTGTGTAGGGGCATTGGGCTTTCCGGTGCCCTACAGGTTGATCTGCAGCAAGCAGGTCCTTCCACAAAAACTGCAAACGTCCCCACTGGGCGGATCCAGAGAGAAAAGGGCCAGACGTGACTCCGGGTCGAGCACCTCCTTCTCCAACTCCTCGACCGTGGATTTCCCGCCTCTTCATTGACCCCCTTGCAGACTCCTGACAGAAGGCATGGGTGTGAGTCTTGCCCGCATCCCACCATAGCCTCAAGGAGAGAAAGGCTCCCCGCTTCCTTCTCCAGTCGGCCCAGAAGCAACAAAATGAGCCAGAAACCGTTCATCCTCCCAGCAGCACATTGTTAAAGTGCCAGTACGCGGTCCGTGTCTGAGCTCAAGATGGGGAAAGCCCCACCAGCACCAGACGGTGGTCCAAGAATGGCACCTGCTTCACGTAAGCTAACGGACCACGAGGCAGGTACGCCTTCAAAATGGAAAGACGGTCGATTCTGGACACTCCAACTCGCGGCTTCACAAAGGTGAACATGCTGGAGTGCCAAACGTCTACCAAGTCAAGTGACCCGACCAGGTCCCTCAACTTCACACCACCGACATCCTTTTCCCGAGGGTGCAGTTAGAATCCCCTCAGAGGAAGATACATTTGCCCTCGTCAGTGGTGCCAAGAAGACAGGTCTCTTGCTTGAAGAGTTTGCTGACGGCATAGAAGTGGAGGGTAGACATTCACAATGTGAAGCACCACACCCCCATTAGGTGCAGCAATCGGCCTGGGCACTGGCTCCTTGATCCTCAAGATCTCGGGCTGAAAATGTGGGGCCAACAAGGTAGCCACCCCTCCTGAATGTGAGGCAAGGTGACTCATGCAGAAGCCCCCTGGCCACTCCAGGAGCCCTGAAGGGTGTGGGTTTCTTGCAGGAAACACACTGCATACATTCCTTCCCGGAGGACCGAGAATTCCACAACCTGCTGCCGTTGATGTTGAGGCTGGCTAGCATCAGCTCCATGTCAGACGTAAAGTGCTACCGTCACCATTCTAGTGCTCGGAGAGAATGGAGGAGCACGTGCCCCTCCACTCCCTTAGGAGCCCGGTGAAGAAGCCATCAATCTCACGCTGCTCGATCCGACCCATTCCCCACGCCCCTTTGGCAAAGGCACGTGCAGACCGAACGAGCAGTGTCGAGTCCGACCAGCGGTCATGGACTAGCTACACCCAGTTCTGGCGAACGAGGTTAGTCAAAAGAAAGTCCTGGAGTTCCCCGGGGGGGGGGGGGTACAAGAGCGCCCATCGCCTTGCTGCAGGTGGACTCCAAGTCATCCCCTGTGCCCACCACCGAGCAGCTGTCCTCTTGCAGGCAGTCGCCGTCTGCGGGGTGATGGCGGGGCATGATCGGGTAACTCTCCCGAGACGGTGGTCACTGGCGTCGAGTTTGTGGAGCTGGGGGTTTTGGGGATGAATCCCTCGTGGCCTTTTTCCAAGCCTTCTGCTCCTGTGAATACTTTCCCTCCTCCCTCTAGGCAACTGAGGTCTCTGTAGCAGCCAGACGGGCTACCCTTGTGGGGCGTGGGGGAGGGGCTGCAGTGCTGGTGTCAGTGGCTATATGCCTGAGGAAGGAGCAGCGCTCTGAAAGCTAGTGACATCGAAACAAACCTGTTGGACTTTAACCTGGTGTTGGAAGACTTCGTACTGTGTCAGTGGGAGGGAGAGGGGGCGACGGTGCCAGCCGCGGCAGTCCAGGTGGTTGTGGCGGCCTTGGAGGCAGGGTACCTTTTTCTAATATTCCCTATTACATGCTGTCTGTGGACCAAAAGGCACAGTAGATTTGTCTCCCAAAGAGGATCTCAAAGACCCTCTCCAGGACCTCCTCCCAGGCCAGGTGAGTCCTGGTGCCGGGAGGAGAAGACATGTTTGAGGCCGAGCGGGAGCGGCACCATCCCGGACCGTACCTCCCCGAGTAGATGGAGGTGGGGTAGGAGGAGCTCCTCAGGGATGAAGAGAAGGATGCTGGAGAGAATAACTATCTCAGTGGTGGTTTCCACTGGGTCCACCGCCAGGTAGGTCCACCCACTGTGAGCCCCTTTTCCAAGGCAAGGTGGACCGCCCGCTCATCCCTCAGAAAAAGTACGGCCTTGCCGTATGTGGTAGTATGCATTAGGGGTCATGTGGGACTGTGAAGCCGTGATGTCATTGGCTGACAGATCCCGGGTCCTGGTTGGCTGTTGATCCCTAGCTCCGCCCTGAAGGCGGAGTATAAGAACCAGGAGTTCTCCCCCGCAGGCCAGTCTGTTGCTGAACTGCGGGGAACAAGTCACGCTTAATAAAGCCTCATCGACTTCATCTCTATTCGTCTCTCGTGAGTCTTTGTGCGCTACACCGTACATCTTAGAAGCGACCACAATGGCTGAGGGGCCATCTCTATAGACATAGTGGGGTGGGTGTTGCATTTGACCCCAGTTTCTGTGTAATAAGCAGAAAAGGCATCAGGGACATGGGAGCAGTGGGGGCCCTATAAGCCGCCACTCTCATATAGGTGGGCCTCAATGCCCTGCCGCCGATGAAGACTATGTCGCTGCCATACCGGGTAGTGCTACACCCACCCCTGTAGGATTATCGGTGGTAATTCTTACAAGTGAGGGGAGCTATGTGTCGATGAAACTTCCCCCCCCCCCCCCTCCCACCCGGTGTGAGGAAGGGATGGATACAGAGGGCCACGGGTGGGGGGTGCAGGGAGTTGAGGAAGGAGAGGGAGACACAGGAAGGAGGGCCGGGGGGGTGGCACCCCAAATCTGTTGCGGAGGAGTGGAGAGGTTTGGGGACAGACAGGTCTTCTGGCACAGTCCCACGGTGCAGTCGGTGGGTGGGAGGACACGATATGAGGTGCAGGAGGGGCCCGGAAAGTAAAGTCTCTGGGGTTCTTGCAGGTCCCACTCCCACCCATGATTCAACACAGTCAATAGAATGAATAATAATAATCTTTATTGTCACAAGTAGACTTACATTAACACTGCAATGAAGTTACTGTGAAAAGCCCCTAGTCGCCACATTCTGGCGCCTGTTCAGGTACACAGAGGAGAATTCAGAATGTCCAAATTACCTAACAGTACGAACAAAATGAGACTGACAAGGCACCAACCTTCATCTCTCTTTCCTCTCCTGGCAGTTGTTGTTGATCTCCTGGCCAGAAAAAGCCTCCTTCCTCTCCCTCCGTCACAGGCCCAAACATCCTTAGCTGCTTCATCAATGACCTCCCTTCCACCATAAGGTCAGAAGTGGGGATGTTTGTGGTTGACTACACAATGTTCAGCATCATTCATGACTCCTCAGATGATGAAGCAGTCCATGTCCAAATGCAGCATTTCCGGGCCCCTCCTGCACCTCATATCCGCTACCCTCGATCAGCCCACCCACCTTCCGAAGCTCGCCTCCATCATCCTCGACTAATCTCAACCTCATCACCTCACTAAATCCATGATGGCCGCCCGGATCAACGGCCACGAGAAGACCTGCCTCTTCGGCTCTGCGAGCACGGAGAGTTTCATTCAGCCAGATACGGAATGGCGCCGCTCCCTCCCAATTTTACTGGCGACCCAGAATATCTACCTGGCTTCCGAATCACAGTCCGTGGAAGTCCATGGGTACTGTGTCGCGACCCTTACAGTACGGGGCGTCGAGTACAAAAATGTCAAGCTCTACGTCCTCCCCCAACTCTGCACTGCCCTACTACTAGGTCTAGATTTCCAATGCCACCTCAAAGGTCTTACCTTGGAGTTTGGTGGACCCGTGCCCCCTCTCACCATCTGTAGCCTCTCGATCCTTAAGGTCGCCCCACCCCCGCTCTTTGCTAACCTCACCCCGGACTGTAAGCCCGTCGCAACTAGGAGCAGATACAGTGCTCGGGACAAGGCCTTTATCCGGTCGGAGATCCAGCGACTCCTGCGGGAAGGGATCATAGAGGCCAGTACTAGCCCCTGGAGAGCCCAAGTGGTGGTCGTCAAAACTGGGGAGAAGCACCGGATGGTCATCGATTACAGTCAGACAATCAACCGATACATGCAGCTCGATGCGTACCCTCTCCCCCGCATATCTGACATGGTCAATCAGATTGTGCAGGACCGAGTCTTCTCCACTATTGACTTGAGGTCCGCGTACCACCAGCTACCTATCCGCCCGGAGGACCGCCAATACACTGCCTTCGAGGCAGATGGCCGCTTCTACCATTTCCTCAGGGTCCCCAGTGGCGTCACCAATGGAGTCTCAGTCTTCCAACAGGAGATGGACTGAATGGTTGACCAGTACGGGCTGCGGGCCACGTTCCCATATCTGGATAATGTCACCATCTGCAGCCATGACCAGCAGGACCATGAAGCTAACCTCCAACATTTCCTCCACACCGTCTTCCCCAGGAAGTCCACCTCAGGGGTCTCGCTCCCGTCCTGGCTGACGGTTCCAGGGCCCGTCCTCCTCCAGAAGCATGAGAGGATTCACAAGTCGGATCCCCTGGTCGAACAGGTCCTTCTCCGCCATGCTAACCCCCAATATGCCTACATGGCACACCATGACAGGCAGGAGGACACAGTCTCCCTTCGGGACTTGGTGCCCGCAGGTTCCCCAGTGGCCATCACCACTACCCCCGACTCTACACTGTCTCCCTCCGTTGCTACTCATGACTCTACACCGTCTCCCTTTGTTGGAACTTATCCGGAAGACGACACGCTCCTGGATACGCAGGCCTCAACACTTCATCCGACACCAGGACTGAGGCAATCACAGCGGAAGGTCAAAGCGGAAAGTCAAAGCCTCCGACAGACTCGATCTCTAATTCAACCCATCCACTTCACCCCCGCCGGACTCTTTTTTTTAACAGGGGGTGAATATTATTATATTGTATTATATTGTCCATACTGTTCTTACTATTTGTTACATGTCTGGGTTTGTCCCTGCTGGCTCCGCCCCTCAGGTTCAACTATAAAGGGAGCTAACCTCCAGCCCTGCCCTCATTCTGGGACTGGCTGCCAGCAGATATCTTTTAGTTGATTAAAGCCACAGTTTACTCTTCTGACTCTCGACTGTCGTCATTGATGGTACATCACCTCTTCAGTAGGCAGAATCAGCCAGGCAGAGAGCAGGAAACAATAAAGGGGATAAGGCAGCCTAGGTAGCAGGACTCCTTTCTGTTCCTCTTGCAGGTTACAAAAAAAACCAACAAACAAGCACTCAGCTCTGGCAGTCTGCAAGCCATGGGCAGGAGCAATTAGCAATCACACCCTACACAGTCACTTGAGAATATTTTATTTATTAATGGTCAATACCTTTATAGAAAAGGATAAAAACAAACAACGTAACAGTCCACGTATCACATTAACCATGAACCGACAAGGAAAAGGCACCATGCCATACACACAGGCACCTGTTTACAACAAAATGTTGGTACAAACACAAAGCCACAACAGTGTAGTTATACAAAGAAACCAAATAAGCATTAAACATGAATCAATCGACAGTACAAAGAAATTTCCAGTATCCGAATCAACCCCCCCCCCCCCCACAGCTCCCAACAGCAGATCGACTGGAAAATCACACTGAAGCAAAGCATGGAGGAAGGGTGAGAGAGCACCCCTTTAAGGACTCCGGCCATAGACAAAAAGGGCTGTAGCAGACAAACATATGGGGCGAAAATCTCCGGTATCGGTGCGATGTCCGCCGACTGGCGCCCAAAACGGCGCAAATCAGTCGGGTATCGCGCCGCCCCAAAGGTGCGGAATGCTCCGCATCTTGGGGGGCTGAGCCCCAACCTTAAAGGGCTAGGCCCGCGCCGGACTAATTTCCGCCCGGCCAGCTGGTGGAAAAGGCCTTTGGTGCCCCGCCAGCTGGCGCGGAAATGACATCTGCGGGCGGCGCATGCGCGGAACGTTAGCGGCCGCTGACGGCATTCCCGCGCATGCGTAGTGGAGGGAGTCTCTTCCGCCTCTGCCATGGTGGAGACCGTGGCGAAGGCGGAAGGAAAAGAGTGCCCCCATGGCACAGGCCCACCCGCGGATCGGTGGGCCCCAATCGCGGGCCAGGCCACCGTGGGAGCACCCCCCCGGGGCCAGATCGCCCGGTGCCCCCCCAGGACCCCGGAGCCCGCCCGCACCGCCTTGTCCCGCCGGTAAGGTAGGTGGTTTAATCTTCGCCGGCGGGACAGGCATTTTAGCAGCGGGACTTCGGCCCACCCGGGCCGGAGAATCGCGGGAGGGGCCCCCCAACCGGCGCGGCGTGATTCCTGCCCCCGCCGAATATCCGGTGCCGGAGAATTCGGCAACCGGCGGGGGCGGGATTCACGCCAGCCCCGGCGATTCTCTGACCCGGCGGGGGGGGTCGGAGAATCTCGCCCATGGCCTCCAGACATTAAATAACAAACAGGCAATAGTACAATGAAGTTACTAGCATTCAAATGTACCCGGCGAATACACTGGAAAGCCACACTGACGTAGAGCATGGCAGAAGAGCAAGAGATCACCTGGTACCGGACACCCGCCAAAGAGAAAAGGGGCTGCAGCAATAAACAGTCAACCGTACAAGAACTCTCCCCGCCATCACACCCACCCATCTATCCCCAACACCCACCCCCACACTGCCGCAGATCCAGCAGCAGACTCGAATAAATGGAAAGTCTCCTGGAGATATCGTAATAATACACTGGAAATCCCCACTGTCGCAGAGTATGGCTGAAGAGCTAGAGAGCACCCCTTTCTAGACTCCTGCCACAGACAAAAGGGCCTGCAGTAGAAAACGCATGGGCTCCAGTCATTAAATAACAAACAGACAACAGTATAATAAAATGAATAAACCCGCAGCTCTCTCTTCCCCTTCTCACAGCTCCCAGCAGCAGTCTCACATCAGTGGAAAGTTGCCTGGGAATAATGCAACAACACACCAGAAAGCCACACTGACGCAGAACATGGCAGAACAGCGAGCGATCGCCTGTTTCCGGACACCCGCAAAGGGAAAAGGGGCTGCAGCAGACAGCCTCCAGACAACAAACAGTACAAGAACTCTCCCTGCCACTGCCCCCTCATCTCCCCCCCCATCCCCTTCCCACCCACCCGCAGCTCCAGCAGTAGACCCACATTGGTGGAAAGTTGCTCAGGGATGAGCAAAACAATGTACTGGAAAAGCCACACCAACACAGACTGTGACAGAAGAGCGAGAAAGCACCCCACCCCCTCTCCAGCACTGGCAATGGTTCCGGACTCCAGGCCGCAGAAGAAAAAGGGGCTGCAAACAAACCCACACCCTACAGCTATTAAACAGCAACAGTACAATACTAGCAAGCACACGGCTTGTGAACATTGAACATAAACAATCAACAGTATGAAAATGCACCATCAAGTCTGCACCAGCCCTTGGAAAGAACACTCTACTTTTTAATTATTTTTTTTTTATTTAAAAAATAAATAAATTTAGCGTACCCAATTATTTATTTTCCAATTAAGGGGCAATTTAACGTGGCCAATTCACCTACCCTGCACATTTTGGGTAGTGGGGTTGAAACCTACGCACACTATGGACAGTGACCTGGGGCAGGGATCAAACCTGGGTCTCAGCACCATAGGCAGCAGTGCTAACCACTGCGCCACCATGCCACCTCAGAACACACTATTTAAGCCCACGCCTCCACCCCATCCCTGGAATCCAGAAACCCCACGTAACCTTTGGACACTAAGGGCCAATTTAGCATAGCCAATCCACCTAACCTGCACATCTTTGAACTGTGGGAGGAAACCGGAGCACCCGGTTGAAACCCATGCAGACAAGGGGAGAAAGTGCAAACTCCACACAGTCACCCGAGGCCAGAATTGAATCTGGGACCCTGGAACTGTGCGGCAGCAGCAGACATACACTGTGCCACTGGGCCACCCCTTAAAAGAGGCAGTAGCAAGCAAACACACGGCCTCCAGGCATAAAACATTGCAGTCAGCAGTACAATAAAAGCACCAGCAAGCTGCAAGAGCAGTTCTTTATACCTCCAGCAAGTTGCTCAGTTGAATCAGCTTCCACTCTTCCCCTTTGTCAGCACTGTAAGAAGTCTTACAACACCAGGTTAAAGTCCCAACAGGTTTGTTTCAAATCACTAGCTTTCGGAGCACTGCTCCTTCCTCAGGTAAATGAAGAGGTAGGTTCCAGAAACATTTATATAGAAAAGTCAAAGATGCAAGAAGGTACTTTGAATGCGAGCATTTGCAGATAATTTCTTGGCTCTGTAAAGACTTAATTACCTGAAAATGCTCGCATTCAAAGTATCATCTTGCATCTTTGAATTTGTTTATGTGGAAGGGAAATTAATGAGCTGCCAACTTAAAAGCATGCTGGGAAATGCTTGACTATATAGTTTAACACTGCTTTTGAACGAAAATAAGTAGGTCAGGTAACATAAACGAAATACTGCTTAATATTTTGATCTCGGCCTTATTATGATAACACATTGTCCTCCGAAAGATAACAAAATGTGTACTCGAGTTGTTTTTAGCCAAGGGCAGAACATACGTACTATGTATTTCACCTTACGTACTTTCCAAGGTCTATTTAATATAAACATGGCTGTTTACTTCTAGCTGTTATCTCAGAGTGTAAAGATGTGCTTCCTTCAATCGAATCTCAGAGTGCGGTGCACTGGCTATGCAGCCAGAACACTCTTTCTCTGCAAATATATTTGTGCAAATAAATTTTCTTAAATCGAACCTCGAGGAATTCGTCTTTATTATAATTTCCACGACAAATTTGCGTAATCGTTGCAGTTTCCCTAATTTATTGGGACGTGAACCCCGAAAGGACTCTATAAATAGGACTCTCTCAGCTGAAAGGGAAGAAACCATAGCGCGACCACAGCTGAAAGGGGGTGGGCGGCGCTCGGCAGCCTTAATTACTGGCCGGTGACTCATGCTAGGATGAGTTATCTTAATTAATAAATTAACAATAGCTGCATGGTTAGAAAAAAGGTACCTGAGAGACCAAAATTTTTTTTTAAAAGACTTTGAGGTTCGTGAAAGGATAAACACCTTTCTCTCTGTAGTATTTGTAAATGATTTTTGCAGTCATTGGTCTTGTTCCAAAGTATTTTGTAGAAGGAACGATGAGCAATAAACTCCACACCCCTTCACAGGTCATCCCAAAGCCTCTGTAAAGACATTGGAGTGAGAAAGAAGGTGAACTCCTTAAAGAAGATAGATAAGGGAGTCAAAATGAGTAATAAAAAGAAAAGAAACAATTGTAAAGCAACGAAATGAGTTAGGAAAATATATATGTCCCCCGTAGGAATCTAATGAAACAGACCCCCTCGCAAAAGAAAAACAGGGGAGTAAAAGTAAATAGAAGATTATGGTAAAAACGTAACGTTTGGTTTCCTGTCTAAAAGGGAATTCAGATTTGTCTGTAGCTGTGAGATAAGGCTAACGGTGAGCTGTGATATTTGTGAGCTGTGAGAATCTGTGTGTTTTGTTTGAACCAATTAATTTTAGTCAAAGCATGAAGTGATAAGTGGGTTGTATTTTTGTCATCTGTCATTGTGAGTCCGAGATTATAACGTAACTGATTTGTGTTGAGATTTCTCTAATGCACTGAAACATTGGAAATTAAAATCAGTTTAAAAGAAAGAAAATGCCTTTACGAATAAAAGTAATTGAAATGAATAAGTTTTTAGATTGCGTGAAAAGGCATCATTCCAAGTTCTCCGCCCCTTTAGGTTCTGCAGGCAACATTAACCATTTCAGCAGATAGTTGACCTTTTCTGAATTGACAAAGAAAAATATACGTCACTAAGAATAGCTAATGCCTATAAATCAATCATTGGAAATTGACTTAAATGTGTGGTATTTATAGCCCCCTCCCAGGGGATGTTTTGCTGCTTCTAAAATACTCTTATGGTGCATCTTGGCCAGCTTTGAAGGATGGGATTGCAGTCCCACCCGGCATAAATGGGGGCTGGGTTCCCAATAATGATAATCATTTGAATGAAGGAAATGAGTCCCTCGAACACTGGTTAGCAAATAGAGGGAAAGAGGCTATCATGCAAGGGACCAAGAAGTATTTAATCCCCAGGAAGGATGTACCACACATAGCGACACCTTCCCCTATTAGGCAGACAGACACTCTGCAAATTAGGAGCGGTAATACATTGCATTGATTTTTAAAACATTTTATAAATTTACAGTACCCAATTCATTTTTTCCAATTAAGGGACAATTTAGCTTGGCCAATCCACCTAACTTGCACATCTTTTGGGTTGTGGGGGCGAAACCCACGCAAACACAGGGAGAATCTGCAAACTCCACACGAACAGTGACCCAGAGCCGGGATCGAACCTGAGACCTCGGCGCCGTGAGGCAGCAGGGCTAACCCACTGCGCCACCGTGCTGCCCTATACATTGCATTGATAATGGAATGTTTATAGAACTGCCTCAAATACGAGCTCACCAGATGTAAAATGTAATAACTTTTGAGCCTGCGCCCGATCGCTCTGTGTCTGTGTTGTATGCTGGCAGCTGAATGTTAACCATTACAGTACCACTGTTAAAAAAAGGCATGATTTCTTACAAAAGGTTAATGAACCTTGGGCACAACTATTAAAACACCTGATAAGAGTCCAGACGAGAGTATATAGTGACCCATTGCATGGCTTGGTATTCTCGTGAGGATGAGCAGGCATACAATTTACAAGCGCAATGTCAGTTTGGAAAGCAGACATGTTGCTTCTTTTTTGGTATTGCGGGATTAGGAATGTTAGTACAGTTGATCCATAGTCAGAGGGACCTTTTTAGTATGTGTTTAACTTCAGAACCCCATTGGCTGTAAGACATCCCGCTAAGGCAAAGCAAATAGGAGAACTGATCAAAGAGGCCAAAGGAAAAAAGTAATACATAGGATTTATATTGAAATGAACGGACAAAATTGCCTGATAGAATTTTATGGCAAACAGGAGGGCAGAGTGACCTGGAAAGAGGAGCAATGGCATGCTACATTTGAAAGACAACAACCTCTCTGAGAGAGCCATCATTTACTCCCTTCAAGCCTGGCCCAGGTACTGGCACATCTATCAGCCCAACATAAGAATCATGTTGGAAAAGTACATTCTGCCCCAGCGCAGAGGGTGCAGTCACAGAAGAACGTTGCCCTGCCCTGCTTAAATCTATACTGGTTGACACCGGAAGCAGAAAAAGGGATAGAGGGAGTGATCAATGCACTATTACAGCAAGGGATGCTGAAGAGAACACAAAGCCCATGTAACACCCCTAGACTCCCCATTCCAAAGGTAGGAAGACCCAACGAGTGGTGGTTTTTGAAAGATCTCAGAGCTATCAATAAAATTGTTATCACTATTGGTGCCGGACACAAATGTCATTTTGTCTTTTATACCACTAACAACGGATACTTTCTAAGCCTTTTTCTCCATACCATTGCACCCGGAAAGTCAATATCTATTTGCTTTACATATCGGAATCAACAGTATTAAAAGAGACTTGGACGAGTGCCAGTTGTCTGCAGGCTCAACATTCCCTCAATATGATGATGATTTATTGATAGCCTCAGAGGGAGGGCTAGTTTGTCAACAGAATATCCTTTTGTTATTATCACATCCGGCAGAAAGAGGGTATAGGGTCTCAATGGACAAACTGCAATTCTGATTGGAGACTATTCAGTATTTGGGATTTCAGCTGCATCAAAGACCGCAAAGACTTGGGTCTGAAAGAATACAGGCTGTAGCAAGGGTTCCAACTCCACGCACGAAAAAGGAGACTCTTACTTTCCTCGGAATGGTGGGCTATTTCAGGCAGTGCATAACAGACTATAGAGAGATGGACGCAGTACTGCGCAAGGCTACCCTACAGGACCCTTCAGTTGTTACCTGGATCCCAGAGAGGGAGCACACATTTCGTAACTTGAAACAAGCCATGATTTGTGCCCCTGCCTTGGGACTTCCTAATTTCAGCAAGCCCTTTATTCTTTATGTGAATGAAGCAGGGTGATTTGCAACAGGGGTCCTGGTGCAAGAGCATGGAGGAGGGAAAAGACCCTTTGCTGATTACTCGGTGGCCCTATGTGCTGTGGCAAAGGGTATGCCAAGTTGCTTAAGAGCAGTAGCAACCATGGCGGCCATAGTAGAAAATCAGTTTTCCTGCTGCTTAATTCATCCGCAACGCAGCATTTTACTGCGGCTCGACACATTGGGTATGAAGTAATCCTCTCTAAAACCAACTTTACCCACAAGCAAGGGCCAGCTGTCAACCCTGCTACACTCTTGCCCCCGCCCTCGGAAGCAGAACATATGTATGATCATGACTGTTTACAATTGGTTGAAGCCACCACAATCCCTTGACCTGATCTATTGAGTCACCCACTAAAAAATCCAGACATCATCTTTTTCACCGATGTCAGAAAACCGACCAAATGATATGACCCACCTGGCCGGCTTTGCAATAGTAACTCCATTGAAGGTAGTGGAAGCTTTTGCTCTGCCTTTGGGAACGTCTGCTCAAGCGGCTGAATAGTTTGCCCTTACTAAAGCATGTATTCTAGCTAGAAATAAAACAGTCAATATTTATACTGATTCCCGATCCGCTTTGGGGTAGTACACGATTTTGTCCAATTATGGAAAAACAGGGGATTCGTAACTTCCTCCGGCCAACCTATTAAACATGCTAAATTGGTTTTAAATTTATTGGATGCTGTTCAGCTACCCAGTAAGATAGCCGTTTTAAAGTGTGAAGCGCATACTACCGCAGACGATGAAGTCTCATGCGGCAATAGATTTGCTGATAAAATAGCAAAGGAAGTGGCTCTCAAACATTAGCCACAACTACAAGCTGCTGCAGTTGAACTTCCGTCCACCATAACAGAACCAAAGTTAAAACAGGCACAGGAGCAAGCCTCGCTACAGGAGCATCACTCTTGACTAAAAGTGATCCACCCAGATACCCGCGCAGTATGCCCCAGAAGTCTGTTTTTGCCACTGTGTCGCCTTGCTCATAGGCAGGCTCATGTGGGCAAAGGAGGAATGACACATGCCATATGTCAACAATGGTATGCTCAAGGTATTACGGTAACAATTGAAAAAGTAGCCCACACATGTATGATTCGTCAAAGGAATAATCGGTGATAGTGGACATGTTTTCAAGGTGGGTAGGGGTTTTTCCAACCAAAAGAGATGATGCTAGAACAGTGGTAAATATTCTGTGAAAGGAAATAATACCTGGGTTTGGGATACCAATGAGTAATAACAGTGACAGGGGAACTTATTTCACTAGCAAATTGACCAAAGCCCTAATAGAAGCCATGGATTTGATTGGAAATTGCATATCCCATATCAGCAACAACCCTCAGGAATGGTGGAAAGGGCAGATGGAATAATTACAACTGCAGTTACAAAAGTGTGTCAACAAAATGGGCTGCTATGGCCAGATGCCATACCCATAGTAATGTATGCCCTGAGAAATCAGAGAAATCGTAATACGGGTTTAACCCCGTATGAGATATTAATGGAACGTCCTATGACAACTGGAACTAAACCCCCAATGACTCCAGCGACAGTAGCCTTAATATAGGAGATGAGGCATCACTAATATATGCCCAGGCCATGTGTGAAACCGCTGAAAAAAGAAATACATGAAAAGGTGCGACAGGCTCAGATGCATCCAAAAGAGGGAAATACACACCCTTTAAACCTGGAGTTCAAGTATATGTGAAAGCACTAAACAAAGATTCTTTTTCCCCTTGGTGGAATGGACCCTACCAAGTGCTGCTAACAACCCGAACAGCCGTTAAAGTAAAAGAAAAGCCAGATGGGATCCACCGGAACTCTTGTAAACTACATCGTACGGAACTTTGAGAGTACTAGCGAAACGCTGACCTGAAGAGAATGACGGCGTTACTGTTACATAGAACATTACAGCGCAGTACAGGCCCTTTGGCCCTCGATGTTGCGCCGATCTGTGAAACCACTCTAAAGCCCATCTACATTATTCCCTTATTGTCCATATGTCTATCCAATGACCATTTGAATGTCCTTAGTGTTGGCGAGTCCACTACTGTTGCAGGCAGGGCATTCCACGCCCTTACTACTCTCTGAGTAAAGAACCTACCTCTGACATCTGTCTTATATCTATCTCCCCTCAATTTAAAGGTATGTCCCCTCGTGCTAGACATCACCATCTGAGGAAAAAGGCTCTCACTGTCCACCCTATCCAATCCTCTGAAGGGCTAAAGAAGGGTTATGGATGTTCTTATGTATTATCATATTAATCCAACATCATGTAGAGAGTAAACTGCATACTAGCACCTTAATATACATGTCTCACACATACGCAGAGAGGGTAAATAAATTCAGTTGTTGGGTTTGTACACAAATTCCCAGATGTTTGGGGGAGGGCTTCCCTGTGCAACCTATCCCATTCACCAGTAAAGAGATAGCAGAATGAGCTCCAAGACAAAATAGTACAGGATGTGGTGAAAATACACAGAATATGTTAGATTGGAGATTAGCTGGATATGATATGAATAGGTGAGGTAGGGTGGGGGCCTAGGTTTAATCTAACACGTTAACCACCCTGGTTGATCCTTCCCAATTATACTGGCGTCCCAAAAAGAAGTATATGCTTTAAGAATCTTAAAACATATGGGACCCACTCAGTAGGCACGAGTCAGTGTGATCAGACCTTGAATTGGCAACCCCCTATGTTCCACCTTACAGCTAAAGGATTATTCATCTTTGATTGGTCAGGAACAAAGAACAAGAACAAAGAAATGTACAGCACAGGAACAGGCCCTTCGGCCCTCCAAGCCCGTGCCGACCATGCTGCCCGACTAAACTACAATCTTCTACACTTCCTGGGTCTGTATCCCTCTATTCCCATCCTATTCATGCATTTGTCAAGATGCCCCTTAAATGTCACTATCGTCCCTGCTTCCACCACCTCCTCCGGTAGCGAGCTCCAGGCACCCACTACCCTCTGTGTAAAAAACTTGCCTCGTACATCTACTCTAAACCTTGCCCCTCTCACCTTAAACCTATGCGCCCGAGTAATTGACCCCTCTACCCTGGGGAAATGCCTCTGACAATCCACTCTGTCTATGCCCCTCATAATTTTGTAGACCTCTATCAGGTCACCCCTCAACCTCCGTCGTTCCAGTGAGAACAAACCGAGTTTATTCAACCGCCCCTCATAGCTAATGCCCTCCATACCAGGCAACATTCTGGTAAATCTCTTCTGCACCCTCTCTAAAGCCTCCACATCCTTCTGGTAGTGTGGCGACCAGAATTGAACACTATACTCCAAGTGTGGCCTAACTATGGTTCTATACAGCTGCAACATGACTTGCCAATTCTTATACTCAATGCCCCGGCCAATGAAGGCAAGCTGCCGTATGCCTTCTTGACTACCTTCTCCACCTGTGTTGCCTCTTTCAGTGACCTGTGGACCTGTACTCCTAGATCTCTCTGACTTTCAATACTCTTGAGGGTTCTACCATTCACTGTATATTCCCTACCTGCATTAGATCTTCCAAAATACATTACCTCACATTTGTCCGGATTAAACTCCATCTGCCATCTCTCTGCCCAAGACTCCAAACAATCTAAATCCTGCTGTATCCTCTGACAGTCCTCATTGCTATCCGCAATTCCACCAACCTTTGTGTCATCTGCAAACTTACTAATCAGACCAGTTACATTTTCTTCCAAATCATTTGTATATACTACAAACAGTAAAGGTCCCAGCACTGATCCCTGCGGAACACCACTGGTCACAGCCCTCCAATTAGAAAAGCATCCTTCCATTGCTTCTCTCTGCCTTCTATGACCTAGCCAGTTCTACCATGAGGGACCTTGTCAAAGGCCTTACTGAAGTCCATATAGACAACATCCGCTGCCCTACCTGCATCAATCATCTTTGTGACCTCCTCGAAAAACTCTATCAAGTTAGTGAGACACGACCTCCCCTTCACAAAACCATGCTGCCTCTCACTAATACGTCCATTTGCTTCCAAATGGGAGTAGATCCTGTCTCGAAGAATTCTCTCCAGTAATTTCCCTACCACTGAAGTCAGGCTCACCGTCCTGTAGTTCTCTGGATTATCCTTACTACCCTTCTTAAACAGAGGAACAACATTGGCTATTCTCCAATCCTCCCGGACATCACCTGAAGACAGTGAGGATCCAAAGACTTCTGTCAAGGCCTCAGCAATTTCCTCTCCAGCCTCCTTCAGTATTCTGGGGTAGATCCCATCAGGCCCTGGGGACTTATCTACCTTAATATTTTTAAAGACGCCCAACACCTCGTCTTTTTGGTTCTCAATGTGACCAAGGCTATCTACACACCCTTCTCCAGACTCAACATCTACCAATTCCTTCTCTTTGGTGAATACTGATGCAAAGTATTCATTTAGTACCTCACCCATTTCCTCTGGCTCCACACATAGATTCCCTTGCCTATCCTTCAGTGGGCTAACCCTTCCCCTGGCTACCCTCTCGCTTTTTATGTACGTGTAAAAAGCCTTGGGATTTTCCTTAACCCTATTTGCCAATGACTTTTTGTGACCCCTTCTAGCCCTCCTGACTCCTTGCTTAAGTTCCTTCCTACTTTCCTTATATTCCACACAGGCTTTGTCTGTTCCCAGCCTTTTAGCCTCCTTTTTCTTTTTGACGAGGCCTACAATATCTCTCGTTATCCAAGTTCCCGAAAATTGCCGTATTTATCCTTCTTCCTCACACGAACATGCCGGTCCTGAATTCCTTTCAACTGACACCTGAAAGCCTCCCACATGTCAGGTGTTGATTTGCCTTCAAACATCCGCCCCCAATCTAGGTTCTTCAGTTCTGGCCTAATATTGTTATAATTAGCCTTCTCCCAATTTAGCACATTCATCCTAGGACCACTCTTATCCTTGTCCACCAGCACTTCAAAACGTACTGAATTGTGGTCACTGTTCCCAAAATGCTCCCCTACTGAAACTTCTACCACCTGGCCGGGCTCATTCCCCAATACCAGGTCCAGTACCGCCCCTTCCCTAGTTGGACTGTCTACATATTGTTTTAAGAAGCCCTCCTGGACGCTCCTTACAAACTCTGCCCCGTCTAAGCCCCTGGCACTAAGTGAGTCCCAGTCAATATTGGGGAAGTTGAAGTCTCCCATCACCACAACCCTGTTGTTTTTACTCTTTTCCAAAATCTGTCTACCTATCTGCTCCTCTATCTCGCGCTGGCTGTTGGGAGGCCTGTAGTAAACCCCCAACATTGTGACTGCACCCTTCTTATTCATGATCTCTACCTATATAGCCTCACTGCCCTCTGAGGTGTCCTCCCGTAGTACAGCTGTGATAACCCTAACCCTAACCAGTAGCGCAACTCCACCACCCCTTTTACATCCCCCTCTATCCCGCCTGAAACATCTAAATCCTGGAATGTTTAGCTGCCAAACCTGCCCTTCCCTCAACCAGGTCTCTGTAATGGCAACAACATCATAGTTCCAAGTACTAATCCAAGCTCTAAATTCATCTGCCTTACCCGTAATACTTCTTGCATTAAAACATATGCACTTCAGGCCACCATACCCGCTGTGTTCAGCAACTTCTCCCTGTCTGCTCTGCCTCAGAGCCACACTGTCTCTATTCCCTAGTTCTCCCTCAATGCTCTCACCTTCTGACCTATTGCTCCCGTGCCCACCCCCCTACCATACTAGTTTAAACCCTCCCGTGTGACACTAGCAAACCTCGCGGCCAGGATATTTATGCCTCTCCAGTTTAGATGCAACCCGTCCTTATATAGGTCACACCTGCTCCGGAAGAGCTCCCAGTGGTCCAGATAACGGAAACCCTCCCTCCTACACCAGCTGTTTAGCCACGCGTTTAGCTGCTCTATCTTCCTATTTCTAGCCTCACTGGCACGTGGCACAGGGAGTAATCCCGAGATTACAACCCTAGAGGTCCTGTCTTTTAACTTTCTGCCTAGCTCCCTGAACTCCTGCTGCAGTACCTCATGCCCCTTCCTGCCAATGTCGTTAGTACCAATATGTACAACGACCTCTGCCTGTTTGCGCACCCCCTTCAGGATGCCCTCTACCCGTTCGGAGAAATCCTGGACCCTGGCACCAGGGAGGCAACATACCATCCTGGAGTCTCTTTCACATCCACAGAAGCGCCTATCTGTGCCCCTGACTATAGAGTCCCCTATTACTATTGCTCTTCTGCGCTTTGACCCTCTCTTCTGAACATCAGAGCCAGCCGTGGTGCCACTGATCTGGCTGCTGCTGTTTTCCCCTGATAGGCTATCCCCCCCCGACAGTATCCAAAGGGGTATACCTGTTCGAGAGGGGGACAACCACAGGGGATTCTTGCACTGACTGCCTGCCATTTCTCTGCCTGCACCTTGGGTGTGACCACATTTATATAACTGCGATCTATGACGCTTTCCGCCACCTGCATGCTCCTAAGTGCATCCAATTGCTGCTCCAACCGAACCATGCGGTCTGTGAGGAGCTCCAGTTTCTGCAGATGAAGCCATCCGGGACGCTGGAAGCCTGGACCTGCCACATCTCACTGTCAGAGCACTGCACCCCTCTAACTGACATTGCGTCAATTTTTAAAAAAAATGTTTTTTAAAGTTACTGTTAACGATCTGTTTCCTAGCACTAGATTTCTACTATAAATGTGAAAGCTAAATATAGTACTCTCCGATCTCTGGCTTAGATACCCCTCTAAATTATAATTACGTAATTATGTTTAATTAGTTACCAATGCTTAATTTTTTTAATTTAGTGTAGATTCCCAACCAGCCACTCAGGTCACAGCTTTTCTGTGATGTCACTTCAGTTTCCCCCCTCCCCACCCCACACACACAATTTGAAAAGGTAATAAAAGTAAAAATGAGTAAAAATCACTTACTTACCTTCTGAGGGTCTTAGATGTTCTCAGGTTCTCTCCCTGACAGAGACTGCTCCTCCTCCTCCGAATGAGTTGAAAATCAAACTAGTGGAGGCTCCTGGGAAGGGGATCCATTGGACTAATGATGACTGATAGTAAAGGAAACCTGACCGCATATAATGGCACGTATTTTATCTGTGGCCATAAGGTGTACCCTTGGTTACCAGAATATTGGGAAGGCTCCTGCTATTTGGGCTACGTAATCCCTTCTGTGCATTACATTCAGCAACTGCAGGACCATCCCCAACACAGGACGACACAAAGTATTATGACATGGGCGCAAATGCTGGGAATAATGATACCACCATTAGGAATAGCCACTAATGCATACGAACTACGTGAACTACGAGACACCCTTGAGCATGTAGCTGATGATACTGCAGAAGCTGTTGACCAGATAGAAACTGAAATGGTTGCTATAAGAGCGGTTGCCCTGCAGAATAGAATGGCTCTTGATTTCGTATTAGCTGAAAAGGAAGGCACTTGTGCCCTGATTGGAAGTGACTATTGCACGTACATCCCTGATAACTCAGAGAAAATTGATAATCTGGTGGATCACATTCGTAGAGAGGGAACAAGATTACATGAAAATGAGGGATGGGACTTTGGCTTTGGATGGTAGGATCGTTAGGACAGAGGATTCTGTTCTGGATTACAATCGCCATTGTAATCTTGATTGTCGTATGGTTACTGTTTTAATGTTGCGCAAGATATTTTTATTGTACTAACACGGGAACAGCCCGAGCCGCCTTGCCTCCTTGCTACCAGGCTCATAACACGCAGGGAACTGTCATATGTCCGTTCCCCTTACATTATAAACCACCCTTCTCTACGGAGGACACGATAATTTACTAAAAGGTGTTGATCAAAATATCAACAAGGAGGGAATTGTGAAAGGGAAATGAATGAGTTGCCAACTTAGAAGCATGCTGGAAATGCTTGACTATATAATTTAACACTGCTTTTGAATGAAAATAAGTAGGTCAGGTAACATAAACAAATACTGCTTAATATTTTGGTCTCGGCCTTATTATGATAACACATTGTCCTCCGAAAGATAACAAAATGTGTACTCGAGTTGTTTTTAGCCAAGGGCAGAACATACGCACTATGTATTTCACCTTACGTACTTTCCAAGGTCTATTTAATATAAACATGGCTGTTTACTTCTAGCTGTTATCTCAGAGTGTAAAGATGTGCTTCCTTCAATCGAATCTCAGAGTGCGGTGCACTGGTATGCAGCCGGAACACTCTCTCTCCGCAAATATATTTGTGTAAATTAATTTCCTTAAATCGAACCTCGAAGAATTTGTCTTTATTATAATTTCCATGACAGTCTATATAAATGTTCCAAAAGCTAGTGTTCCGAAAGCTAGTGATTTGAAACAAACCTGTTGGACTTTAACCTGGTGTTGTAAGACTTCTTACTGTGCTCACCCCAGTCCAACGCCGGCATCTCCACACTTTGTCAGCACTGGCAGCAGTTGCATCTCACGTTCTCCCCTTCCTCACTCCAGGCAACAGAAGCAAAAGAGGTGACAGCAAACAGTTTCAAAGTGGCAGCAACAGCAGTCAGGTCATTCCTCCTCTCTCTCTCAGACTCTCAAGGCAGGAACAATCATTGAAAGCCACACTAGCATAGAACATAGCAGAGGAGTAAGAGAGCACCTTGTCCCCTTCTTCAGACAGTAGTAGGCAAGCCAATCCACCCCTTGCCTGACTCCACATCACAGAAGCAGAAAAGGCAGTAGCAGACATACACACAGACTCCAGGTAGCTGCAGTAGCAGTCAACTCACTCCTTCCCTCTCTCCCCCTCTGGCAGCTCCCAGCATCGGATTTCAAGGCAGAAACAAGCATTACCTGAAGGCCAGAATAACACAGAGCACAGCAGAGTGAAAGAGCACCTCTTCCCCTTCTTCAGACAGGTAGTATGCCTGCTTACAGCCCCCCATTGCCTTATTGCAGGCTACATAAGAGGCAGCAGCAGACACATACACAGCCTCCAGGTCGCTGCAGTAGCAGTCTAGTCACTCTTCCTCTCTCTCCCCCCCTTTGGCAGCTCCCAGCCATGGATTTCAAGGCAGAAACAATCATTACCTGAAAGCCAAACTAACACAGAGCACAGCAGAGTGAAGGAGCACCTCTTCCCCTTCTTCAGACTGGTAGTATGCCTGCTTACAGCCTCCCATTGCCTTATTGCAGGCCACTGAAGCAGAAGAGGCAGCAGTAAACAGAATCTAGAGGCACCCAAAGCAGACATACGTTACACAGCCACTTGAGAATATTTTGTTCATTAAATGGTCAAAGTAACAAAGATCTGAAAATCAACTACATAACATTCCACATAATCACACAACCATTAAACATCAAGGTAACATCACTATTCCATATTGGTACCAATACAAAGCTATATCAGCTCATTTTCACAAAACAAAACAAAGACACTGTATCACCTCTCACAGGCTCCTCAACAGAAACGGAGGATAAACCTGAGAATGTGCTGTGTCCAAAACTTGGTTATAGAAATAATCTGACCAACAATGCATCTCTTGTTCCACAGATCAGTGACAGATCAGTCATGCATCCAGGAGCCGCAGCTGTGCAGGCCCTCCCACACGGCCCAATCTCAACGGAACCAAATCTTGGCATCCACACATTCCACTGACACTCAAGGTGCAGTTGAACATCCTTGACTTCCAGTGTGTTTAACCCGCGGTGACGTGCCAGTTCCATGCAGCGCACACCACACCAGCAACAAAAACATCAGTGATCTGCGAAAGCATTTCTTCAATGGCGTTAGCAGATGGCCTATTTAGAACAATGCCCACATCAGGTCCTGCATCTTCTTGTTTCAAAACCGATTGCCTTCTGGAGTCATAGTCCCCCCGAGCCCGGTGTTCCAGGACCCATGTATCTTACGGAAAAAAATTGTCCTTTCCGGCTACAGAAAAGGAAGGACACAGCAACAGCAGCCTCCAGGCATCTGCAGCCACTAGTAAGATCAAGTGGCAAACTCAACTTTCAGCTGTGAAGAGCTCTCACATCTAACAAGGTCAATTCCTCATTAGCAATAGCCTTCAGCTGTGAAGCTAGAGGTTGCTCATAGTCAAAGGACCGAGCATAGAACCAAGAGCAGGGCTCTGTCCTGAAAGTGTTTGGTAGGACAGACAGGCAGCAGCTGCAGTTGCCCCTGTTATGTATCCACAATATTTAAAGATGGCTTGAAGACCTCACAGAAAGAAAAGCTCTGCACAATCCCCTCGTCCTGGCCCAGGGGTGACTCTCGATCTGGAATGCTTCAGCCCCCCCGACTAAGCCTGACCATATTTGTGCGTGATCCAGAAATCGCCATCGTTAGCTTGCCGATAAGATAGCAAACTGATTTGCGCCTGGCATGAATCGTGATTTTGGCCTTTCCAGTTTTTAACCAGCGTGCCCAGATCTGTGCCGGGGGCAATGAGATGATTAAATCGCATACTTGTTTCAAATTTCTTCATAGCTTTGCCTCTCCCTATCTCGCCTCTGCCTCGAGAGCCTCCTTAAAATGTACCTCTTTGGCCCACTTTTTGACCATCTGACCTACAACCTCTGTTTCTGATTCTGTGTCACATTTGCTCCCCAGTGCTCCTGTAAAATACCTCAGAGAGTTTCAATATATTAAAGATGCATTACAAATTCAAGTAGTTTTTGTCAAAGAATGTGATGACTGTTCATGAATTCTACAAGCTGGCCAATGTCTGCTATATCTCTGCTGGCAGCACGGGAACACAAATGGATAGCACTGTGGTTTCACAGCACCAGGGTCCCAGGTTCGATTCCCCACTGGGTCACTGTCTGTGCGGAGTCTACACGTTCTCCCTGTCATGATATTCAAACATACATCATAACACATACATAATGATAGACAGACCAACGGACCAATTAGCACACATAACACGACAGCCAATCACAGACAAGAGCAGACACAGTATAAAACAAGAAACACGACACTTCCTAGGCAGTCCATCTGGAGACGGCACAGGGCCAGGACCTCATAGCAAGACACTCACACAGTCACAACGTGCTGAGTACCAAGTTTGATGTATAAATAGTTTAATGAAATAAAACTGCGTTGTACCAATCGCAACTGTGTTGGTTCGTCTGTACCTCAGAGCACCCAACACTTCATGATACCAGGAGTGAATCGATACCTACCGGCAAATCTGCCATCCTGAGCCATGGACACCCTCAACAAACCGCAGCCGTTGCAAGTCGCTGGGAACCTGGGCACAAATTGGACGCTCTTCAAGCAGCGCTTTGAACTCTTCATGCAAGCCAATGAAAAACAGAGCGCCTCAGACGAAACGAAGATTGCCATGCTCCTCACTACCGCAGGTCAGCACGCCATCCATGTATACAACTCCTTGGTGTTCGCGGACGGTGAGAATAAAGCTAAGTATGACACGGTCCTCCTCAAGCTCAACAAGCACTTCAACGTTGAGGTCAACGAAAGCTTTGAGAGGTATGTCTTTCAGCAGCGCCTGCAAGGTAAGGATGAGCTCTTTCAGTCCTTCCTGACGCACCTCCGCATACTCGCGCAGTCCTGCGGTTACGACACCACCTCAGAGTCCATGATCCGGGACCAGATCGTTTTTGGCGTTGCCTCCAGTGGCCTATGCCAGCAGCTTCTAAAAATAAAAGGCCTGACCTTAGCATCTGCAGTTGAAGCCTGTGTCCTGCATGAGAATGCGACTAGCCGCTATGCCCAATTTCAGGCGATCGAATCGGCACGGAGGGGGTCCCACGCGACCGAATCTGCAAGCCAGGCCACCCACGAGGCCGAACGCGTCCAGACAATCGTGTTTCTCCCGGCCCGCGGCCCGGACGAGGGCCCGTTTCGCGCGCTTTTCAAGGCCTCCCGCGTTTGTGCGCGCCAAAACCTACGGCAACACTGAGGGACGTGCTGCGCAGGCGGGCCCGACACAAGACCGAACTGCGCATACGCAGTGACGTAACGAACGCCATGACGACATGACGTGCGGCAACTGTGGAGCTGCATATTTAAAAGGGCAATGTCCTGCAAAAACCCGACAATGCCTACGCTGTGGCAAGATGGGCCACTACGCTGCCTACTGTCGAGCGGCTCAACCTGTTGATCTTCCACATCTCCGACAACCTCGCAGGAACGTGCGGACCATTCAGCCTCCACATCACGACATCCAAACCGATGACACAGATGACCAAGACGCCTTGCGGGTTGCGGTCATTGATGGGAACCGGGTCAACACCATCAATCCGGGCGATGAATGGAGTGCCACCCTAACGGTCAACCGATCGCCAATCACTTTCCGCCTGGACACTGGCACCTCCGCCAACCTCATAGCATGGTCAGCCTTCTACGCCATGAAGGTCAGACCACCAATCCGGCCATCCCGGTGCAAGATGGTTGACTACAACGGGAACGTTATCCCGGCCATGGGATCCTGCCAGCTCCAGGTGACACAGAACACACACACGGCCACACTCTCGTTTGAGATAGTCGGATCATCGAAGGACTCCCTGCTGGGCACACAGGCATGCAAGGCTCTCCACCTTGTGCAACGAATCCACTCTCTCTCTCCAGACGGCACGTCTGACTTCCCGGATGCAGAGTTCAACGCACAGCTCCAATCACTCCTCGCCCACAACCATGAGGCATTCGAAGGCATGGGAACACTGCCATACACCTACCGAATTCGCCTCAAACCAGACACCATCCCAGGCGAAGATATTCACGAAACTGGATGCTTCGAAAGGGTTTTGGCAGATCCAACTGGACCCGTCCAGCCGAAAGCTATGTACCTTCAACACCCCTTTCGGCAGGTTCTGCTACAACCGGATTCCATTTGGCATCATCTCGGCATCCGAGGTCTTCCATAGAATCATGGAGCAGATGATGGAAGGCATCGAAGGGGTGCGCGTATATGTGGACGATGTCATCATCTGGTCCACCACACTGCAGGAGCACATATATCGTCTCCAATGCGTTTTTGCCCGCATACGGGAAAACGGCCTGCGCCTCAACCGAGCCAAGTGCTCCTTTGGCCAGACCGAGTTGAAGTTCCTGGGGGACCATATCTCCCGGTCAGGGGTCCGTCCGGATGCAGACAAGGTGAGCGCCATCACAGTCATGCCGCAGCCGGCCGACAAGAAAGCTGTCCTACGCTTCCTTGGCATGGTCAACTTCCTGGGGAAGTTCATTCCCAACCTTGCCTCCCACACGACGACTGCGCCACCTCGTCAGAAAATCCACAGAGTTCCAGTGGCAACACACACACCAGCTGGAATGGGAGGAGCTCAAACGCAAACTCACCACGGCACCAGTGTTGGCATTTTTTGACACGTCTCGTGCCACCAAAATCTCAACTGATGCCAGTCAATCCGGCATTGGAGCAGTGTTCCTGCAGAGGGATGACACGACATCATGGGCCCCAGTGGCCTATGCATCGCGGGCCATGACCCCCACAGAGCAGCTCTACGTGCAAAGCAAAAAAGAGTGCCTGGGCTTGCTAACCGGTTTAGACAAGTTCCATGATTATGTATATGGTCTTCCCCGGTTCACTGTCGAAACTGACCACTGCCCCCTGGTCAGCATAATAAACAAGGACCTGAACGAGATGACCCCTCGCCTCCAGCGCATCCTACTTAAATTCAGGAGGTACGACTTCCAACTGGTCTACACTCCAGGGAAGGACCTCATCGTGGCGGATGCCCTATCCAGAGCAGTGAGCACGCCGCCAGATGCGGAGGGGTTCGTATGTCAGGTCGAGGCACAGGTGGCTTTCACAGCGGCAAATCTGCTGGCTGACGACTCCAGTCTGGCCCGTATCCGCCGAGAGACTGCAGCCGACCCCCTTCTGCAGCGAGTGATGCGCCACATGACGGGAGGATGGCTCAAAGGGCAGTGCCCGCAGTTTTACAATGTACGAGATGACCTAGCCATCATTGATGGTGTCCTTCTGAAGCTGGACCGGATTGTGATTCCGCACAGCATGCGCCAGCTGGTTCTCGACCAACTACACGAAGACCACTTGGGGGTCGAAAAGTGCAGATGGAGGGCCCGAGGGGCGGTATACTGGCCGGGCATCAGTGACGATATTGCCAACATGGTGCTCAACTGTACAACCTGCCAAAGGTTTCAGCAGGCGCAACCTCCTGAGACGCTTCTGCCCCATGAGCTGGTGACGTCCCCCTGGGCGACGGTGGGTGTCGACCTGTTTCATGCGCTCGGCAGGGACTACGTCATCATAGTTGACTACTTCTCCAACTACCCTGAAGTCATACGCCTGCACGATTTGACGTCTGCTGTCATCAGGGCCTGCAAAGACACCTTTGCTCGCCACGGCATTCCGATGACTGTCATGTCGGACAATGGGCCCTGTTTTGCCAGCCAGGAATGGTCGTCCTTTGCTGCTTCGCATGGCTTCACACACGTGACGTCCAGCCCTCTACACCCCCAGTCAAATGGAAAGGCGGAGAAGGACGTTCACATTGCCAAACGGCTCCTCTGCAAGGCTGCTGCTGCCGGGTCGGACTTCTGTCTCGTTCTGCTGGCCTATCGCTCGGCCCCACTAGCCACTGGTCTCTCACCAGCACAGCTGCTGATGGGTCACACCCTCAGAACCACTGTGCCTTCCATCCTGGCACCAACAATAGACCATGCTCCGGTACTGCATAGGATGCAACTGCAGCGCGGTCGCCAGAAGAGATTGTACGACACACGGGCGACTGATCTTCCCTCCCTGGCCCCTGGAGACAACGTCCGCATCCACCTACCAGACAGTGGCTGGTCAGCACCTGCCGAAGTCCTCCGACGCGTGGCTCCCCGCTCGTTCCTGGTACGCATGCCGGATGGATCCGTGCGTAGGCGCAATCGCTGAGCCCTTCGCTTACTTCCACGCTCGCAACGAGACCCGACACAGACGCCGTGTCCTCCACTGGTTCCTGATAGTGACTTCGTGGAGCTGCCATATACCATGCCCCTTCTGTCGCCGCCCGTGGCCAGGCTCGCACCTCAGCCGGTGGTTCTCGACCCACCCTTGAGGCGGTCAACCCAAATTCGTCGCCCACCTACTGGACTGGACTTATGAGACTGTTCACATGTCAAACTTTTGCAACCACTGTTTAATAACATGTCTCTGTTTTATCGTTACAGGCTTCGTTTGATCGTTCCAAATTTCCACGTTGTTCTTCTTTTTGTTATAGTACAACCTCGTTAGCATGTCACACCTGACATCGCCCCTTGTATATAGTTACGCCACATTTACACACACCTTTAGCTGCACTCAGGACACATTTATATTTATAACCACGTAGGCACATAATCTTGTAAATAAGGGGGGGATGTCATGATATTCAAACATACATCATAACACATACATAATGATAGACAGACCAACGGACCAATTAGCACACATAACACGACAGCCAATCACAGACAAGAGCAGACACAGTATAAAACAAGAAACACGACACTTCCTAGGCAGTCCATCTGGAGACGGCACAGGGCCAGGACCTCATAGCAAGACACTCACACATCACAAATTGCTGAGTACCAAATCTGATGTATAAATAGTTTAATGGAATAAAACTGTGTTGTACCAATCTCAACCGTGTTGGTTCGTCTGTACCTCAGAGCACCCAACACTTCACTCCTCATGTCTATGTGGGTTTCCTCTGGGTGCTCCGGTTTCCTCCCACAGTCCAAAGATGTGCAGGTTAGGTGGATTGGCCATGATAAATTGCCCTCAGTGTCCAAAAAGGTTAGGAGGGGTTATTGGGTTACAGGGATGGGGTGGAAGTGAGGGCTGAAGTGGGTCGGTGCAAACTCGATGAGCCGAATGGCCTCCTTCTGCACTGTCTGTCTAAGTTATATCATGCAGTATTATTGGCAGTGTTAGGTAAAGAGAATCTACACACACACACACACACACACACACAAATGGAAATGGAGAAAGGAAACAGTTGCAGGGAACTGACAAAATATATATTTTGAAATCTTGCACTTCCACAATAGATATTCTACTTATTTTAAACGAACATTTAATTATTATCTAATTATTATTCTAGTTTAATATCAAGAGAACTGCACACTGGGGGCCCTTGATTAACCCTTGATTTCAGAATTTTCTATGCAAAATGTCTAACCTTGAGTTACAGTTGACAACAAATCAATTTGAACAACTGCATCCTAAACAGGTCATATATACAATGTTGGCCGAATGGATCTCAAAATATTTTATTTTGCAGTCACATGAGAATGACCCTCAATAGCAATCATCGACAGAACACTTGAATGACAAATGGGGATGCAATGGTGTGGTGGTATTATTGCTGGACTATGCTGGAGGGTCTCAGATTCAAATCCCGCCATGGCAGATGGTGAAATTTAAATTCAAGAAAAAAACCTGGAATTAAAAGTCTAATAATGACAATGAAACCATTATTGTAAAAACCCATCTGGTTCACTAATGTTCTTTAGGGAAGGGAATCTGTCATCCTTACCTGGTCTGGTCTACATGTGACACCAGATCCACAGCAATGTGGCTGACTCTTAAATGCACTCCTGGATGGGCAATAAATGCTGGCCCAGCCAGTGACGCCCACAACCCCAGTGACGCCCACATCCCATGAAAGGATAAAAATCTTATTAGTAATTTAATAGCTTGCTACTGTAAATCAAGATTTGTTGCATGCAGTATTTACCCACTAAGTGACTACGAGTGTGTCTATAACCATTTAAATGATATGTATATTTCACAGGATTCTTAGTGTGTCTTTAATCTACCTGGAGGCTAAAAGATGTATTTCGAGCAAGATTGTCTGAACACTTCCCACAGATTTTCTGGGGAATTCCCTTCGGAAGTTCCAAGCTAGGGTTTGCACAGCAATTCCTCAGAATTGGAACCTCCAAAAATGTGATTTAAATAACAAAATTTGGATGGTTTTGACTGGGGTACACTAGTAGTTACCCAGAAAACTAAATTCTGTGTAATGATTGGACAGATCCAGACAGATGCCCCACATGACTCCTCCTACACGCCCGATACACTATGGACTCCTCTCAACTAGCCCCCCACCACAATGGGATTTCCCTCATCTGCACAGGACTCCACCGTCCCCCACCCTCTGGGCCCGACACCACCTTCTCCAGGCCTGACCCAACCTGAGGCTCAAGACTCTCCCCACAACCCTCCCCAAGTCCTGAACCCCTTTCCCCCACAGGCCTATTACCCACCTTCCCTGAGCCCCATCAGCGGGCCCGACAGTCTCTTTTACCTATTGTGGTGATATGCATCACTGTAGATACACAAGGGGTTAATGTAAATACACTACAACTAAGTAAACACTAGAGGGAGCACCGGATATGTCATGACATGCAGACATACAGCTAATGAACATATAGGATAGGACACGACCAATGGGAAGTCAAGACACCCAGAGGTGACACTACCACAAGGGGGCAACCCATATAAAAGGACAGGGCACACATGCTCTTTCTCCTTCCACAGGCGACACTTAGAGAGAAGCTCAGGGGCAGATCAGAAGCATCACACCCACCGCATGGCTTGGAGCAGACTGGTTAGTTAAACTGAGTTACTATAGCAAGATTAGCAGGAGAGTCAAACTCAAGTAGGAGAATTGTTAACTGTTCAATAAATGTGTTAAACCTATCTCCAAGTCTGAACCTTCCTTTGTCAGAACATACATCAAGGAAGCGGTTTATGCTACATGAAGAAGCATAACACAACATGGTTCCAGGAGTGCCTGTTGAATCTATATGGTTAAACGCAACATATCCGTGACAACCAGCAATAGCACCCAGGCAAGATGATCGAGATTCCGGTTCCACAGCGGCTCAGGTACCACGGCAATCTCAGTGCAAACTGCCGTGCATTCAGACAGAAATTTGAGATCTACATTGCAGCATCTGACCTAGATGGCATGGCCGATGCTGAGAAGATAAAGCTTCTACTCACCATTGCGGGTGAAAGTGCGGCAGAAACCTTCAAGACCTTCAAGTACTCCAAAGGGCAAGACAAGAGAGACTTCCAGACAGTCCTGGAAAGGTTTGAAAAATACTGCGAAGAAAATACAAAAGAGATTGGTAAAAGAGGCGCCAATACTCACCACGAGCATGCAACAGCAGCAAACAGCGATTTTGATTGGCGGCCACCTTGCGAAAGGAGCCGCACATGTGCAGTGCCCCAAAAGACGCGAATCGGCAGAACGGTGTTGATTCCTTCTTTGGACATCGCGAGCACAATGACAGCTCTGACATAGAAAGTGATGATATGGCCCTTGAAGACTACAACTCAGATGATGATTTCATCATTGGACGTGGCGACCTCAGTACCAAATCCGAACTGCAACGAGATGTGTTGTACAGTGAAGAATCCGACACAGACATGGATGAGTTCTTCGGATTTGAGGATCCTCAGCCCAGCATAGACGACATCACGACCCGCGAGTACAGGATTCTGCTGCGGCCTGACGCCAAGAGACAGAGAGCGGTACTAGCCCACCGAGAGCGGCCTGACGCCAAGAGACAGAGAGAGGTCCAAGCCCACAGAGAGCGGCCTGATGCCAAGAGGAGAGAGAGGTACAAGCCCACAGAGAGCGGCCTGACGCCAAGAGACAGAGAGAGGTACAAGCCCACAGAGAGCGGCCTGACGCCACACCAGTGGTCCACGCACCACGAACAGTGGTCCACGCACCACGAAGAGTCCCCGACTCCACGCAGAGAGTGTTCCGCGCACCACAAAGAGTCCCCGAATCCGCACAGAAAGCGATGATAGACTCCACAGCGAGACCACTGCACGTCTCCACACATAGAACACAGAAAGACTCCACAGCGAAACCACTGCACGACTCTGTTGAGGGTGCTCAGATCTACTCCACAGCGAGACAACTGCATGATTCCACACAGGGAACGATGCCAGACTCCACAGAGAGAGCGAAACAAGCCTCCACAGCGAGCTCATTGACAGACTCCACAATGGAAGCAACAGAACACTCCAGAGCACAGTCCTTGCATGAACAAGACCATGAAGGTCTAGCAACCTTATCTGAGCAACCAGCAGCAGGCGATGCAAGTCTACCACGGTCACGTGAACAACAAAAAGACTATGACAGTCTACCCAGATTATTTGAGCCACCAGAAGAAGACTCGGACAGTCTACCCAGCTCATATAACCGACAAGAAGACACTGAAGGTCTACCCACTGTATGTGCGACAAGTGACAAAGGCTTCACAATTCCCATGCAAGATGTGCGGCATCTCAGTGAGACTGACAGATCTCAGCTAGTATGTACAGAGGCACTCGACAATCAAAGTGAGGCTACTAGTGACACCACGTTAATTCAAACCTCATCCACTCAGAGCCTTTCCACAAGAAAATGCATTCCTGAACCTTTTGACTCCAGACGGGAAGCATCAAGACACCTCAGATGATTCAAGTGACACCTCAGATGATTCAAATGAACCTGAAATGACTCCAGATGGGGAGTGTCAAGAAACCAAAGCTGATTCAGGTGAACCAGAAAGGGCTCCAGACGGGGAGCATCGACAAGCTAAAGATAATTCCAGTGAACCGGACATGACTCCAGACAGGGAGCACCGAGGAATCAGAGACGGCGTGCTCAATGAAACAGCAGATGTCACAAAGGACACTGACACAAGTAACTTTGTGAAGGACTCGAATTCTCCACTCGGTGTGGTCATTGAGCGCAACAAACACAACAAAACCTACGAAAACAACACAGACAACAACAAGAAGCGTACCAGAGGCACCAACGTCACCAACAAGCATGACAAAAACAACAACGCTGGAGCAACAACTGGTACGACATGGTACAACTCTGCAAATGCAGGACAATGTAACAGCACAGCACCTAACACTGGCAAGTGTACAGACATACCATGGCATGACTGCAAATCTCATGAATTCACGTTTGCTACGCTGCATTCAAGCAGACCAGCTTTCAAGGCAGCTGACATATGGCATCAATACCCCAAACACAGACACCAGTCCAGGTCAGACAGGAAAGATGACATCCAGAATCACTACAACAAGCATCGAAGAAAGAAAAGAGTCCAAATCAGACAACAAAGTGATTTGACCACTTCTTGGTTCCTTAAGCACAGAGACACTGACGGCGTTCACAAGGAAATGTCAACACCAACATCGACACCTCAATAACATAGAACATACAGTGCAGAAGGAGGCCATTCGGCCCATCGAGTCTGCACCGACTTACTTAAGCCTCACTTCCACCCTATCCCCGTAACCCAACAACCCCGCCTAACCTTTTTGGTCACTAAGGGCAATTTGTCATGGCCAATCCACCTAATCTGCACGTCTTTGGACTGTGGGAGGAAACCGGAGCACCTGGAGGAAACCCACGCAGACCCAGGGAGAACGTGCAGACTCCGCACAGACAGTGACCCAAGCCGGGAATCTAACCTGGGACCCTGGCGCTGTGAAACCACAGTGCTATCCACTTGTGCTACCGTGCTGCCCGTGACAAAACAAGACAGCCACTCGACCATATTAATTCATGAACTTTGGACTCATTCATATTATTTGGTATTTTATAATCATCACTGTCATCATGATTTGTACATGTCATCACTTATATACCTATTTTGTTCAATTTTCTTTAACACTGTACAGAAAATATGTAACACGCAAAAAGGGGGGATGTGGTGATATGCATCACTGTAAATATACAAGGGGTTAATGTAAATACACTACAACTAAGTAAACACTGGAGGCAGCACAGGAGATGTCATGACATGCAGACATACTGCTAATGAACACAGAGAATAGGACACAACCAATGGGCAGTCAAGACACCCAGAGGTGACACTACCACAAGGGGGCAACCCATATAAAAGGACAGGGCATACATGCTCTTTCTCTTTCCACCGGCGACACTCAGAGAGAAGCACAGGGGCAGATCAGAAGCATCACACCCACTGCATGGCTTAGAGCAGACTGGTTAGTTAGACTGAGTTACTACAGCAAGATTAGCAGGAGAGTCGAACTCAAGGAGGAGAATTGTTAACTTTTCAATAAATGTGTTAATCCTATCTCCAAGTCTGAACCTTCCTTTGTCAGAGCATACATCAACGAAGCAGTTTATGCTGCATGAAGAAGTATAACACAACACCCACTCCCCACCACCCCACCACAGACAGGACCTGATGCAACCTAAGGCCAGGCACCCATCCCTGTAGCCCCACCCACCATCTGTGGCCCAACAACCCCCTCCACGAAGGCCCTACATCACCACCGTGCCTCCGACCCCAAACTTTGCCCCATGACCTTTGATCTCTCTGACCTCCGATGCCCCTCGCCTTCGATTATCCCCCGACTCTAATCTACCCCAACCCTCGAGTCCACCCCCCCCCCCACCCCCCGACCTTAGATCCTCCTCATGTCCTCTGGGTCCGCCAGATAAATCCTATCACACCCACAACCTCCGATCCCACCTACGACCTCTGATGCTCCGACCTCCAATCTCCCCCCCCCCCCCCTCAACCTGCGATCCAGCTCCAACTTTCGATCCACCTGCGATCTTCAATCTACCCCCAATCTCTGCTTACCCCCACGACCTCTGATCCTATTCACGACCTCCGATCCCACCCCCAAATTTTATCTAGTTACCTTTGACACTTATCTCCACCGGCCAGTCAGGGACATTTAAATTTCGTTTTTTTTAAATATGTTTATTCAAAGTTTTTCCAACAAAAATTTTCAACCAGTTTAAACCCCCCCCCCCCCCACCCCGGTAACAGAAAAGAAAAAGACTTATGTTTGTACAAATACTACCTGGGGAAAAACCTCTCCCCCACTCACCCAAATATCCCCCCCCCCCCCGAAAGAAATACCCCCCTCCCCTCCCCTCCCCCTCTCCCTGGGTTGCTGCTGCTACTGACCGAGCTCCTTCTAGCGCTCCGCGAGATAGTCAAGGAACGGTTGCCACCGCCTGAAGAACCTGGACTTTCACCACCTTGGACATAGTCCTCGCGAAACCCCTCCAGAACCCTTCCAGTGCCGGGCACGACCAAAACAAGTGGACGTGATTCGCCGGGCTTCCCGAGCACCTCCCACATCTGTCCTCCGCCCCAAAAAGCCTACTCAGCATCGCCCCCATCATATGCGCTCTGAACAACCTTAAACTGTATCAGGCTGAGCCTGGCACATGAGGAAGAGGAATTGACCCTACTCAGGGCGTCAGCCCACAGACCCTCTTCAATCTCCTCCCCCAACTCCTCCTCCCACTTGCCCTTCAGCTCCTCTACCAAAGCCTCCCCCTCTTCTTTCATCTCCTGATATATCGTCGAAACCTTGCCCTCTCCGACCCATACACCCGAAATCAGCCTGTCCTGGATCCGCTGTGCCGGGAGCGACAGCTCACCTGCCGCCTCACAAACGCCCTCACTTGCATATACCTGAACGCATTTCCCGGAGGTAACCTGAACTTCTCCTCCAGCGCCCCGAGGCTCGCAAACGTCCCGTCTATAAACAGGTCTCCCATCCTTCTGATCCCTGCCCGATGCCAGCTCCGAAACCCCCCATCTATCCTCCCTGGGACGAACCGGTGGTTCTCCCGGATCGGGGACCACACCAAGGCTCCCATCTCACCCCTATGTCGTCTCCATTGCCCCCAGATCTTTAGCGTTTCCGCCACTACCGGACTTGTGGTGTACCTTGTCGGCGAGAGCGGCAGCGGTGCCGTCACCAGCACCCTCAGGCTCGTTCCTTTGCAGGACGCCATCTCCAACCTCTTCCATGCCGCCCCCTCTCCCTCTCTCATCCACTTACGGATCATCGCTATGTTGGCTGCCCAATAGTAGCCCTCTTGATTCGCAACGCCAGCCCTCCCTGTCCCTACTACGCTCCAGAAACCCCCTCCTTACCCTCGGGGTCTTGTTTGCCCACACAAAGCCCATGATGCTCCTACCTACCCGCTTAAAAAAAGGTCTTGGTAATCCTAATAGGAAGGCACTGGAACACGAAAAGAAACCTCGGGAGGACCGTCATTTTAATTGACTGTACCCTGCCCTCTAGCGAGAGTGGCAACACATCCCATCGTTTGAAGTCCTCCTCCATCTGCTCCACAAACTGCGTCAAATTAAGTTTGTGCAGGGCCCCCCAGCTCCTAGCTACCTGGATCCCCAAGTACCGAAAGCTCCTTTCCGCCCTCCTCAACGGTAGGTTGTATATCCATCTTCCCTGGTCGCCCGGATGCACCACGAAGAGCTCACTTTTCCCTACATTGAGCTTGTAGCCCGAGAAGTCCCCAAACTCTCTTAGGATCCGCATGGCCTCCACCATCCGCTCCACTGGATTCGCCACATACAGCAACAGGTCGTCTGCATACAGCGACACTCGATGCTCCTCTCCCCCTCGGACCACCCCCCTCCAGTTCCTGGACTCCCTTAATGCCATGGCCAAAGGCTCAATTGCTAATGCAAACAACGGGGGACAGGGGGCACCCCTGCCTCGTCCCTCGATACAGCCAAAGATACTCCGACCTCCGCCGATTCGTAGCCACACTCGCCACCGGGGCTACATATAGAAGCTTAACCCAACTAATAATCCCCTCCCCAAACACAAACCTCCTCAACACTTCCTAGAGATACTCCCACTCCACCCGGTCAAAGGCCTTCTCCGCGTCCATAGTTGCCACTATCTCCGCCTCTCCCTCCACCGATGGCATCATAATCACGTTTAGGAGCCTCCGCACATTGGTGTTTAGCTGCCTACCCTTTACAAATCCCGTCTGGTCCTCATGAATCACCCCCGGGACAGAGTCCTCGATTCTCGTAGCCAGCACTTTTGCCAGCAGCTTAGCGTCTACATTGAGGAGCGAGATCGGTCTATATGACCCACATTGCTATGGGTCCTTGTCCCACTTCAGGATCAGAGAAATCAGCGCTCCGGACATTGTCGGGGGCAGGGTCCCCCCTCCCTTGCCTCATTGAAAGTCCTCACCAGCAACGGGGTTAACAGGTCCGCATACTTCCTGTAAAACTCAACCGGGAACCCATCTGGCCCCGGAGCCTTCCCTGCCTGCATGCTCCCCAGTCCTTTAACCAGCTCTTCCAACCCAATTGGCGCTCCCAAACCAGCCACCTCCTGCTCCTCCACCCTCTGGAACCTCAGTTGATCAAGAAACCTTTGCATCCCCTCTTCCCCCGCTGGGGGCTGAGATCTGTACAGCTCCTCATAGAAGTCCTTAAATGCCTCATTTACTTTCACCGCACTCCGCACCGTAGTTCCCCTGCTATCCTTGACTCCACCTATCTCCCTCACTGCCATCCTCTTACGGAGCTGATGTGCCAGCATCCGGCTCGCCTGCTCCCCATACTTGTACGTCGCCCCCTGCGCTTTCCTCCACTGTGCCTCTGCCGTCCCCGTGGTCAACAGGTCGAATTCCGTCTGGAGACTTCGCCGCTCCCTAAGTAGTCCCTCCTCGGAGGCCTCTGCGTATCTCCTGTCCATGCTTAGGATCTCTCCCACTAACCTCTCCCTTTCCCTGCCCTCTCTCTTCTCCCTGTGGGCCCTGATGGAGATTAACTCTCCCCTGACCACCGCCTTCAGCGCCTCCCACACTACCCCCACCTGCCCCTCCCCATTGTCGTTGGCCTCCAAATACCTTTCAATGCACCCCCGCACTCTCCCGCACACCTCCTCATCCGTCAGTAATCCCACATCCAGACGCCACAGCGGGTGTTGGTCCCTCTCCTCTCCCAACTCCAGCTCCACCCAGTGCGGGGTGTGGTCTGAGATGGCTATGGCCGAGTACTCCGTTCCCTCCACTTTCGGAATCAGCGCCCTGCTGAAAACAAAAAAATCTATCCGGGAGTAGGCTCTGTGCAAGTGAGAAAAAAAGAAAATTACCTGGCCAGAGGCCTAGCAAATCTCCACGGATCTACTCCCCCCATCTGGTCCATAAATCCCATAAGCACCTTGGCCGCAGCCGGCCTCTTACCCGTCCTAGATCTGGAGCGATCTAATGCCGGGTCCAGCACTGTGTTGAAATCCCTCCCCATTATCAAGCTTCCTGCATCCAGATCCAGAATCCGCCCCAACATGCGCTTCATAAATTCAGCATCATCCCAGTTCGGAGCGTAGACGTTCACCAATACCACCCACACCCCCTGTAACCTACCGCTCACCATCACGTATCGACCCCCATTATCCACTACAATATTCTTGGCCTCAAACGATACCTGCTTCCCCACCAGTATTGCCACCCCTCTGTTCTTTGCATCCAGCCCAGAATGGAATACCTGTCCTACCCATCCCTTTCGTAACCTGACCTGGTCTGCCACCTTCAAATGTGTCTCCTGAAGCATGACCACGTCTGCCTTCACTCCCTTTAAGTGCGCGAACACTCAGGCCCTCTTAACCGGCCCATTCAGGCCCCTCACATTCCAAGTTATCAGCCGGATTGGGGGGCTTCCCACCCCCCACCCCACCCTGCCGACTAGCCATCTCCTTTTCTGGGCCAGTCCCGTGCCCGCGCCTCCCACACTCTCCAGTCCCCCTGGCTGAGGAACCCCGTCCCGACCACCTCTTCTGTTTCCAGTTCCCCATCGGCCAATGCAGCAGCAACCCAATATTCCCCCCCTCCCCCCGCCCCCCCCCCCCCCCCCCCCACTAGACCCATGTTTAGCTCTTTTGCTCCCCCCATAACATTCCTGTAAGTCAGCTGACTCCTGCTGACCCCGGCCTCCCCTGCCATCCCATTGACCCCACCCGTGTGGGAATCCCCTCTCCCCCTCCTCCCCTGCAGTCGGTGAGCGCTCCTCCACTCACCCCCCCTCCGTCTTTCCCTAACACGGGTAAAAGCCCACGCTTTCCTAAGCCGGCCCCGCCCCCTCTGGCGCAGCTCCTTTTGCGGCCTTATCCCAATTCCCCCATCTCTGGGCCTCCCCTCCCTCCAGCACCGACGTCCACATTCGCTCACAATCTCCCCATCAGATCTCTTCCCCCATCCCCATCCATCACCCAACCTGTGGAACATTCCCAACGCATTCTTAAAACCCTGTATACATCCGACACCACCCCCCCCCCAACCACCGACCCTCAGTTTGACTCCAACTTTTCAGTTTGTATGAAGGTCCAAGCCTCCTCAGGCGTTTCAAAGTAGTGGTGTCGATCCTGAAACGTGACCCACAATCACGCTGGCTGCAGCATTCCGAACCGAACCTCCTTCCGATGGAGCGCCGCCTTGGCCCGATTAAAACCAGCTCTCTTCTTTGCCACCTCCGCACTCCAGTCCTGGTAGATTCGGATCTCCGTATTCTCCCACCTGCTGCTCCGCTCCTTGGTCCATCTCAAAACACACTCGCTATCCACGAGACGGTGAAACCTCACCACTACCGCCCGTGGCGGCTCATTGGCCTTGGGTCTCCTCTCCAGGACCCGATGAGCCCCATCCAGCTCCAGCGAATTGAGCATCGCGCTCACATATGCTCCAGCTTCGGCTCCCTTCACTCCTTCCTCCTCGACCTGTTCTCCAGGTCCTCGAATCTTTCCGCCCACCTCCTGTGCAACGCCTCATGCGCCTCCACCTTCACCGCCAGGCCCAAGATCTCATCCTCATTCTCCGCGGTTTTCTCCCGCACCGCCTCTAACTAACCCCTCGATCGCCGTCAACATTGGCGCCAGCACCTCTTTCTTCAGCTCCTCAAAGCAGTGCTTGAGAAACTCCTGCTGCTCCTGCACCCATGCCGCTTGATCTATGCCCACCGCCATCTTGTTTTTTCTCCCTCGCACTTTTCACTGCTCCAAAAACGCTTTTTTAACCGCTCCACTCCTGGTCCAATCCATATACTATGGAGCGGGGACCTTGCTCACCTTCCCACACTAGAGGTTGTCGAAAAAATTGCCGTTGGGGCTCCTCAAAAGAGCCCAAAAGTCCGTTTTAGCGGGAGCCGCCGAATGTGCGGCTTAGCTCCGCATAGCCGCAACCGGAAGTGGACCTTTAAATTTCAATGGACCTTTAAACTTACCTGATTTACACTGCTGGTGGCATCATAAGGGGCGTGCCCCCCTTTGCCTCGACTCTACTGGACTTCAACGCTGGGCCCTCGGGATGCGTGCCTGGATCTCACCAGGCCTGAGTCAGAAGGTTCGGTGAGATAGGATCAAAACAAAGGGCAATCTGACACTGATTGCCATTCGATGAAATTCAGGCCTAAAATTTGAGCCAATTGAGTTTAAATGTGAATATGCTTTCAAAGATGACTGAAATTCCAAGTGAAGGTTAATTATGCACACTTGTTAATCTTCCTCGGTGGTACATAGTGGAGCTGAGGCCAAGCATGGTCTTCAAGTGGAGTGAGTTAGAGGGAAGGGACTCATTGAAACAGAGAAACATAGGAGCAGGACTAGGTGTTTCGGTCCTTCGAACCTGCTCCGCCATTCAACATGATCATGGCTGATCCTCTATCTCAATGCCATATTCTCGTGCTCTCCCCATACCTCTTGATATCTTTAGCATCTAGGAAGCTATCTATTTCCTTTTTAACCATATTCAGTGATTTGGCCTCCACAGCCTTCAAAGGTAGAGAATTCCCACAGGTTCACCACCTCTGAGAAAAAAATTCTCATCAGTCTTAAATGGCCTCCCTGGTATTCTGAGCTTGTGACCTCTTGTTCTAGACCTCCAGTCTGTCCAGCTCTGTCAGAATTTTATACTTTTCAATTAAATCCCCTCTCATTCTTCTAAATTCCAGTTAATACAGGCCCACTTGACCCAATCTCTGATCACACGACAATCTTGCCATCCCAGATGTAATTAAGTCACCATTTTAAAATTGCTTCACTCAGGATTTTCGAAATCAACTTTTTGAGTCCTGGGAGGCGCTCGTCCAGGATCGCTACAACTGGCACAACCATATAAATAATGGTGCAGCCTCTTTCAAAATCAAGTGTACGTCAGAAGCAGAGAGAAAACACAAGGAGAGGAAATCCCAAGCCAGCAACTTGTCCTAAACTCAATTGACCTGAACTATTTGCAGCAGAATCTTATGGGTGCAAATTCACATTAGCTGTTACCTTTGTAGCCACCAGAACCATACCAAACACCCCAGATGATGAAGGTATTAACCTTCACCTTAAATGTCAAACAAACAATACATATCAGTGCTCTCGTCAACAATAATGATACGTTGGAAAATAATTTGCCTATACTTATCAAAATGAGGGATGTAGCATTCAGGTGATCGAAAAAATCTATTTCTCCATGTTCCTACAATGCCAGCATCTAGCTGTAGTACATGATGAGGAATAAGTTGCCACTGCAATAGGTCAACTCTGCTCAGGAATCTTTACCAGATAAAGGAGCTTTTGGTTTAGACACCGTTTGATAGGACAGCAATGGTCCAGTTGGAAGCACTCTCGCATGAGTCAAAAGATTTCGGGTTCAAGTAATCAAGGCTGACACTTTAGGCCGGATTCTCAAACCTCCCAGCTGCGTGTTTCTCGGGGGTGCGCTGTCGGCAGAGGTTGTTACCAGATTACAAATGTCATTTGTAGCAATCTTGCCAATAATTCATAATTTCTTGGAGTCAAGGTCTGTTCCGGGACCTCAGCACATAATCTTGACCAGGCGTACTGAGGGGGGTCCTACATTGTCAGAGTTGCCATCTTGGACTTTAAATCATAGTCCAATCTACTCAGCTGGATGTAAGAGATTCCCCAGGACTACATGAAGAAAAGCAAGAAAGTTGGTTTAGTGTTCTGGTAAATACTTATCCCTGAACCAATAAAACAGAATATAACTGGTAATTTATATCTGCTGTTTGATAGGTTAATGGCTGGTGTTTGCCAAAGAAACAGGAATGACTACACTTTAGAAGGAAGTCACTGACAATAATATACTTTAGAATGAACACACAAAAGGTATTTTACAATGAAAGTCAGTTTTTTGATATGGACAGGCATGAATCATTGGGAACTAGATTGAGACTGTCTAGTCATTTTTGTTCGCAAATGCGAAATGGCAAAGAAATAAGACTTTGGTTCATTACATCTCAACTAGATTGAAAATTAGAAGACAGTGTTACTAAGTTCTCCAGTATGTTTTATTCTCCCAGAAAAAAATTGTAGAAAGCAACTAATAAAGTTAATGTATTTGTAACTCGCATCCTCAAAAGTTGTGAAATGGAATTGAAGAAATCTGATAGTTCATGGATCAAGAAATGATGATAACCCATGATTGTTTGAGAAGTCAGACTGCAGGAAAGAGAATTTACCACCAATAAGCAGGTTTAGCTTACATTAAACCCCAGTCCCATACTCTGCAAGCTTTTATAGCATCAAGAATGACAATAAATTTTACTTTTCCAGTGACAGTCATGTCCCATTGACAAGGATAATGAAAAAGAACAAGGTCAGGAGATGGTGAGGTGTTACAGTAAGGTGACCAACTATGATGGAGAAATAAATAAAAAGGGACCCAACAAGAAATATTCTGCCTTCTCATGGAGTCTTGAAGATAGCACTGTTAACCATAACATGCAACATGCTGACATAGCCATCTGCTGGTCACATCATTGCCTAAGTTAAGCACTTAAATGAATCATTGGCCTCCAAAGCTTTAGTTGACATATGGTATCATATACTTCTAAACAATTGATGATATGTACTTTCATGAAAGCTGGGTTTAAGGCTATCAGGTTTCTTTACAATGTGCTCTATCTGTATTTACTCTTACTCTCTTCAAATAAATCTGCATTCCGCAAAGGTGCTATCCTCTCATCCCCTGTTCGCTTTCATATTTATGACCTTGACTCATCATCTAATCCTGTCAATACTTTTATTGATGATTCACTTCCAAAATGCACAAACCACCCACCCTGAGTTCATACCATCATTTTATTCACGTAATAGCTGAATCCCTATATCTTGAACTCCTCCATTCCTTCAATAGTGCAGCAAAAATATTGTTCTTCAATTGTTCATGGAAAAACACAGTATCTGCAGGTCTCGATCATCTAACCAACCATGTGTTACCAATGAACTACTTCGTAAGTGTCTTCCCTGTTGTTTTCTAAGCAAATATTCAATTGTGCTTCATTTCTGCTCGTTATCCAAGCTGGGTTTTTTTTTACACAATCGAAAAGTAACCCCAGAATAAAGTCATCTCGTATTCTACCTTCCTTATATTTTCCCATTTTTACAATGTAGCTCGAGCTGCGGGGGAACAGACACGCTTAATAAATTGTAGCGCACAAAGACTCCGTGAGACGAATAGAGTGAAGTCGATGAGGCTTTATTAAGCGTGTCTGTTCCCCCGCAGCTCGATAGTAAACTGGCCTGCGGGGGAAGACTCCGGCTTCTTATACTCCGCCTTCAGGGCGGAGCTTGAGGTCAACGGCCAACCAGGACCCGGGATCTGTCAGCCAATGACATTAGGGCTTCCAGTCCCACATGACCCCCAATACATACTACCACATACAATTAATAGATTAATGCAGCTGTTTTTGGATTGACATTTATTCTTGGCATTAAATATAAATTAATTATCTCGAGAACAAACAGAACAGCACTTGATGATCTTTCCTCAGATGTTTTTCTTCCTGATTTTATTGCCTGAAAAGTTGAGAACTAGGGTTGATAAACATTCATTTGGAACTCTCACATGATTTTGAGATTATTACAATAATTCACTAATCAGAATACTATCCTTTTGTAATTGAATATTATCTGTGTTTAATTGTATGTAGATGCTGGTCAATAACTGGAGAGTCACGGTGCCCCTTGTAAAGATTGGCCCCATTTCTATCCTTTACCATCTGGATTTCTAGCATGGTAACAGAGAATGGGTTCCCAAAAGATGGAAACAAAGAAATACATTTATCAGAGCACTAAAGTCCCAGTGGCCAGTGTGGGAAATGGCAAGGTGTGAATAAATAATTGTTGGTGTATGATTATCCTCCGGTGTTCTCAGAGTCTGAACTGTATGATCAGTGAAAGAATAAAAAGTGTATGTGAACATGAACTACACCCTGATCAAAGAAGAAATAAGGTAGGACCTCGGAATTGTCACTTCCAACTAGAAGTAAAATATTTTGTGGGATGGATGCCTATCAGTTCAATTCTGATGGAGGTTTAGACCTTCGATCAGACAAAATGTACAGGAGAAATAATCTGTTAAATACTCTAAGGCATGATTAGATTTTGATAGCATTCAGAAAGCAGATGGTCATCCCATGGAGGAATACATCATGGACTTTAACAGACTATATAAAGGATGAGTAATATTCAATTGGGGAAAATTTAGATCAGTATTAGCATTTAATTTGCTGGATTGTGCCACAGTTTTTCATATGGACAAGTTACTGGTTTTACAGTGGATATAGGATTCTATTTTTGAAAAATGTTAAGTGAGATTGTGTATGGTGTATGCTGAAGGTGTAACTTTTAATTTTGTTTACATAAGCATTTGTTGCAGGATAATATTCACTCTATGAAAAGTGTGAGTTCGAAAATATAACAGATTGACCTTTCTGACTTGAAGAAAATGCTGCAGATAACGGAAATCTCTAAATTTGAATCGATGGTCATAAAAAAATAGTCATCAATTCTCTGTTTACTCGTACATCCACTTCTTTTTGTAAAACAAAGTTAGGGGTGCTAGAGAAGGGGAAATCTGACAATGCAATACTTTGTACAGGCTATGGAGGTTTTTTATTTAATTTGTTTTGAAATGTTGGTTACACGGATGAATCCTACCTTTATTTTGAGAAGGGACTTTTCTAATTTTATATTAGTTGTGTTTAATTGTATGCAGGTGGTGAGCATTAACTAGGGATCCATTTTCCCCTATAAATAGACACAGACTGAAAGGTTGATGGTTGGGTTAGGAGGCACATATTTGTAATATGCATCTGTTGCAAAATAATAATAATAATAATAATGCATTAAGAAGAGTGCTAAGGCTATCTCCAGTTCTATTCTTTTTTTTTTAAATTTGGAGTACCCAATTATTTTTTCCAATTAAGGGGAAATTTAGTCTGGCCAATCCACCTACCCTGCTCATCTTTGGGTTGTGGAGGTGAAACCCATGCAAACACGGGGAGAATGTACAAACTGGAGACGGACAGTGACCCAGAGCCGGGATCGAACCTGGGACCTCGGCACCGTGAGGCATCAGTGCTAACTACTGCGCCACTGTGCTGCCTCCAGTTCTATTCTCCAGCAACTGTTGGAGTGTAACATACTTTGACAATTATCACATAGTTTTATAAATGGACTTACATCTAGAATGTTCTATGATTGTAGTGGCAGAAATCCTGTCAGTCAGCACCATCAATAGATTAATTGGTCATTTATAGGAATGAAGCGAGGCAATTTAGCCACTGGGCCCAATTTGTCCACGCAGTGAGAAAATGCCTTATCCCTGTCCTAAATCTATGGATCCAACCTGCCACATATCCCTCAATATCTACAGTTAACAAAAATCCATCAACCTCAGTATTAAAAGTAACAGTTGGCTTAGCATCAAATGCTGTTTGCAGAAGAAAGTTCTAAACTTATGCCATACGTTCCATGTAAAAATGTTTCCTAACTTCACCCCTCGCAGATCTGGCTCTAATTTTTACGTTATGCCCCTCGTCTTAGACCCCTGTTTTAATAAGGCCGTGGAGGTGTCCACACCGAGTAGCTCAAAGAAACTTAGTTTATTTACAATAACTATTATATACATCATCCGGCAGATCCCAAATGTGTCTGCCTTGCCGGCCTAACTGACCAGCTTTATATATCATACAACCAGACATTGTTCAGAGGTTCTCTGCCCCCTTAACGGGGAGCACGTATTCTGCAAGGTTCATGGGGAAGTTAATTGTTCCTGCACCGTAAGATACTGTGGATTATAATATCCCTCACCCCCACTTCCCCAAGTTTGAAGGATCCTCCGATGTCTGTGGGGAAGGAGGGTGCCTGACTCTCTTTGCGCCTGGTTAGACATCGCGGCCCCAAGGTGCCGGATTGGGCAGCGTGAACCTGGAAGGCAAACGTCGCAGTGGCTGCTCCATCAGTGGCTGCTGTACTGTCACGTCCCCATCGGATATTTCCGATGCTTGATTTTCCATTTCTGAATCTGTGTCCATGACCTGTCATCGCGGTGCCTTGACCCCCTTGGGGCCCCGTTACGGACTGTTGCAGTATCAGAGTTGGCTGGAGAACTTTACACTCATGAGGACATTTTTGAAGAATTGGCCACCTGACAGAATATGATCAACGTGCTTTCACGTGATCGATCTTGGACTTATACATGATAGGAAACCGACCCTGTCTGGCAGAGGATAGTCCCGGCGACCCACCGACCTGTCTGCAAAGTTTCGAATATACACCAAATCACCTGGTGTAAAGTGTCGACCTGGTGCCATGCCTTTGCACCTTCACACTTATGCCAGTGACAATCATTCTAAGGCGGGTTCGAAGCCTACGCCCCATGAGCATTTCAGTTGGGGCCACCCTGGTCACTGCGTGTGGGGAGGTCCTGCAGCAAAATAAGAAATTAACCAGCTTTGTGTCCATCGAACCAAAAGATTGCTTTTTGATGTTTCTTTTGAACGTCTATACTGCCCTCTCGACTAAACCATTAGAAGCATGGTGGTATGGATGGTACAAATGTACCATACCCGTTCATCTTCAAAAACCGCAAGAACTCCTGAATCATGAAAGGGGTCCCATTGTCTGTAACAAGGACTTCAGGGATGCCATGCATACAAAATGACAATCGCAACTTTTCCACGACCAACCTGTGGACCTCCTGCCATTTTATATGAGTGTCAATTAATAGATGGACCATTGAACTCTGAAATGGACCAGCAAAATCGGCATGCAATCGTGCCCATGGCCATCCTGGCCATTCCGAAGGGTGAAGGTGCACAGCAGGTGGGAGCTTCCGGTGTTCCTGACGGACGGAGCACTCCAGGCCTGGCCACCAGACATAGCTGTGCACCAACATCTTCATTATGGACACCTCTGGATGATATTGTGGAAGTCCTTTAATATCTACTCTTGGCCTTTTTCTGGAATGACGATGCAAGTACCCCATAACAGTATACCATTCTCCACACTGAATTCTGAGAGTTTTGACAAAAATGTCCTAAACTTGCCTGGTAGCTGTTGATGCTGACCTCCACATAACACACCAGGCGAGATTCTCTGGAAAGATTTCCAAGTGTAGTAGCAAGCGGGAACTACCACGAGCTTCCGGCACTTGACCCAGCAAGGCCGGCAGCTATTCAACATTAATTGCTCCCCTTAATGAGGTCCCATGGGATTCTCGCTGTAAATGAAGGCTCACCAGCTGATTTGCCGGCACCTTGCTCGCTAGTCCCCCCTTCCCCCCGCTAACAAGGTTGAACAGCACTAAGCAGCACTTGCTCAGCCAAGCGCAGTCAGTCGAAATAATGGCGCTGAGAAGACCAGTCCCAAGATTCGGCAATGGAGACCTGGGTAGGCTCCCAGATGCGGTGGGAGAAGAGATGTCCTGTTCCCCCGCGGGTCCCGGATGGTGAGCCACAGGGCAGCCAGTGCTACCTGGGATGAGGTGGCGGTAGCTGTAAGCTCTGGGAGTGTGACCAAGAGAACTGGCCTCCAGTCCCAGAAAAACGTCAACGATCTATACCGGACAGCATGAGTGTCTAGACATCAACACCCCCCCCCTCCCCCCCCCCCCCAGCGACCTTTCTGACCCCACGCGCGCATCCCCCCCCCCGCAACTCTCCATGTGGCCCCCAACCCTCCTTTTATCCCCCCACTCCCTTCAACCCCCCCAACCCTTCCTTCACACCCACCCTCCCACCATTGTGAACCACGCGAGTGGCTAATGATACCCTCCCATGTCTCCTTAGGATACGCTCTCGCACAACCGTCAGGAGAGGGCCCAGACTGGCGGAGGCATGCCGGACTTAAGAATCCCCACCTCATTCAAGGAGTGGGCCCTGGGGATGACTAGGGTGGCCAAGGACAGGCGGTCACCCAGGCAGAGGTTGGCAGAAGCCACAGAGGTGAGGAACCACCAGGCCCCACCCAGAGGACCTGTCAAATCTGAGTAGTTATTGCCTTAATGACTGACCCACTCCTCTCACTGAACACATGTCCATTCTCTCACAGGTCCTCCAGCTGGTGGCGCCGGCCATCCGGGTGGCCCCTTCTCCAGCCTCATAGGAGACCACCTTCATGATGAGCTCTGAGGAAGACACGATCAAGGCGTCACAGCTGTCACCCGCTCCCTCCACCAGCACAGATACTGACACCTCGGTGGGGAACGCTAGTGGCCAGGCATCAGGGGCACAATCTGGTGAGCCTGGTGATGTGTTGGGTAGGCTGGGTCGATGTGGACCGCACTTGATGCAGTGTAGCGAGAGATAGACCTCCAACACTTGATAACATGCTACCCGATTTTATTTAACATCTAAACTATTATACATGTTCAACTGTGGGTTGACACTATGCTGACTTGCCTGGAGACCTGATACTAGCCTAACCAGACTTACTAGCTACTATATGGTATTTGCACTGGCCAGCTCACTAACTCTGACTGTCTCAGAAGCTGGGTCCCGAGAGAGAGCGGGAAAACTGGTGCCCTCTGGCTTTATAGTGGTAGTGTCCTGTCTGGTGATTGGCTGCTCTGTTCTGTGTGCTTACTGGTCAACCTGTGTGTCAATCACTCCCTGTCTGCATTCCATTATATACATAGATGTATATTATGACACCTGGGGGATCTAGGCAAGTCACTGCGAGTGGAGCTGTAGGAGAACAGGTCCAGGCGGCAGAATCTGCAAATTGTGGGTCTGTCAGAGGGTGTGGAAGGAACAAGTGCCACAAAGTATATGTCGAGGATTCTGGCTGGGTTGGTGGAGGCGAGGGTGTTTGACAAGGCCCCAGAGGTGGACCGGGCCCACTCAGCAGAGGCCGAGGGCGAGGGAGCTGCTGCGAGCGATGATCACGCTAATCCGTTGGAAGGAACCATTGGAGTGTGGGCTGTATAGATCAATTTTGTTGTTGAATACGGACGTGAAAGTGTTGGCGAAGTTGTTTGTGGGGAGGATGCTAGGATCTGTGCCAGGAGTGGTATCTGACGATCAAACGGGTTTTGTAAAGGGCCGGCAACTCTCTAGCAACATCAGGAGGCTGTTAAATGTGGTTATGACTCCGTCAGGGGAGGTGAATGCCGGAGGTGATTGTTTTTATTGATGCGGAGAAGGCATTCGATCGGGTGGAGTTTAGGTATTTATTTGAAATTTTGGGTTGGTTTGGGTTTCGCCCAAAGTTTGTGGCATGGGTGCGGCTGTTGTATGTCGCCCTGGTGGCACATGTATGTACAAATGAAATGAGTTCACAGAGGAATGAGACAGGGGTGTCCCTTGCCGCGCTGGCAATAGAGCCCTTGGCAATGGCCCTCAGAAGGTCGGTGGAGTGGCAGGAGATTGTGAGCGGGAACAAGGAACACCGGGTGTCATTTGTGGACAACCTGTTTTTGTTTGTGTCGGACCCATTGGAGAGTATGGGTAGGATCATGGGAATATTGGAGAGGTTTGGGGCCTTCGAGTATAGGTTAAATGTTGGGAAAAGTGAAATGTTTCCCGTGAATGTGGTGGGGTGGAGGGGCCAACTTGGAGGCGTTGCCTTTTAAGGTAGCTAGGGAAAAATTTAGGCATTTGGGGATTCAGGTGACAAGGGAATGGACTACGATGCACAAGTGGAATTTAGTGAAGGAGTTTAGGGGGGATTTTGAGAGATGGGATACACTACACCTGACATTGTCTATATGGACTTCAGTAAGGCCTTTGACAAGGTCCCTCATGGTAGACTAGTACAAAAGGTGAAGTCACACGGAATCAGGGGTGAGCTGGCAAGGTGGATACAGGACTGGCTAGGTCATAGAAGGCAGAGAGTAGCAATGGAAGGATGCTTTTCTAATTGGAGGGCTGTGACTAGTGGTGCTCCACATGGATCAATGCTGGGACCTTTGCTGTTTGTCGTATATATAAATTATTTGGAGGAAAATGTAACTGGTCTGATTAGTAAGTTTGCAGACGACACAAAGGTTGGTAGAATTGCAGATAGCGATGACTGTCAGAGGATACAGCAGGATTTAGATTGTTTGGAGACTTGGGCGGAGAGATGGCAGATGGAGTTTAATCGGGACAAATGTGAGGTAATGCATTTTGGAAGGTCTAAAGCAGGTAGGGAATATACAGTGAATGGTAGAACCCTCAAGAGTATTGAAAGTCAGAGAGATCTAGGTGTACAGGTCCACAGGTCACTGAAAGGGGCATCACAGGTGGAGAAGGTAGTCAAGAAGGCATACAGCATGTTTGCCTTCATTGGCCGGGGCATTGAGTATAAGAAGTGGCGTCATGTTGCAGCTGTATAGAACCTTAGTTAGGCCACACTTGGAGTATAGTGTTCAATTCTGGTCACCACACTACCAGAAGGATGTGGAGGCTTTGGAGCGGGTGCAGAAGAGATTTACCAGACTGTTGCCTGGTATGGAGGGCATTAGCTATGAGGAGCGGTTGAATAAACTCGGTTTGTTCTCACTGGAATGACGGAGGTTGAGGGACGACCTGATAGAGGTCTACAAAATTATGAGGGGCATAGACAGAGTGGATAGTCAGAAGCTTTTCCCCAGGGTAGAGGGGTCAATTACTAGGGGGCATAGGTTTAAGGTGAGAGGGGCAAGGTTTAGAGTAGATATACGAGGCAAGTTTTTTACGCAGAGGGTAGTGGGTGCCTGGAACTCGCTACCGGAGGAGGTGGTGGAAGCAGGGACGATAGTGACATTTAAGGGGCATCTTGACAAATACATGAATAGGATGGGAATAGAGGGATACGGACCCAGGAAGTGTAGAAGATTTTAGTTTAGACCGGCAGCATGGTGGGCACGGGCTTGGAGGGCCGAAGGGCCTGTTCCTGTGCTGTACATTTCTTTGTTCTTTGTTCTTTGGTAAGGAGGGTGCAGCTGACAAAGATGAATGTGCTGCCATGGTTCCTGTTTGTTTTCCAGACCCACCCGATCTTTCTCCCTGAAGCCTTCTTCCGGAGGTTGAAGACAGTGATTTCCAAATTCATATAGGCAGGGAAGCTCCTGCGGTTAAAAAGGGCTCTGTTGCAGAGGCAGAGACAGAAAGGGGGGTTGGTACTGCCGACCTATTATTGGGCAGCGAGTGTGGAGAAGGTGAGCCGATGGGAGTGTGTGGGCGGGGGGGGGAAGGGGGGCAGCAGTGGGGGACAGGATGGAGGAGGAGTCCTGCAAGTGATCCAGTTTGAGGGCTATGATGACAGCTCCCCTGCCATTAAGCTCCGGGGAAGTATAAGGGGAGTTCGGTAGTACAGTCGAAGGTCAGGGTGTGGAACCAGCTGAGGAGACATTTTAAGTTGGAACGGATGTCGGTGTTGACGCCACTGTGCAGGAACCACAGGTTTAAACCGGGGGAGATGGATGGGATGTATGTGAAAAGGAGGGAGGCGGGTTGAAGAGGGTGAGGGAGTTGCACATGGAAGGGAAGTTTGTGGGACTGGATGAGTTGCGGGAGAGGTTTGAGTTACCAAGGGGGAGTGAATTCAGTTATATGCTGGTGAGGGACTTTGCACGAAAAGTGTGGAAGGCGTTTCCCAGATGGTTGGAATACACTTTATTGGAGCAACTGCTGCTCCCAGATGAGTTTGGGGAGAGTGGGATTTACGGGTGGTTGGGGGAGCAGGTGGAGAGGATCAAGAACAAATGGGAGGAGGAGTTACGGGGGGAAATAGGTTGGGGACTGTGGTGTGAGGTGATGCGGAGGGTGATCACAATCTCTTCCTGCACGAGGATGAGCTTGATCCAGTTTAAGATGGCGCATAAGGTACAGATGACTCGGCGAGGATGCGTGTGTTCTTTCAGGGATTGGCTGATGTGTGTGAGAGGTGTGGGCGGGGGCCGACGAACCATGCGCATATTGCGAGAAGTCAGAGAAATACTGGGTAATGGTATTTGGGACGCTGTCCAATATTGTGGGGATGGAGGTCAGGCCGGGCCCAAAGGTGGCAATCTTTGGGGTATTGGAAGTGCCGGAGCTTCTGAAGGGGAAGGGGGCTGATGTTGTGGCCTTCGCCTCTCTAATTGCCCGGCGAACGATCCTGTTAAATTGGAGGTCGGATATCCCGCCGAGGGTGGCGGCCTAGCTGGTGGACTTGTACGATTTTCTCCAGCTGGATAAGATTAAATTTGAGTTGAGGGGGGTTTTGCAGAGGGTTTAGAGATGCGGTGGGAGTTGTTCATAAGATGTTTGAGGAACTGTTCGTCGTGGAGAGGGGGAGGGGGTACAAATTGTGCAAACTGTGGACTGTGATTCTGTGGAGTGTGTATTTTATACGTTGCTGTTTCCTTTACACATGTTTGGAACAAAGTACATTAAAAAAAAAATCGAGTAATAGCTTATGGTCCATAATAATAGTGAAATGGCGACCGTAAACATACTGCCAATTTTTTTTTACTGCATAGACCACCGCCAGATCCTTCTTTTCGATCTGCGTATATTCCTGTTCCACCTCAGTCAATATCAGAGAGGCAAAAACAGTTAACCCTTCACTCACCGTTATCCATCCGGTGTGACAGGATGGCCCCAATACCATAAGGTGATGCATCGCACGTGACGAGTAATGGTTTTGAAGTGGGAAATGGTTCAAAAGGGCACTTGGCACAGAAGGTGGCTGCCTGACACACAAGATGGAGACACAGAGAATAAAGCAGACATAACTGATGCCTGGAGTCCAGCGGGGTGCCAGTAGAACAGATAGGAACAGATCCAGGACAAAGGAAGCCAGACAGGAAGATTAAGAAATACATAAATGCGGGACACCACTTGAATAAAGCTGACTTCAGCCAAGGGGTACACAATGATATGCTAATACGAATATCTTGGGCCATTTCCTAAAACAAAGGGACAATCGATACTACCTTCCTGCTGCTGCCTGTAACCTGTTAAACCTCTTTGACTGTGGCCATGTGTAAATGGCAAAATGCTTACAAATAGCGATGTACAATATATAAAATGTTTAAAGATAACAAGGTGATAATTGTTTTGTATCTGGGCTCATTGTGAACCCGAAGTATGTACGCTTTCTCCCGAAGCTTCGTGTAACAATAAAACTGCATTTATCTGATCACAGCAAGTCTGCCTCTTGAAGTGGTTGATTTTTCCCACAACAGTTTGGTGGGATTGTCGTGGGTCAGTTATCCAGAAGACAATAAATACCTCTTCACCTGCAGAAAAGCTGTTTCCTGCAGCTTCCTCCATGCACATGCCTGATTCTTCTTCAAAGGGAGATGTAACGCGGCCAACAGGGTCACAAGGTTCGGGATGAAGTAGTTAACAAGTCCTAAACCTGATCAAAGTTCTGAGATGGCCATCAGGGTGGAGGGCTGCTGAATGGCTCGCACCTTGTATGCGACGGGATGTAAGCCTTCGTGGTCCACCCAGTAACCAAGGAGGTCCACCTCCCTTTCATTGAAGACACATTTTGTCCATAGGAAGCAGATAGCAGACTCAGAGAAATGTTTCAGTACCAACTCAAGGTTCTCCAGATGCTTTCGTTCGGTTGCTCCCGTGATCAGCACGTCATCTAAATGAACCGCCATGCGCAGCAGCACCATCAGGATGTTATCCATTACTCATTGAAATATAGCACAGGCCGAGGACACACTAAAGGCAGCCAGGTGTACTCATCCAGTCCTCTGTGTATTTATTCTAACATATTTCTGGGAGGCCGCATACAACTCAAGCTGTAAATACACGTGGCTCATGTCGAACTTAGTGAACGAACCTCCACCCTTCAGCTTTGCGTAAAGATCTTCAATGCGGGGCATGGGCTAGCGATCTAACCTTGAAGCCGAATTCAGGGTGAGCTTATAGCATAATTGGACTGTCTTGTCTGGCTTTAATAACCACCAGCGCTGCCTAGTCTGTGAAACTAACGGGCCTGATAATACCCAGACTTTCCAACCGACTGAGTTTGGTTTCTACTTTTTCCAACAACTCATCGGGGTCTGGGCATGCCCGGAAGTACTGAGGTTCGGCTCCCGAGTCGACATGAATTCACACTACAGCCCTTTTATCTTCCCCAGTCCGATTGAAATTCTTGCCCAGCACTTTGTTTAAGCCCCCGGACCCTGTCTGGAAGATGCGTTCCCAATTTAGTTGTAAATGGCTCAACTAATCACGGCCCAACCAACTGGGGGCTTGCCCCGGACCACAGTAAGTGGGAGGCATGCCGATTGGTGACCAAAAACCATCAGCATCATTATGGGACCTGCAATGTCCAATGGCTCACCAGTGTAGGTGGCCAACCTAGTCTTGGTATTGCATTAATCAAGGAATACAAATTCTGTATTCCTTGATAAATGCAGTCAAACGTACTCTGCCCCACAATGCAAACCGCTGCACCAATGTCCAGTTGCATGTCCAGTAAATGCGCGGTCACCTGCACCACAATCCTTATGGAGCCACTCGAAGCACCACCATGCAATTTACCTGCATGCAGATCTCCTTCAGGCTCATCCAGGTGGAAGTTATGGGCTCTAGACTGACGCCTACCGCTTACCGATGCACCTGGATCCTTGGTTGGCCTGTTATTTGCACTCTGACCTGGGCTGGCGACTACACACCCTGCAATGACCTGCCTCGCCCTCAGTGGATTCCGGTGAAGTTTCCAGTTGGGACGACTCAACCTTTGCCAACAGGCCAGGACTCTATGGCGCTCAATCCAAGGCAAGGTAGCGGCTGGAGAGGGGTCCTGTGCAGGAGGGGATGCGATCCAAGGCGTTTACTTCCATGCCTTGTACTTACTGCATCCCTCGCTCTGTGCTTTCCCGGGGAAGCAAACTTTGTATGACTTCTTGTAGATTCAAGGAATGTTCGGCCAATGGTTTCTTTTGTGTGGCTGCATTGTTAATGCCGCAAACTAGACGGTCTTGCAGCATTCCCTGTCAGGCACTGCCATATTCGCAAACTCGGTAATTTTGCACAACCTGGACAACTGCTTGGTGAAGGATTCACCCGGGGTCCTCTCCATGCTATTAAAATGATACCACTGTATGGTAACAGATGGAGTTGGGTTAAACTAGAGCGACTAGTTGGTCGAAGGTTTGAGTGTCAGGTGCCACAGGCATTCAGCAAGATGACTGTCTGGCGATCATCCTCCATGATATTGTTTGTCCTGAAAAAGTATTCACTCCACATATGATTCCAATCTTACAAGCTGGCGTCAAAGGCATCTAATCTCCGAAAAGAGGCATAATGAAGAGAAAAATTCCAACTTTTATTCAACGGGGACCGGAAGGTGGCTTATCCCATCTTCATCACCAGTTTTGTAGGGCCACAAAGGAGTCCACATCGAGAAAAGTAGGACGTGATCTACCAGCCACGTTGTGCCCGGCTGGGAGTGCGACATGGCCGGCATATGCAGGGAGAAGCCTACTGGCAACCACGACGCCTCATGGGATCTACCCAAGGAGGTGTAACCAGAATCCCGCCCACTACGGGCAGACCAGGCCGCACACATTTAAGTAGTTTTTAAACGTACTTAAGTGTACTTATCCGGGTTCTACTAGCCTCTTGGGATCTACCGGCCTCCCCAGGGAGGCCTCAGCCAGGTGCCGTTCCTTATTGGTCCACAGAAATGTGGATCAGGTGGAACTGCACACAGGAGTCTCCTGGGCTATTGGAGACCCCTGGGTGCTCAGGGACAGTGCAAGGTGGGCCCCTGGCTTTCCTCCTTGGCAATTCTTGGCTAGCACCTTGGCACTGCCACCCTGGCACTGCCAGAGTCCACAGGTGGCATCGAAAAGCCATCAGGGGCATTCCTAGGGTGTCGGGGTGGCAGTGCAAGGGTGCCATGGTGGCACTGCCAAGGGTCAGGGGCTGAGGGTGCCATGCTCATGAAAGGAGGGTGGGGGAGGATATGAAGGGGGGTGCAGTGCAGGTAGGTAAAGGCCTCTGAGAGGTTGGGGAGGTTAAGGGTGGATGGCCTGGAAGGGGGGTGCCTGAAGAGGAGGCGCTCAGGGACTCCATAGCAGGGAGTCTTTACTGGGGGGGGCATGCGTGTGGGCAGTGACATTGTCCGTGGGTTGGAGGCCCTCGTGCTCACTTAGAGATCAGGGCACCCTTTCAAAATCTGAGGAACCTGTCGGGCCAGTGAGTTCAGCTCCCAGTGATGAAAATTATACTAAGCGTGAGCTAAACCAGTGAGAAATTCTCCAGGGCCCATAAAAGTGAGTAAGGGCATGATTTAATGGCCACCTTGTGCTTAAGCGAGAGTACGTCAAGGCCTTTAGATTGCGCGAGAGGCCAAAAATGAGAACTGAGGCGGGCTCCAATCGGTTTGCGATCTAACTGGCCCGCTCCCGTTGGCGAAATCAGGAACGCGCTCTAGCACGGCGATAAACCAACAATCACCACTTATGGTCAATCTCCATGCAAGTAACTGGAGTGATACCCTATCTAACGGCCTCCCCTGGTCTAACCGCCTCTCCAGGAAGTGGAGCTGATTAGTACTCCCTTTTAAAAACATGAAGCTGGAGGAAGGGCTGAAGTGGGGATCCAAGGAAAGTAGTAGCCATCTTTGCTCGTGGGCAATGAGCCCTGAGACAGTGGGGTTGTTGCCCTGGTGCTCGGAGGGGGAGGGATGGGGGAGACCTCGAGGGAGAGTTTCGGTGGGGGTGGCCTGCCATTGGTGGTGGGGTGTGCAGAGCCGGGGGGGGGGGGTAAGGGTGTGTGTGAGGGGGGGTTGTCTCAGCGCCCGCGGGTGTCACTACAAAGCCAACATTCCCAGGGCGCCGGGTTGGCAGTGCAAAGGGTCAGGGGCTGAGGGGGCCATGTCCATGAGGGTGGGGGAAGATATGAAGGGGGGGTGCAGTGCAATGAGGTCACGGATGCTCAGTTTGTCCGGGCGGAAAACTACATCAACTTTGACACGGACCAAGCCCAACAGGATGCCCGGACAGCAAGTTACTCTGCGATCGGCAGGATGCCCCAGGTCCAAGTGGTACTGAATGGCGCGCATTTCGCTTTGCTCTCACCGGGCCGCCTGGGAGTGCCCTACATTAACAGAACATCCAGCTCATGTACGACTACCACATGAAGATCATGTATGTGTGTGCACACTTCCCAGGGAGTGTGCGCGACAGCTACACACTGGCATAGTCAGACATCCCTAGCCTCTTTGAGGACCATCCTAGGATGGCCAGTTGGCATTTGGGGAAGATAGATACCTGCTGAGTATCTGGCTAATGAAGCCAGTATGGAGGCCAGTGACCAATGCGTAGACCCGATACAACTAGGCCCATTGAGTGGTGCATTGGACTCCTCAAAATGCGTTCCGATGCCTCGATTGCTCTGGTGGTGCACTGCAGTGCACACCCCGAGTGCCATCCGTCTTGTGATGGCCTGCTGTACCCTCCAGAACCTGGCTTATCTGCGGGGCGACATGTTGGAGGTGCAGGGGGAGGAACATGTGGCCACCTACGTGGGGGAGGAGGCGGACGAGGAGGCACCAGGCCCGGCTGGCTGGAGGACGAGCCAGGAGAGGACCTGCAGGATCAGCCAGAGGATAGAGGGCAGTCGGCAGCAGCGAGGGCCCGGCAAGCCTGGGATAGAGGATGATGATGACCAGCTCTGCGATGGGCTTTGTTGCTCCACATCATTCGATAACGTCTGACTCCTGCCCAGGGTAGCATTTTCTACCATCTGCCTGATTGATTCCATACATGCGAGGGCCATTCTGTCACATGGTCCCATCGAACCATTAAGGTGGCGGAGGTGGGGACGAGGAGGTTGTGAGGGAGGGAGGCTGGACCGGCTGATGTGTGGTGGTTGATCTGGGGGCCCCTGGTATCCACCACCAATGGCCACCCATTCCACACCCCCCCCCCCCTACCCAGTGGCCTCTCTGCAGCCAGCCCAGCCCAACCCTCACACCTTTGTGACAGAGCACTAAGGCAGGTTGGTGCACTCCCTCTATAGTAAGAACATCTTTCCTCAGATAAGGAGACCAAAACTGCACACAATGCTTCAGGTGTGGTCTCACCAAGACCTTGTATAATTATATCAAGATATCCCTGCTCCTGTACTTGAATCCCCTTGCTATGAAGTCCAACAGCCCATTTGCCTTCTTTACCATCTGCTGCACCTGCATGCTCGCCTTCAGCAACTGGTGTACGGGGACACCCAGGTCTCGTTGTAAATTCCCCTCTCTCAATTTATAGCCATTCAGATAATAACCATCTTCCTGTTTTTGTCAGAAAAGTTGATAAACTTACATTTATCCACATTATACTGCAGCTCCATGCATTTTCCCACTCACTTAACTTGTCCAAATCACACTGAAGCATCCTCCTCACAGCTCACCCTTCCACCCAATTTTGTGTCATCTGCAAATGTGGATATATTATATTTTGTTCCCTCACCTAAATCATTAATCTATAAATTGTGAATAGCTAGGGTCCCAGCACCCATCCCTGCAGTATCCTATTAATCACTGCCTGTCATTTAGAAAAGGATTAATTTATTCCTACTCATTGTTTCTAATCTGTCAACCAGTTTTCTGTCCATCTCAATACACTACCCCTAATTCCATATGCTTTAATTTTACACGATAATACCTTGGGCGAGATGCTCCACTCCTGCATCGGTTGGGAGAATCGCCTGGGCCGCCAAAATTTCCCGGGACGCCAGTCCGACGTCCTCCCGCGATTCTCCCAAGCGGCGGGAACGGCCCCGTCGGGTTCCGCGGGCCGCAGGCGGGAGAATCGCCGGAGACACCCAAAATGGTGATTCTCCGGCACCCCCGCTATTCTCAGGTCCGGATGGGCCGAGCGGCCAGGCCAAAATGGCAGTTTCCCCTGGCGCCATCCACACCTGGTCGCTGCCGTCGGGAACAGCGCGGGAACGCTGGGGGGGGGGCAGCCTGCGGGGGGGGGGGGAGGGGGGATCCTGCACCGGGGGGTACCTCAAATGTGGGATGGCCCGCGATCGGTGCCCACCGATCGTCGGGCCGTCCTATCTGAAGGAGGACCTCCTTTCTTTTGCGGCCCTGCAAGATCCGTCCGCCATCTTCTTGCGGGGCGGACTCAGAGAGGACGGCAACCACGCATGTGCGGGTGACTCCAGTTATGCGGCGCCGGCCGCGTCATGTATGCGGCGCCGCCTTTACGCGGCGACAAGGCCTGGCGCATGTAGATGACCCGGCCCCTATCCTAGCCCATTGTCGGGGCCTGAATCGGTCGGGATAGGGGCCATTTCGCGCCGTCGTGAACCTCGACGGCGTTTACGACGGCGTGGGCACTTTGGCGCGGGAGTAGAGAATCCCGCCCCTTATGTGGGACTTTGTTGAAAATCTTCTGAAAGTCCAAATAAACCACAACCACAGGCTCCCCCTCATCAACTCTGCTAGTTACATCCTTGACAAATTCCAGTAGATTTGTCAAGCATGATTTCCCTTTCGTAAATCCATGCTGACTCTGTCCAATTTGTTTGCACATGTTTGACTATTAAATCTTTTATAATGGACTCCAGGGGCGAGATTCACCGACCCCCCCCCGCCGGGTCGGAGAATCGCCAGGGGCTGGCGTGAATCCCGCCCCCGCCGGTTGCCGCATTCTCCGGCACGGGAGATTCTGCGGGGGCGGGAATCACGCCGCGCCGGTTGGCGCCCCCCCCCCGCGATTCTCCAGCCCGGCTGCTAGAATGCCTGTCCCGCCGGCGTGGATTAAACCACCTACCTTACTGGTGGGACAAGGCGGCGCGGGCAGGCTCCGGGGTCCTGGGGGGGCGTGGGGCGATCTGGCCCCGGGGGGGGTGACCCCACGGTGGCCTGGCCCGCGATCGGGACCCACCGATCCGCGGGCAGGCCTGTGCCGTGGGGGCACTCTTTTCCTTCCACCTTCGCCACCGTCTCCACCATGGCGGAGGCGGAAGAGACTCCCTCCACAGCGCATGCGCGGGGATGCCGTGAGCGGCCGCTAACGCTCCCGCGCAAATGCCGCCCGGCAATGTCATTTCCGCGCCAGCTGGTGGGGCACTTCCGCCAGCTGGCGGTGCGGAAATCAGTCCGCCTCACTCCTAGCCCCTCAAGGTTAGGGCTCGGCCGGTCAAGGGGCAGAGGATTCCGCACCTTTGGGGCGGCGCGATGCCCAACTGATTTGCGCCATCATCCCGTGATCTTGCCCCACAACTGACGTCAGGCTGACTCGTCTATAATTCTCTGTTTTCCCTCTGCATCCATAATTAAATAATGGGGCTACATTAGCTACCCTCCAATCTGTAGAAACTGTGTCAGAATCTATAGAATTTTGGAAGATGACAACCAATGCACCCACTATTTCTAGGGCCACTTCCTTAAGTACTCTGGGGTGTAGATTATCAGGCTCTGGGGATTTATCGGCCTTCAATCCCATCAAATTCCGCAAAACCATTTTCCTACTAATACTGATTTCTTTCAGTTGTTCCCTCTCACTAACCCTGTGTTCCCCAACATTTCTGGTATGTTATTTGTGTCCTCCTTTGTGAAGACAGAACTAAAGTCTACATTTATTTGGTCAGCCTTTTCTTTCTCCCCATTATCAATTCCCCTGTTTCTGACTGTAAGGGACTACATTTGTCTTCACCAATCTTTTTCTCTTCACATACCTATAGAAACTTTTACAGTCAGTTTGTATGATCCACACAAGCTTACTCTTGCATTCTATCTTCCTCTTCTTAATCAATCCCTTGATCCTCCTTTGCTGAATTCTAACTGCACCCATCCCTCAGGTCTGTTGTATTTCTCTAGCCAATTTGTATCTTCCTTGAATCTAATATTGTCCCTAATTTCCCTTGTATGCCATGATTTGGGCACATTTTCATTTCCTGTTTTACTTCTGAGCCAGACAGGAATAAATAATTGTTGTTGACATCTTTGAAGGTTTGCCAACGTCATCCCTTTAAGTAACCTTTTCAAATCCATCATAGCCAACTCGCGTCTCATGCCACCATAGTGTCCTTTATTAAGATTCAGGACCCTCGTCTCTGAATCACCTACATCACACTCCATCTTGAAGAATTCTATCATGTTATGGTTGCTCATCCCAAGGGGCCTCCAACAACTTGATTATCAAGTACTACTTTCTCAATACACAATAGCCAGTCGAGTATGGCCAGTTCTCTAGTTGGTTCCTCAATGCATTGATCCATAAAACCATCCCCTATACATTGCAAGAAGTCCTCCTGATTGTTAATAATTCGATTTTCCCAATCTATATGCAGATTAAAGTCACCTGTAATGACAGATGTTCCTTTATTGCATGTGTGTCTAATTTCCTGTTTAATACCATTCCCAATATTATGATCCCAGACCACACCCCAAAAGTGACTGGACCGAAACCCCAATATTTTAGTTCATTTGAAAGGCTGTGCAGAAAGAATGATTTGCTCTAGGAGTGATTGGATGAAGAAATAGAGCTTGGTTATTTTTAGCACATTCTAAAGTTATTTTTAGTTTTGTCACATGTTGCAGTCATGATAAAGCATCAGCAATCAGATTTTCTTTTGGCAAGACCCTCGCATAAGTTCAGTCTGAGTAGTCCTGGCATTATCATGCAGATAGGTGATCTCTGTGATAGCTTGCAGCAATTTTTCTAAAGCTGCTTGAAGACGGGTTCCCACAGTTAGTACAAGCTCTTCAGCCTCTGGATCCAGTTTTCCACCACTGAAGATGCTTTCTTTGAAAGCATCCCTCCTGACCAAATAGAAGTATCATCATCTCCTGTGTCACTATCATGACAGGAATTTGATTGCTCTTTGAGCACCACAGTTCCTGCATTTTCTTTCATTCATTGCAACCTGTTGTCTTGTGATTAATTCCCTTTCTTGTTGAAGTTACATAGAACATAGAACCTACAGTGCAGAAGGAGGCCATTTGGCCCATCGAGTCTGCACCAACCCTCTGAAAGACCACTCTACCAAGCGCACTTCCCCATCCTATCCCTGTAACCCCACCTAACCTACACATCTTTAGACACTAAGGGGCAATTTCGAATGGCCAATCCACTTAACCTTCACATCTTTGGACTGTGGGAGGAAACCGGAGCTCCCGTAGGAAACCCACACAGACATGAAGAGTATGTGCAAACTCCACACAATTGCCCAAGACTGGAATTGAACCGGAGTCCCTGGTGCTGTGAGGCAGCAGTGCTAACCATTGCACCACCATGCTGCCCTTTTGTTGCTGTCACTCCTCTTCTAGCTCATTTAGATGACTGTTGGTATGCTGGAGTTCCTGTGCAATTTGATGCTGAATTTCAGTTTTCTCCCGAATCTGTCTTTCCAAGATTTCTTTCTTACTGATACCTTCTTCTAGATAATTCTCCAATGCCAGTTGCTCCCTAGCCTTCAGCTCTTCATTAACTCTGTCCAGAATTTACGTATATCAACCATCTCCGTTTGTATCTGTGCTAACTTTAATGGATTGGGCCTTTATGGATGTTGTTCAATGGGAATAACATTTCCTGTATTACATCATGCATAATTACTTTCATACTTCCCAATTTATTGCCATATACAGTTCTATGTGACTGTAATAACATTTTTAGGTCATTTTGATTTCCCCCCCGGAAGGCAACTCAATAATTTATCCCAATTTTTTAATACTTCTTCATTATTCAATTTAATTTGAGGAATGTCAAATTCAGAATCATCTGGAATTAATGCTTTGTCCTGAGCTACAATGACTAACACTTCCTCCTTCTTTCCTTCTCTATCAAAATATCTTTTGAGCATACTGTGAGTTTTTATCAAATAATTAATCTCACTCAATTTTCTTTCAATTTGATAATGCCCACTAAATCTTACTTTTAATGGTCACCTTCCATTGGTAACAATACAATACTTTCTCCGCACTAACAAAACTACACATTTTTGATTTCTTATTTGCCTCTTTTTTCATTACCTGTTGTGACAATTTTAAATGTTTCCTAGCCAATTCACCAGCCCTTGTTAATCTCTCCTTTAAGTTTGACACACAGTCCAATAACATAGTCTCTGACCGCTGCCTCACTAATTTCTCTTTGATCAATTTAAGTGGTTCTCTCACCTCATGACCAAAAATCAATTCCAATTGACTGAACTTAGTTCATTAGTGCAGCCCTAATTGCAAACAGTATAAATGGAATTCCTTTATCTCTGGATAATCCTGGTTATAGGCCCTCAACACGGTCTTCAGAATTTGATGCCATTTTTCTAATGCCCCTTGTGATTCTGGATGTTACGCTGTTGAGTTAAATTGCTTGTTCCTAAGCTATCCAAAACTTCCTTGAATAACTTCGACATAAAATGATTCCTGATCTGATTGAATTTCTTTTGGTAGTCCATATCTAATAAACCATTTGGTTAACCCCTCTACAACCCTCTTAGATGTTATGTTTCTTAATAAAATTGCCTCTGGAAACCCAGTATGGTCCATTATGGTCAACAGGTACTGATTCCCTCTTTTGATTTTAAGCAGGGGTTCCATGCAATCGATTTGGACCACAGGAAAAGGTACCTCAAATGCTGGAATGATATTAAAGGTGCTGGTTTGATTACCGCTTGAGGTTTCCCTATTCCTGACATGCGTGACATATGGAAAAAAATCAACTACATTCTTATGCAGTGCAGGCCAATAAAAGCATTTCTGTTTGCTTGAGTTTTCCTTACTGCGAAATGACCCCCTATTGGAACCTCATGCACTACCTCAAAACTTCCTTTCTATAATCCACAGGAAATACCACTTGATGAATTTCTTCCCATTTCTCATCTGCTTGAAAATACTGTAAAGGTCTCCATTTTCTCATTAATACATTATTTCTAATGTAATAACACTCTGGTATATTTCCATATCTTAATTCTGATATAACTGCATTATCTCTGAATCTTTTTGTTGTAATTCAATCAACTTGCTTGAATTAAAAATATCCGCTTCATCCACCACCTGCTCTTGTTCTTGACTAACCATCTGATCAAACATGGTTTCTGACAACTGAACCTCAACCTCCCTATCGGTACTCCTCAAGTTCTCTTCCTCCTGTCTCAACTATTTTGGGATCTGGTTACCACATAATCAGGAACACACCCAGATATACTTCTTGCAACATCTCAATTGTTTGACTTTCCACTGGCTTTTCAAACCACAGTAGGTTGTACTCCCACCTGCGACCCAGCTATAATATTATCTAGGATAAATTGTACCCCAAAAAAGGTAATTTTTCATTTACTCTTACAACCACTTCACCATTTTTCACTGAGCTCTCTAACCTTACCTTACTGCTCTCACCACTAATTCCACATATTACCACCTTCTCTGGCAATATTCCAAACAACATATCTCCTTATCTTTCACTTTTAAAGATTGGCTTCCTCCTGTATCCCTTTATGTTTGCATGTTCTTACCTCCTCCCCCTTGTACACATGAGTAAACCTTACCCTCACAAAGAAAATCCTTCAAAAGTTCTGGTCCCTGCTTTTGCACCAACTTCTGAACAGGTTGTGCATTCTGTTGCACCTCTTCCACTGGGACAATGATTTTTCCTCCCACTTTAGTAAACCTTACTGGCTTATCCTGTTTTACTGAGTCTGTCTTCCCAGTACTTTCCTTAAGCTACTGTAAGGATTCCCATGTGTATTACATGTTTTCCCTGTGCAATTCCTTTATGTTCTGTTATGCTGGCTTCTACAGTACTTCAACCTTTGCTTTTAGACCACATTAAGGCCTCGTGGAAGTTGCTGCTCTGGTATTTACCTGAGACAAGCTGTTGATCAGTCTGCTGAAGCTGACAACAGATAAGAAACTGAACAGACCCAAAGTACATCTTCCGTGGAGAAGGCCCCGGTTAGCACAAGTTAAAGTGTCTCCTTAAAGGGGATCCCACAGTCTAAGAGTCGGGCCTGAAGGTTGCAGCCAGAAGATCCAAACCAACTGGTGGTTTCAGCACTCTGCGTCCCGAGAAGATAGCTGACGACAGAGACTACAACCTCAGCAGTGAAGACACCTATCTCCCGCCCCCTTTTAATCTCCATTATTTTGATCCTTCCCTTACCGACTGTGTGTCTGTCTTATGTTTTTGCGTGTGTGTGTGGGTAGAGGGTGGCTCGGTGAAAGGGGGAATAATTAGATTATCAGACAATTATCTATTATCACCAATACATATTTGTCTCTTGTTATAGATAAACAGTTTTTTTGTGTTTTATTTATAAATCTGGTGCCTTAAATCATTGGAGTAGTCGAGGGTCAAAGATCTCAGAAACATTATACAAATTATTAGTTAATTCAGTTATGTTGGGACTCCCGGGCCTGTGGGGCTAGAATTGACCGCGCACACCCCCAGGGTGCTGTAACTCCACCAACACATCTTGGTAGTGTTGGTGTTGGTCACATGTCCAACTTTATTACAATGAAGCCACTTAAGTTTTCTTATCTCTCTACCACCACTTATGGCTTATCTAGCCATTTTACCTCTCTGTTCTTCCACATGAGTTATCACTACTGTGGGAAGTGAATCTTTAAATTCCTCTGAAATGATTATCTCCCATGCCTCATGCATTTGGTCTATTTTTTTGTCCACCTATCAGTTTGTTTAATTCTTTTGAATTCTATATAGGTCTGACCTGGTTCTTTTCTTAGATTTCGAAACATCTGTCTGTAGGCTTCTGTCACTAGTACGTATGCACTCAATATGGTTTTCCTCACCTCATCATAATCGACAGATACTCCTCTGAGAGTGATGCAGACACTTCAACAGTTCTACCTACCAACTTTGTTTGATCCAACACTACCCACATTTTCTTTGGCCAATTCAAGTGTTTAGCCACTTGCTCAAATGAAATGAAAAAGTCTTCCAAATCTTTCCCATCAAATCTTGGTAATGTTTGAATAGATTGATATATAACTCTACTAAGCTTTTGACTGGGAAGTATTTCTTCTTCCTCTTGATCTTGCTCAGCTTCTACCTTTAACTCCAACCTTTTAAATTGATTCTCCTTGACGTGCTGGTTTCTGTAGTTCAAACTCTCTCTTATTCTTTATCCCTTTCTTCCTATCCCTGATTAGCACCCAATTTTATCACGATCCCAGACCAGACCACAACACTGGCTAGGATACTGGACCGAAACCCCAATGTTTTATTTGAAAGACTGCAGAAAGAATGATTTGCTCCAGGAATGATTACATGAAGAAGTAAGACTTGGTAATTTTAAGTTCAACTGGCTGGAAATCTTCAAAATATCTGACAGTGTCGTGGTATGAAGATGCTTTCCACAAAGAATTGGGCTGCATTAAAGGCGTAAAAGCCAAGGTATATTCGACACCCAAATTCTTCAGAGCCAGACCAGTGCTATATGCATTGCATCAGAAGGTTGCAGCAGAGACAAAGAGATTGGAAGAACTGGATACAATCAAGCTGGCGATCTCTTTTTAAAAATAAATTTAGAGTACCCAACTCTGTTTTTTTCTAATAAAGGGCCAATTTGGCATGGCCAATTCACCTTACCTGCACATCTTTTTGGGCTATGGGAGTGAAACCCACACAGACACCGGGAGAATGTGCAAACTCCAAATGGACAGTAACCTGGGGCCGGGATCGAACCTGGGTCCTCAGCGCCATGAGGCAGCTGTGCTAACCACTGCGCCACTGTGCTTGCCACAAGCCTGCGATCTCTGATGTGGAGTGGACATGTCCAATTTTCAAAGTAGGCAACACCAATAGTCCCTGTCCTTAAAACTGATCGGTCGATAATTATTTGTGGGGACTACAAGCTGATCATAAATGAAACTGGCCAGGTCAATCGGTAGTGAATTCCCTGAATTGAAGACCTCTGCGCCAAGCTGCGGAGGGCCTCCCCTATTTAAAAATTGGACTCCTCGGTCATCCAAAGTTGGATGAGGAGTCTCAGAAGTTTGAACAATCAATACCGACTAAGACTTCTTCCAATGTACCAATTGTTAGTCATTCGTGGGCTTCCAGAGTCAATTGTTTTGGACAATGGCAAGCCCTTCACCTGCGATAATTTCCAGTGTTTCGAGAGAACAAATGGCATATGATACACAAGGACAGCTGCCGACCACCCAGCATCGAATGATCTGGCTGAGAGGGCCATTCAAACTTTCAAGAATGCCATGAGAAAACAATCTAATAAACCACACCGCCAGAAGTTGGCTAATTTGTTTTTTGTACAACTCAACCCCTCACTCAACCACAGGGCTCACACTGGCTGAGCTCCTCATGGGCCGTCGGTTGAGAACCCGACTGGAACTTGCATTTCCAAATTTGGTGGGGAGGGTGGTGGTGCATCAGGCCTCTGAAAGTCAGTGGTCAGAGCAGAGCGGTGACAGCTCACTCCAGGTTTGAGACCCGGTTTTGGTCTGACGGTTCACCTTGGTTAGAAAGACACGTTGTGGCCAGTCGGGGCCGGTGTCTTATGTGATTGATGTTAATGGGAAAACCGTAAAAAAGCACGTCAACCACCTGAGGATTTGAGGGGTGGGGATCTCTGATGTGGAGTGGACAGGTCCAGAGTGAATCGTGAATACTCTTGTAACAGTCCAGTCAAGGGAAGCCAGGGACTTCCATTTCTGTTCAACTTGCTTCAAAACCAGTGGGCTAGTTCGCCTATCGTCAAAGTGCTCCCTCCTGAGGTGGCACCAAATGTGGACCACTGGATCGTCCAAGAGTGGCAAGCAGTGGCTGGCTTCGGTAGTCCGGGAGGACCTCAGTCTCCAGGCCAATTGACTTTTTGATGGACTCTCTTTCCTTGGTTGTCCCTGTTAACCATTGTAACTTTTGTAATAGTTTTGGGGTGCTTTGTTAAGAGTCTTAAGAGGGGAGGGCTATGGTAGCATGGTCCCTTTAAGGGAGCGAGTTCCATGGACCACGTGACCAGTTTGGGGCCAATCACGTGGATGTGCCCAAACTCCAACCATTGGGGAGGTTGTGTGGGGCCCTGGGAGCAGGACCCTGGCAGTGTGGACCTGAGAGCTGAAGTGTTAAGATCTGTTGCATAGTGTTCTGTGCCAGTTATCTAACTGCCTTTGCCTTTTATCAGTAAACCCCTTTGTTTAATCACTAGAAGCCTCCAGTGCATGTCTCAAGCCACCACAGTTATACATGATAAAAATAGCTTAGCTGCTTAATTTTCAAAGATATTGATTCATCCAAAGATTTTTTCAAGACGAAAGCCAATAATCTAAAAGGAAGTACTGGCTCCTACAGTTAATCACAGCATTAACAAAGATATCAGCTTGGACAACTGTCACAATGTATCACACTCTTCTGTTGTAACAGGAAAATGTGTTAATATAAATGAATTCTGCAAAGTTCACATGGGCTATCTACCCATTCCTGCTATTTATTTCAAAAGGCAGAAGATACAACGCTGTCAGACTTTTCTGTTTGGGCTAAAACTGAAAGTAGTTCATGCTAATCCTATGAGAGTAAAAACACAGAAAGAAACATCAGTTCAGTGATTTGTTTTGTCATCTTCTTAGGTAGTCCCTTAGGATTGAGGTTGACTTGCTATGACTCTGATTCAAAATGTTCCTGAAATGATTGATACGTCAATTGCACAATCTGAAGACTCTGTTACATGTGGGGCATATGCTGCTTGAAAGATCAGGTAGATGGGTTGCTTGGAGGTTTCTGTGCTCTCTCTGATGCCTCAATTTCACCCCCGTGTGTCCTGAAGAAAACCTCTTCTGTGTTTGGTGCCTTCCTAAAGTAAACATCTTTATTTTTGCTGCTCATAGGCCAGAGATTCAGATGAGTCAGTAGGGATGTTTGACCTCTGCAGAGATTCTTTGAGGAAACCCCTAAAGCGTTGACGCTATCTCCCTGGGCGTCTTGCTACAACCATGTGTGGAGGAGTACAAATTGGCTCCTCTAAGTCACCACTCAGGTCTGACCGTAACAGGTTTGTTTGTGAATTATAGGAGGACAAAGCAACTTTCTCAATGTCTGTGTTTAATTATTTATATGCTTATTGCAAAGAAGAGGGTCTGACAGGCTTTCTTGAGGGCTTTAAAACAAAAGGGGCTAGTTTTTATTGAGCTAAAAACCCACTTCGGTCAAGATAGCAAAATATTTTAAAACGTAAACACACACTTCTCAAAACCTTTGTGATACGTATACAAACACACACACTAGCATGCAAAGTTTTACAAGTTATACTGGAGTTGGTTACATTCTGAGCCAAGTTAAAAGTCCAATATTAAAAGGTAAAACGAGAGTTCACTGTTTATGCACTCTTTGATGAAAACTTTGGCTGCGCTTTTTCCAGGTTCCTTTAAATTTCAGGGGCTGGGTTGAAGTCCATGTAACCGTACCTGCTGGACAACTAATTTAAGATTGTCAGTTGGTCTCACAGTGTGGCATATTTGTATGTACTGGAAGCTACATATATTGATACATAAGGCCCTATTCTTTTCAGACAGAAAGAACATGTGCACACATTGCACCTGTTTCAACTGAACAAAATAGGTTACAGCCATTTGCTGGTTAATTCCTCAGGGCAATGCCTTGACTACCCAGAGTCAAGTTGCATGGTTTATATTTCAACCAATGCTTGGCAGTTAATTGTCAGCTATTAACCATTCTGATGACACCCTTCCAGGTAGCTATTGTCCTTGCAGACCTTTGGTCTCCACTGGAGAGGTAGTCTTAGAAAGATGAAAATGGGCTTTCCATTCATTTCAATGCTTTTTTTAAAGTGGACCATGACACTCTGAGGTGCGATATACCATGAGTAATATGTCAGGGCATGTCTGTAGTGAAATCCATATAGGAATTTCTAGAAAGGTTATTTACAACACCAGGCATAAGGTAACTTGTGTCAGCCATTTTTTGCAGGATCTTTTTTTTGTCTTCGATAGGTCCTTTTTACACAGTTCAATATATGTTTAGTTAGCTGCCGAAATTATAGGTTGATATCACTCAGTCACAATTCCCATGACAGTCTCCTGCCACGACAGAGTTCAGAGTACAGACATTTCTTCTAGAGTCAGGTGTCAGGCATATGAATCACATGGTGGTACTTCTCCAGTGCTTTGAGGTGGCGGCTGCAGTTGTTCAAGTCTCCAAAGCATAAACGAGCATGATTACTCCTGTCTGATAAACTATGACCTTAGTCTTAGATCCTGGTCCTCAAATATCTTTTTCCTCAGTCAGCTGAAGGCCGAGTTGGCACATTGGAGGCAATGATGAACATTCATTTTCAATACCATTTAAACATGATGAATTACCAAAAATCCATTTCAATAATTTATAAGCAGAGCCTTTTGCGAAATTCTATAAGGACAATTGAAGCTACAGTGCCTCCTCCATAAGGAAGATAAGCAACAAAAACAGGAACTGGAATTCCTAGAGTGGCTCAGTTGCAGTCTAAGCTGTATTTGATTTAGAGTCAGACATCATTTTGAATTAATCCATCTGCTCTTAATAGTCAAACAATGGAATATTAATTATTTCTACCACTCAAGTAAATCAGGTGTGAACAACAGTCTCTTTGCTGCCTATTGAGCCTTGACATCTGACCGCAACTAAAGTTCCGTAATGTCTTGCGAATCTGCCTGTAGATAAACAAAGTTAATCTAATTCGTTTCTGCTTGTAACCCATGATGCCACCAATGTATGGATGTCTTCTAAGAACCTAATGTCTACCTTTAGACAATTTTACACTCTATCATTCAACTTAGCAGTTCTCTTCTGATAATTTAACAGTTGTTATGATTGTGAAGTTGTCCATGTAGTAAGTGACTCTTCCTATTTGTTTATTCTTCTCAACAATTTTTAACCCCATCCTCGCCACACTGAAAGCCAATAAGATTAATCTCTCTCCGAGAGAAAAAAAAATCTTATTTGAGATAAGGTTCTCCACCGGCGGGATGATCTGTTTTGCCAGCAGCCCGGGGATTTCCCGACGGCGTTGGGCTGCCCCACAATGGGAACCCCATTGACCAGCCAGGTTACGGAGCATTCTGCCGGTGGGGTGAAACGGAAATGTGGTGGGGCGGAGAATCCAGCCCAATATTATTGTTTCTGTCACATATGTTGCAAGTCCAGCGGTACTCAGGATTTCTCAGTTAATTTTTCTTCAAAGGAAAAACATGCCCCACCCACATTTTGTCAGGCCAAGTTTCAACTCAATCTCAAGTCTTATTAAAAGTTGTTCATTAAAATTCCTGTCTTGTGCATGAAAAGTATTTTGTGAAGCGTTTAGAACTGCTAGCAGAAAGACAAACCGGTGTTTTTGAGAAGTTCATTGGGAAACTGTGTCTTACTTTTCTTCCAATTGGTTGTTTTTATCACATATTATTCCTCAATTTAGAACGCAGGATAACTATGGAAAGTGAAGGTCAGATTCGTTACCAAAAACGTATCTTGTGTGTGGATGCCGAAGATGTGGGTGTGATTCTGAATGGACACGTGGGGGATGATGCAAACATAGTTAAAGAGGAGTGTAAAATACTGGGTGGGATAAATATAGTGAGGGAGGATATATTAAGACGTTGAGCAACCACAAAAATGGATAAACTACCAGGCCCACATGAAATGTATCCAGGGTGTGAGGAGGAGAAAGGGAAAAATAGCTCATCTCTGCTTGATGATGTTGTGCTGGAGGTTTTCCAACATTGTGCCAATTTTTAGGACTAGGAGGAACTGTAATGAATGTAAGAGATGATATATATATAAATTACATTTCATATTTGTGACATTAATGCTATTAAAACCCCTGGTTTAAAAGATATACAGGCAGTATGTCTGCTAAAGCTGCAATTAAAGAGTCATAAAAGGGGAATCTGCAGATCATAAAGATGAACATTCCCCCAAGGTTTTTATTTGTTTTTCAGTCCCTCCCGACATGCCTATCAAAGGCATTCTTTCGTAGATAAGTTAATCTCAGATTTTGTTTGGGCAGGCAAGACACCCAGGATTCGCAAGTATTTCTTGCAACGGGGACGGCAGATGGGAGGACCAGCACTCCCAAACCTGCTATGTTACTATTGGGTGGCAAATGTGGAAAAGGTGTGACAGTGGCGGGGGAGGGAGAGTCAGAGTGTGTACAGGTTGAGGAGGCCTCCTGTGTAGTGGCATGCTTAAGTGCCCTGGCGAAGGCCCGCCCTCCCATTCTCCCTGGTTAGACACACTGTTAACCTAGTCGTGGTGTCATCCCTCAATGTATGGAACCAGCTGAGGTAGCACTTTGAAGTGGGGGGGGGGGTTATGGCAGTACTAGCCCCAATATGCGAGAATCATAGGTTTGTACCAGCAGGGATAGACATGACGTACAGGTTTTGGCATAGGGAAGGGGTAGAGCGAGTCAGGGAGGGAGGCTCCCAAAGTTAGAAGAGTTGCAAAAGAAGTACCAGCGGCCAAGGGGGAGTGAATTTAGGTACATACAGGTGTGGGACTATGTGCACAAGGAGTTCCCCTTGTTCCTTCAGCTGCCAAATTACTATTAAGCTATTTTTCTGGTAGAAACAGCTGGTTTTCAAAAAGTCATGTCAGATTGGCTTCAGCAGTCACAGCATGTGGAATTTTACACTCGTTGAAGTGGCCTTCTAGATATATTGCTAAGTCAGGACGAGCTGGGCGAAAGGTAGATTGTGGATATTTATGAGTGGTTGTTGGAAAAGGAGACGGTACCAGTGGAGGAGATAAGACAGAAATGGGGGGAAAAGGGGGGGTGATGAGCGGGAGTGAAATTATGCACCGGGTGAATTCGACATCATCCTATGCTTGATACACTTTAAGGTGGTGCACAGGGCCCATATGACACTGTTTCATATGAGTGGGTTCTTTCCTGAGGTGGAGGACAAATACGAGAGGTGTGCAAGAGGCCTGCAAATGATGTCCACATGGTTTGGTCTTGCCCGAAGCGAGGGGGATTCTGGACCTCTAGCTTTGAGTTACTGTCGCAGATCGGGGTGAGACTGCCGCCGTGTCCATTGCTGCCGATCTTCGGAGCTGCCAAAGCTACTGGAGGGGACGGGGACCGATGTCGTGGCCTTTGCCACTCTGATCGGCCAGCAGTGAATCCCATTGGGGTGGATGTCGACATGATTGGGGGATATGGCAGAAATTTGGAGAAAATTAAGTTCACGCTTTGAGGGTCAGAGAGGGATTTTATGAACTATGGAGGCTGCTTTTGTCCCTGTTCAAGGATTTGTTTGTTTGTCGCCAGTGGGTTGGTGGGGAGGGGGGGGGGGGGGGTGAATGGTGAGGGCTCAGGGGGTATTGGGTAGTGTCAGTTAAAGGGAGAAAAAGTGAATGACAAATGTTTGCTATTTGGTTGACTATGTAATTTGTTGATTGTGTCTGGAATAAAAATATTTTAAATAATTTTTTTAATACAGTGTATTTCTTAATTTGCCTTGGGGTTATTCAACTTAAAAACTGCACGTGTGAGGTACTAGTATTTTTTTCAAGTGTTGATGCTCTTGTCAATTTAAAGAAGGAGTGACTGGTAAAATTGCTCTTTCACTGGCTAAGGTTTCTTGGGTGTTGTCAATGCCACTCTGGTTGGTTTTCAAAGGGTGGTTAAAACAAAGCTTTTGGATTTAGTGGTCATATTACCCATGCATGGGTGAGGAAAGTGGAGATAATTCAGGCAAATGCTCAGCATTTAAATTTGCCAGAGACACATCTGGGTCATTGGGATTAGCTAAAATTCAATTACAAATTCAACAGTTGCAACATGTTAAAGAACTGAGACACCTTGCATTGGAATTAGAGGAAAAGGAATAAGAAAGAGCCTTTCAAAAGGCAATTGAAATGAGGAAACTTGAGGTAGAAATGGAAAGATTAGCAAGGGAAGAAAATGATAAGGAGATAGAGAGAACATCAACTTAAAATGTTGCCATTAAAGTTAGAAATTCGGCAAGGTTTAGATGGAAGAGGAACCCCTCTTAGTCAAAAGCCTAGTGGGGATATGTTTAAATATATTCAAGCACTGCCAAGGTTTGACGAGAAAGATGAGGAAGCCTTTTTTAAAAATCTCATTTGAGAAAGTAGCTAAACAATTGATGTGGCCAAAAACCATATGGGTACTGTTGGTTCAAACAAAGTTTATAGGTAGAGCTAGTGAAGAGTTTGCATCATTATGAGAGGAGGTATCTCGGGATTATGATGAGGTGAGAAAAGCCATTTTAAGTATATTTGAACTAGTGCTAGAATACCACACACAATTTTAGAAAGCTAAGGTAAGAAACAAGTCAGATGAATATAAAATTTGAAAGAATTAAACAAAATAATTTTGATAGGTTGATAAGAGGATTAAAAATAGACCGAACGTATGAAGCTCATAGAGAAACGGTTATTTTGGAGGAATTTGAAGATTCACTTCCCGCAGTATTGAGAACTCATGTGGAAGAGCAAAGTGTTAAAACTGCTAGACAGGCAGCGTAAATTTCAGATGATTTTGAATTAGATCACAAATCAAGGATTGCTTTTTTACATCAATTTCAATTGGTGAAGGATAGAAACTGTGGAATTGAGAAATTCACAGGTGATCAAGGCAAAGGAGGTCTAGTTGGAGATATTAAAGAGAATTTGCCTCAGGTTAAAAAGGAATCATATGAGGGTGGAAGAGAGAGAAGAAAACTTAAATGTTTTCATTGCAATAAGGTTTGCCAGACAAAATTGCAATGTTGGTGGCTGAAGAGAAGTACTGGGAAGACAGATGCTTTAAAACAGCATATGCCAGTGGGGTTTATTAAAATGAACAAAGAAACCATAGTTGCAGTGGAATTGGCGCAAAGGAGTATATACAGCTAGTTCACAGGTTAGTTGATATGAACGTGTCAGATATTTTTGAAGATTTTATTTGTGAGGGTAAGGTTTACTTATGTGTACATGATGGAGTAGGTATGGAGGTTAAGATCTTAAGGGACACAGGAGCAAGTCAATCTTTAATGTTGAGAGAGAGGAGATATGTAGTTTAGAAGGCGTATTGCCAGAAAAGGTGGTAATATGTGGAATTACCGGTGAAGTGACCAGTATTCCATTATGTAAGGTAAGGCTAGGGAGTGCGGTGGAAAGTGGTGCAGTGGTGGCAGGAGTAATAGAGAAATTACCTTTTTTAGTGGTACAGTTTATCCTGGGTAATAATATAACTGGATCACAGATTGGGGTGTGCCTACAGTCATTGAAAAGCCAGTGGAATGTCTAACCAACTGAGGTGTTAAAAAAAAGCATATCCTGTGGTGTTTCCAGATTGTGTGGTAACAAGATCACAAAAGATCTCTGGTGGGTAGCACGGTAGCACAAGTGGCTAGCACTGTGGCTTCACAGCGCCAGGGTCCCAGGTTTGATTCCCCGCTCGGTCACTGTCTGTGTGGAGTCTGCACGTTCTCCCCATGTCTGCGTGGGTTTCCTCCGGGTGCTCCGGTATCCTCCCACAGTCCAAAGACGTCCAAAGACATGCAGGTTAGGTGGATTGGCCATGATAAATTGCCCTCAGTGTCCAAAAAAAGGTTAGGAGGGGTTATTGGGTTACGGGGATAGGGTGGAAGTGAGGGCTTAAGTGGGTCGGTGCAGACTCGATGGGCCAAATGGCCTCCTTCTGCACTGTATGTTCTATGTTCTAAAACCACAGACTGAGACAGGATGAGGAGAAATCAAGGAGTAAAGGTAGGGAAGCTGAGGTTCAGTTATCAGAAACAATATTTGACCAGCTGGTTCATAAATAACAAGAGCAAATGGAGGATAAAGTGGATATCTTTAGTTCAGGAAAATTGGTAGAATTACAACAGAAGGATTTAAAGGTGAAGCAGTTGTGTCAGAAAGCATACACAGAATTAGAATCTGAGTGTAAAATGGAGTGAATACTGAGAAGTGAGAAACATTTACATATTCAGGTAGAGAAATGGGCAGAGGCTCATCAAATTGTATTACCGGTGGATTATAGAAAGGTGGTTTCGCAGGTAGCACATGAGGTTTCAGTTGGGGGTCATTTAAGAGAAAGAAAAACTCAAGTAAAAATGCAACCCATTTTTATTGGCTTGGACTGCATTAGGATGCAGTTGAATTTTGCAGTATATGTCATACAATTCAGGTAATAGGAAATCCTCCAAAGCTAATCAAACCAGCACTCTTAATACCCATTCCAGCATCTGAGGAACCTTAAACTAGAGTCTTAATTGACTGCATGGGACCACTTCCGAAGATTAAAGTGAGAATCAGTATCTGTTGACCTTAATATATGTCTACTAGATTTCCGGAGGTATTCCATTGTGGAATATTAAATCGAAGAGGGTTGTAGAGGAGTTAACTACATTTTTCATCAGATACGAAGTACCAAAAGAACTCCAATCAGACCAGAGATTTTATGTTAAAGTTATTCAGGGAAGATAAATAGTTTAGGATTGAAGCAATTAGGGCGGCATGTGGCACAGTGGTTAGCACTGCTGCCTCACAGCTTCAGGGTCCCTGGTTCAAATCCGGCCTCGGGTGACTGTCTGTCTTTGCACTTTCTCCTTGTGTGTGCATGGATTTCCTCCGGGTGTTCTGGTTTCCTCCCACTGTCCAAAGGTGTGCAGGTTATGTGGATTGGCCATGCTAAATTGTCCCTTTATGTCAAAAATTGAGGTGGGGTTTCTGGGTTACGGGATAAGGTGGAGCCGTGGGCTTAAGTGGGCTATTTTTAAAGGCCGGCGCAGACTCAATGGGCCGAATGGCCTCCTTTTGCACTGTAAATTTTATGATTCTATGAATTAAATCAACTACAAATCATCCAGAATCACAGGGAGTGTTAAAAATGTGGAACCAAACTCTAAAGAGCATGTTGAGGGCCCATAATCAGGAGTATCCAGAGGATTGGGATAAAGGAATTCTATTTGTACTATTTGCAATCAAGGATGCTCCCAACGAATCAACTAAATTCAGTCATTCAAATCGATTTTTGGTCATGAGGTAAGACCACTTAAATTGATTAAGGAAAAATTGGTGAGTCAGCATTCTGAGACTACCTTGTTGGTCTCAAACTTTCGGGAGAAAATAAATAGGGCTGGTGAGTTGGCTAGAAAGCATCTAAAATTGTCACAGTATGTGATGGAAAAAGAGGCGGATAAGAAATCAAAAACTTATTGTTTTGGTAGTAGGGAGAAAGTATTAGTATTACCAATGGTGGGTGAATCATTAAAAGCAAGATTTAGTGGGCCTTATCAAATTAAAAGGAAATTGAGTAAGGTGATTTATTTGATAAGAATGGTGGGTAGAAGGAGAGCTCACAAAGTGTGTCATGTTTAATGCTCAAAAGGTATTTTGGTAGGGGAGTAAAGAAGGAGGATATGTTAATAGTTACAACTCAGAGGGAAGAGATAAATCCATATGATTCTGAATTTGACATTCCTCAATTTAAATTGGACAATGAGAAAGTATTAAGAAATTGGGATAAATTACTGAGTTACCTTCTGGAGGAAAATCAGAGTGACCCGAAAGAGTTATTACAATCACATAGAGCTATATATGGGATCAAGCTAGGAAGTACAAAAATAAATACACATTTTGTAGATGTAGGAAATTATATTCCAATTAAGCAACATCCATATGAACTCAATCCACAAACGTTGGCACAGGTACTAAGGGAGATTGAAAGCATGCTGAAGAATGATATCATTGAAGTGATTTGCAGCAATTGGAGCCCACCTATTGTGCTGGTACCAAAATCAGATGGAATGCAACAACTGCGTGTGGACTATAGGAAAGTCAATATAGTTATGAAGTCAGATTTGTATCCTATTCCTCATTTGGAAGACTGCATTGAAAATATGGACAAGCAAAGTTTATTACCAAAATTGACTTACTAAAAAGACACTGGCAAGTACCTTTATCAGAAAGGGCGAAGGAAGTTTTAGTTTTTGTAACATCAAGTATTCTGTATCAGTTTAAAGTTATACCCTTTTGAATGAAGAACGTGCCAGCAACATCCCAAACATTAACCAACAAGGTCATTTCTGGATTAAAGAATTGTGCAGTGTACATAGATGATCTGGTAGTGTTCAATCAAACGTGGAAGGAGCATTTGGACCATTTAAAGGAATTGTCCGAACTATCACAGAAAGCTGTAAACTTGGTTGTAAACTTGACTAAAAGTGAGGTCATGAAGGCCCAAGTCACATTCTCAGGCCATACTGTTGGACATGGTTAGATGGCCCCACAGAACATGAAAATGAAAGCTATTGGGGAGTTCGCAACACCATCAATGAGAAGAGAAGTTCTGAGATTTCTGGACACGAGTGGTTTCTACTGAAAATTCATGCCAAATGTCAACATTGTGGTTGCTCCACTGACTGAACTTTTAAAAAAGAACCAGAAATTTCATTGGACGTCAGAATGTCAGGAGGCATTTGACAATCTGAACACTGTATGAATCACCGCACCATTTTGGCAACACCAAATTATGACAAGCAATTTAAGGTGGCGGTTGATGAAAATGATGTTGGTGTTGGTGCTGGAGTGTTACAAGAAGACGATGAAAGTATAGAAAGACCTGTTGGTTATTTTTCCAGAAAACTATATACTCATCAAAAGAAGTATTCGACCATCGAGAAGGAGACATTGGGCTGGATTCTCCACTCCACAACGTCTGAATCGCAAATGGGCGGAGAATCGGGCATCAACAGAAAATTGGGTTTGCCAAAGGGCGCCGAACCGACCAACATATCCGGTGCTTTGCTGGTGGCGTCAACGTACTCCACGCAGGCATTTGCATGCAAAACCTGCATTTGCGTGCATTATATCATTACCGGGTTTGGCTGGGTATTCTCCGGGCCTCCACGGTGCTCCTCCAATGCCAGGCGGAAGTGACGTGAGGTTCTCTTGTGGTGAGGGAGAGAGAGGAGGTAAGAAAAGAACGCAATAGTGGACAGCTGTGCTGCTGGCTGGGGGGCGTCTACCAGGGCCGAGGGGTGTAGCGGAGGGTGGGGGCAACTCACGGACTTGCCATGGGTTCAGGGTGTTCCCCCTGGGACTGGTGTGGCCAGGCACAGACCAACATTACTGTGGCCTGCAAGACAGCCATCTGGCTGCGCACTCCGCTAACTGCCCATTGTTTCCTATAAATGTGCAGACCGGTCGAATGGCTACCCCCTCAGGCCGCCCCTGTGGGAACTTGCAGACCCTAGCTGACCCATCAATGGGTTGGGCATGGCCATTCACGACCAGTGGCCTATCAGGTGTGCTGCCACCCCTCAGTTCACTCATCAGAAGCACTGTCCCACTGAAGGGGAAGCAGGGGCTGGGCAGAGCGCACCCCAGACAGTGGATGCATGCACCGTGGCCTTTGGCACTCTTCCTGGCACGCTGCCCATCCCAGGGCAGAGGCCTCACCGCTGACACTATCAGCTCCCCACTTCGCAAGACTACTGCCTCCAGGCCCTGCCCACTGCACCACTGCTCCCATCTATCCTGACCCCGGTCAAGATGACACAACCTTTGCATCACACACACAGGACCCCCAGCACACTATTGCCCATCTCCCCTCGCCCAGCCCCATCAATGGGCCCTGCCCGAATACATGCCACCAAGCATGGAGGTGGTCAGTGACGACAGCGAACCCACCATCCCACATCCCGGTGTCACCCTGCTGGCGTGGTATCACATGGCCAATCCAAGGAGAACACCCATAGGGGGGTGCAGAACCGGGGTTGAAGAGCGTATTGCTGGCATGGGTAGTTCCTGCCACTGGTTCTTCTGCCAGCAGGGATGAGTGGCAGGATCAGAGGTTCCCCGGTACCAGGCACTGCTGGGGCCAGGGGTGCAGTGTGGAAGGCAAAGTATCGGGGCGAACAGGTGGGGGATGGGATTGGGCGGGTATGGGGGGACTTGTGGAAGCTGGAGCTGCGGCGCAACCTAGGGTCACTGTGTAGCTTTTTGGATCTGGATGAGCACGGGTGTACTCACCATGCTAACATGTCTGCCCGTTTCCCCCTGCAGAGATTGGACTTCATTATTCAGTCAGGAATGGTTGCCTTCTGCCTGGTCCCAGCAGCCCTTCTGGACTCACTGGGGCTGCATGCACAGGCACTGCTCAGGGAGAACCCTGTACAACAGGAGCCTTCCCAGATGAGCAGGGGCCAGTCGGTGACGCTGGGGTGCCAGCCATTCAACAGGCCGAAGAGGAGATGTGAAGGAGACAATATATCAGGGCATACCCCATGTATACCTTCAGCCCCTGTCCTTCAAGGACCTGTTGGATTGAGTGTGTTGCCGAAGACTTCGGCTAACCTGAAAGATCATGCAACACCTGTGCCAAATGATGGTGCCTGGAACCTCGGGTTTATGTGGGAGGGCACCCGCTCACGGTGGCTGTCAAGGTGTGGTCCGCTGTGGTCCTGTCCAGAGGCCCCAATTTGACGTAAAGAACCATTATAATGACGCCTATGCAGCAACCAGGAGCGTCATTGAGTGGTGCATCGGTGTCCTAAAGATGCAGTTCCGATGCCTGGGATGGTGGTGCCCTCCAATAGAGCCCAAGGAGGGTCGAACTCATTGTACTAGCCTGTTGTGTCCTACACATCTGCAGGGGGGTGACATGCTGGAGGAGGAGCATAATGAACTCCAAGCCTCATCTAACGAGGAGAATGCGAAGGATGGCCAGGATTGACAGGGCATAGTGCGAGGGCCACCGCACATGGAGGGACCTCAGAACCTTCAGGTTCACCAACTGGGAGACCTAGCCACCGGCAGCCCAGCCTCCCTGTCCTACCTCTCATAACCACTGACACCCGCCCCTGACCCACATTCCTACACATCCCCCCCAAGCACCTGCATCCTCTGAGCATCACACCAGCTTCACTACAGAGTGTTGGCCCTGGGTTTGCAGTTCCAGCGGTCTGGCCCATGTGTTAGATGATGATGACAACCCGATCTGCGATGAGCTTGGGTGCTCCACATCATCTGATAACATCTGACAACTCCCTTCGGTATCAAATTCTACTGTCCGACCAGATGATCCCAGCATGTGTGCTGACCATTCCATCTCAGGGGCCAGATGAAATGGGGAGGTTTTGAGATGCAGTATGCGGTGGGGGTGGTTATGGGCGTGGTGAGCTGTGTGGGTCACTCACCAGGTAGCTCCTTCTACATGGCACCCCCACATCTCTGGCCTCATCCCCTACCGCCTCCGAGGGCGACCCCGGGCTACGTCACACTGTCCTGAGAGCCCTGCCCCATGCACCCCCCCCCCCCCAATCAGATAGAGGACCGAGGCAGTTTTGAACATTGGTTTATTGTGCTATGTCCAAGTATTGTGCCCTGACCCCTAACGCAAACCTGTGTGCTGCACACGTGCCAACTTAATTGATAGCTAACATCCTAATCTTATGTGATATAATGCTCCATCTAGATGAGTCCCTAGGCGGTACATCAGATGTCGAGGCGGCCTGCTGCGTATCCCGCCCTGTGACCTGGGTCCCCTTTGGCGGCCGTTCTATGGAGCTCAGCCAACTTCTCGGTGTCTCAGGTGATGTAGTGCCACCCTATTCTGCCTGCTGCCCATCGCGTGTGCCAGTGTCAGGTTGGAGGTGGGGGGATTCAAAGGCGCTGTGGTGTTTCCCACGGGAGTCACCGGCACAGGCCCCATCAACTCCTTCTCCCTTGGGGTGCCCGATGGCTCCCAAGCTACTCCTTAGGATGGAGGTACGACCGACGCGAGCTCTGGGGACATCGCCGTCACCTGGCACTTTCAGTTCTGGAGGTCAGCTCTTGACCATGCTCGTGGCCATGGTGCATAGGGATTGGACCACGTCTATCTGGGTCTGTTCCCACGTCCCTCAGGGACTGTGCCACGCCCTCTCTAACTGGCTCAGGTCAGCCAGCATCCGGCCGATGCTCTTGCTGCCCGCAGCCATGGCCCATTGTGATCCTGGCCCTCCCCCTGGAACGTGGGCACTGCCCAGTTGGCACCTTGACACTGTCACCCTGGCACTGTCAAGGTGCCAGGTGGTACTGCCAAGCTGGCAGGAGCACTACCTGGGTGCAAGGGTGGCACTGCCAATGGCCAGGGTTGAGGGGGGCCATGAAAGGAGGGTGGAGGAGGGGTTTGAAGGGTGGGGGTGTGCAGGGCATGTAAGTAGAGGCCTCTTGGAGGTTGGGGGATTGACGGATGGGGGTCCTGGAAGGGGAGGAACCTGTAAGTGGACATGGGGAGCCTGATGAGGGGGGACCCCCAGGGACCCCATAGCAAGGTGTCCTCACTTGGGAGGATGTGGGGTAGTGCTCATGTGTGTGGCGTGTGACATTGTCCATGGGTGGGGGATGTGGTGGACCAACAAGTTCACTTAAAGATTGGGCATCCTTTCAAAATGGTGGCTCGATCTCTGAGTTAAGCTCCCCAGTGCTAAAAAGAATTCTAAGTGTGGACTAAACAGGTGCGAAACTCCCCAGGGCCCCAAAAAGTGACCAAATGTCATTTGATAGCAGTGGGGAACTCGCCGGCAGAGCCAGCAGGAAACTCCTTGAAAAACCTGCCACAAATGCAAGACCATGTTTATTGCTACAACCATTTAACTTGAAAATTATACAAGTAGCAGGAAAAGAAAACGTGATTGATGATGTTTTATCACAAATTTGAGCTGTCAGAAGAATGGTATCTAAGGTTGGGAAAGAAAGACTGAAATAAATCTGCGTGCATAAATATGACATGATGTGTATAAAATAGTGCAACAGTAGTGTTTAGCAATGAGTAGTGTTTAAAGTTAAAAAGGTTTTGGAAAACAAAGCCATCTTTTCATATTGCTGGTTCATTTTTTATGGGTGAGGTGTGGTGAATGTAAGAAATTGATATATATGCTATATTTTATATTTGTGACAGTAATGTTCTTAAAAATCCTGCTTTAAAATTCATACAGGCAGTATGTCTGCTGAAGCTGTAATTAAAGAATCCTAAAAGGTGAGGTAACAATAAATCAAATCAAATCTTTCATTCCAACCACTTGCTTGGTTACAGATAAAAGGCTAATGGAACATTGTTTATATTTTGGATAGTTCCCTGGCATGTTGAGGGATTGTATTTAGTCCTAGCTAAGCAGATAATCGAACGTTGTGGGATACAGATGATGCAATTAATGGGAGGACCCAGGTCTGACTGTAGTTTTGCAGATTTTAAGTCGAACAGCAGTTTATGCATATGATTTGAATCTGACAAGACGGGAGGGGAATGGTTGTAGCTCTTGGAAGGACCTCTCTCCAAAAGTCTCTACAAAGCTAAGCAAGTAACCTGTTTTGTTAACTTCATTTATAAGTGGCACTTGAACTGTATTGGGTTGCTTAATTGGAATGAGTGGCAGGAGCAGTTTTATTTAAGAGCTGTTTAACTTTTAATTATAAAGCTGGGTCTTTGATGTTAATGTGGTTAATTCTATTGGTCTGAGTCATGACTCCTGGGGTGAAGTGTCCTTTCACCCCAGTTTTGCAAATAGAAAATTTTGTGGGGGGATTTTGTCTGGTACCCGAACAAACGTTGGGGTCTGATCCAGTATATTAACAGAAGGACTAACCCGAATAATTACAGGCAAGTCAGCCTGACCTCGGGAGCCGGCATATTGGAACAATTCTGAGAGATAGTGTAAATTGTTATTTAGATAGACATGGATTAATAAAGGGCAGTGAGCATTATACTGCTGAGCATGTTACTCCAGGTGACACAATTCAATGGTAGAAGATAGGCTTTATAAATAAGTTGATCTTCTTTTCTGCTCCTGTTGGATAAGATGCACAGGTTAATAATAACACTATTCCAGCTTTAAACTAATAAAGAGAGCCACTAATCATTAATTGTCATAAGCAAATTGTTGAAAATCCATTCAGTAAATTAAGTATTTAAATTTAGTCAGTAGTTAAATTACTAAATTGAGACAAGAAGTTAATTAATTATCAAATCAAAGGAGCAGGTTAGGGAATCTGAGAGGTGTAGGCACTTACTCAAAGTTGGTACTAATAATAGTCTTTATTAGTGTCACAAGTAGGCTTGCATTCGCACTGCAATGAAGTTACTGTGAAAATCCCCAAGCCGCCACACTACAGCCCCTGTTGGGTACACTGAGGGAGAATTCAGAATGTCCAATTCACCTAACAAGTGTGTCTTTCGGAACTTGTGGGAGGAAACCATAGTGCCAGGAGGATGCTGACTCCGCACAGACAGTGGCCCAAGCCGGGAATTGAACCTGGGTCTCTGGTGCTGTGACACAACAGTGCTAAGCACTGTGCTCGCTGGAGCTGTCATTAAGATAAGCTTCAGCATTTCTGTTGTTGAAAGTTGAAAATATGACACTTGAGGCATTAGATCCTGAGGTTGGAACAGAATAGAGAGAGCCCTATTCTGTATCTGACTGCACTAAACCTGACCTGGGAAAAAAAGACTTGCATTTATAAAGCACCTTTTATGACCATTGGATGTGGCAATCATTTAACAACCATTCAAGTGCTTTCAGAAGCGTAGTCACTATTGTAATGTACAAGGAGACCAGCCAATTCACACAGAGCAAGCTCCTCAAATATCAATGTGACCGTGGCCAGTTTTTCTTTTTTTTCTTGTGATGATGATTGAGGAATAAGTACTGAGCCTAGAGACCAGGAATAGCTCTCCTGCTCTTCTTTGAAATAGTATTTTTGTGTCTTTTACCTCCACCTTGGAGACCAAACAGGGCTTTGGTTTAAAGTCTCATTCAAAAGACAGTGTTACACTGTAGTGTCAGCACAGATTTTTGTGCTGAAATATTAGAGTAATACTTGAACCCATAACCTTCGACTTCAGATATCAGGGGCGTCATTCTCCGACCCCCCGCCGGGTCGGAGAATGGCCGTTGGCCGCCGTGAATCCCGCCCCCGCCCCCGCCGAAGTCTCCGAAGGGAGAAAAGTCGGCGGGGCGTTAATGGTGCCGCTGCCGCGGAGAATGTCACGGGTCTGCGCAAGGCAGCCGATTTTCGGCCTGCCGATATTCTCCCTTCCGGATGGGCCGAAGTCCCGTCGACGTGATGACCGTTCACGTCGACGTCAATCAAACCTCCTTTTCATCGGCGTGACCCGGTGCTCCAGGCTCACGCCGACCAGCGAGGAGGTGAGTGACGGCCTGGGGGGTTGGCTCTGGGCAGGAAATGGCGTGGCCGCAGACTGATTGCGTGAGGAGAGGTGTGTCTCGGCTTGTGTGTGTGTGCGGCGGGGGGGGGGGGGGGGGGTGGTTAGAGTAGGCTGGGCTCCGGGGGAGTGCCGGGAGGGGATCCGTGCCGGGGTGGAGGTTGGGGGTTGGGGGGGGTCCGTGCTGGGGTGGAGGTTGGGGGTTGGGGGGGGTCCGTGCTGGGGTGGAGGTTGGGGGGGGGGGTCCATGCTGGGGTGGAGGTTGGGAGGGGGGGTCCGTGCTGGGGTGGAGGTTGGGGGTTGGGGGCGGTCCGTGCTGGGGTGGAGGTTGGGGGGGGGGGGTCCGTGCCGGGGTGGAGGTTGGGGGGGGGGTCCGTGCTGGGGTGGAGTTTGGGGGGGGGGGTCCGTGCTGGGGTGGAGGTTGGGAGGGGGGGTCCATGCTGGGGTGGAGGTTGGGGGTTGGGGGGGGTCCGTGCTGGGGTGGAGGTTGGGGAGGGGGTCCGTGCCGGGGTGGAGATTGGAGGGGGTCCGTGCCGGGGTGGAGGTTGGGGGGGGTCCGTGCTGGGGTGGAGGTTGGCGGGGGGGTCCGTGCTGGGGTGGAGGTTGGGGTGTTGGGGGGGGGTCCGTGCTGGGGTGGAGGTTGGGGGGGGGGGGTCCGTGCCGGGGTGGAGGTTGGGGGGGGTCCATGCTGGGGTGGAGGTTGGGGATGGGGTCCGTGCTGGGGTGGGTGATGGGAGGGCAAATGAGTTGGTCCACCTGGCCAGGTGCCAGCCTCCAACAGTTGGACCCATGCGGTCCATGCCACCTGGCTGGGGGGAGGAGGGGATATGGGCAATGATGACATGTCGTCGTTCCCCTCCCCCCCACCAGGCCGTCATGTTTTCAGACCATCCAGCGATGTTGGCCGCCGTGGTGGCAGCCGCTCATGTCTATGTTGCCCTGGTTGAGGAGGAGGAGGAGGAGGAGGAGCGTGCCAGAGAGGCGGCGCAGGCTGCCGCAGAGGGGCAGGCGGCAGCCGCCCAGGCTGGAGGGACACCTGACCGACAGGACGAGGAGGGGGAGGAGGACGTCGCGGCCCCACGGCAACGGAGGCACCCGAGGGCACCCCGTGTGTACCGGCCCCGGCAGTCATACCAGGACCTCACGGACCGGGAATGCAGGAGGAGACTCCGGATGAGCCGGGAAACCGTGGCACACATCTGCCACCTGCTGGCACACCTGTCACCGCGTGGCACTGGCGGGGGACACCCTCTCCCCGTGTCCGTCAAGGTTACGGTGGCCCTGAACTTTTATGCAACGGGGTCATTCCAGGCACCGAGTGGGGACCTGTCCGGCATATCGCAGACATCGGTGCATCGGTGCATCCGGGCAGTGACAGATGCCCTTTATGCCATGGCGCACCGCTACATCCGCTTCCCCGTGGACCGGGCCAGCCAAGATGGCCGGGCCGTGGGCTTCTCTGCCGTTGCCGGGTTCCCCATGGTCCAGGGCGCGATCGATGGGATGCACGTCGCCGTGCGGCCACCTGCAGATAACAGGGCCGTGTTCACTAATAGGAAGGGGACCTATTCAATGAACGTACAGGTGGTCTGCGACCACCGCATGATGATCCTGCACGTCTGCGCCCGTCACCCAGGCAGTGTACACGACTCATTTGTGTTGTCGCGGTCATCCATCCCCGGCATGTACGAGGGACGCCATCCCCGGCTGAGGGGCTGGTTGCTGGGCGACAGGGGCTACCCATTGCGATCGTGGCTGATGACGCCTATACGGAGGCCACGCAATGAGGCGGAGAACCGCTACAATGATGCCCATGTAGCGACAAGGGGAGTGATCGAGAGGTGCTTTGGCGTGCTGAAGATGCGTTTCAGGTGCCTGGACCTCTCTGGGGGCGCCCTCCAGTATCGGTCAGATAGGGTCGGCCGCATCATTGTGGTGTGCTGCGTCCTGCACAACATAGCCCAGCAGAGGGGCGATGTGCCGCAGACAGAGGAGGGCGGAGTGGAGGAGCAGCAGGAAGAGGCCCAGTCCTCCCCAGATGAGGGGGATGGGGGCAATGGTCAGGGCAGACGGGGTAGACACAGGCGGGTGGCTGTCCACCGTTACCGGCTGGCCCAGCGGGCACGGGACAGACTGATAGACGCCCGCTTCACTGACTAGATGGGCGTGGGAATCGGGTAGTATGGCCACAGACCGCACACCATGACAACAGCCGACCACCCACACCCCCCACCCATCCACCCACCCAGCACCCTCACCCCCCTCCCCAACCCCACACACCCCACCCGCATGCACACCACCCCCCCACCCCCAATTGCCGATCCACCGGCGGCACAACGGGCCGGGCTCACCCAGTTGCGGGTGGACGCGTGTCTATCGCAGGCCATGGAGGATGATGACAACCCGCCTCCGATGAGCTCCTGGCTCTACATCGTTGGACTATGTCTGACCCATGGCCACAGTACCACCATCCACCCGGACCATCCCTGCATGCGGCTGTGACACTGCAGCGCACGGTCCCGTCCTCTGCCCGGGGGATGTTGATGGCGGCCCAGGGGGAAGGGGGCAGACTCACCTGGGGCTGAGGTAAGACCACCCGTCACACACACACTTGCGCTCAACGTACATGACACGCCCGCACACTTTGGACAGAGCACAAAGGCAGCTTCGGTAGGTGTAACATTGACTTTAATAACCAAAGGAGTTCATGCACGTGCCCTAGCCCCTAAAACTCATCTGTGCCCTGCACCCGTGCCAACTTACTCAGTGTCTAATTGTTTGGCCTTACGGGCCCTTTGACTACGTCTACGTGGTTCCCCAGACGGTACAGCAGAACTGGAGGTGGACTCCTGTGATTCCTGCCCTCTGACACCGGATCCCTTTGGCGGCCGTTTCCTGAGGCGTCCTGGCCTAGATGGGCCAGGCTGCGGCCCGGGCGACTGGGATGGCGAGCTGCCAGCCTGTCCTGCCCGTTGCCCACCCGATGCACCTGGGACGGAAGGGAGGGAGTCCGAGGTGTCGCGGTGTACCGGGACCTCCCCTACAGAGGGAGCCGGGACGGACCACACCACCTCCTCCTCCCTCGGGGTGCCCGATGGCCCCCAGGCCTCTACATGGGTGGGGGATGCGAACGGACTGGCCATCCGACGCGCCCCCGACATCTGGCGCTGCCAGTCCTGGAGGCCCGTGCTGGTATCGACAGGGGTCTGCAGGTTTGCAGCCATGGAGCCCAGGGGGTTGTCGAACCCTGTCTGCGACAGTGCGACGCCAGCTCGCACATGGCCACTAGCGCCGATGCCCTCAGCGATGGCCTGCTGAGACTGGGCCATGGCCTGCAGAGACTGGGCCATGGCCTGCAGAGACTGGGCTATGGCCTGCTGAGACTGGGCCATGGCCTGCTGAGACTGGGCCATGGCCTGCTGAGACTGGGCTATGGCGTTGAGCGCCTCTGCCATCTGGCGCTGGCACTGGCTCATGGCCTCCTGTGAGAGGGCAGCCATTTCCTGGGCCACAGACGCCGCCTGCACGGAAGGCCCCAGGCCTCGCAAACCATTCCCCATGTCTGACACCGTCGCATCCATTGCCTCCACCGCGGACGCCACCCGTGCGGTGTCAGCCTGGGTGGCACGCATGACCGGGACCACTCCCACACTCCCAGCTCCTGGACGTGGGTGGACTCCTCCACCTGCGACCGCAGCCGCCGCAAGCCACCCGTCACCCTATTCGCTCGTCTCCGTGTCGGTGGTTGCATCGGATCTATGTGTGGGTGTGGTAACTGCAGGAACCCGGGATCCATCTGGGCGGCAGATGTTCGCTTGGCCTGGGCTGCCCTCCGACCGCCCGGTCCCTCTGCTGCTCCTACCTCCACCTGCTGTACCGGGACGGCTGTGTTGTGCGCACCAGTGAGTGTACCAGACGCCTCATCACTAAAGTGCCCAACCGTGGTGAGTGTTTCTGCGATGGTGGAGGGTTTTGGTGACAGCAGTGGCGTTGTGTCGTGCTCTTCGTCCCACTCTGAGTCCATGGCACTTTGGGGTGGGGGTTCGTCTCCACCCATCCACTCTGAGTCACTGTCCGGTATTTTGTCTTCCCGGGTAGGGGTGTCCTGGGTAGTGCTGTCCCGGGTAGTGCTGTCCCGGGTAGTGCTGTCCCGGGTAGGGGTGTCCTGGGTAGTGCTGTCCCGGGTAGGGGTGTCCTGGATAGTGGTGTCCTGGGTAGTGGTGTCCTGGCTCGGATGTGACGGGGGCCTGTGGCTGCCCCCCTCATCGCTGGGTGGTCGCTCCCACACGTGACGGGGGTGTCGTCTCCCTGTTGCTCCAGGTCTCTCCGTCTCCCGTGGTGTGCGAGGGGCATCCTGCGGGCGTCGCATGCTGGAGGGTGCGGGTCTCTCCGTCTCCCGTGGTCTCCAAGGGGCATCCTGCGGGCGTCGCATGCTGGAGGGTGCGGGTCTCTCCGTCTCCCGTGGTCTCCGAGGGGCATCCTGCGGGCGTCGCATGCTGGAGGGTGCGGGTCTCTCCGTCTCCTGTGGTCTCCGAGGGGCATCCTGCGGGCGTCGCATGCTGGAGGGTGCGGGTCTCTCCGTCTCCCGTGGTCTCCGAGGGGCATCCTGCGGGCGTCGCATGCTGGAGGGTGCGGGTCTCTCCGTCTCCTGTGGTCTCCGAGGGGCATCCTGCGGGCGTCGCATGCTGGAGGGTGCGGGTCTCTCCGTCTCCCGTGGTCTCCGAGGGGCATCCTGCGGGCGTCGCATGCTGGAGGGTGCAGGTCTCTCCGTCTCCTGTGGTCTCCGAGGGGCATCCTGCGGGCGGTCTGCATCTGCGGGGATGGGTGCCTGGACGTTTGGTCCTGCGATACACAATGAAGCATGCATGGTTAGACATCAGGCAGTGATCAGGTGATATGGGGGAGGGGGATATAGGGGAGGGGGGATATGGGGGAGGGGGGATATGGGGGATATGGGGGAGGGGGGATATGGGGGAGGGGGGATATGGGGGAGGGGGGGTATGGGGGAGGGGGGATATGGGGGAGGGGGGATATGGGGGAGGGGGGATATGGGGGAGGGGGGATATGGGGGAGGGGGGATATGGGGGATATGGGGAGGGGGGATATGGGGATATGGGGGAGGGGGGATATGGGGAGGGGGGATATGGGGGAGGGGGGATATGGGGGAGGGGGGATATGGGGAGGGGGGGATATGGGGGATATGGGGGATATGGGGGAGGGGGGATATGGGGGATATGGGGGAGGGGGGATATGGGGAGGGGGGTATGGGGGAGGGGGGATATGGGGGATATGGGGGAGGGGGGATATGGGGAGGGGGGATATGGGGGAGGGGGGATATGGGGGAGGGGGGATATGGGGGAGGGGGGATATGGGGGAGGGGGGATATGGGGGAGGGGGGGATATGGGGATATGGGGAGGGGGGATATGGGGGAGGGGGGATATGGGGGAGGGGGGATATGGGGGAGGGGGGAATATGGGGGATATGGGGGAGGGGGGATATGGGGGAGGGGGATATGGGGGAGGGGGGATATGGGGGAGGGGGATATGGGGGATATGGGGGAGGGGGGATATCGGGGAGGGGGGATATGGGGGAGGGGGGAGGGGGGGAATGGGGGAGGGGGGATATGGGGGAAGGGGGGATATGGGGGAGGGGGGATATGGGGGAGGGGGGATATGGGGGAGGGGGAATATGGGGGATATGGGGGAGGGGGGATATGGGGGACGGGGGATATGGGGGAGGGGGGATATGGGGGATATGGGGGAGGGGGGATATGGGGGAGGGGGGATATGGGGGATATGGGGGAGGGGGGATATGGGGAGGGGGGGATATGGGGAGGCTCACCCTGCCTGCTCTGACGAGGTCGTTCACCTTCTTGTGGCACTGGGTGCCTGTCCGTGGTGTTAGGGCCACAGCGGTGACGGCCTCTGCCACCTCCCTCCTCAGACGCCGGCTGTGGCGTGGGGCAACTCTGCGGCCGTGCCCAGGATACAGGGCGTCCCTCCTCTGCTCCACCGCGTCCAGGAGCGCCTCCACATCGCGTGACTCGAACCTCGGGGCTGAGCGACGGCCAGCCATCAAGTCGGGTGTTGCGGTCGGGTGTTCCGGTCGGGTGGGGGGGAGCTGCGCGGCCTTATGAGCCGTCACGCCGTGCAGCGCGTATGACGCTGCACGGCGTGAACCACTGCGCAAGCGCGGATCCCGTTACGTCGCTGCTAGCCCATTTCGCACCGCAGACTATCGGCCCATTTTTATGACGTGACGCAAGTGGGATTTGCGCCGTTTTTTGCGCCGATCGGCGGAGTTTCCGCCGATAACGGAGAATTTCGCCCCAGAATGCTACCCAATGAGCCTTGATGACAGTCAGTGCTAGAAAGGTTCACAGTTCCATTAGCGGATGGTGAAAAGGCTAAGCATTCCATTCCCGGCACCAGCATCCCTGAACTCAAATCCTGGAAAACCATAAATAGATTGAGTCAGTAAGTAGATTAATTATTCAATCAGCTCAGTATCTTTCATTCAGCCACTAATTAACATAATTATTCATCTATGCCAGTAGGCTAATTATAAACTCCTATCAATAAGTATCTAGTAGCAAAAATCATGCACTGAAAATACTCACAAGTGTGTTTAAACTCTATGTCTCAGTTCATATTTTGCGCATCACAATAGTTCTGACCCTGATATTTGCTGTGTGACCAGGAAGTTGTAGATAGTGCTGGATTTTGAGTCTTTTGTGGATCACATACTGTGTTCGGTGGAAAACTAACATGCCTGTTGAAGGACTTTGGGAAACTTTTTCAATGATTTTGGTAGGCTGCTATTGTGTTTCAATGGTTTTATAATGGATGGCATTGCTTTAAACACACCCATTTTTTCTATGGATGACATGTTTTTCTTTTGCAGATTACTGTTACCTTGGAAGTTTTGTGTTGGTAATGTTTAGAGCCTATTTGTATGCTTAGTATCTCATGGACAAATGCAATGTCTCATACCTTACAGATGTGATGTACTTGTGCCAAATAAAACTATACAGATTTCGCAAATAAATTGTGCTAGAAATATTGCCTTAACAACAATTTAATTACTTTGAATTGGAGCTGTTGATTAAATTAGAAAGAACAGAATGAGCAAGTGTGGAAATTATTAATTCTGATGAACTCTTAATCTTTTGTGCACCTTAATAATTCAGATAGTTTGTTGTCATAAGAAGCTAAAGAGATGAGATCAGGATTCTTTTTTAATCATCCTGACCCATTTTCTTTAAATAAATACACAGCATTGCTTCCAATAAAAGAGATGATGCATTTTTTTTTTAGGGAGCGTCAAGTTAGCAGATGCAAGACATATTATTCTGCTGCTGAGTTAAAGCAGTGTTCCTTTGAGGGGACAAAGTCTTATTGGTGTGAAGAAAACAGTGGGTAAGCTCACTTACAGATTCATTGCTATTCAGACTGGAGATCACAACCATTGCTTTACGAGAATATCTATCAAGGCGTTTGTATTTTCCTTGGAGTTCTTCTGCATGTTCCAACTGACTGTCACTAGTGTGGTGATATGTCTGTGAATAAGATTGTATGCAGTTAGCAATGCGACCTCCAACCAGCTGGTGGCGTGATACCTTGGTCATGTGATGTAGCAGACTCACCATTTGGTAGTAAGGCACACACAGTCGCGCATCGGGTAGTTCCAGTGCAACCTAGTCTGTATAGTATTCTGTATGTTATCCTTCCACGTGTTAATCAATAAACCATCAGCAGTTCTGTGAGCATCATTGCAGCAGCAAGACAACAGAACACAACAACTACGTCTGCTTGGAATAAGTTAATTTACATATAATTAGGCTAAATCAAGAATAGCAAAGGACAACGATTTCAGGCTACGACACAAAGGGTAGAATTTAGGGTTGGTCCTACTCACCGGTTGGAATTTGGTGGTCCTCTATTCTAATTACATGCCCGACACAAAGCAGTTGGGATCTCAGGAGCATTGCCTCAACACGTGCTGTCTGGATTTGGTCTAAGATTTTGAGGTTTATGATCCAGCCTTACCGGCAGATGCTGAGGATGGAGTGATCACTCCAAACGTGTGCACTCCACAGGTCATCAGCAGAATTACGTTCTGGTGCTCGCTTTGCATGATGTTATTGGCTCTGAAAAAGTACTGCATCCGCTCTGTGGACTAATTCCAGGTCTCCATACTGGAGTCAAAAGCATCCAAATGCCCAGAGGTATCAGAAATCTACCAACTCCCCACCATGGACCCCAAAAAATACAACGCGTGGAGGCGGGGGGTTAATGGGGGGATCGGGAGGACCAGGTCGCACCGGGAGTCGGGTTGGCGAAGGGGGAGTTAGATCAGCCCAGGGGCGGGGTGGTGCGATGGATCCCCTGGGGTGTCCTGCGTGTTGGGATTGTTCTGAGTGAGTTTGGGTCTGAGTTTTTTAGATAATTATTCTGGAGTTAGACGTGATTTTTTTTCCCCTTTAACTTTTTCAGAGTAACTATCAGGGTAAAACTGGCAGAACCATCCAATGTTAGTGATTTAATCGCTTCTGTTGTATGGTTCTCAGCTCAATGCAATTGTCTAGAGGAAGTTAGCACTTCTGAACAATTGCCAGATAAACCCTTACCTTGGAACATCCTACAGGGATTCCCCAGCACATCATTGGGATACCTCCTAAATGTGATACTGGGGATCCAGGAAGATCTGGGCCAATACTTAGTAAAGTATTTCTTTTAAAACTTTGTAGTTCTTGTTTTACATTCTGCGATATTCTTCCTGAGAGATTATTTACATCTGAAGACTGTTACAAGTGACCATAATTGAAGAGTTCATTTCCTATGTGCTTGCTGAAAAATTGAAAGGATTTAACTGGAACACCTTGATAAAACCACATTCCTTTTATTAATCAGCCCTTCAATGATAAAATATATTAACATAGAAAATTATATCGGTGAAGTTGACTATTATCATTCATAACAGCTTTTCATTTATAACATATCCACAGCACTTAGTTGGCATAATACATTTTAATGGATTGTTTCAAATTTGCTGATGTCCTACCTCCATAGCATCACACAACTCTGCCCTTGCCTCAGCTCATTTGTTGCTGAAACGCTCATTTCATACCTTTATTACCTCTTGACTTCATTATTCCAAATGCGCTCCTAACTGGCCTCCTTCGCTCAAAACTTGAGGTCAACCCGAACTCTGCTGTTCATTCACTCACTTCTTTGCTCACTAAACTACACTGGCTTCTGTTTAAGCAATGATTTGATTTATAAATATTCAACCATACTTTTTCATATTCCTTTCTCACTGCTCCCCAGCCTATCTCTGTAATCTGATTTAACCCCACAACCCGCTTGCCATCCTCTAATTTTGGCATCTTGAACATCCTCAATTTTAATTATCTCATCGTTCACCATCGTATTTAACTGTCTTTGCCCTAAGCTCTGTAATATCATCCCTAATCCTCTACACCTTTCTACCTCACGTTCTTCCTTGAACACACTTGTTAAAACCTACCTTCTTTCATTTGCCCTCATATCACCCTGTGCAACTTGTACTGATATCATGGTGTGTTGTAATTCACTGACTGACCACTCAGAGTCTCACTTATATATGTGTGAATGTTAGACTCAGGTGACCTCAGACTGACTGGGAAGCTGAGAGATAGTGGTTTGTGCATGTGCATACTGTTATTCATCTGTTGTTTGTATATATTTGACCCACAGTTAATGTTAATAAATTGTTTATAGCTTTAGCAGCAAGTGTTCATGTAACATAAATCAGGCCCACCGACAAGAACATTGCATAACTGGCCCCACATTTTGTCTCATGGTGTCCCTGTGAAATGTTTTGGGATGGTCTTCTATGTTACAGGTGCTATGTGAATAAAGGTTATTGTTGTAAATATACAGGTGGTTGGACATTTTCAATCCTGCCAAGACCTGCCTTCACTTCTATTAATTCAAATCATTCCCATTTTTTTTTCAGTTAGATTAATACTTTATGCTTTCAGTGTGCGGTGAACAGCACAAAAAGCTCAATTACGCACAAAAACTGATCCAAATATGTGTTACGGTATATCATTGTCATAGTCTGCTAACCAAAGAAAATTCAATATAATATGTAAGAGTTGTAAGGATTGAAAATCCTCCATAACTGAAAATTGTGAAACATCTATGGATATAATTGGAGTCTTGCGTCTACATAGTATTAGAGCTTTTGAAGCATCAAGTATCCATGGAGGAAAAAAAACATGCTTGACTTTCATAGCCCCTGCTATTTTTTGTTATAACCAACTAACCAAGTGACTGAAGGCTGAAACATTACAAACAACAGTGAGATGAGAAACAGGGGCTGTTTAGCACAGGGCTAAATCGCTGGCTTTGAAAGCAGACCAAGGCAGGCCAGCAGCACGGTTCGATTCCCGTAAAAGCCTCCCCAAACAGGTGCCGGAATGTGGCGACTAGGGGCTTTTCACAGTAACTTCATTTGAAGCCTACTTGTGACAATAAGCGATTTTCATTTCATTTCATGTTCTGTAGGCTGGCCAAAGTGAATGATGAACTACAGAACATGTAGTTTAAAATAATTTATTATAGGACAAACTGCGTGGTAAGATAACTAGGATTAACAAACTAACAAACAACTAACACTAAACAACTCTCGTGGAACTACTGCAAATGCGTCTTTCCCTGAGCACGACCAACTCCCAAATCACATGGTGACATAATGGGTTTACAATTTCACCTAGTGGTCGAAGGTCATGCATAACATTATGTACAAACTTACATTATGCATATCATCACATCCCCTTTCCTTTGCAAAAAGAACATTATGTACAAACATTAAATAACTTTTTACATTTCAACATGATATGTATCATTATATACACCTGATCCTGTACACAGTTCACTCCACATTCAGTCTTTCAAGTTAAAGGCATCTTCTGGTTGGACTCCTGAGCAACGACCGAATACGTGATCGTGTTTCTTTTTCCAAAAGACCGGTTTTCTTTCTGGTTTTTGAGTCACCACGTCTTCCAGCCTTTCTTTCAGCTTTTTGAAATGACGCTTGGTTCCTTCTCCGTTTCTTCAGCTTTAGCGCCATCATCCGTGAAATTGGTATGGTCCACTCACATCTGTTGTGCACCCAGAACATCATTCGTGCTACTGGTCATTGTAGCCATCTGAGATGGCCACCTGCAAAGGACCATGGGAATTATGGCCAACCCAGGACTCAGGCAGATACAGAGCTTATGTGCATCTGAAACACAGGTAGCTAGACCTGATAAAAACCTCTGCTTGTTTGCATTTTAATGGCCCATTCCCCAGAACAATAGGACTCCAATCAAGAAACCGGTACAGCTACAGACTGATCGGCACCACTCCCTTTACTCAGAGAGCCCAACCGCAAAGGTCAATGACCGCTAAGGACCCACCCAGCCACCAAGGCACCCGCCCCTTTATTGGCCGAAATCGAAGGCAGTGATCAGAGCCCTGTCGAACTATTGGGTCCAAGATCAAGGACCGCCCCAAAGACCGCGAAATCCCAGAGGGATAAAAGGGTCACAGCCATGTGTTCTGCCTCTTTTGGATCTGGCCTGTGCCAGCCTCCTTTGAATCCTGCCCGTGCCAGCCCAACTGCAGCATGACGACCAGACAGCCAAGTTCAAGACCAATGATTGCTACCTGACGGATGAGCCCAGCTAAGACAGAGCCACTTCTGCAAACCAGCCACGTGAGATCAAGATAAAGGCCAAATCCACTTGCACAGTGCCGGTCACCCTGAAGTTAAGTATAGGTTATTGTAGCTGATAGGTGTAGTTTAACTTGTAGTATATTGTGCTTGCATGTCGAAGAAACCCTTGTGTGTAAATAAATCATCTTTGAACTTGAACTGACTAACTGGTTGTGTGATCATTTGACCGATATACGGTAAAGCCCTGTGGTTCAGTAAGAGGAATAGAAACACCCACTGTATTGGCGACGCTGTTAGGATATAACATCATATTGGCGACTTTAAAGAGCAACATTATTGGCGACCTCTGACAGGACTCGATTTAGAAGTGATTTTCTCACTCCGAAAGAACCCAAACTTTGAAATCCAATTGTGAGAGAAAGAAAGAACCACAAGTACCAAATCACCAAATCACCGAATTTCAGAAGTGTGTACCAACCTGCATGCATACTGACAGGGATATAAGGTAAACTCATTAGATGGTGTCAAAACTATCGAGGGAATTGTGAACCGGAAAATAGCTTAGGCCATACCCGCAGTTCAAATCGCCGCCTTATCCCCCTGTCCCAGATTAACAGTAGGAAACAGAGATTAACGGTAGGAAATGAGAGATTAGGGGTAAGAAAAGAGATATTAGAAGCAATGGCCACTAAAGCGATGGAACGTTTAATGAACCCACAGGAACCCGAGGTCGCAGCGACCAACAGAGCAGAGCAATGCCCCATATGGGAGGAAGAATTGAGGAAGTATTTGAAGGAGAAAGGATGGCCCCATTCGTCCAATTTTTGTGCGAATGACAAGTCAGGTCCAGGAAGCATAGGACAAACTTGGTTGGACAACCAAACTGAGGTCCATAAGCAAAATGCAGCGGAAGTCCGAAGGTCTTTGGCAATAGTGTCCTGTTTGGCACAGTTGCGAGGCACAGAGGTCGTGAAGACGCTCCGAAGGCAGTTAGTTGAGAAAGACGAGGAGAATGAGGGAAACAATAGTGAAAGCGAAAAGATTATTGAGCAATTCCAGGAGCAGTTAGCAGCTAAAGATAAGGAGATGGCTGATGTGAAATATGCACACCAATCTTGTTTAGTTCACCTCAGCAGCTTTCAGACCCAGTACGATAAAGCCTACCAAGATACACAGCGCGCAGTCCTGGTAAGAGAGACAGAACAGTAGGTAGCACAGTTAACGAGTCAATGCGCGGATTTAAAAGCAGCTTTGCGAGCGCTCCACAGCTCCACAACAGAACAGACAGAGCACAGTAGACCACGCGAAATGCAGACAACAGATAGACAAATTACAGTTACTTCTTTCAGTGCAGAATGGATTCAGGTATACCTTTGGACAAAATTTAGATGAGGAAGGTGCCCCCGATTGGCAAGAATTAAATGAAAGCACCCAGAGATATGTGGAGGATACAGGAAATCAGAATCGAGCCCCCATGCCCCAAAAAGGAAAGCACCCGCACCACCGACTGCACAGCAGCACACAACCCCATGAATCCGGTTACCACAGCGCAAGTCCTCGGATCAGGAGGGTCGTTTACACCACCCCACTATCCATAAACCAGTTGAGAGATGCTTGCACCAAAATTGTTCCATTTCAGTCCACCACAGACCCGCACAGCTTCTTTGAGTAAGTGCGCCAACAGAAAGTTATGTACGGTCTAGACGAAAGAGAGGAAGTTAAACTCATAGTTATGAGCCTTAGCCAGTCCGTAAGATCAGCTTTGCCTGAACCCCAAAATGTAGCAGGAGGAACCCTACAGGAGATGAAAATGGCCATTTCAGATGCAATCGGGTACAACAAGGGAGAGCCAGTTGAGGGTTTAAATCACTGTAGGCAAAAGAAGGGAGAGCATCCGACCGCATTTGCAGGTCGCCTTTGGATCCATTTTAAGGCAGGGGATTTGGGGATTTGAACCGCACACACTTAAATGAGGACGACACCACTAAATGGTCTCGCACTTTAGTCTCGCATGCCACAGAAGATGGTCAAAAGGCTTGTGTGAATTATGACCCCGCAGACCACACACATAATGAAGTTTGGGTTTAAAAGAGACTTTTCAGAGCATGGGAACAATCCATACACAGACAGGCAGATCAGGAACAGATAGAAGCAAATATCCACCCAGTCAGGACTAGCCAGGACCCAGCATGGATAAACGAGGGTAGACACGAGGGACAGCACCCCAGAGTACAGGCATCTCGAGGTTGCTACAATTGTGGACATATGGGACATTACGCCTGCGAATGCTGACAGAACCCCCCCGAACCAACACTGACACCAACAACTAAACCCCCCCCCACCGAGGAACAATGTTAGGCCCATGCATACTGTTAGCGCCTGTTCAGGCAATTTAGCAGTCAGTTCCACAAATTGATGGTGTTCGGACTCCCCAACTTGGGACAAATCAGACAGACCAGTAATTACAGGCACAGTCTGGGGAAAACCAGTCGAATTTCTTTGGGACACAGGAGGGCCCTGCACCATTTTAAACTCCTCCACCATGTTTCAACGTGACAAATGGCCCACCACAGACACCATCACCCTTAGTGGATTTACCGGACACATACAACAGGGATACATCACAGCCCCCGTGGATTTTCAGATAGGGAACATAAGCACCAGGCACCACGTTGTTTTAGTTGACTTGCCCCAAACAGCTGAGCACATTCTAGGAATCAATTTTATGAGCTCCCATAACCTTTCCTTTGATCCAGTGAATAAATGTTTATGGAGAATGGCCAAAGCAGCTAGAGCCCCCGCTACGCTCACAGTAGGGGATTATGAACATAGGATTTGCTTAGTAGGAGATTATTGATTTGATCCGCAAACAATTAGTACAGACCAAACAATTAGAGAGGTCCTCATAAAACACAAAGCTTCATTCGCACAACACAAACATGATTGTGGGAAGATCCCAGGTACAGTCACAATTTCAGGTCCCAATCCAAAGCCACAGAGCAATACGGTTTCCCACAGCAAGCCGAGGGTGAGATTTCTAAAGTTATCAATAGTTTATTAGACCAAGCAGTTATTCGGTCCATAGCGTCAACAAATAATACCTCAATTTGGCCCATAAGAAAACCCGATGGTTCATGGCGACTCACGATTGACTATCAAGAACTTAACAAGGTAACCCCTTTAGCAGCCCCCACCGTTGCCACGAGTCCCGAGACCATGCTCAAGCAGGGAGTACTTCACAGTGCTGGACATCAGCAATGGCTTTTGGTCCATCCCGTTAAACAAGGTCTGTCAATATAAGTACGCGTTTACATTTCAAGGGCAGCAGTACACGTGGACATGCCTACCGCAAGGATTCCACAACTCCCCTCCATTTTCCACCGACAATTGGCCAAAGGACTTTCCAAATTTTCCCGACCTGAATGCCTTATATAGTATGTGGACAACTTACTCCTACAGACGGACACAAAAGAAGAGCATGTAAAGCTCCTTTCAGAATTACTAGGTCTTTTGCAATCCATTGGATGCAAGGTCAACCCCAAAAAGGCCCAGTTTTTAAAAGAAAAGGTTATTTATTTAGGCACCATCATCACCCACGGGAAGAGAGAAATTGAACAGAAATGAATCGAATCGATAGTTAAATTGCCCCTGCCCCAAACCGTCACTGCACTCCAGTCATTCCTAGGTTTAGTAGGATATTGTAGGAGCCATATAGATGGTTTTTACACAAAAACAGTCCCAATCTCAGAACTCCTTAAAAACAACGCCCCATGGAAATGGCTTCCGCAGCACACAGACACCATTGAAGATTTAAAACGCGCCTTAGGCACAGCCCCCGCTTTGCAAATTCCAGACCCACACTCGCCCTATGCCATAAAAGTAGCAACCACCGACTGAACCCTATCAGCAGTACTCCTGCAGGAAAGACATGATCGCTTAGGACCCGTAGCCTATGCCTCAGGCGTTTTGGACCCCGTAGAGCAAGGATTCTCAGCCTGCGAACTGCACTTGCTTGCAGTCTTTTGGGCAGTACAGTATTTTGCGTACATCAAGCCTTAACCCAGTAACGATCTTAACCGAGCACACCCCAAAGCAACTCTTGTTAGATTGTAGATTAAAGGACGGGTCAGTCAGCCAAATCAGAGCAGCTCGCTGGACACTGCTGTTACAAGGAAGGGACATTACAGTCAAACGTACCAAGACCCACACATTTCTGGCCGATAATCTTCAGTATGCAGGGACCCCACATGAGTGCCAGATCATAGCAGCCCAACACCACACAGGACCCTTTATTCCAAGGTGACTCCACCCACGTGCAGGCATTAAAGCACAGCATTCACAAGCCACAGGCAATGCCTTAAAGATTTATGTGGATGGTTCCTCCACGATAGAAAAAGGAAAGAGAATAACTGATTGTGGAATTTATCTAGAAGACGCGCAGGGATGCGCATTAGAAGAAATCTTTTTAAAATTGCCCGGCCACCTAGATTCACAAGCAGCAGAACTCGCAGCCATAGCATATGTAGTGCAACACCCAGATTCTTTCCCAACCCCCGCAGACATACATTCGGACAGTCTATATGTATGCAATAGCTTGACAGAATTCCTGCCCCTGTGGGAATCTAGAGGATTCGTTTCAGCCGATGGAAAACCCCGACCCTCTGCCCCGTTGTTGAAACACATTCGTAGGACAGCCTCAGACCGCACGTACGGTATAATTAAAGTGAGAAGCCATCATCGTTCGTCCGCACCCGGTAATGTAAAGGCAGATGCCTTAGCCAAGGCAGGATCACGCCATGGTCACTTTTGGAAGCCCCCCGAAAGCGAACCGATACATGCAGTCCAGGTTTCCCAGACCAATATTGAGGATCTAGCCCAGGCCCAAAAGGCAGACTACACTCTCAAACAGATTTTAGATGGCAACTTCCCAGCCCCCTACGATAAATGGAAAGCCTCACTGATGGTACAGGACAGCATAGTTTTGAAAAATGGGATTTATGTGGTCTCCACCCAGGACAGAAAACAGATAATTTACCAGTTTCATGACGGACACGGACAGCAGAGGATAGACAATACCATTGCCCATTTAAGACCATTGTGTTGGTGGCCCGATTTAAAAACCGATGCAACACATTATGTAGAGAATTGTCTTATCTGCGCACAAAACAATCCGGAACGATACACAAAGAAAGGACACTTATGCCACACCCGACCTGTTAATGGCCCTTGGACAAATTTGCAACCCAACTACATTGGCCCCCTCCCCCCTTGTAAAAATGGTTTCACATATGTCTGAGTTGTTGTAGACACCTTTACTAAGTAGGAAGAAGCATTTCCCTCACGGACAAACACAGCAAAGGCTACCGCTAAGATTTTGACCCAACAGATATTTACATGCTGGGGTCTCCTCCGCAGCATTGAGACAGACCAAGGTTCCCACTTCACCGGCAGAGTCATGCAAAATGTTTTAACGATTTTTGGAATCAGGCAAAAATTCCACATAGCATATCACCCCCAATCCAGCGGCATTGTTGAACGAATGAATCACACTTTAAAAGCGACCATTAGAAAGATGGTGCAGCAGAATAACACCACATGGGACACAGTTCTCCCAATCGCCCTCATGTTTATTCGGAACACCGTTTCCAGTTTCACAGGTTTCACCCCCCACACTCTCATGACCGAACAACCCATGAAGGGAATTGAATATTTATTAGGTCTCGATTTGGCAAGCCCCACAGTCACCGCCCTCACCCATGAAAAAGCAGTCCAACAGGTCACAGATAATATTAAAGCAGCACAGCTCGCTGTTGCTATCCGACTAGGTGCTAGAAGAAAGCGGAGTAAAGCTTGCTTTGACAAAACTGTCCACCCCGTAGAGTACACAGTTGGTCAGCAAGTAATGGTTTTCCTTTACAACCCCAAATTTGCAGGACCCTACTTCAATTCGGACAAAGTGAGTCCCTCCGTGTACAAGATAACGTACCCCAATGGTAAAACTGGTTGGTTCCACATCAATCAACTCAAAGTCTATGGAACCCAATGTAGCCACACCCACCACATCTCTCTGGCAATAGGAGACGATTCCCCCCCCACCCGTTGACAACCTAGTCCAACCCTCCCCCAGCCATGCCAGCACGTCCATGCCCACAGACTCGAACTTGTCTCCGCCCACAGGTACAGACTTTCACCTTGAACTTGACTCCGACGACAGCGATAGCCTCCCCGAATTGATCACTATTCCTGACCACTGGTGCAATCTCTCGGCCCCCAGTCCCCCCAGCCCCCGGAACCCCGACTTAGATATCTTTGACGCCCTATATGCCCTTCCCCAGCCACTGCCACAGCCGCCGCCCGACGACACTAACTTGCCCTCCACTCCCACCGCCCCTGCGACTCACAACAAAAAAGCCCCTCTTTGGTACCGCGACAACTCTTGTAGACTGGTAAGACACAATGATTCAGATTATCCGACGGCCCACGCGGCCATGGCACAGAAACGGCAGGCACGAGTCTGGCAACTGGGAGATGGTGATGATTCAGATACTGACTCTCGTTTCGATAATGCTTTTACAACACTGTTTGGTACAGAACTCCGAGGTGTCCAGATGATGAGAAAGAGACACTTTAAAGAGACACAAATTAAGGTGTCCTAATTTCTGATGGAGCTTGCCCGTCTTCTTCTTTTTCCTTCTTCCTTTCTTCTCGATACATGGTTTTCATTGATGTCGGCCTGACACCCAATTTCTTGATACAGTCATAGTTACTCTTCTCACAGAAACCCAGATGCCATTTACTGACCAATGGCAGTTAAAGGTACAATTGTTGGATCTCACATGACTACAAATTCTTTCCGCTCGTTTCGGTCACCCAGGTAGGGAGTAACGGCACTAATCCCCGCCCTACCTGAGGACCCCAAATGCATCCGGTCAGCTAAGCTCAGGTAGTGGAGCAATGGCACTGCTCACCGCCCAACCCGGGGATTCCATTCTTGCCCTGCCATGGCCCACACGCACCTCATGTTCCCATCACTTTGAGTACTCTGGAATGGTTCCCTACACTCTACGCTGTCCTTGGCAGGTCTTAGTTTCCCCTTCTCTGCTCTTTTATTGTGGTTTAAAGAATGCCCTTTGCCACGCTCTGTACACTCGCCCCCTCTTTCTTTTACCTTCCGAGACCCTTTGGTTGCTCCCAACCTGCTATTTACACATATGACACACTTGGTTGCCACATATGCTGCTACACGTGAACTACCTCTGAACCCTGGGATGAAGAAACTTTATAAAACTGGCCACCCTAAAATTTGGCTGGTTAAGATGAGCCTCAACCATCAATGGTTGCAGTAAAGAAAAGACTATTTTAATGCACACTACACCAGCCCCGAATACCACCACACATGACACCTATAGCCCGGACACTACACCACACATAGAGATAGACGCTGACACCCCCACTTGGTGCGAAAACATTGCCAATTGGAGCCCCCTTTCATACACAGTAGAGGCCCTTCTAGTAATTACAATAATCTGCAGTGTCATTCAGACACTTCGACTCCGTAAATGGCGAGCAAAAGCCTCCTGGTCCCCGATATATACAGTCCGAGCCCCCTTTTTCGGCATTCAACAAAACTGAATTACCTGCTGTAAGAATTATAGCCATGTATCTCTGTAAACTTTGCTAGATTAAGTAGAAATGTAATGCTGCTGTTTTTAAATATTTGTACTGTATATACGTTCTTTTTGATATTTACCAGCAGCATAAGAGTAGTTTAGATAGTGTTAATTAGAGATTCAATTGTGCGGATAAGTTAATGTTTAATAGTGAAATGTTTTGTCGTGACCCGTTAGAAATTAGTAATTTGTGATGTGTTAGTAGAATTCGGTAAATGCCCCAAAATATAGGACAGAGTAGTGTAGAAACTGTCCTTGACCAAGGGTGACCGGCACACCAAGGATGATAAGGGATCAACTGTGTGATCCACCACGCTTCGTTTTCAGGATCAAGAGGACGGGATGTAGCCATCTGAGATGGCGACCTGCGAAGGACCATAGGAATTATGGCCAACCCAGGACACAGACAGATACAGAGCTTATGTGTATTTGAAACACAGGTAGCTAGACCTGATCGAAACCCTGGCTCGTTTGCATTTTAATGGCCCATTCCCCAGAACAATAGGACTCCAATCAAGAAACCGGTACAGCCACAGACTGATCGGAACCACTCCCTTTACTCAGAGAGCCCAACCGCAAAGGTCAATGATCGCTAAGGACCCGCCGAGCCACCAAGGCACCCGCCCCTTTATTGGCCGAAATCGAAGGCAGTGATCAGATCGTGTTTCTTTTTCCAAAAGACCGGTTTTCTTTCTGGTTTTTGAGTCACCAACTCTCCCAGCCTTTATTTCAGCTTTTTGAAATGACGCTTGTTTCCTTCTCCGTTTCTTCAGCTTTAGCGCCATCATCCGTGAAATTGGTATGGTCCACTCACATCTGCTTGTGCACCCAGAACATCATTCGTGCTACTGGTCATTGTAGCCATCTGAGATGGCCACCTGCAAAGGACCATGGGAATTATGGCCAACCCAGGACTCAGACAGATACAGAGCTTATGTGCATCTGAAACACAGGTAGCTAGACCTGATCAAAACCTCTGCTTGTTTGCATTTTAATGGCCCATTCCCCAGAACAATAGGACTCCAATCAAGAAACCGGTACAGCCACAGACTGATCGGAACCACTCCCTTTACTCAGAGAGCCCAACTGTCAAGGTCAATGACCGCTAAGGACCCGCCCAGCCACCAAGGCACCCGCCCCTTTATTGGCCGAAATCGAAGGCAGTGATCAGATCGTGTTTCTTTTTCCAAAAGACCGGTTTTCTTTCTGGTTTTTGAGTCACCAACTCTTCCAGCCTTTCTTTCAGCTTTTTGAAATGATGCTTGTTTCCTTCTCCGTTTCTTCAGCTTTAGCGCCATCATCCGTGAAATTGGTATGGTCCACTCATCTGCTTGTGCACCCAGAACATAATTCGTGCTACTGGTCATTGTAGCCATCTGAGATGGCCACCTGCAAAGGACCATGGGAATTATGGCCAACCCAGGACTCAGACAGATACAGAGCTTATGTGCATCTGAAACACAGGTAGTTAGACCTGATCAAAACCTCTGCTTGTTTGCATTTTAATGGCCCATTCCCCAGAACAATAGGACTCCAATCAAGAAACCGGTACAGCCACAGACTGATCGGAACCACTCCCTTTACTCAGAGAGCCCAACTGTCAAGGTCAATGACCGCTAAGGACCCGCCCAGCCACCAAGGCACCCGCCCCTTTATTGGCCGAAATCGAAGGCAGTGATCAGATCGTGTTTCTTTTTCCAAAAGACCGGTTTTCTTTCTGATTTTTGAGTCACCAACTCTTCCAGCCTTTCTTTCAGCTTTTTGAAATGACGCTTGTTTCCTTCTCCGTTTCTTCAGCTTTAGCGCCATCATCCGTGAAATTGGTATGGTCCACTCATCTGCTTGTGCACCCAGAACATCATTCGTGCTACTGGTCATTGTAGCCATCTGAGATGGCCACCTGCAAAGGACCATGGGAATTATGGCCAACCCAGGACTCAGACAGATACAGAGCTTATGTGCATCTGAAACACAGGTAGTTAGACCTGATCAAAACCTCTGCTTGTTTGCATTTTAATGGCCCATTCCCCAGAACAATAGGACTCCAATCAAGAAACCGGTACAGCTACAGACTGATCGGCACCACTCCCTTTACTCAGAGAGCCCAACTGTCAAGGTCAATGACCGCTAAGGACCCGCCCAGCCACCAAGGCACCCGCCCTTTTATTGGCCGAAATCGAAGGCAGTGATCAGAGCCCTGTCGAACTATTGGGTCCAAGATCAAGGATCGCCCCAAAGAGCGCGAAATCCCAGAAGGATAAAAGGGGTCACAGCCATCTGTTCTGCCTCTTTTGGATCCGGCCTGTGCCAGCCTCCTTTGAATCCGGCCTGTGCCAGCCCAACTGCAGCATAACGACCAGACAGCCAAGTTCAAGACCAACGATTGCTACCTGACGGCTGAGCCCAGCAGAGACAGAGCCACTTCTTCAAACCAGCCACGTGAGATCAAGATAAAAGCCTTATCCACTTGAACAGTGCCGGTCGCCCTGAAGTTAAGTATAGGTTATTGTAGCTGATAGGTGTAGTTTAACTTGTAGTATGTTGTGCTTGCATGTCGAAGTAACCCTTGTGTGTAAATAAACCATCTTTGAACTTGAACTGACTAACTGGTTGTGTGGTCATTTGACTGATATACGGTCAAGCCTTGTGGTTCAGTAAGAGAAATAGAAACACCCACAGTATTGGCGACGCTGTTGGGATATGGCATCATATTGGCGACTTTAAAGAGCAACATCATGGCCGAGGGATTAGCTGTTTCTGGATCTTCTGCTATGAAACTGTTTCTGAAGCCTTTGCTGGATTAAGGATTTTTGGTTGATCCACGGTGCTTGCGTTCGAACCCTGTACAGTATGCCCATCAACTGGTGATGAATCTAATGTTGGCATACTTTTTGATGCCTTTGAAGTTGCAGATAAGTGTATGACTTCAGAAATGGTCTGTAAACCCTTGCATTCCACTGTCTTAGCTCAATCAATGTCTTCTACACCAAACATTTCTCCTGCACTTCGTGGTTTAGCCTCAATTGATGGTTCATCCTCATCTGACATGAAACATGCTTTGTCCTTTGTTGGAGAACTGCACGAAGATGTATCCATCTGTACTTCCTACAAGTTTTGTAATGGGCTATCCTCGTGTACTTGGGATTCCACTGCAGGAACTATTCCATGGACATAGGATATCTTATCGTACTTCCCTGGAGCCAATTTCTCCAAAGTGGGGATTATTTCTTCAGTTACCAGTTGGCTGTCCACAACTGATTTTGTCTGGACTGAGTTGTCTCCTGTTGCACTCTCATTTTCAGCCTCTGCTCAGTCCATCTTAGAATTTTCACACTCATTGTTGGCCTGCACAGATTGGATGCTACTCGTTATCAGCTCGTTACTAATACCAAAAAACGAAATAAACTTTCATAGTATTCCCCTTCAAGCTCACCATCTGATTCTTTCTCTTTTTTGTCTTCCACCACCTTGACTTTTTCTTAAATTTCATCTGATAACTTCTCCACTTCATCTCGTTGCCATTTGCATTCATCCTTTGTCGAATCACTGTCTGGAATGTACAGCCGCTCAACTAGCTCTAGTGCCTTACATCCTTCTGCTCCTATGATGGACTCCCATGCTGTGTCCACAATGGAAAATGGTATGGTGCGAAGTCGGCCTCAAAGTGGTTGCTCGCACTGGGAGCACGTTTCTTATTCAGCTGCGTCACCATACTAATGGTGTCTGACGCCTCTTCTGCCTTCACGCCAAAACCACGGAGATTCACCGTGTTAAGCTTCTTTGCAGTAAGTTCACTAGCGTGACATATTTGAATGGCACTTTCAAGTTTCAGGTCTGTTTCCTGTAGTAGCCACTTGCGTACTTTATTATTGGAGATTCCAAAAGTTATCTGGTCTCGTATCATCGATGGCTGGAGTGTGCTGAAGTTGTGCGACTGCGCTTTCAATCGCAAGTCAGTGAGGAAGCTATTGAATGCCTCTCCCGCGTTCTGGGTGTGCATATAGAATTTATAGCAATCGAAGGCTCCATTTTTTCTAGGGAGCAATGCTGATCGAATCGTTAAGGCACTCAAGCTTTTGTTGTCAGCCTCGTCTTCAAATGCAAAAGTATTGAAGATCTCAATTGCTTGGAGACCTGCTACAGTGAGCAGCAACGTGAGATGCCTCTCATTGGGCTGTGCTTGCAGACCAAGGGCTGCAATATACAGTTTAAACTGCTGTGAAAACACCCTCCAATTTTTGTCTACATTACCGATAAACCAAAGCTGATGATACCTTCCATTCCAGGCTTTGACGTTTTACTGCGCATTGAGCACAAGATGCCAGTAGCTTGCAAGGTTAGTCGCAAAGATTCATTTCCTTTTTTATCCTTCAGAATTATCTTCAGTGGTTCGAATTTCCTTGTGTCGAATCTTCAATTTCTTGTTAAATTGTCAATCATGGTACCATGTCATGTTCTATCGACTGGCCCAAGTGAAAGGTGTGCTACAGAACATGTAGGTTAAAATAATTAATTATAGACTTCCGGTGGCGGCCATGGAGTAAGAGGTCGCACATTTGGTAGCTACCGCTTGTGACGAAACTTTGGACGTTTTCTCCTGTTGTTTTGGGAATTTTACTGGATAAATCGGTGGAGAGTGAGACAGTGTGGAGAAATCCGTCACCAGTGTATGGAGCAGTGGACTAGAAATGGCCGAGTAAGGAGACATGGTCAAGCAAGGAAGACGCGTGCAGAGCCGGCAGCGCATGAAAACATGGCGGAGGTGCAGGATCCTGGGGTGGTGGCACAGTGGTTGACGGTACAGCTGGTGAAGTTCTTTGAGAAGAACTTCGCCAAGCTAAAGAGAGAAACGCTAGACCCGATTAAGGCATCGATTGATCGAGTGGAACAGAGTCTAGAAACCCACGGACGGACGATTCAGAAGGTGGAGGAAAAGGTGCCGAGCAAGAGGACCATTTAACCGATTTGGAGGCCGAGGTAGGGCTGATGAAGGACCACCAGAAAATGTTGCAGGAGACATTGGTGGACTTGGAGAACAGGTCCAGGAGACAGAACCTGAAGATCGTCGGCCTCCCTGAGGGCAGTGAGGGTTTGTATGCGATGGCATATGTGGCAAGTGTGCTGGAAACGTTGATGGGAGATGGGGCTTTTACGCGGCCCTTGGAAGTGGACAGAGCGCAAAGAGCTCTTGCAAGGAAGCCGTGGGTGAATGAACCGCCAAGGGCAATGGTGGTGCGAATGCATCGGTTCCTGGACAAGGAACAGATTTTGCAGTAGGCCAAGCAGGTAAGGAGTTGTGAGTTGCGCATCTACCGGGATCTGGGCACAGAACTGGCCAAAAGGCGAGCCGGATTAAATAGGGCAAAATCGGCCCTCTTCAAGAAGTGGGTGAAGTTCAGGATGTTGTAATCAGCGTCTCTTTGGGTCACGTTTGAGGGCCAGGAATTTTTTTTGAATCACCGGACGAAGTTATGAACTTTATCAAGGACAAAAAGGTAGCAGGGGATTAAGGTCACTGAACCCTGGGGAAGGGCATTGCGTTGGCGATTTGGTCAAAATCACTTCTGTGTTGTTTTGAATATGCAGTGCTCTCTGTAACAAGTGGTGATTGTTGTTTCTTGTTCCCTTTTTTTTTCCTTGGTTGTTTTTGCCCCTTCCTTTTTTTCTTTGGTTTTCATTGTGAGAAGATGTTTGAGCAACTGCTCTGAAATGTAAAGTTTACTCTGTTCCATTGGAAGTTGGGTGGAGGTTTTTTTTTTAACTGTTTGTTTATTGGGGACTGTGATGCTTTGAATGTATATGTCCAAGCGGGGGGGAGGAGGGAGAACAATGACAAAATAGTATGTCCGGTGCCATGGGCGGGAGCTACCACGCTAGCTAGGTTAGCTATCTCACAGAAGCGCAGTGGGGGGTGAGCAGGTGCTAAGTTTGATATGGAGAGTTGGGTTTCTGGTGCTGTTAGTAGAGGGGAGGGAGGGGTGGGAGGGAGCAGCTCTGCTGACAGGGGAGGAACTGTTGCTAGGGGACAAAGAGGGGGGGTTGAGGATGGCAGATACCCGAGAGCGGGCCCGAGGAGGTGAGGGACGCGAGCTGGCGGCTGGCCTAAGAAGGGGGGTGGCTAATCGGCAGAGGGTGGGGGAGGGGGGAATGGGGGGGGTGGGGTGGCCGAGGGGAGGGGGGGAGAAGCCCCCCGAGTAGGGTGATTAGTTGGAACATCAGAGGGCTAAATGGACCGGTTAAGAGGGCTCGCGTGTTCGCGCATCTGAGGGGATTGAAGGTGGGCGTGGCAATATTACAAGAGACACACCTGAAGGTTATGGACTAGATTGAGGAAGGGGTGGATCGGCCAGGTATTTCATTCAGGGCTGGACTCTAAGACCAGGGGGGTCGCGATCCAGATTAACAAACGAGTGGCATTTGAGGCAGGAAAAATCGTGTCAGACACGGGGGGGGGCAGGTACATTATGGTGAGTGGGAAGCTTGAGGGGATGCGGGTGGTACTCGTGAATGTATCTGCACCAAACTTGAATGTTCTGAAATTTTTGAGGCGGGTGTTTGGTAAGATCCCGGACCTGGAGTCACATAATCTGATCATGGAGGGAGATTTCAACACAGTAATTGATCCAGGATTGGACTGGTCAAAATCTAGGACAGGGAGGATGCCAGCCGTAGCGAAGGAATTAAAGGGGTTTATGGAGCAGATGGGGGGGGGGGGGAGTAGACCCATGGAGGTTCGGACGACCAAGTGTGAAGAAGTTTTCTTTTTTCTCCCATGTCCACAAGGTGTACTCTCGGATCAACTTTTTTATCCTCAGCAGGGCTCTGCTGCTGGGAGTGGTTGATACCGAGTACTTGGCAATCACGGTGTCGGATCATGCCCCACATTTGGTGGATCTACGGGCTAGTATGGAGAGAGTGCAGCGCCCGTTATGGAGGTTAGATGTGGGACTATTAGCAGATGAGGGTGTGTGTGGGTGGGTGAGCAAGTCCATCCAGAACTATTTGGAAATAAATGATACGGGGGAAGTCTCGGCAGCAACAGTGTGGGAAGATCTGAAGGCACTGGTTAGAGGGGAGTTAATTTCGATAGGGGCCCAGAGGGAAAAGGTGGAGCGAGCAGAGAGGGATAGGTTGGTTGGGGAGATACTCCAGGATAGGAGATATTCGGAAGCCCCGGATGCGGGGCTACTGAAGGAGCGGAGGAGGTTACAGGTGGAGTTTGGGCTGTTATCTACAGGAAAGGCGATGGATCAACTGAGGAAGGCAAGGGGAGCGGTGTATGAGTATGGGGAAAAGGCCAGTAGAATGTTAGCACACCAACTGAGGAAAAAGGAGCCAGGGAGATAGGGAGAGTAAAGAACAGAGGTGGGAATGCGGTCCTGGACCCAGTGGGGGTGAATGAGGTGTTCAAGGACTTTTATAGCAAGTTATATGAGTCGAGAGCCCCGGCTGGGGTGGAGGGGATGAGGCAGTTTTTAGGTCAGCTGAGGTTCCTGAAGGTGGAGGACGAACTGGTGGAAGGGCTGGGAGCCCCAATTGAAATTGAGGAAATAATGGAGGTCATGCAGTCGGGCAAGGCTACCCGGTGGAAGTCTACAAGACGTTCTCGGAGATATTGGGCCCACTGTTGGTGAGGACATTTAATGAGGCAAGGGAGAGGGGAGCCCTTCCCCCAACAATGTTGCAGGCCTCGATCTTACTGATTCTGAAGCGGGAAAAGGACCCTGAGAAATGCGGGTCATACAAGCCGATCACCCTATTGAATGCCAATGCCAAACTGCTGGCTAAGATATTGGCCACAAGGATAGAGGACTGTGTCCCAGGGGAGATAGGGGAAGACTAGATGGGGTTTGTGAAGCACAGGAAACTCACGGCCAATGTTAGAAGGCTCTCAAACGTTATCTTGATGCCCTCGGAGGGGAGGGGGGGTGGGGGGGGGGGGGGCGCGGGGAGATGGAGGTGGTGGTTTTGATGGATGCGGAGAAGGCCTTTGATTGGGTGGAGTGGATTTATTTGTGGGAGGTGTTAGGAAGGTCCGGGTTTGGTCGGGGCTTCATTGATTGGGTGCGGTTGCTGTATCAGGCACCAGTAGCAAGTGTGCGTACGAATCGGCTGATGTTGGGCTATTTTAAACAGCACCGAGGGACAAGGCAAGGGTGTCCGCTCTCCCGCTGTTGTTTGCTTTGGCCATAGAGCCATTGGCTATGGCGTTAAGAGCTTCCAGGAAAAGGAAAGGGCTGGTCCAGGGGGGGTGGAGCATTGGATGACCTGCTCCTGTACATTTCAGACCCGTTAGCGCAGTGTTCTTCAAACTTTTTTTCCGGGGACCCATTTTTACCAACCGGCCAACCTTCGGACCCAACCCGGCTTCGTGACCCACGCCGGCCGACCTTCGCGACTCACGCCGGCCGACCTGCACGACCCACCATTTTCTCTTACCTTATTTGCTGCTGACAAAAATGGAGGGAATGGTTTTGGGTCCCTTTGGCCCTCGTACACGCTCCTCCAATGGAACCTGATGGATGAAGGTGAAACCTTCTGGTGTCGGAAAGTATGGAGTCTCCATCTGTCCAAAGTTCTGAATTTCTTTCCTGTAAATTTTTACAAATAAACCCCCCCCCCCCCGAACTTGTAAAAAAAATTTTTTTAAATGAGTAAAATAACTGAAAAAAATGAATAAACTCCCACAAACTTGTAAAAAAAATAAAATGAATAAAATAAATGAAAAAAATAAAAATTAAATGAATAAAATAAATGAATAAAAACCACTACAGAACTTGTAAAACAAAAAGCTGCAACTGTTTAAAAAAATAGCGGCCGCACTGCGCATGCGTGCCCGATTATCGGCGCAATGTGGCCGACTTTTTTTTTACATGTTCGCGGCCACTTGCAGCCGGCGTTATGAAAAGCCGGCTGCTGCGTGGGGATTTGCGCGATTGGGAGCGCCGCGGACAACAGCTCCGCGACCCTCCCGACTTTGAAGAACACTGCGTTAGAGGGGATGGGGGAGATTATGCAGATCTATGGGGAATGTGGCAGCTTTTTGGGGTATAAATTGAATATGGGGAAAAGTGAGATGTTCATGATCCAGGCAAAGGGGCAGGAGAGGAGACTGGGAGAGTTGTCGTTTAGAATGGTAGGAAGGAGCTTTCGCTATCTGGGAATCCAGGTGGCCCAGGAATGGGAGACATTGCACAAGTTAAACTTTTCACGGCTTGTCGAACAAACGAAGGAGGACTTTAGGAGATGGGACATGCTCCCGCTGTCACTGGCAGGAAGGGTACAGACCGTGAAAATCATGGTTTTCCCCAGATTTCTATTTGTCTTTCAGTGTCTCCCCATCTTTATCCCGAGGGCCTTTTTTAAACGGGTGAATAAGGTGATTTCGGTTTTTGTGTGGGCGGGTAAAAATCCGCGAGTGAAGAAAGTGTTGTTGGAGTGTAGTCATGGGGAGGGTGGGTTGGCGCTGCCGAATTTTTGTAACTACTACCGGGCGGCTAATATAGCCATGATTAGGAAGTGGGGGGGTGTTGCCGGTGTGGGAGCGAGTAGAGGCAACATCGTGTAAGAACACAAGTTTGGGGGCACTGATAACTCTGACATTCTCGCCGGCCCGGTACTCCACAAGCCCGGTGGTAGTGGTGGCTCTGAGAGTCTGGGGGCAGTGGAGGAAATATAGGAGAGCAGAGGGAGCATCGGTCTGGGCCCTGATTTACAACAACCATCGGTTTGTGCCGGGAAGCCTGGATGGAGGGTTTCAGAGATGGCAGAGAGTAGGAACTGAGAGGATGGGAGATCTGTTTATAGACGGGAGCTTCCCTAGCTTGAAGGATTTGGAGGGGAAATTTGAACTGCCATCAGGGAATGGGTTTTAGATATCTGCAGGTACGGGATTTTCTGAGAAGGCAGGTTCCGACCTTCCCGCTCCTGTCATGGGGGAAACAGGACAGGGTAGTTTCCAGAACATGGATGGGAGAGGGGAAGGTATCAGATATCTACAAAGAACTTATGGAGTCGGAGGAAACTCAGATAGAGGAACTAAAGGGCAAGTGGGAAGATGAGCTAGGGGAAGAGATCGAGGCGGGTCTGTGGGCGGATGCCTTAAGCAGGGTTAACACATCCTCATCATGTGCCAGGTTTAGCCTGATACAATTTAAGGTAGTCCACCGGGCACACATGACGGTGGCCCGGATGAGCAAGTTCTTTGGGGTAGAGGACAGGTGTGCGAGGTCCATCAAACCATGTCCATATGTTTTAGTCATGCCCGAAGCTTGGAGGGTTTTGGCAGAGTTTTGCTAAGGCTATGTGCACGATACTTAAGACACGGGTGGTCCGAGTCCAGAGGTGGCGATCTTTGGAGTGTCGGAAGAGCCGGAGGCCCAGGGTGCGAGAGAGGCTGACGTTTTGGCCTTTGCCTCCCTGGTAGCCCGGAGACAGATACTGTTAATGTGGAGGGACTCGAAGCCCTGAAATTAGAGACCTGGGTTAGTGCCATGGCTGGGTTTCCAGTCTCGAGAATATAATGTTCGCCCTAAGAGGGTCAATGTTATGGTTCTTCCGGAGGTGGCAGCCTTTCGTCGACTTTCTCATAGAAAGTTAAAATGTCAGCAGTGGTAGAAATCTAGTGTGGGGGGGGGGGTTAGGCTATTGTTTCATTGATTGGGGGTGCGAAGAAATGAAATGAAATGAAAATCGCTTATTGTCACAAGTAGGCTTCAAATGAAGTTACTGTGAAAAGCCCCTAGTCGCCACATTCCGGCGCCTGTTCGGGGAGGCTGTTACGGGAATTGAACCGTGCTGCTGGCCTGCCTTGGTCTGTTTTCAAAGCCAGCGATTTAGCCCTGTGCTAAACAGAACATGATAGAGATGGAAATGTTTTGTGTACCATATTTATGTTGCTGTTGTCGTTATTACTATTATTAAAAACTACCACTGCTACCCTAATGAAATGTTTTTTTAAAAAAAGATAATTTATTATAGAACAAATTGCATGATAAGATAACTAGGATAAACAAACTAACAAACAACTAAAACTAAACAACTGTTGTGGAACTACTGCAAATACGTCTATCTCTGAGCGCGATCAACACACAACTCCCAGATCACATGGTGACATGATGGGTTTGCAATGCCACCTAGTGGTCGGAGGTCATGCATAACATTATCTACAAACTTACATCATGCATATCATCACAATGAGAGCAACTTAAAAAACACTAAAATGGTTTAATTCAGCACCTTATACAATTTAAGATTTTAATTAAATCATTTAAACTACAGTTTGAAATTTGTTTTGTTGCATTGAGCATGTGTTGGGGTGGAGGCGGGATGGGGGAGCTGCTGTTTTTCTTTCGGGGTTTGAGGCTATTTGCTGTTGACCTGAAACACTTGTGGCTCGAGCTGGCGAATCTCGGACACTCTAAGTGACGACCAGTTTACACTCTGGTTATTGGACAGCGAACCACGAGGACAAAGCTGAATTAAAATAAAACAAAATGCAGGAAACACTTAGCAGTTCTGACAGCACCCGTGGAATGAGAAACAGAGTTAAAGGTTCAGGTTGATGACCTTTTGTCATCTCTTTTGGCAGGTTTGCGTGCATGACAAAATCAGCGAGAACATGCCGTGCAGCATATGAAACTAAGGAGGAAATATCTTACATAACCCTGTGGCAGAGTAAAAAAAGGAATGTTTTAAAAAGGGAAGAACACAAATAAGATGCCTGAACCTTCACCAAATACTCCAAATCTGTCATGGGAAATTAAACAACAATATTTTACACAGTTAATTAGAGGGGAATAAGAGGTTCAAAGGAAGGAAAACAAAGAAATGTACTTTGTCCTTTGAAGGCAGTTTTATCAGTGGAGATAAAAAGTGTTGCAAACATATTTCTGAGGTAAGCTTCTTTAAGGATCAGTAAGGTGTGAAATGTTTACCGTAGTAATGCGCTATGATGACGTTTCTGTGTTATAGTGATGGGCAACAGTCGCCAGTCAACACCTGTAACCACACGCAGGACCCTGACTACTCATGCGCAAGACAACCAGAGATCTCCAAGTCTTACAGTGACCTGTATGAGGGTGCATGTCACTGCAATGTGATGAGTTCATTTGTCTCTCTATTTCACGACTGCAGTGGGTCGGATCTCAAACAATGAAGAGTCAGAGTATAGGAGGGAGATAGAGAACGTAATGGCATGATGTAATGACAACAATCTCTCTCTGTGTGGGCAAAACTAAGAAGCTGGTCATCGACTTCAGGAAGCGAAGTGTCGTACACAACCCTGTCTGCATCAATGGTGCTGTGGTAGAGATGGTTGACAGTTTCAAATTCCTAGGCGTAAATATCACCAACAATCTGTCCTGGTCCACCCACATCGACGCTACAACCAAAAAAGCAAAACAGTGCCTATACTTCCTCCAGAAATTAAGTAAATTTGGCATGTCCACATGGACACTTATCACCTTTTACAGATACCTTTACATAGAAAGCATCCTATCTGGTTGCTATGGCAACTGCTCGGCTCAAGACTGTAAGAAACTACAGAGAGTTGTGAACACAGCCCAGTCCTTCACGCAAACCTGCCTCCCATCCATTGACTCTGTCTACACCTCCTGCTGCCTTTGGAAAGTGGGCAGCATAATCAAAGACTCCTCCCAGTCGGTCTATTCTCTCTTTCAACCTCTTCCATCGGGCAGGAGATACAAAAGTCTGAGAACATGCAGCAACAGATTTAAAAACAGCTTCTTCCCCACTGTTAGGACTCTTGAATGACCCCCTCTTATAGACTGAACCAATCTCTCTATGCATCTTCGCTACAGTTGTATCACTATATTCCATATGCATCTCTCGGTGTCAATGTCCATGTATTTATGTTGTGCATTTATCATATGTCCCATGTTTTTTCATGCATGAAGCAATCTGCCTGGACTGCACACTGAACAATACTTCTCACTGTATCTCGGTACATGTGACAATCAATCTAAATCTATTTGCCATCCTTTTTACAAGTCAATGTTTGGCATCCTCTACACTTTAAATGTAACTAATATTGGTAAGAAAACATTAATACTATATGGGCCAGGGTTTAGAGAACACCAAAGTATATCATGGAGTTCACCTGACCCATAACTTTGAATAGATTTTGGTTATGGGGAGCACAAGGGCCCACTTTACAGGTGTGATACAACAGAGAAGTAAAAGTATTTTTTAACAAAAACAATTTTTATTCTATGAATCCAGTTAACATTTTATAAACACACAGTAAACATCTTATCAATTACCAACTCGGATAACCCCCCAAAAAGATGCAGTACTCTATAAGTAACCCTTAGCAACTTTCCTAACAACATCCATAAGCCAAAACACTTTTTAACAAAGACAGTAGGTTTGAATTCTCCAGAGACCAGTTATCACTCTTAAATTATCAAGTGATCTAAACACCTTGTTTACCATACAGAGAGATATACCAATATACAACTGCTTGGTTTGAATGCAGCTCTCCAATTGAAAGCGAAACTAAAAACCAAAGTTAAAAGCAGAATCACATTCCAGCTCCACCCACACAATGACATCACTGCAGCCATTTGATGAACACACTTTTCTTAAAGGGACATTCACATGACAATAGCACTCCTCTGTACCCAAGTATCTCGGGAACTAAAGGTTTCAGACTTGTGACAATCGATTAATCATGAATTCCACATGATTGAAGTGGGAGTTCCACTCTAATCATGTCCCTGATATACTGCAATGGAAATTATATATATATATATAAACAATGGAGCGCTTGATACTAAACATTAGTGAAATTACTTATAAGTCAGTAAAATATCTAATGGCTGTGTGCAGGCTCTAAGAAAGTAGCACGTTATTGGTTTTCAAGGGTGTTTGAAATTTTGGGCTATGACACGTGAAGATATATATGGAAGTGCAAAGACATTTTATTCTCTCAAAGTGTTCTGAGGCTGTGAAATTCTCCTTCCAAGGAAGCAGTAGCGGCTGGGTCGTTGAATTTATTCACGGCTGAGCTAGTCAGGTTTTAGATAGATAAAGGGAGGCGAGGATTATTGGGGTTGGAAAACAAATCAGATCAGCCATGATCTTGAGGTGGCAGAGCAGGCTCGAGGGGCTGAACGGCCTCCTTCTGCTCCCGAGTCCCATGTCTCCACAGTATTTCTTCCCGGGTCTTTTCCTCCCTGTCTGCAGTTGTTGTATTCAATTCGCTTCAACGCCTATAGCTCCCAAGTGTTAAACTGTTCTTTTTGCTTTATAGCAAGTACATTGATCACCACAACCCCCCCCCCCCCTTTTTTTTAATGTTCTGTTTTTTAGCTTGGAATTTGTTTCCCAGTTGAGGATGCTAGCTTCCATATGAACAGCATCCATCCAGACTTTCCCCAGGACTCACTCGCCCATTTCCTTATGTTTCCCGGGAAACCTCTGCTGGGGATGATGAGCCGCAAACCTCAGGTGAGAGCTGACACGCAGCCCTCAAGGAGCAGCTCGCTCGCCCATCCCCACAATGCTCGGAGATGCTGCAAGCCACTGCGAAGGAAGGGGGTATGTGGGGGCTAGAGGGGGAATGTGGGAGCTATCCCCCCCCCTTCACAATCAGTAATTTTCCCTTCAGAAGTACGGCAGCTACGGACAGCCTCGAGTCAGAATGTGTCTATTTCTTTCGAGCAATATTTACTCGGGGAGGTGATCTGATCGTTGCTGCAGATCGCCCTGTTTTTTTGCACGAGATTTGGCGGTGCATACCCATGCACTTCCGTTTGAAAGTCTAAATGAAAGTTCCAGCTACTGTCCTTGCAGTTTCCCTGGGAGCCAGGGCTCTGTCTCACACACACATACAAACTCTGTCTCATTTTGGAATAAGCCAGGGCAACGCCCGCCACCTTGCCCTCCCGGGTTGCAGACCGCTGCCCATATCTCCCGCTCACCCTCCCCACACACATACACATTACAAAAAGGTAGTTTGAGAAGAGCAGGATGTGAATGAAAGGACAAGTCCTGACTTTGCATATTGCGCTATTTCCGGCGCACCGTGGCTGAGGTTACTGCAGGCAGCGTGCACTCAAGCTGCTGCCAACATCTCGACAGATCAGTGCGGTGGAGGGAGGACGGGGCTCTCTCTCTCTCTTAAACCTCGAACACCTCCCCCCCCCCCCTCACACACAAACATCTGGATTGCCCCGCTCTTTGCCTCAGCTATGCTTTGAAAGATCTGCCTCCTGTCTTCGCCTCCTCTCCCGTTTCTGCCTGGCGTGCAGTGCACACACAAAAAAAATAACTGGTCACCCATGGCTTTGGTTATGGAGCCCATCAGCAAAGGTGGTGGACTGGATGAAAGGTACTTAGATTTCGTGCATCACGTTTAAACTGGATTTGAAATGAGCAGCGGCGTGGCTGTTACCTCAGTTCGTGTTATTTTCTTTTTGCCGCACGTTTGCAGAATCTGGGCTGTTTGGGTATATGGGGGGAGGGGGGGGGGTATATACAACCGTGTCTAGCCAAATGCAAAGAGACTAACAACTAACCTGGCGGATGCTTTGGTACGGGAAGACCATGCCCAATAAAACACACTTGTAAGAAGAAGACAGAGCCCATTCATAGTGTTAGCGCCCGTTCAGATCAGAGAGACCTGACCGGAACAGACTGACGGTGTTCGGGCTCCCTCAGTTGGGTCTGTGACACCCTTTGGAATAGGTCCGGATGACCGGTAGTTGCAGCGAAAATTCGGGGACAGCCCATCGAATTTCTATGGGACACAGGAGGGTCCCGCACCACAATAGATAACTTAAACCCGGCCAGAATCTGCCGCTGGCTTTAGGCTCTGGGACGCGGAGTGAGTGCACTTATCCGCCAGGCTCTTGCTGCGATGCGGTCTGAATTGGATGCAGCACTGCCTCACAAGCCGACAGTGAGTTGCTGCCTGTGAGAGCCCTGGACAGACAGGGTGGGGGGAAAATCTCCCCTCCCCTGTTCGGTTCCATGTATTCTGTATCCGCGCCTTTGCACATCTATCTCTGCCTTTCCTTGTTTCTCACTCCATTCCTCCTCCCGTTCGCCGCCCACAGTATTCACATCAACCCGTTGCAGCTCTGGCCAAAATGATGCCAGCCCCCCCCCCCCCACCCAAATTGATCAACTGCAAATACGTGTTCCAGAACTAGCGGAAAGCAGATGCACTTGATGCTTCCGACGGTGTTCAAAAAAAAATCAAACAAACAAGCGCAACAATCCGTGTGTATCATCTGCTGGTCATGGGAGAGTCTTCAGCTCTAGCTCTCCCAGCACTTGGCTCTAGTTTGGCCTGAAACGAGGATGCTCATTTCTAGGAAGGTTGAGGGTCTGGGGGCGGCTGCAGGCTTTTGCATTTGCCCGATGGGGAGCTCAGCGAGTGCCCTGGAGCATGCATGCTGAGGAATCACGTCCTCCTATTCGGGTATGAAAGGTGAACAGGGGGGGGGGGGGGGGGCAGAACTCTGCCGTGGGCGAGGTATAGTCAGCGCAAAACACTGTCTCTCCAGTAATCCTAAACAGGAAGAATCTATATCCGTGTCTGCCAAAAGACAAGGTGCAGGCAGAGCCTTTTCCGCAAACTAGTTGCTGCTGGGTTGGGGGACAAGCCCTTGGAAAGAGTGGGTGATCCCGAATATCCTTTCATCCATTTACACTTTTTGAGGAAAAGAAATTCATAAAGTCCATTTAGGATGGGCCTGTCCATCATTAGCAAAGCTCTGTCGGAAAGCCACGTATCTCTGAGCGAGCGACCGCATCCCCACGACGTTTTATTCATTGCCTGTCTCTCTCTCTCTGTCAGTTAACTCTTTCTCTGAGATCTCACTCGAGAAGGAGCCGTGTAAAAGCAGCGAATCCCTAATTTCCATGCGGTGGTTCCCATTCATGTTTTGGCTGATTTTAGATATATATATATGTGTGTGTGTGTGTGTCACGAGATTGATGAATCATCCTGCACTCGCCCACGTTTGTGACACCGAAATGGGGGATTCTCCTTTGGCTCCGTAATGAGGTGCAAGCCGAGAATAGGACGAGGTTACTACACTCAGCGCACCCGCTGAGACGGTGTTTGGTAACAATCTCCCCCTGGTGTGTGCACCCAAACAACTGCCCCTGCAGCCAACCCCCCCCCCCCCCCCCCACACACACACATTCGTTGCATATTCTAAACGCGTGCATTCGTTAGCAATGAATAAACAGATATCTGGAATTCGTTCACATTCTCTCCTGCGAAGGTTTTAATAGGAGCTGTTGTACTTTCGCCTGCACTGTCACACCCATGGGTGTCAATCTTCCACTCTGTCTCCTGTCTGCTTTCCTCTCTCTGTGTGTGAATGTATCGGTATTGACCCCTTCTCCCCACCGCCCCCCCCCCCCCATTCCAACTTTTTAGGACAGTGATAATTTTATTGACATCTTTTTATCGATAATCCTTAATTAGCCGCATTGGTAATCATTCAAAGTCAAATCGCGAGTGTGTGGGCGGGTGGCGGGGGTGGGGGGTGATATTTAAATAGAAACGGAGACATGTACTTCCTCTGGTAATGTGACATGGCACACTTTGTAAATTGTAGAGCTGCACCGACCGAACCACGTTTGTTCAATTTGAACACGAATTCTCAGAGGGGTTTTGCATTTTGTGAACCAGCGAGGTGATTGTCTCGCAGTTGTCAGAGGGTGACTTGCTTTGTTTCTGTCAGATTCTCTCTCTTGGTACCTACACCTGTAATGCAAACATGTAACAGGCACACGCCAAGGAATTTGCATCTCTACAAAATAATTATTGGGGGTGGGGGGGTGGGGTGGGAAGGGGGTGATGCTTGACCCCGAGTGAAATGGAGACCGGTGATGTCTGGGGACCGATTCGATTTGCAAACCGAGCGATGTTGAGCTTCCGCTGCTGTGTAGTTCGCTGGGAGAGGAGGAAGGGGGTGAGAGAGGAGGAAGGGGGGCGAGAGGGAAGGAAGGGAGGGGGGGGGTGGTGAGAGGGAAGGAAGGGGGGTGAGAGGGAAGGAAGGGGGTTTGAGAGGGAAGGAATGGGATGAGGGAAGGAAGTGGGGGTGAGAGGGAAGGGAGGGGAGAGAGGGAGTGAGAGGGAGGGTGGGTCAGAGGGAAGATAAAGAAGGGGGAGATAGGGAAGGGGGAGAGTGGGAAGGAGGGAAGTGGGGGTGACGGAAGGGGGTGAGAGGGAAGGAGAGAGGGAAGGGGAGAGAGGGAGGAGGAGAGAGGGAGAGGGAGGGAAGGGGAGAGAGACGGAAGGGGGAAGAGAGTGAGGGGGAGATGGGAAGGAGGTGAGAGAGGGAATAGGGAGAGGAAGAGGAGGGGAGGGGAGGAAGTGAGAGGAAGGGAAGGGGGAGTGAGAGAGGGAAGGGGAGTGAGAGGGAGGGAAAGGGGGAGTGAGAGGGAGGGAAAGGGGGAGTGAGGGAGGGAAGGGGAAGTGAGAGGGAGGGAAGGGGGGAGTGCGAGGGAGGGAAGGGGGGCGAGAGAGGAGGGAAGGGGGCGAGAGGGAGGGAAAGGGGGAGAGAGGGAGGGAAAGGAGGGAGAGAGGGAGGGAAGGGGGAGAGAGGGAGGGAAGGGGGAGAGAGAGGGAGGGAAGTGGGAGGGAGAGGGAAGTGGGAGGGAGAGGGAAGGGGGAGAGAGGGTGGAGGGGGAGAGAGTGGAGTGGGGAGAAAGGGTGGAGGTGGGGGAGAGAGGGTGGGGGGGACAGAGAGGGTAGGATGGGGGGGGGGGCGAGATGGTGGATGGGTGGGAGAGAGGGTGGGTGATCCGATCAGCCGGCAGTCCTGGTAACATTCAGCTCACTCGGAGGTTTGCCTCTCTCTCCCTATCGCAGAAGAAGGGCCGCCGCTCAGAGCAAACTCGGCGCGGGTCCTTGGAGCAGGGTGGGTGGGGGACGAGTGCGTCAGCACCGCCTCAGTTTAATTTCTCATAGTTGCTGGCAACCAAAGTGTAAAATGTGTGTCTCCCACTCCAAAATCAAGATATGGATCAAACAGCCAGCCTGGAGCCGCAGTTCTGTGGGTGGCGATGTGTCACAGCTCCCTCTCCTCTCGGGCAATCCCTCTGCTGGAGCAACAGATATTCCCGCTCTGTCTCTCTTCCGTGTGCAGAATGTGATGGCGAAATCAGGGACACTCTGAGGGGTTTCTCCCTCTCTCCTCTGCCCCCCCCCCCTCCCCTTGAAAAGAAAACAGTCAACGCGCTGTCCTCTAAATGAATCTGTTTTTGACAGTTTTATCGATCTGCTGCGGAATTCAGCCCGCTAGAAAATGAAAGCCCCCCCCTCCCGCAATACACACGCTTGTTTCAGGGTCTTGTCAGACACAACTTCCACCCAATGCTGGATAAATCCACTGGACTCACTGCGACTGAACCTTTCACCCCAGCAGCGCAAACCTCCCTTTCACCTCGAGTTTTGTCTCTGTCACTTGAACAGTATTCCCCCCCCCCCCGCCCCGGGCCTCTCATTCAACGGGAGAAAATGAGCGCGGATTTATTGCAGTTAAGAAGCGCACCCCTGCACACGAAGGCCGCAATAAATAACGTGCGTCTCGTTTTATGCTTCGGTTTCCATTGAATTATGAGGTGAAGTCCCATAAACCGTTCCTGGGAGATTGAAGTTGGCACAGAATATCTAATCATTCATTACAAGAAGGATTTTTCTGTTACTTGGGAGAACCTAGGGCATTGAACATCACACAGAAGGGCGTGAAAGTCGTCACAGTCCCCGTTGGCTGCTTTCCCTTTGAGAGCTGACTGGGGGTCATTTAACCTGAGGGTCACTTTCATGGATAACCTCAACCGGTACAGGAATTGAACCTGCGTTGACTCCACATCATGAAGCCGCCGTCCATCCAACTGAGTTAACCGACTCCTACCGCTAAGAGTGGGTTCCAGTTGTTTGTTTCTCTTCTGGTACCTTGTGGTGCCATTGCTGGTTTTCCAGTCACTGGGAGGCTTACAACTTGAGGGGTGTCTGTCTGCATCAAGCACAACTGGTCTGGAGTCTCTCCTGTTCTTACCACCTGCCACTGACATGTGTTTGGAAGGAATTTGCAGGCTGATATACAACTTCTTGGCCACATTATGAATACACCTTTGGGTATACATCAAGTCATGGGTTGGGAATCAATCCCGGAGTTCTGGCTTAGGGGCTGGGGCATTACACACTGCACCACAAGACCTCCCGTGGGTCCCAATGTTCCAACCCAATGAAGGATGTTTCCTGGCTGCTGGAAAAGAACTTCAAGCACAGGGGCAGGATCCGATTGTCATGGTCCACATAGGAAGCAATCGCATAGTGTAATGGGCCAGGGTTTAGCGAACCCCAAAGTGTATCATGGAGTTCACCTGACCCACAACTTTTACTAGATTATGGTATGGGGAGCACACAGCCCACTCTACAGGTCTGGTAGAGCAGAAATGGAAAAGTATTTTTTTAAAGCAAAACAATGTTTATTCTATGAACTCAAGTTAACCTTTTAAAACATACAGTGAACATCTTAGCAACCATTAATTCAAATACAACCCCCAAAGAATACAACACTAAGTAATCCTTTAAGCTTTCCTTTTAACATCCATAACACATTTTACCAGAAGCACACCAGGTTAAAGTTACTACTGTTATTGGTTTTAAATCACCAGGATCGATTTAGAGTCTTTGTATTACAGAGAGAGATTCATACACCTTCTGACTGAGACTGCAGCTATCCAGCTCTGAAATCGAAACAAAAACACACCCTGCAGCAAACAGCCTAAAACGAAAGTAAAAAGCTGACAGACAGCCCAGCTCCACCCACTCTCTGACATCACTGTAGTAATAAACACCCATTTCTTAAAGGTACTCTCACTACAGATACTTATATACACACCCATTTATAAACACCCATTTCTTAAAGTTACTCTCACATGACACCTCCCCCCAAGAAAAAAAAATAAACCATCAACTTCAAGATTTTTCACCTTTTCACTATGCTTTGAGAAATGCACACAGTAAATATACTTTTGTTTAAAAAAAAACAACACTCGCAAACAGGTACAATAATATAGTCCATTTTTGTTTTTCTTCCTCCAACTGAAATCCTTCTCGATTGGCAGTCTCTTTGAACAAGAAGGTCTCTGCAAGATCCGTCCATTTCTCTAAGCCTCGGCATTTCCCTTTAAAGTCAGATACTTTAGTTCAATCTGATCACAAAGTCCCTTGTAATTCTCCAACACAGGAGCATTGGTTATCACAGCTTTCAGGCAGTCAAATACCTGTTGAAAGTCCGCAGTCCATTGAAATTTTTGACGTTTCTTCAGCAAGTCCATCAGTGGAGCAATCACGCTACAAAACATTTGCACAAATGTTCGATCAAATCCACTCATGCCAAGAAATCACATTATTTCCCTTTGTTTAGAGGGTATTGAAAACTCCTCAATAACTGTTGGTTTCATATCCCGTGTGACCATTCGACCCTGTCCAATTGTATGGCCAAGGAAAGTAACTTGGGCCTTTCCAAATTCACTTTTGGCTAGGTTTATTACCAAACCCGCCCCCTGAAGTTAATCGAAAAACTCTATCAGATGTTTTAAATGTTCTTTCCACGTCTGGCTGAAAATTACCAGATTGTCGATGTATATCACACACTTGGGTAATCCTGAAACAACTTTGTTAGTTAACAGTTGAAATGTGGCTGGTGCGTTTTTCATGCCAAATGGCATAACTTTGAATTGGTATATATCATCTGGAGTCACAAAAGCTGAAATCTCCTTCGCCCTTTCGGATAAAGGTACTTGCCAATAACTTTGAAGTAAATCTAGTTTAGAAATAAAAGCTGATTGTCCCACTTTCTCAATGCAATCCTCCAAACGTGGGATAGGATAAGAGTTCTTGCTTGTAACTGCATTAACCTTTCTATAGGCCACACACAACCATTGGGTACCATCTGGTTTAGGTACCATCACTATGGGTGAGGTCCATTGACTGCAACCCACTTAAGGTATGCCATTTTTAAGCATACTCTCAATCTCTTTGTTAACCTGTGCCAATTTTAAAGGGTTAAGTCTGTATGGATGTTTATTGATTGGAACAGCATTTCCCACATCTACATCATGTATAGCCATTTTAGTACTTCCCAATTTATCTCCACAAACTTGCCCATGTGATATCAATAACTCAGGTCAGTTCATTTTTCCTCTGGAAGGTAACTCAACAATTTATACCAATTTTTAAGAACATCTTCATTTTTCAATTTAATTTGAGGTATGTCAAATTCATAGCCATCTGGATTTGATTCGTCACTGAATTAGAAGCATTAAAACCTCCCTTTTCTTTCCTTCCCTTTCAAAGTACCTTTTAAGCATATTCACATGACACACTCGGTGAGTTTTTCTTCTATCCGGCGTTTTTACCACATAATTCACCTCACTTAATTTTCTTTCAATCTAATAAGGTCCACAAAACCTTGCTTTTAAAAGTAAACCTACCACTGGTAACAACACTAAAACTTTATCTTCACTGGCAAAACTACGAACTTTGGATTTCTTGTCCGCTACCCGTTTCATCACATGTTGTGCAACTTTTAAGTGTAATCTAGCCAATTCACCTGCTCTATTTAATTGTTCCTAAAATGTGAGACATAATCCAATAATGTAATTTCCGATTTCTCACTCACCAATTTTTCCTTCATCAATTTAAGTGGTCCTCTTACCTCATGACCAAAAGTTAGTTCAAAAGGACTGAATTTGGTTGATTCATTAGGTGCATCCCTAATTGCAAACAGTACGAATGGAATTCCTTTATCCCAATCCTCTGGATAGTCTTGACAATAAGCCCTCAACATTGTCTTTAATGTCTGAGGCCACCTTTCTCACACTCCCTACGATTCTGGATGGTACTCAGTTGATTTACATTGTTTTATTCCTAAGCTCTCCATAACTTCTATGAATAAGCTTGAGGTAAAATTTGATCCTTGATCCGATTGTATTTCTGTGGGTAGTCCATACCTAGTAAAGAATTTAAGTAACTCCTCCACAATCTTTTTTAGTTGTAATATTACGTACTGGAATGGCCTCTGGAAACCTAGTGGACACATCCATTATCGTCAAAAGATTTTGATTCCTACTTTTTGTTTTAGGAAGCGGTCCTATGTAATCTATTTGGACCCTTGTAAAAGGTTCCTCAAATGCTGGAATGGGTAATAAGGGTGCTGGTTTTATCACGGCTTGAAGTTTCCCTATCACTTGACATGTGTGACTTGATTGACAAAATTTAACTACATCTTTATGTAGTCCAGGCCAATAAAAATGTTTTAGGATTTTAGCTTGAGTCTTCCTTATTCCCAAATGACCTCCCACTGGTACCTCATGTGCAACTCGCAACACCTCCTTTCTATACTCTACCGGCAATACTTCTTGACGTACTTCAGCCCACTTTTCATCCGCCTGCAGGTCTCCATATTCTCATCAAGACATCACTTTTATGGTAATAACACTCTGGTATACATTCAGATTCCTCTTCCGTGTATGCTTTCTGATACATCCGTTTTATTTCTATATCTTTTTGTTGTAACTCTGCCAATTTTCCTGAACTAAAAATATCCGCCTCATCCTCCACCTGTTCTTGTTCTTTTTCAGCCATCTGATCAAAAATAGTTTCTGATAATTGCACTTCATCAACGTCATCTTCACACTTTGATTTCTCCTCTTGTTTTAACCGGTGACTTTGCGACCTTGTCACTACACAATCCGGAAAAATCCAGGATATTCGTCCTTCAACACTTCAGTTGTCTGATTTTCCACTGGCTTATCCACCACAGTAAGCATCACTCCCACCTGTGATCCAGCTATATCATTACCGAAGATAAACTGTATTCCTGGACAAGATAGTTTCTCTATTACTCCTACTACCACTTCACCACTCTTCACTGGACTTTCCAACCTTACCTTATATAATGGAACACTACTCCTTTCACCTTGAAATCCAAATAATACCACCTTTTCGGGCAACATTCTTCCCAAACTACATAACTCCTCATCTCTTACCATTAAAGATTGACTAGCTCCCGTATCTCTTAAAATTGTGACTTCTTTACCTGCTCCTCCTGATACACATGAGTAAACTTTACCCACACAAGTAAAATCTTTAAAGACATCTGGCACCTTCTTATCATTCACCTCTTGATCAGGCTGCACAATCTTTTGCACCTCCTTCACTTCACTTGGGCTTTCCTTTCCCACCCTAACAAACCCCACTGTCTTATCCTGTTTTACCACATCAGCCTTCCCAGTGCTTTTCTTCAACCACCAACACTGGGACTTTACATGGCCTAGTTTATTACAGTGAAATCATTTGAAACTTTTCATTTCTTTTACATCCTCCTAGATTTGTATTTAGTCTGAGGTACACTCTCCTTATTATCTCCCATCAAATCACCTTTATCTTTACCACTTGAGTATTTCTCATGTTCCCAGTTTCTATCCCTCACCGGCTGAAACTGATGTCGGAAACCAAGCTTTGATTTATGAACTAATTCATAATCATCTGCCATTTCTGCTGCTAATCTCGCAGTTTTAACCCTCTGCTCTTCCACATGAGTCCTCACTACATCAGGAATTCACGTTTTAAATTCCTCCAACAGCATAATTTCTCTGAGAGCTTCATACGTTTGGTCTATTTTCAAAGCCCTTATCCACCTATCAAAATTACTCTGTTTGATCCTTTCAAACTCCATGTATGTTTGACCAAATTCTTTCCTTAAATTTCTAAACCTTTGTCTGTAGGCTTCAGGCACTAGCTCATATGCATCTAAGATGGATTGTTTCACCTCCTTATATGTCCCAGATACCTCCTCCGGTTGTGATGCAAACACTTCACTAGCCCTACCTATCAGCTTTGTTTGAATCAGTAATACCCACATGTCCTGTGGCCAATTCATTTGTTTAGCTACCTTCTCAAATGAAAATGATAAAGGCTTCTACCTCCTTCTCGTCAAACCTTGGCAATGCTTTGACATAGTTAAATAGATTCCCACCAAGCCTTCGACTTTAACGCTCTTTCTCACTATCCTCATCACTATCATCCAACTGTACGTTTCCGTTTATGTCTGCCAGTTTTAACTGACTGTCATGTTTCATGGTTATTTTCTGAAGTTCAAACTCTCTCTATCTTTTTCCCTGATCTGTATCTCCCTTTCTCTTTCTTTTGGTTTTGCTCGGGCTATTCTTTCTGTTTTCCTTTCTTCTCTCTCTTTTTCCTCTCTCTCTCTCTCTCTTTCTCTTTCTTTTTCCTCTCTCTCTCTCTTTCGTATTCAAGCTGCTTTAATTCTTTCTCATGTTCCATTTGTTTAATTTGTAACTGCATTTTTGCCATTTCCAATGAGATAAACTGTATCTCAGGCAACTTTAAATGCTTAGCCACCGCCCTAATTACCTAGGCTTTTCGCATTTTGTCAGGTAATGTTAACTGCAATGTTTTTGCCAAATCTAACAGTCTGCTTTTAGTCTCTGTCCATAAGGTACTGCGTGTGACCGTCTCCACTCCCAAAAACTTCTGAGCCTCTGAAAGAGCCATTGTCCACAACACACTCCTTACTTAAACTAAAATACCACACCTGAAAAGCACCCACAATATGCTCACCTCTCACTGTCTTTAAGTTCACAAAGCCAATCCAATAGATAGACATTTATCCCCCTCGAGCTCCCAATTTGTTATGGGCCAGGTTTTAGAGAACCCCAAAGTGTATCATGGAGTTCACCTGACCCACAACTTTTAATCGATTGTGGTATGGGGACCACACAACCCACTCTACAGGTGTGGTACAGCAGAAATGGAAAAGTATGTTGTAAAAGCAAAACAATGTTAATTCTATGAACTCAAGTTAACCTTTTTAAAACATACAGTGAACATCTTAGCAACCATCAATTCAAATATAACCCCCAAAGAATACAACACAAAGTCATCCTTAAGCTGACCTTTTAACATCCATAAGACTTTTTAAAAAACCTTTAAACAGAAGCACATCAGGTTCAAATCACTACTGTTATTAGTGGAAAGGATGTGGAAGCTTTGGAAAAGGTGCAAAGGAGAGTTACCAGGATGTTGCCTGGAATGGACAGTAGGTCTTACGAGGAAAGGCTGAGGGTACTAGGCCTTTTCTCATTAGAACGGAGAAGGATGGGGGCGACTTGATAGAGGTTTATAAGATGATCAGGGGAATAGATAGAGTAGACAGTCAGAGACATTTTCCCCGGGTGGAACAAACCATTACAAGGGGAAATAACTTTAAGGTGAATGGTGGAAGATATAGGGGGGATGTCAGAGGTAGGTTCTTTACCCAGAGAGTAGTGGGGGCATGGAATGCACTGCCTGTGGAAGTAGTTGAGTTGGAAACATTAGGGACCTTCAAGCAGCTATTGGATAGGTACATGGATTACGGTAGAATGGTATAGTGTAGATTAATTTGTTCTTATGGGCAGTACGGTAGCATTGTGGATAGCACAATTGCTTCACAGCTCCAGGGTCCCAGGTTCGATTCCGGCTTGGGTCACTGTCTGTGCGGAATCTGCACGTCCTCCCCGTGTCTGCGTGGGTTTCCTCCGGGTGCTCCGGTTTCCTCCCACAGTCCAAAGATGTGAAGGTTAGGTGGATTGGCCGTGATAAATTGCCCTTAGTGTCCAAAATTGCCCTTAGTGTTGGGTGGGGTTGCTGGGTTGTGGGGATAGAGTGGAGGTGTTGACCTTGGGTAGGGTGCTCTTTCCAAGAGCCGGTGCAGACTCGATGGGCCGGGTGGCCTCCTTCTACACTGTAAATTCTATGATAATCTATGATTAATCTGGGACAAAGGTTCGGCACAACATCGTGGGCCGAAGGGCCTGTTCTGTGCTGTAATTTTCTATGTTCTGTGTTCTAGTTTTAAATCACCAGGATCGATTTACAGTCTTTGTATTACAGAGAGAGATTCATACATCTTCTGGCTGTGACTGCAGCTATCCAGCTCTGAAAACAAAACGAAAACACACCCTGCAGCAAACAGCCTAAAACGAAAGTAAAAAAGCTGACAGAGAGCCCAGCTCCACCCAAGCTCTGACATCACTGCAGTAATAAACACCCATTTCTTAAAGATACTCTCACATGACAATAGTTAAAACTGGGAATGAGGTTCTGCTGACGGGGTTTGAGGAGCTGGGTTCCGAATTAATAAGGAGAACACAAATATAATAATCTTTGGATTGCGATCTGATCCAGCTGGAAATCAGCATAGAGTCAATTAGCTAAATATGAGTGAGGGATTGGCTTTTTGATTCATGCTACACTATCAACAGTACAGAGCAAAAAGGGCATTGTTCTGTTGGGATTAGCTCAATTTCAACCAGAGTGGTGTTGACTAACTCGCGCTGTTTATCAGCCTTTAAATTAAAAAGTGTGGGGTGGGGTAAATATCTCCACCAAACAATTACATTTTTCATAATTATCTGTGCATGCACATTCCATTGAAAGAAAATGCTCCATAGGAAGAATAATACATCTTTGGCTAACTAAAATAGTTAAGAAAATATTAGATTAGAAGAAGATGGTTATAATGTTGCCAAAAAGAGCACAAAGAGAAACCAACAAATGATGACTAACAAATTCAGAAATGAAAAAAAATGGAATGAGAGGAAACATAAAATTATAAAAACATTGCAAGAGATTTGACTAATATGTAAAAAGGAATAGAAGAGCAAAAGTAAATGTGGGTCCCTTAGAGGCTGAGAAAGAAAAAAGTGTAAAGGAAAGTAAGGAGGTGTTACACAAAGTGCCAGGTACCAGTTTCAATTTCCTCTTGGGTCACTGTCTGTGCGGAGTCGGCACAATCTCCCTGTGTTCGTGGGTTTCCTTCGGGTGCTCCAGTTTCCTCCCACAAGTCCCGAAAGACGTGCTTGTTAGGTGAATTGGACATTCTGAATTCTCCCTCTGGGCACCCGAACAGGCGGCGGAGTGTGGCGACGAGGGGATTTTCACAGTGACTCCAATAACTTGGACCTGATGACCTACATCTTTGAGTTGTGAAAGAGGTGGCTGCAGAAATAGTGAATGCAATGTTTGTGACCTTGGCAGGAATTCTCCGGCCATTGCCATTTACTTTTCCTGTCGACAATGCACTCCTGCCTGTGGGTTTCCCAGCACAGAGGGGTGGCTTCAGTGGGAAATTCCATTGACAATCGACGGGTATGGAACACCCTGCTTCCAGCAAACGGCACGTCACCGAGAAACATGTGGGTTGGGGACTGGAGAATTCGGTGCCTCCTAAAATTCCTCAGATTCGGACACAGTCCCAAGGTAACAAATGTAACACTGCCAGATCGGCACGTTGGCACAGTGGTTAGCACTGCTGCCTCACAGCTCCAGGAATCCGGTTTCAATTCCGGCCGAGGGTGACTGCCTGCGTGGAGTTTGCACTTTCTCCCCGTGTCTGCGTGGGTTTCCTCCGTGTGCTCTGGTTTCCTCCCACAGTCCAAAAATGTGCAGGTTAGGTGGATTGGCCATGCTAAATTGCCCCTTAGTATCCAAAAGGTTAGGTAGAGCTAGTGGGTTATGGGCTTGGGTCGGGTGCTTTTTCCAAGGGCTGGTGCAGACTCCATGGACTGAATGGCACTGTAGGCAGTCTGTGGTAGGGGAGAAAAATAACTGGCCAGTTAGCCTAACAGCTGAAATCCATTCAGTTTAATTATTTTCCTCGACTTTCCTTTTCGTTCATTCATGAGACTTCAACATCACTGGCAAGGCCAGCATTTATTGCTCATCCCTAATTGCCCTTGAGAAGGTGGCAGTGAGCTGCCTTCATGAACTGCTGCAGTCTATCTTGTGTATGTGCACCTGCGGTGCTATTAGGAAGGGAATTCCATTACTTTGATGGAGGGATTGTGAAGGAATGGCAGGATAGTTCCAGTGAGGTCACACCTGGAGTATTGTGTTTACCTGAGAAAGGACGTGCTGGAGGGTGTGCAGAGGAGATTCATTTGGTTAATCCCAGAGTTGAGAGGGTTGGATTACGAGGAGAGGTTGAGTAGACTGGAACTGTACTCGTTGGAATTTAGAAGGATGCAGGGGGATCTTACAGAAACATATAAAATATGAAGTGAGTAGATAGGATAAATGTGGGGAGGTTGTTTCCACTGGCGGGTGAAAACAGGACTAGGGGGCATAGCCTCAAAATAAAGGGAAGTAGATTTAGGACTGAGCTTACGAGGAACCTCTTCACCCAAAGGGTTGTGAATTTATGGAATTCCCTGCCCAGTGAAGCAGTTGAGGCTCCTTCATTAAACATTTTCAAGATAAAGGTAGATAGATTTTGGAAGAATAAAGGGTTATGGTGTTCGGGTGGGAAAGTGGACCTGAGTCCACAAAAGTTCAGCCATGGTCTCATTGATTGGCGGAGCAGGCTCGAAGGGCCAAATGGTCTACTCCTGCCCCTAGTTCTCATATTCTTATGTTCTAAGACAAGTTTGTGTATGTCTTGGAGGGGAACTTGTTAACCTTGTTGGATGGTAGAGGTTGTGGGTTTGGAATGTGCTATCAAAGGAGTCTTGGCGATTGGCTGCAGCGCATCTTGTAGACAGAAGTGGTAATAGGGCACTTAAGAAATCTTAATGGGATTAGGCAGAATCAACAGTTTTATGAAATTGAAATCATGTTTAACAAATTTGAGTATCTTGAGGATGTACCAAGTAGGATAAAGGAGGACTAATAGATTTGGTGTATTTGGATCTTATAGAAACATATAAAATATGAAGGGAATAGATAGGATAAATGCGGGGAGGTTGTTTCCTTTTTTGAAAATTTGAATTTTCAGTAGGCATTTGATAAGGTACCACATGAAAGGTTAACACACAAAATAAGGGCCCGTGGTGCTTGGAGTAACATACGTGCATGGATAGATTGGTTAAAAGTACAGAAAAAAGTAGGAACACACAGATCGTTTTCAGGTTGACAGGCTGTTACTAGTGGAGTGTCAAAAAGATCAGTGCTGGGGTCTCAGGTATGACTGAGATGAAGGAACTAAGTGGGATCTATCCACATTTGTTGACTATAGAAGCTAGATGGGAAAGCATGGTATGAAGGGGCCATAAGGAATCTGTAAAGGGATAGAGACAGATGTGGCAGATGGAGTATAGAACATAGAACATAGCACATAGAAAATACAGCACAGAACAGGCCCTTCGGCCCACGATGTTGTGCCGAACCTTTGTCCTAGATTAATCATAGATTATCATTGAATTTACAGTGCAGAAGGAGGCCATTCGGCCCTTTCAGTCTGCACCGGCTCTTGGAAAGAGCACCCTACCCAAACTCAACACCTCCACCCAACACCAAGGGCAATTTGGACATTAAGGGCAATTTATCATTGGCCAATTCACCTAACCCGCACATCTTTGGATTGTGGGAGGAAACCGGAGCACCCGGAGGAAACACACGCAGACACGGGGAGGACGTGCAGACTCCGCACAGACAGTGACCCAAGCCGGAATCGAACCTGGGACCCTGGAGCTGTGAAGCAATTGTGCTATCCACAATGCTACCGTGCTGCCCTTGAGAACAAATAAATCTACACTATATCATTTAACCGTAATCCATGTACCTATCCAATATCTGCTTGAAGGTCCCTAATGTTTCCGACTCAACTACTTCCACAGGCAGTGCATTCCATGCCCCCACTACTCTCTGGGTAAAGAACCTACCTCTGATATCCCTCCTATATCTTCCACCTTTCACCTTAAATTTATGTCCCCTTGTAATGGTTTGTTCCACCCGGGGAAAAAGTCTCTGACTGTCTACTCTATCTATTCCCCTGATCATCTTATAAACCTCTATCAAGTCGCCCCTCATCCTTCTCCGTTCTAATGAGAAAAGGCCTAGCACCCTCAACCTTTCCTCGTAAGACCTACTCTCCATTCCAAGCAACATCCTGGTAAATCTTCTTTGCACCTTTTCCAAAGCTTCCACATCCTTCCTAAAATGAGGCGACCAGAACTGTACACAGTACTCCAAATGTGGCCTTACCAAAGTTTTGTACAGCTGCACCATCACCTCACGGCTCTTAAATTCAATCCCTCTGTTAATGAACGCGAGCACACCATAGGCCTTCTTCACAGCTCTATCCACTTGAGTGGCAACTTTCAAAGATGTATGAACATAGACCCCAAGATCTCTCTGCTCCTCCACATTGCCAAGAACTCTACCATTAACCCTGTATTCTGCATTCAAATTTGTCCTTCCAAAATGGACAACTTCACACTTTTCAGGGTTAAACTCCATCTGCCACTTCTCAGCCCAGCTCTGCATCCTATCTATGTCTCTTTGCAGCCGACAACAGCCATCCTTACTATCCACAACTCCACCAATCTTCGTATCGTCTGCAAATTTACTGACCCACCCTTCAACTCCCTCATCCAAGTCATTAATGAAAATCACAAACAGCAGAGGACCCAGAACTGATCCCTGTGGTACGCCACTGGTAACTGGGATCCAGGCTGAATATTTGCCATCCACCACCACTCTCTGACTTCTATCGGTTAGCCAGTTCGTTATCCAACTGGCCAAATTTCCCACTATCCCATGCCTCCTTACTTTCTGCATAAGCCTACCATGGGGAACTTTATCAAATGCCTTACTAAAATCCTATCCTTCAGTACCCTTTCCATTACTTTGCCTACCACCGAAGTAAGACTAACTGGCCTGTAATTCCCAGGGTTATCCCTAGTCCCTTTTTTGAACAGGGGCACGACATTCGCCACTCTCCAATCCCCTGGTACCACCCCTGTTGACAGTGAGGACGAAAAGATCATTGCCAACGGCTCTGCAATTTCATCTCTTGCTTCCCATAGAATCCTTGGATATATCCCGTCAGGCCCGGGGGACTTGTCTATCCTCAAGTTTTTCAAAATGCCCAACACATCTCCCTTCCTAACAAGTATTTCCTCGAGCTTACCAATCTGTTTCACACTGTCCTCTCCAACAATATCGCCCCTCTCATTTGTAAATACAGAAGAAAAGTACTCGTTCAAGACCTCTCCTATCTCTTCAGACTCAATACACAATCTCCCGCTACTGTCCTTGATCAAATTTGGGGAAATGTGAGGTTATTCACTTCGGCACGAAAAGTAGAAAAACAGTGGCCAGAATTCTCTCGTCATTGCGGTTCACTTTTCCCACTGGCAACGTATCCCAGCCAATGGGTTTCCCGGTGGCGTGGGGTGGCTACAATGGGAAATCCCATTGACAAATTGTGGGAAGATAGGAGTGAACGGCAGGCTGCCGAGAAACACGTGGCTGGGGAACTGGAGAATCGCACTCAATGGTGAGAAATGCACAAAGTTAAAATGTAGGTGCAGCAAGCAATTAGACAAGCAAATGCTATGTTTCTGTTCAGGGTTTAGCTCAGTGGGCTAGACAGCTGGTTTGTGATGCAGAACAAGGCCAGCAGCGTGGGTTCAATTCCCGTACCAGCTGAGGATTCTGAATTCTCCCTCAATGTACCCGAACAGGTGCAGGAATGTGGTGACTAGGGGCTTTCACAGCAACTTCATTACAGTGTTAATGCAAGCATACTTGTGACAATAAAGGTTATTTATTTATTGCAGGGAATTGGAGTGGACGGGTAAGGCAGTATTGCTCCAATTTTACAGGGCTTTAATGACACCTCGCACCTAGAATACTCCAAACAGTTTTGGTCTCTTTACCCAAGATTGTTTTATAATCACCTGCAGATTCATTTTTGTGGTTCAAGTGCCAGGACACCCAGGTTTCTCTGCACCACCAAGATCTGCAGTCTCTCTCAAGTTTAATAGTATACTGTTTTTCTATCCTTCCAGCCAACGTGAACCAGTGCACATTATCTCCCCAGACCGGAGAGTCCGGAACTAGGGGGCAGTCTCAGGATAAAGGTTCGGTGGGCAGTACGGTAGCACATGTGGATAGCACTGTGGCTTCACAGTGCTAGGGTCCCTGCTGGGTCACTGTCTGAGCGGAGTCTGCACATTCTCCCCGTGTCTGCGTGGGTTTCCTCCAGGTGCTCCGGTTTCCTCCCACAGTCCAATGACGTGCAGGTTAGGTGGATTGGCCATGTTAAATTGCCCTTAATGACCAAAATGGTTAGGAGGGGTTATTGGGTTACGGGGATAGGGTGGAAGTGAGGGCTTAAATAGGTCGGTGCAGACTTGATGGGCCGAATGGCCTCCTTCTGCACTGTATGTTCTATGTAGGACTGATGTGAAAAGACATTTCTTCACTCGAGAGTATTGAATCTTTGAAAGTCGCTACCTCAGAGAGCTGTGGATGCTTAGTCAACGAGTATATTCGAGACAAAGATTTTTTGGACTGGAAGGGAATCAAAGGACGAGGGTTCAATTGGGCAAGTGGAGTTGAGGTTAAAGATCTGACATGATCTGTTGAATGATGGAGCAGGCTCAATACGTTCTAACTCTAATGCTAATCCTGGTAATGTTGCAACATCTGAAAACAGCTAGCGAGGTTTGGATTTTACAAACTGCATAAGTCGGACTCAAGACAGACTACAGTGATTTAATATTTTATCAACTCTTATCCAGTGCTTGCAACAAGGTTGCATGGCATTTAAAAACAAAACTGTGTGGATGATTTCTTGCACAAGTTTACAGAAATGTAACTGCCTCTGGATAGTATTCAGCAATACATTAAATCAGTGACTCCCACAAAACAGTGCATGCTGCCTAAAAATATTTGGTTTTCTTTTGACTGAAAATGTGGTCAATCGTAAAATGTGACTGGAGCAAAGTAGTAATAAGGCATTGTAAATAGATCAAAATTGAGTTTCTTTCACCCAGTCTACGGTGTTAATTGTTTTTCATCTGACTTCAGTGACACGTTATTTCCCAGTTACTTTACTGTGGATTTGAGTAGCTGATCTGTTTTACTGTTTAGCCTTTAGGATAACTAGTGTATCACAAGATGTAATCTGGGACCAATTACAATGCTGGGTTGATGTCACGTGTGTGGGGGCGGGGGGGGGGGGGGGGGGGGTGCGCGAAAGGTTACTTGGTGATGTGTAACGAACCAATAAACCAGAGATATAAAACCAGCCAATAAGATTGCAATAACTGGTTTCTATTAATACTTTATGACCTCTGCCAAGATGGAGGCAGGTCTATTCAAGATCTTCATTTAAGTGCCGCTTTGGCTTTAATTGAATTGTGTGGAAGAAAAAAACAACGGCAAAAAAAAGCAAGATTGATGGACTGTTCAAGATGTGTTCTGTGGGATTAATTTTGACAACAGTATCCTGATTTCAGTTCATTTTAAAATGCTGTCAGTTTATTGGCCTCACATTGGACTACTGCATTCATTGTGTATCCCATATGGGATACTTCTGGTGACATTGTGGCAACACAGTGCTACCTTAATTAAAATCCAATTAAAAAAAGTAGATTTGATGATGTAGTGTTCGTTGAGAAAACCGGTTGCTTGGAATAAAAAGTGTCCCGTTTTTCTTTGCTTGCGAGCTCCACAGTAAGTAATGTTTACCACTGCTGTGCAACAGCAGTGTGGCTTCAACCAATAATTTTATAAATGCAGGCTGGGCCTATATGGTAGCAGGAATTTTAGTGAATGTCTTCTGCAGTAAATGGTGTCCATCTGTGCTCATTAAGGAACTTGGTTCATGACCTCATTACCTAATCAGTTCACAGAGTAGCTTAATGTTTCAACTGCGGGGTAGTAATGGAAATGGAAGTTAGCATTCAATTAAGGGATGGAGTATCAGTTATTTACTTTAAAACAGGCAATGGTTTAGATACGGTTGTAAATTTGTTTCGTGTTTACCCCAACTAAGAATTAAAAATTAAAATTGTGTTGACTCATTTAATAATTATTAAAACATTGATCTAGAGCAGTGTTTTTCAAACTTTTTTACCTGGGACTCGTTTTTACCAACCTTCGCGACTCACGCTGGCCGACCTTGCGACACACCATTTTAATTTACCTTTAATGCGACATGTGAGCCTGCCTGGCACTCACCATCGCACTTGCCGTGTCATTCAATGTTACATTTCTGCTAAGGACTTCAGCTGATGATTTAAATTCTTCATCCTCCTGAAAAACATAAAGGGTAGCATGATGGCGTAGTGGTTAGCACTGCTGCCTCACGGCACCGATGACCCGGGTTCAATCCCAGCCCCAGGTCACTGTCTATGTGGAGTTTGTATGTGATGCGCCATCAATTACACATGAGGCAAGTTGTAGGAAACGAAGTAATGGTTTTAATACTCTAAGATGTAGCCTGTCTGCTGCTGAACCCAGACTGGAGACAGGGCTACAGATCAGTCAGCTATATACAACACCCAGTGGGGCGGACCATGGAAAAACAACAATATATAACACAGTGAGTAACAATGGAACAAACAGTAACAGAGAATATATACAGCGCTGTAAGTAACAGTGGAACAACAGTGGAACTACAATAACAGTGGTTCACCACATTCACCCCCTGTTTAAAAAAAAGTCCAGTGGGGGTGAAGCAAACTTATAGATTAAGTCTATCAGGAGCTTTAACTGTCCGCTGTGATCTCCTCAGTCCCGGCTGTGGTGTGGGCACTGGTGTCGAGACCTGCGACTCCGGGAGCGTGTCGTCCTCTTCTTCTTCCGGAAGCGTCGACAGAGAGGGAGATGGTTTAGGCGCGGGGGCGATGGTAATGGAGGTAGATGGTGGAGGGTCGGGTGGGGAACCAGAGGGTGCCAGGTCCTGAAGGGAGACTGTGTCCTGCCGCCCGTCCTGATGTGCCATATAGGCATATTGTGGGTTATCGTGGAGAAGCAAAACGCGCTCGACCAGGGGATCGGTTTTGGGGTTCCTCACATGCTTCCGGAGGAGGAGAGGCCCTGTGGCTGTCAGCCAGGATGGGAGCGAGACCCCTGAGGTGGACTTCCTGGGGAAAACAAACATATGTCCGTGAGGGGTCTCGGTGGCAATACACAGAAGTGACCGGATAGAGTGGAGCGCATCGGGAAGGACCTCCTGCCAGCAGGAGACTGGGAGACATCTAGACCGTAGGGCCAGGATGACGGCCTTCCAGACCATTGCGTTCTCCCTCTCCACCTGTCCGTTTCCCCAGGGGTTGTAGCTGGTAGTCCTGCTTGAGGCGATGCTCTTGCTGAGCAGGAACTGATGCAGCTCATCACTCATGAACGAGGAGCCCCGATCACCGTGGATGTAGGTGGGGAAACCGAACAAGGTGAAGAGGCTGTGCAGGGCCTTGATGACAGTGGCCGAGGTCATGTCAGGGCATGGGATGGCGAAGGGGGAAACATAAGTACTCATCAACGATGTTGAGGAAGTACACGTTACGGTCGGTGGAGGGGAGGGGCCCTTTAAAGTCGATGCTGAGGCGCTCAAAGGGGCGGGAAGCCTTCACCAGGTGCGCTCTGTCTGGCCGATAGAAGTGCGGTTTGCACTCCGTGCAGACCTGGCAGTCTCTGGTCACGGTCCTGACCTCGATGGAGTAAGGCAGGTTGCGGGCCTTGACAAAATGAATAAAACGGGTGACCCCCGGGTGACAGAGGTCATTGTGGAGGGCCCGAAGCCAGTCTACTTGTGCGCTGGCACATGTACGTGGGATAGGGCATCTGGGGGCTCATTGAACTTCCCAGGACGATACAAGATATCGTAATTGTAGGTGGAGAGCTCGATCCTCCACCTCAGAATCTTGTCGTTCTTGATCTTGCCCCGCTGTGTATTATTGAACATGAAGGCAACCGACCGTTGGTCAGTGAGGAGAGTGAATCGCCTGCCGGCTAGGTAATGCCTTCAATGTCGCACAGCTTCCACAATGGCTTGGGCTTCTTTCTCGACGGAGCATTGTCGAATTTCGGAGCCCTGGAGGGTACGGGAAAAGAAGGCCATGGGTCTGCCTGCCTGATTGAGGATAGCGGCCAGGGCAAAATCAGACGCATCGCTCTCCACCTGGAATGGGATGGACATGTCCACAGCATGCATCGTGGCCTTGGCAATATCTGCCTTGATGCGGTTGAAGGCTAGGCGGGCCTCAGCCGACGGGAAAAAGGGGGGATTTGATGAGTGGGCATACACATAGTGGGCCTTGTCCGCATAGTTGGGGATCCACTGGGCATAGTACAAGAAGAACCCCAGGCATCGCTTCAGGACCTTGGGGCAGTGGGGAAGGGGAAGTTGCAGGAGGGGGCTCATGCGGTCGGGATCGGGCCCTAGGACTCAGTTTTCCACAATGTAGCCGAGGATGGCTAGGCGGAAAACTCACTTCTCCTTATACGTAAGATTAAGGAGCTTGGCGGTGTGGAGGAAATGCTGGAGGTTAGCGTCATGGTCCTGCTGGTCATGGCCACAGATGGCGACATTATCCAGATAGGGGAACGTGGCCCGCAGCCCGTACTGGTCAACCATTCGGTCAATCTCCCGTTGGAAGACCGAGACCCCATTGGTGACGCCGAAGGGGACCTTGAGGAAGTGGTAGAGGTGCCCATCTGCCTCGAAGGCAGTGAATTGGCGGTCCTCCGGGCAGATAGGGAGCTGTTGGTACGCAGACTTCAAGTCTACCGTGGAGAAGACTCGGTACTGCGCAATCTGGTTGACCATGTCAGATATGCGGGAAGGGGATACGCATCGAGCTGCATGTACCGGTTGATCGTCTGACTGTAGTCGACGACCATCCGGAGCTTCTCCCCAGTCTTGACGACCACCACTTGGGTTCTCCAGAGGCTGGTACTGGCCTCTATGATCCCTTCCCACAGGAGTCGCTGGACCTCTGACCTGATAAATGCCTTGTCCCGAGCACTGTATCGTTTGCTCCTGGTGGTGACGGGCTTACAGTGAGGTTAGCGAAGAGCGGGGGTGGGGCGACCTTAAAGGTCGCGAGGCTACAGATGGTGAGAGGGGGCAGGGGTCCACCGAACGTTAAGGTCAGGCTTCGGAGATGGCATTGGAAGTCTAGGCCGAATAAAAGGGGAGCACAGAGATAGGGGAGGACGTAGAGCTTAAAGTTAATGTACTCTATGCCACGTATCGCAAGAGCTGCGACACAGTACCCCCGGACCTCAACAGCGTGATCCGGAAGCCAGGGAGATTGTCTGGGACGCAGGAAAAATTCGGAGGGAGCAGTGCCTTGCTGTATACGGATGGACGGAGCTGTCCGTGCTCCCGGAGTCGAATAAGCAGGTCGTCTCATGCCCTTTGACCCGGACGGTCATCATGGCGTTCTAGAGATGACGGGGCCGGGACTGGTCAAGGGTGACGGAGGCGAGCTGCGGAAGGTGGCTGGTCTGGTTGGTGGTAGTGGGTGGCATCGAAGATGGCGGCCAAGATGGCGGCCCCCACTAGTTGCATGTGGCGGGTCACGTAGAAGATGGCGGCCAAGATGGCGGCCCCCACGAATTGCACATGGCAGGTCGCGTCGGAGATGGTGAACAAGATGGCGGACTCCACGGGTCGCACGAGGCGGATGACGTGTCAGAAGGGGGCGGTCCCAATAGGCAAGATACTACGCGGCGGGATTTGGATGCTTTAGGCCGGGCCTGGCAGACTTTTGCAAAGTGGCCCTTCTTACCGCACTCGCTGCAGGTCGCGTTCCGAGCTGGGCAGTGTTGTCTGGAGTGCGGACCCTGGCCGCAGAAGTAGCAGGACGGTCCCCCGGAGTTGGCGGGCTGCCGCGCGGCACAGGCTTGTGACACATCCGAATCGGGTGATGGCTGCGCCCAGGACGCCCACGAGGATGCCGCGTGGTCGGGCGTGAAGGCATCCATATTCTGGAAGGCCACTTCCAGGGTGTTCGTGAGCCGCACCGTGTCGTTTAGGTTGAGGGTATCCCTTTCGAGCAGACGCTGACGGATGTAGTCAGACCTAACGCCGGCCACATAGGCGTCCTGGATCAGGAGCTCGGTATGTTGAACTGCTGTTACTGCCTGGCAGCTACAATTCAGGGCGAGTACCCGCAGGTCACGCAGGAACTCGGCCAAAGATTCTCCTGAGCGCTGCCGCCTCATGGCAAGGAGGTGCCGGGCGCAAACCTCATTTACCGCCCTCACGTACTGCCCTTTGAGGAGCGTAATCGCCTCGTCATACGTGGCCGCGTCTCTGATGAGGGTAAATATTCGGTGGCTCACTAAGGAGTTGACGAAGCTTGTGCTCCCCTGAGACAGCATCAGTGGAAGAGTCGAGGTAGGCCTCGAAACAGCTTAGCCAATGCTGGAAGATCGCAGTGGCGTCGGCTGCCTCTGGGTCCAGGTCCAATTGCTCAGGCTTGAGTGACTTATCCATCGTACTATCTGAGAGTATTAAATTGATGCACCATCAATTACACACGAGGCAAGTTGTAGGAAACGAAGTAATGGTTTTAATACTCTAAGATGTAGCCTGTCTGCTGCTGAACCCAGACTGGAGACAGGGCTACAGATCAGTCAGCTATATACAACACCCAGTGGGGCAGAGCCACGGAAGAACAACAATATATAACACAGTGAGTAACAATGGAACAAACAGTAACAGAGAATATATACAGCGCTGTAAGTAACAGTGGAACTACAATAACAGTGGTTCACCACAGTATGTTCGCCCCATATCTGCGTGGGTCTCATCCCCACAACCTAAAAGATGTGGAGGGTAGTTGGATTGGCCACGCTAAATTGTCCCTTAATTGGGAAAAACATTAAAAAAAAAATAAAAAATTAGGTTTGTCCTCAAACGCACCACACTTAGTCTTCAAATGCCTTTGGGAATTTGCGGATTTTAAACTTTCATTTTCCAGTACTTCCCTGCATATATAACACATGGGCTTTGCATCCTGATTTGCAATGGCACACCTGACAAAGCCATACCTCAAGACGGATGGCACTGTGGCACACTGGTAAGCACTGCTGCCTCACAGCGCCAGGGACCCAGGTTCAATTCCAGCCTTGGGTCACTGTCAGTGTGGAGTTTGTACGTTCTCCCCCAGTCTGCGTGGGTTTCCTCCAGCTGCTCTGGTTTCCTCCCAGTCCAAAGATGTACGGGGTGGGTGGATTGGGCATGATAAATTGCCCCTTAGTATCCAGGGATATGTAGGTTAGGTTATGAGATTATAGGGATGGGACTGTTGGACATGGGTGGGGTGCTGATTTGAAGGGCCGGTGCAGACTTAATGGGCCAAATGGTCTCCTTCTGCACTGTAGGTATTCAATGGTTCTCTAAGTCTATGAAATCATCTTTATACTGCTTTGTTCTCGATTTCATTTTTTTCCTTTGTTTATAACGATCCACCTTCAGTTCTTCACAGTCCTGTTGCCTTGCTTGCTCGCAGCTGTAAAATGGAGGAATATCTCCTGTGTAATTTTGCACCAAAAGCACTGGTGAACAGGGTACGTGACTCCAGTGTACATGCTGGTCACATGACCTGCTCTCTGCCTCCGCTTCTGGACGGAAAACTGCATCGTTCACCGCTTCTGGACGGAAAACTGCATAGTTCCATTTAAAAGCCAGTTGTGGCTTTTGGGGGCTTCTCCTGCGATTGGGAAGCCATGACTGATCGCTGCACGACGCTCCCGCAGGTCACGACCTGAAGTTTGAAAAGCTAAAGTTACGTTTAAAAACCACAGCAATCTGGTGTTCTTGCAAATCTTTCCTGATGAATGCAAGATGAAAAACTTCGACAGCATGTCTAATTTTTCAGCAATAATCTCTGCTCTGCCAAGCGAGTGTCTCCAACCTGATACGGTTGCGTGTCACCATCGACCAAACAAAATGTTTGAAAATGACGTGTTGACCAAACTATGATCTTTATTTGACACAAATAGATCTCCAGCGGCATTGCTACATTACCCTCTGTAGTTTCTGATGTCTATTGTGATCACACTGAAGTCTAAGTGAGACAGCAGTTTGTCCATCGCTGTGTATTTACTAAAAGAATTTGTTGCAAGACTGACAAAGTAAAAGCATTAAAAACCTTATTAATGTGGAGGACTGCTGGGCTGACAAACATGATGTTTGCCATCATAGTTACTAAAAATTACATATAATAATGAATAAATGTAATATTTACCTTCTACTTTATAAAACCTGCTTGCATGTAGGTACCTAGTTTCTTCACCCATTTACCAAATATTTTATTCACAGCAATTAAATTCGATATTGCTCTCTCTCTGCTACCGCGGCTTTGGACTACTTGCTCAACAACATCGTAATTTAAAAATTGCGATCCTCGTTTTCAAATCAACCTGTGGTTTCTGCTCCCTCCCAATATCTATGATCTCCCTGAATGCTACAAGCCTCCGAGATGTCTGCGCTCCTCTAATTCTGGCTTTGTGTGCATTTCCAATTTAGAATTGTTTCACCATCAGTGGTGGTCATTGAATTGCCTCAGCCCCCAGCTCTGACGTTCCTCCCCACATCTCACTACTCTGCTTTCTTTCTGTAAGTCACTCCCTAACTCCTTGACCAAGATTTTGGTCATCTGACTCAATGTCTCAATTGTGTTGCTCAATGTCGTACTTTGTTTCACTCCTGTGATGCTCCTTGGGACGTCTCATCATACTAAAGGCACTATATTATTATAAGTTATTGTTGTATGATGCAAATACTCAATTTATTTATATTCTTTAATTTGTGCTCCCCAAAATCATCCTTTATTTACTTTTCTCACTCACGTGGTTACAACATTTTTTTTTTTCCTGTTCTTTGTCTCCCAGAATCTTACCTCCTCCACCAGGCTGGTCAGGTTCCACTTGTGGATCTGTGTCCAGTCTCTGGCTATCTGGATCCCCAGGTAGCGGAATCTGTTCTGGGCTGTTTTGAACGGGAGCTCCTCCAGTTCTCTCCCTCCCCCTTTTGGGTTCACTGGGAATGCCTCGCTTTTGCCCAGGTTAAGTTTGTAGCCCAAGAAGGTTCCAAACTCTTTCAGTATTTGCAGTATTGCCTTCAGTCCCTCCTGTGGCTTTGAGACATAGAGGAGCAGGTCATCTGCGAAGAGTGAGACTCTGTGCTCTCTGTCTCCTCTCCTGATTCCCTTCACTCTTTCACGTCCCGCAGGGCTATCGCCAGGGGTTCGATCGCTAGCGCGAACAAGTGTGGGGACAGGGAGCAGCCCTGCCTTGTTTCTCTCTGCAGCTGGAAGTATTTCGAACTGGTGGTGTTAGTTCGGACGCTCACTTTGGGAGCGTTGTACAGGAGCCTCACCCAGGCGGTGAACCCCGCTCCTAGCCCAAACCGTTCCAGTACCTCGAGGAGGTATTTCCATTCGACTCTGTCGAAGGCCTTTTCTGCGTCCAGGGAGACGATCACCTTTTTTTTTTAACATAGAATTTACAGTGCAGAAGGAGGCCATTCGGCCCATCGAGTCTGCACCGGCCTTTGGAAACTTAAGCCCACACCTCCACCCTAACCCAGTAACCCCACCTAACCTTTTTGGACACTAAGGGCAATTTAGCATGGCCAATCCACCTAACCTGCAATGGATTTGTAGCTCTTATTAAAGCTGTCATGGTTGCAGTAGTGCCTGTGGAGATTCTACCACTGGTGGGACTCCAGTGACGACCATCTGGACAAAGTGGTATTTGCTGTATTCTGGCTCAGGTTGGCTGACTCTTAACTGCGGTGTCCGAGTTCAGCATCAAGGGCCTCCTTGCTTTCTTACCCAGTGCAAACATCGATTTCCTTCCGGGACACCCCTGTAAAATCCTCATTCTCAATACTATAGATAGCTCAGAATGTCTTCCGTGCAGGGCACTGAAAAAAATAATTATTTTATTTTGCCGCTTGTCTCAGTGTGCAGATATTCTACATGGTTGCCTCATGGTGCAGCTTGTCATTGTACATTATAGGCATTGTAATTCCACAGGGACAGGTTGGAAACCACACATTTTAGGCTCTCTCTCTTTCAAGGTTACAGCTGTTCAGCAATGAAGATTGCAGCTGCTATTTGTTGTCTCAAAATGAGTCCAATGGAGCTTGACATGTTGTCACATGATAGTGGTTCTGGTGGCTGTCATCACTTTTGCTCTGGCTACTGTCTTTCGAAAGAACCAGTTCTCACTTCCACAATGTGTTGCTCCCATTTCCATTTAAATATTTTGCCCACAGCAGCTGCGGAACTCCAGTTCCAAGACCCAGGAGAAATGTCCAAATTAAGGTGCACCCCCCCCCCGCCCCCGCCGATAAACAAGTCTCTGTGGGGGCACCTCCTTACAGGTAATTCCAAAATTAAGTGAACAAATATTTTCTGTTCAAAACATTTTATATATTCATTAGAAACATTACTGCTAAGCCACAAACCCATGTTAAAATAAATGATTTGAGCAATTTGGCTTGATTTTTGGTGCCTGTTGGTTCCAGATCACTAGATTTGAAAATAAATTGATTAGTTTGACTGGATGGCGTGTGGTCCCTGCTTGTTGCAAATTAAAAGCTTTCCCATCTGTCCAGCTAATTGAATTGAATTTGGATTTCTTTGTCTTAAATATCTCCAGCTAAATACAACAAGCTTGGTTAATTGAACACGATAATGGTTATCTAAACTAATCATTAGTTTTTACCCTATTGACAGGACACAGCATTTAAGAGGTGACAAAATGGATTTGCAGTAGGTGCAGAGTTTTACATGGATGCATAGATGACTGTTTCCTCATTCCGCTGTATTACCATCTTAACTTTAGAATAAATAAGTGAGCAAGGGACTCCTGTAATTGGATGATACTTTTTGAAATATGTGGGAGAAATTATTTGGTCAACACTACTGATTTTTTCTTTTTTTTTAAATATGTTTTATTGACATTTTTTTCCCAAACAACAATTTTTCCCCTCTTACAAAGCAGACACTACTGATTTGATACTCCAAATCACTTGTCATATTTGGCTTTCTGCTTGGTTTGAAACTTTTTGCTTTTTAAAACATTATTGCAAAATTTACATCAAATTGCAACTTGTTGTTCACGGACGTAAAACATGGGTTCCACATTGGGTATCAGCTTTCGAATGGAGAGGTGAATAAGTGTGTGTACATATTTCAGTATACAGAGGGTACTTCTAACATTATCTGCAAGGATACACTATTAATTACAGGAATTAATCCACATTCCTAACTTCAGTAATCACATAATCGTAATGACAGTTCCAGCAGAATGCTCATAATGTAGCAAGGTTTGTGTTGTAATATTTTGGTTGTTCACCATTGCTGCTGACGTTTATAATTGAAAAAGTAACATATTATACAGGCCTTTGATCTGTTGTGCATTAGGATTGGATTTATGCTGCTTGCTTTGGGAATTTAAGCTGGTGAGAGGTAGCCTTCCCAAGTGTTCCTAAATCTTGAGGCTTTTTAGTATGCATGGTACTCTTCTAAAGCCATGCAGAGGAGTAATGGTTAAGAAAGCAGATGCTCTCCTGACACAGGGGATCCAAAAGAGAGTGATTTCCGGGGTATGGGTCGAGGAGGGCAAAGTGTCCGAAATATATCAGGAGATGAGAGAAGAGGGGGAGGCGATGATAGAGGAGCTGAAGGGAAAATGGGAAGAAGAGCTGGGAGAGGACATTGAGGAGGGGCTGTGGGCTGATGCCCTAAGCAGGGTAAATTCCTCGTCTTCGTGTGCCAGGCTTAGCCTGATTCAATTTAAGGTTCTACACAGAGCACATATGACGGGAGCAAGACTGAGCAGGTTCTTCGAAATGGAGGACAGGTGCGGGAGGTGCGGGGGAAGCCTGGTGAACCACACACACATGTTCTGGTCGTGTCCGGCATTGGATGAGTACTGGGGGGGCGTGGCAAGGGTGATTTCAAAGGTGGTGAAGGTCTGGGTCAAGCCAGGCTGGGGGTTAGCGATATTTGGGGTAGCGAAAGAGCCGGGAGTGCAGGAGGCGAAAGAGGCCGATATTCTGGCCTTTGCGTCCCTAGTAGCCCGGCGTAGGATTTTACTCATGTGGAAGGAAGCGAAAGCCCCCGGCGTGGAGGCCTGGATAAACAACATGGCAGGGTTCATATCATAAAGCTGGAACAAATAAAATTTGTGCTGAGAGGATCGGCTCAGGGGTTCTCCAGGCGGTGGCAACCGTTCCTTGACTATTTCGCGGAACGTTAAAGGAAGATAGAGTGACAGCAGCAGCAACCCAGAGGGGGCGGGCGGGGGGGGAGCACTATTTTTTGTCAATTTGTTAGTTCACTATATTATTTAAATAATGTTATTTACCAGTTATTGTATTATTTTTATGTTGATTTGTAAAAACGGATAAATTTTGTTTGAAAAATTTAATAAAATATATTTTTTTTAAAAAAGAAAGCAGATGCTGGAAACCTAGGGGGCGATTCTCCAATATGGAGCCCAAGTGTTTGTGCCAAGTGACAGCGCGAACCGGGCCCGAGTACGACCGATTCTGGCCCCCATAGGGGACTTCTTTAGCGCGCCGGCCCTGACTCAGCATGGCGTCGGTGTTCCGAGGCCGGCCGCGCCAGAAAGTAGGCCTGGGGGGGGAGAGGCCAGATCCCATCGCAGGCCCCCCCCCCCCCCCCCCCCCCCCCCCCCAGTGAAGGAGCCCACTCCCCTCCCCCACAGGCCGCTCCCCCGACCGTTCGCGCAGAGTTCCTGCCGGCAGCGACCAGGGGTGAACGGCGCCGGCGGGACTCTGTCGTATCGGCGCGGCCGCTCGGCCCATCAGGGCCGGAGAATCGGCAGCCCTGCAAATTCCAACGGCTGGCACCGCGCCAAACGCACCGGTGCAAATGTCGCCAATTCTCCGCACCTCGGAGAATCGCCCGCCGGCGTCGGGGCGCGGGTTGCGGCGATTCCCCGGCTCGGAGCGGGGCTCGGAGAATCGCCCTAAGTCCAGCTAGTTAAGGAAATGAAGAGAAGTTTCCAAGATGTCAGGACTTAAGGGAGCAGAGGAATATAGGAACCAGAACAGATTACTGTTCAGTAAAGTCACAGAGAGTTGAGAAGGCATTGGATTGTGAGAGGCCAGAAAGATATCTGCAGTAATGCTAAGGTTTGTGAGAAATCACAACAGTTTGGGAGACATCGGATGTGATTCGGCGACCCTGTTGCGCCTTGCGCAGATTCGGGTGCAATGGGTGAATCGCGCGAGAGCCCCAAATCGGGCTCCACACCAGACCAATCGTGATTCACCCGACTCGCTCTGCCTGGTGCGATCTGGGTGAGATCCTGATCTGCATATTTAAATGAGCCTTTAAATACCCCTCAACGGCCGTACCTGCGAGACCTTGCCTGGGTGCCGTTTAGTGCTGGTTCACACAAATGTGTGGGGTCTCATAGGGCATTAGAAACCTTCAAGTTTTTAAAAATTAATTTTACAGGATGTGGTCGTCGCTGGTTAGGCCGGCATTTATTGCCCATGCCTAGTTGCCCTTCAGAAGCTGATGGTGAGTTGCCTTCTTGAACCACTGCAGTCCCTGGTCGGGTCAGGGCATCCTGGCAGTGCCAACCCGGGGTGCCCGGGTGGTGCTGGCAGGCTGTCAGCACCAGGGTACCCGCATGTCAGGTTGGCACTGCCAGGGATCAGTCCCGGGGTGAGGCCTTGCCAATTGGAGGGGGGTGAGAGGGCATTTCCAGGTGCCTCTACAAGTTTGTGGGGTGAGGGGATGGGTGGATAAAGCGAGGGGGGAGGGGTCTGAAGGGATGAAGAAATTCTGATGACTGTCTATACGAAAACATCTTTTGGAAAGCTTTTTAAAAATTGTTCAGATGAAGGAAAGAAACATACTTTCTGCAGATTTCTGATTTGCTTAAATTGTACAAAATGACAGATGATCCAGAATTCTTTCACAGGGCACTCCTCCGTCTGTCATTAGATCACACTGAACGAAGATTGCCTTAAGCCAATTATCGAGTCAAGATTGATGTTTGTTCAACATCACCAATGTTATTCAATGTCTGTGCTTCAAATTAGTAGCATGCAAAAATAACTTTCAAAATACAAGTTCATCAATGGAATTAGAAACAGCAAAGAAATATATGTACAATGTGATTGATGTCTGTTCCATTCAGGTTTGAGGGGTATTCATGGAAGGCAGTGGGGTAATGGTATTACCGCTGGACTAGTGATCTGGAGACCTGGGGTAATGCTCTGGGGGCCTGAGTTCGAATCCCACCCAGGCAGTTGGTGGAATTTGAATTCAATATAAACATCTGGAATTAAAAGACTAATGATGGCCATGAAACCATTGTTGATTGTTGTAAAAAACGGGTACCATGGCACTCCCCTTGGAATCTGGGAACCTTGGCACTGCCAGCCTGGCACCATGGCAGTGCCACCCTGGAACTGCCAGGGTGCTTTTGGGAAAGACAACTGGCATCCTTACCTAGTCTGGCCTACTTGTGACTCCAGACCCACAGCAATGTGGTTGACTCTTAAATGCCCTCAGGGATGGGCAATAAATGCTGGCCCACCCAACGTCGTCCACATCCCATAAACGAATAAAGAAAGAAAAATACAGTTCAGAATACAAATGGATAAATGATGTGATTTTGCATATTCTCAGTCAAGTGTCTTTGTAAAAATTAAACATTATGATTATTGCTGGAAAAAAAAGAGACATGCTGCCGTAGATTTTTGTCTTGCACTCATCAGGGCAGATGCAAGAATGCCGAATTTCAAAGGGGGCCAAATGTCATGAGAAAAGCGGTTGGGAAGTTGACTCTGATTGGTTGCAGCTTTGCCAAGGGGAATGCCCCATGTCAAGTATTGTTCCCCACACTTTTGTTTAATCCTAAAAAGGTTCAATGCCTGGACATGTTCTTTTTGCCTGCAGAGGACAGGTTCCTGTGTGTAAATAGATAATGCAGCTTCTAGTAAGTACCGGACTGGCAATCTGAAATTCATTGCAAGTGTAATTCTTTGCACACTTGTGATTGTTCAGCAAGTACTGTCCAATCATGGTATCACATCTAACGTTAGACATTAGGGCCGGTATTCTCTGACCCCATTATCCCACAGGACCAGCCTTTAATGTGCTGTAGTTTAGCATCAAGCTTGCACCGTGAGCAAATGGCCTCAGCTCTATTTACAAGATTACTGATAAAGTCAATCTTATAGCACGTGGAGCTGTAAGCCCAATATGTATATTGACCAGTGAAAATAGGTCTGTAATAGACAATAATAGAGAACTCAATAGCAGATTTCTCAACTGGCATGTAGAGGCAAGGGAGCTCGTTAGACTGCTCCATTTCAAAGGTGAATTTGAGCGCAGGATGGAGCACATTAACGTGTGCAAGGAAATACTTCCATGCAGCTGCAGGTTCAAATGTAGCAGACACATCATCTATTTATCTGAGGCAAGAGGTTCGGGGTTATTCCATCGAAAACGTGTTTGCTGTGGAAACTGACAAAATGTTAGCGAGAGCGTTGCCTAGAGGGAATCCCAATGCAACAACATCTCTTTAGACATACATAGTATCATTAAAGCTGAATTCAACTGCACTCGATGCTGAGTTCAATGAATGCAGGAGCAAAATGTTCCGACAGTCCAGATCACCATGTTATAGTGATGTGCAAATGTCTGGCTTCCTTGAACTTCACATTAGTGAGTAAACTCACAATATCGAATGAGAACACAGTCATGATGTTGCTATCGATATGGAGGTCTCGTTTGGTCTTCGCAAAGGTGAAGGAATCCTTCACCGTGGATATGGGAAGCTCGGGTGGTTGCAACTCACTCAACCATTTGACCAGCTCATGTTGTGCGGAACCATTCATAGATAAGATGGGGCTTAATGATCTGTCACTTTTGTGTTTTTTGGGTAGCTAGCACATACATGGATGCAGTGAACCATGAGGATGAATTCTATCATATAAAGCACAAGATAGACACAAGTCTGACAAATGCTTTTTGTAACTTGCCTTCGAGCAGGGCTGTGCAGTCATTCTTGGCAGCGAGTCCAAATGATTTGAATTCGGACTAGTCATTAAAAACAACATGCATTTTGTCACTATATTCATGGTTTTGTAGTCAGACTGAGTACTAACTGTACTCAACCAGACCATGCTTGCAAAACGCAGAATGCCCGCTGAAAGCCCAATATTTTCATATGCAGGGCTCTGTCCTCTGCAGGCAACAGAAATTTTTAAAAATTAAACTAAAGTGTGAGGAACTCTTAATAGTTCCCTGATGCGTCAGTTGAAGTCAGCTGACTTACGGAAGTAATATGGGGGGAGCAATCATGCTAGAAAGAGATCTAGCGGGGAGGGGGGGGAGGGAGGGGGAGGGGGGGGGGACAACTGGGTTGCTGCTGCGGAAATCCAAAAGGAAATGGCTAAAGAGTGGGTGGGCGGGGATGGTGTGCGACGCTGGGGGAGCGAGCGGGAGCGCGGAGGCGGGATATGGGACTGGCCTAGAGAAGGTAATGGCTAGTCGACACGGGAGGGGGGCAGGTAGCCCCCTAGTGAGGCTGATCACGTGGAACGTGAGAGGCCTGAACGGACCGATAAAAAGGGCCCGAGTGCTCGCGCATTTGAAAGGACTAAGGGCAGACGTGGTTATGCTCCAAGAGACGCACCTAAAGGTGGCGGACCAAGTTAGGCTAAGGAAAGGATGGGTGGGACAGGTGTTCCACTCAGGACTGGACGCAAAGAATAGAGGGGTGGCCATTTTGGTGGGGAAACGGGTAGCATTTGAAGCAAAGAACATCGTAGCAGATAGCGGAGGTACATATGTAATGGTGAGTGGCAGGCTGGAGGGAATGGAGGTCGTGTTGGTTAATGTGTATGCCCCAAACTGGGACGATGCGGGATTTATGAGACGGATGCTGGGGCGTATACCGGACCTGGAGGTAAGAAACTTGATTTTAGGAGGGGACTTTAATACGGTGCTGGACCCGGGGCTAGATAGATCCAGCTCAAGGACCGGAAGAAGGCCGGCAGCGGCCAAGGTACTTAAGGGGTTTATGGACCAAATGGGGGGAGTGGATCCATGGCGATTTCTTAGACCTAGGGCTAGGGAGTTTTCCTTCTTCTCCCATGTCCATAAAGTGTACTCCCGGATAGATTTTTTTGTTTTGGGAAGGTCGTTGATCTCTAGGGTGGAAGAAGCTGAGTACTCAGCCATAGCGGTTTCGGATCATGCCCCACATTGGGTGGACCTGGAATTAGGAGAGGAAAGGGAGCAGAGAACACTCTGGCGATTAGATGTGGGACTGATGGCGGATGAGGGAGTGTGTGCAAGAGTGCGGGGGTGTATTGAGAGATACCTGGAGGTCAATGACGACGGCGAGGTCCCTGTGGGAGTGGTATGGGAAGCACTAAAAGCGGTGGTCAGAGGAAAGCTGATCTCCATTGGGGCCCACAAAAGGAAAACAGAGGCCAAGGAAAGGGAAAGATTACTGGGGGAGATTTTAAGGGTGGATAGGGAATTTGCAGAGACCCCGGAGGAGGAATTGTACAGGGAGAGGAGACGACTCCAGACGGAATTTGACCTTCTGACCACCAGAAAGGCAGAGGTACTGTGGAGGAAGGCACAGGGGAGGAGGTATGAATATGGGGAAAAGGCTAGTCGCCTGTTGGCTCATCAATTGCGAAAGAGGGCAGCAGCGAGGGAGATAGGAGGAATTAGAGACGAAAGGGGAGACACAGTGCGAAGGGCAGGAAAGATAAATGAGGTGTTCAAGACCTTCTATGAGGAACAGTATAGGTCTCAACCCCCAGAGGGAGAGGAGGGGATGCGGCAGTTCCTGGACCAATTGAGGTTCCCGAAAGTGGAGGAGCGGGGGGTGGTAGGCCTGGGGGCACCGATTGGGGTGGACGAGATTATTAAGGGACTAGGAAGCATGCAAGCAGGGAAGGCCCCAGGACCAGATGGGTTCCCGGTGGAGTATTACAGAAAATATGTGGACTTGTTGGCCCCGTTGATGGTGAGGACGTTCAATGAGGCCAGGAAAGGAGGGACTCTACCCCCGACGATGTCGGAGGCGACGATATCGTTAATTTTGAAGAGGGATAAAGATCCGTTGCAGTGCGGGTCCTATAGACCCATTTCATTATTGAACGTGGACGCCAAATTGTTGGCAAAGGTATTGGCATCGAGGATAGAGGACTGTGTCCCGGGGGTGGTGCACGAAGACCAGACAGGGTTCGTAAAAGGGAGACAACTGAATGTTAACGTGCGACGACTATTAGGGGTGATAATGATGCCCCCAGTGGAGGGGGAGGCAGAGATAGTGGCGGCAATGGACGCAGAGAAGGCATTTGATAGGGTGGAGTGGGAGTATTTATGGGAAGTGTTAAGGAGGTTTGGGTTTGGGAACTGGGTTAGACTTCTTTATGGGGCTCCAACGGCAAGCGTAGTTACAGGTCGACATAGAGCGGAGTATTTCCGACTATAGGGGAACAAGACAGGGATGCCCGCTGTCTCCATTGTTGTTCGCGTTGGCAATTGAACCTCTGGCCATGGCGTTGAGAGACTCCAGGAAATGGAGAGGGGTGATTAGAGGGGGAGAAGAACACGGAGTCTCGTTATACGCGGATGACCTATTGTTATACGTGTCGGACCCAGCAGGGGGGATGATAGAGGTTATGCGAATTTTGAGGGGGTTCGGGGATTTCTCGGGGTATAGGCTAAACATGGGGAAGAGTGAATTATTTGTGATACATCCAGGGGACCAGAGTAGAGAGATAGAAGGCTTGCCTCTAGGAAAATGGAAAGAAACTTCCGATACCTGGGGATTCAGATCGCTAGGAGCTGGGGAACCTTGCACAGACTTAATCTGACACGGTTGGTAGAACAAATGGAGGAGGACTTCAAGAGGTGGGACATGCAGCCTCTATCGCTGGCGGGCAGGGTGCAAGCAATTAAGATGATGGTCCTCCCGAGGTTCTTATTTGTATTTCAATGTCTCCCTATACTAATCACCAAGACCTTTGATAATAAAATAGACAGGAGCATCACGAGCTTCGTTGGGCAGGGAAAGTTCCGAGAGTAAGGAGGGGGTTCCTTCAGCGTAGTAGGGACAGAGGAGGATTGGCACTACCGAACTTGGGCGATTACTATTGGGCCACCAATGTGGCAATGATACGTAAATGGATGATGGAGGGTGAGGGAGCGGCGTGGAAAAGACTGGAGAGAAAGTCCTATAAAGGGACGAGTTTAGAGGCGCTGGTGACGGCGCCGCTACCGATCTCACCTAAAGAGTTTACCACGAACCCGGTGGTGGCGGCAACATTGAATATCTGGGGACAGTGGAGGCGACAGAGAGGGGTGCGGGAGCCCTGGTGGGGTCCCCAATCAGGAACAACCATAGGTTCGCCCCAGGAAGAATGGATGGAGGATTTCAGAGCTGGTACCAGTTGGGAATTAGGAGGGTGGGAGATTTATTTATAGATGGGACTTTTGCGAGCTTGGGAGCATTGGAGGAAAAGTATAAGTTGCCCCGGGGAAATTTCTTGAGATATATGCAGGTGAGGGCGTTTACTAGACAACAGGTGAGGGAATTTCCGTTGCTCCCGACACAGGGGATACAGGACAGGGTGCTTTCAGGGGTGTGGGTCGGAGAGGGCAAGGTGTCAGAGATTTACCGAGAGATGAGGGAAGAGGGGGAGGAGTCGGTGGGCGAACTAAAAGGAAAGTGGGAAGAAGAACTAGGGGAGGAGATAGAGGAGGGTATGTGGGCTGATGCCCTAAGCAGGGTAAATTCCTCTTCCTCATGCGCCAGGTTTAGCCTGATTCAATTTAAGGTGCTACATAGAGCACACATAACGGGAGCAAGATTGAGCAGGTTCTTTGGAGTGGAGGACAAATGTGGGAGGTGTGGCGGGAGCCCGGCAAACCACGCACATATGTTTTGGGCGTGTCCGGCACTGGAAGGGTATTGGAAGGGAGTGACGGGAGTGATTTCGCGGTTGGTGAAGGCCCGGGTCAAACCAGGCTGGGGGTTTGCTCTATTTGGAGTTGCGGAAGAGCCGGGAGTGCAGGAGGCGAAAGAGGCCGACGTTGTGGCCTTTGCGTCCCTAGTAGCCCGGCGTAGGATCCTACTCATGTGGAAGGAGGCGAAACCCCCCGGACTGGAGGCCTGGGTAAATGATATGGCGGGGTTCATTAAACTGGAGTAGATAAAGTTTGCCCTGAGAGGATCGGCTCAAGGGTTCACCAGGCGGTGGCAGCCATTTCTCGACTACCTAGGGAAACGTTAGAGGGAAGACAGATGACCAGCAGCAGCAACCCAGGGGGAGGGGGGGGGGTTTAGTTTAGTTTAGGTCAAAGATAAAGGGGTTTTGTTACTTGTGTATTGTTAAAAATTTCTGTATTGTTGTTGCGTTTGCTTTGTAAGAGGGGAAAAATTGTTGTTTGGGAAAAAAATTTCAATAAAACATATTTTTAAAAAAAAATAGTTCCCTGATGCATTCTCAGTGGCTATATCTCGACTAATCACAGTTAACACCCTTTTTACACCCTTTTCTCATGCAGTATATATTGTTGTTCCCTTTGAAATTTAGCATTCTTGTGTCTATCCCGATGAATGCAAAATGAAAATCTTCAATAGAATGTCTTTTTTCTTTTCACACTCAGATTCTTTACTACTAAACAACTGTGAATATATTATGATTGTTTCAAGAAGCCTATTTGATAAATTATTTGTGATAACATAATTAAAATACGGTTCTCTCCCAGTATAAAGCTACCAATAGACAAATGTACAGCTAATGTTCGCAATAGAAACATAATATTTTCAGACGCTCTCAATCCTTCCTACCCTCTGTGCGTTCTTCCCGTGTCTACGTGGGTTTCCTCTGGGTGCTTGTGTTTCCTCCTACAAGTCCTGAAAGACGTGCTGTTAGGTGATTTGGACGTTCTGAATTCTCCCTCTGTGTACCCAAACAGGCGCCGTAGTGTGGCGACTCGGGGATTTTCACAGTAACTTCATTGCAGTGTTAATGTAAGCCGACTTGTGACACTAATAAAGATTAGATTATTATTATCCCTTAAACCCACCCCTCCACTACTCCTCTCCCTCATCTATCTGGCCCAAGATCCTGGACTTACCTGCTCCAGGGATCTAAGGCCCAGGGGTCCCCTTTTCTCCAGCAGTCCTGGCAGTGGCCACTGATGTCTTCAGGCGCTGCCAGGATTGATGTGATCTGATTGGTCAGCAGCTCCAGAGGATAGGGTCAGACGTCCCACTCAGCTTTCATTAGTCTGTCCCGCGGAACATTATAGCAGCAGGTTGGTATAGAGCAAGTTGGCTCCACGCTGACGTGGTTTCTGGGTTTCAGTTGTTGGGCAAGGGTTGTCCTCATATTACTCAGCCTGCTGGTTTAATCTTGCACATGGTGTGTCAGGAAATTAGTATAATACTTTATAGACAAATACAATTTATTGTTGTCTTTCTTTTTAATATTGAACCATTAGCTGACCTGTGATAAATACTGTTACTGATACCTGGTTAGAATGGCAATTAACAAGTTAATGATTTTTATATTACACATTATAAGCTAATCACAACAAAGAATTAACAAATATGTGAAGTAGTCATATAAGTAGGAGGTGTCACATAGATTATAATTAATCAAATTCTCCTGAAAACAGTGTTATAACCAGTTTTAGGGGTGGGGTCGGTTTCAAACAATGCAAAAGATAGTGGAACCTTGATTTGTGCTGGACATAATTTGTAATTGTAATATTGCAATGTTAGTTTAGGCAATATTGGATGCATTACGCTGAATAAAACAGTGAAACCTAATGAGAACCCAGGATACATTTATAAAGTAGAGGTGGCACAGTGGTTAGCACCGCTGCCTCAAAGTGCAAAGGGACCTGGGTTCGATTCCGATCTTGGGTGACTGTCTGTGTGTAGTTTGTACGTTCTTCCCATGTCTGCGTGGGTTTCCTCCAGATGCTCCGGTTTCCTCCTATAGTCCACAGGTTTGCAGGTGAGGTGGATTGGCCATTCTAAATTGCCCCTTAGTGTCCAAAGATGTGTAGGTTAGGTGGATTAGCCACGATCAATGCGCAACGTTACGGGGATAGGGTTACAGGGATAGGGCGGGGGTGTGGGCGTAGGTAGAGTGCTGTTTTGGAGGGTTGGTGCAGACTCTATGGGCCAAATGGCCTCCTTCTGCGCTGCAGTGATTCTACAGATTCTACACACACAAAGTCCTCATTTAATGTTTCGTTTTAATGCTGCTCTCCAGCTAGAATCCTGCAATCACATTGCTTTGCAGCCGTCTTGTGTTAACATGGCCCTATGCCTGCATGTTCCTGTGTAACTCCCATGTTTAACATGGGGGAATTGGGTCGCTGGTAAGGTGGGGAAGGGTGATGAGCCTCAGACAGCTTGATTTGTATAACATTATTCCACATAACGTTTTCCAGGAACCAATTAATGACATTAAGTGAGGACGTCTTAAAGTATGCTTTTCACACCAATATATTGATTCTATTAGAAATGGTGTAGGTCCCATTTTGTGCAATTTCTTTTCTCACGAAGTGACCTTTCAGATCTTAATAATATGTTTTAGCAACAACATTGGTCAGTATGCAGTCATATGATTATTCTTTTAGCATCACATTAGTCGCTAGAGCAATTGGTAAGCATGTGATCATTCTTCTGTGTTTGACTGACCAGACTGTGGGCTAGTGCTGGGAAAGGTTTGCGGGCAGGGAGTCTGCTGTTTCAGTTTCTGCAGTATTCACTTGACGGCCTCTGATGATCCTTCAAATTTTAGCTGCTTATCAGTTTGGAAAATAGGATTGGTCTATGAAAACATTACGGCTTCAAAAATGTCCTCTGTTCTTGGCCTGTGGCAACCACTTTTTTTTTACCTGTTGGAGCCTGTATAATATCAGAAGGTTATTGAACCATGGAAAGCTTATCAGCTGAGTTTGATTTCTGCCTATCTCCTTTTAGTCTCTGTGTCTGTCACCCTCTCACTCCCTTTCTCTCTTAACACACAGACACAGATGCGCTCTATGGCAGAAGCCATCAGATAACAATAAGGAACAGGATACCTACTTGTTTTTCGTTCTCTGTCTAGCTTTGTGGTAAGGGCAACTGTGGTAAGCTAACTGCTGTGTCCTGGGTAAAGTTAGTTAACTTGGATCAAACAAGGATTGGAACCTGTAACCTTCTGGGCGGCATGGTAGCACAGTGGTTAGCACTGTTGCTTCACTGTACCAGGGTCCCAGGTTTGATTCCTGCTTGGGTCGCTGTCTGTGCGGAGTTTACACAGTCTAGTTGTCTGTTAGGTTACACAGACAAACCCTGTATCTGCGTGGGTTTCCTCCGACTGCTCCGGTTTCCTCCCACAGCCGAAGGTGTGCAGGTTAGGTGGATTGACCATTCTAAATTGCCCTTAGTGTCCAAATAAATGGTTAGGTGGGGTTACTGGGATAGTGTGGAGGTGTGCTTAGGTAGGGTGCTCTTTCGAAGGGCCGGTGCAGACTCAATGGGCTGAATGGCATTCTTCTGCACTGTAAATTCTATGATTCTGTCTGTATATAATTCTACAGTTAACCATTTGTGAGGGCTTGCGTCACACACTTTAGTAGGCAGAAGATGGCTGTTAAAAATCATGCAGTTCAATTGTATAATATGGATTTCGATTGATCAACATTTGGAACAATATAGTATATCTTGTACTTAAAGCTAGTTAGTCACAATTTTTTCTATTTGCAGCAATAAACCTTTGGCTGGTGGGGAATCTTTTTTCATTTTATTTGCAAAACTTATGCCACTGAAGTAGTTTATGTAGGTTAGGGCAGCATGTTAGCACAGTGGTTAGCATAGTTGCTTCACAGCTCCAGAGTCCCAGGTTTGATTCCCGGCTTGGGTCACTGTCTGTGCGGAGTCTGCACGTTCTCCCCGTGTCTGCGTGGGTTTCCTCCGGGTGCTCCGGTTTCCTCCCAGAGTCCAAAGATGTGTAGGTTAGGTGCATTGGCCATGCTAAAATTGCCATTCGTGTCCAAAAAAGGTTAGGTGGGGTTACTGGGTTACAGAGTTAGGGTGGAGGCGTGGGCTTGGGTGCCGATTCCAAGAGCCGTGCAGACTCGATGGGCCGAACCGCCTCCTTCTGCACTGTAAATTCTATGAGGTATCTGATGCAGTGTAAAGAAAGAAATAGCTGCATTTAACTTTTCTTCCCTCCCTTGTCACGTTTACGAGCAATAGTTGGATGAAGTCCCGTGGACAGGTTTAGATGAACATTTAAATGTTACACAGAGAAGATAAAATGAAGCAATTATCACTAAATGTTTTGGAAAGGCTTACCTACTGAACTGAAGTATATTACTCCACACATTGTTTCTTGCAGAAAGACTTTCCTGAGGGACGACAATCTTATGTAAAATGAGGCTGATGGCAATTTAGTTAATTTGCCCATTGGGAAAGTGATTTACTGCCTCATAAAAACACAAAAGGTACTGAGACATAATTTGAAATCATTACATTTTCATTTCCGTGGTTCTGAAATTTGGAAGTAGTGCATTAATTGCACTGTGATTGTTTTTCTTGACCAGCTTGAGTCCTCAAAACCTTCTTTGTTGCAAAGTTGTAGTTCTAGAGTCATATTTGAGGCTCGACACATCTGAATTGCCTTTATCAGTGATATTAATGCAGTCTCTTGGGCTGCATTCAGTTAGAATTCATCAACCAAATTCTTTCAGTGAGAAGCCAAGCTTTGTTGGGCAGGACATATCAAGGTTGGAACAAAGGAGATGATGGGGTAAGAGTTGGTCAGTCGTAATTACATTATGCCAAGTTTGTGTGTGAAAAGCTGGAAGGTAGTTCTTGTGATGGACAGTTAATTAAGCCAGAAAGTCGCAGAGTTGATTGCTGGCCTGTCCTGAGTAACTGGTGCTAGCTCAGCTGGGATGGCAGTAGGAGTACCATCAGTGATCATAGCTGTCTTGTGCTAGGGAAGGAAAAATCCATCATTTGTTCTCCCAAACGTCTCTCCAGTTACATCAAATGGCACCTGGACATCAGATGAAAGTGGGATCAGGTTTTGATGAGCCGCACAAATAGCTCATTTTGTGAGGGCCATGAGGAATCCAGCACGAGTTTCAAGGATACAAAGAAATAACATTTATTTACAATAACATATATATATATACACAACAGCAGCAACCTCGCTTGATGCTTACTCCTTCCTGCTGGTTCCAAACTGGCCAGCTTTATTTATACAGGGAGTCTGCTAATGATTTCTCCGCCCCCCTCATTGGGGAAGCTCATACTCCCACAGGATTGTGGGATTGTCATTAGTCCCCAGCCAATGGTAAGCAGGCAGGTTATAACATCCCTCCCCACCCCCCCCCGCAAAGTCCAAGGAATCCACCGAAGACCCTGGCGAAGGAGGGCGTCGGACTCGTTTTACCACAGGCCGGACACCATTTGCATGAGGAGCTGGATCGGGCGGCGTGTAACGTGACGGAGACTGGCGCTTCCGTGATGAACGGCGTAAAGGTTGTACATCCACGGCCCGTGGGCCCGAGGATTCCCCCTCTGATGCGTTCGGTGTCTCCATCTCGGAGTCAGAGTCTGCTGTCTCTGTCATCTCGGCGTCTCTATCTCCCCGCGGTTCTGTAAAGACCTGCGCAGGCTTTGAGAAGATTGTGAGGACTACTTTCCTTTGTCTCTGGTCTCTGCGGCTGTAGAAATGAGCTCCGAGGGCGAAGAATCTTTGGAAGGGATAGTCTTCTGGACCGAACATGGTCTACATGTTTGCGCTGGAGACGACCCTGGGTTTGCACCTGATAAGATATAGGGCCCGTTTGGCAAAAGATTACGCCAGGGACCCACTGGGCACCACCAGCAAAATTGCAAACGAACACTGGGCCACTGGGTGCAAACTGCCGAATCGGCCGATGCCGAGAAAAACCCTGTCCCTGCCGTTCTTGTGTGCGGCGTACTTTTGCGCCAATGTCCGGAAAACCATACTAAGGCTGGTGCGAAGTCTCTGGCCCATTAGGAGTTCTGCAGGAGCTATCCCAGTCACCGCATGGGGGGTGGTCCTAAATGAAAACAAAAAGCGAGCCAGTCTCGTGTCCATTGACCCGGAAGACTGCTTCTTTAGGCCTCGTTTGAATGTCTGCACTGCGCTCTCCGCCAACCCATTTAAAGCCGGGTGGTAAGGGGCAGTGCGGATATGGCGTATGCCGTTCATCTTCATGAACCTCGCAAACTCCTCACTCGTGAATGGAGTGCCGTTATCCGTGACCAGCACCTCGGGGAGGCCATGTGTGCTAAAAGACAAACGCATCTTCTCAATTGTTGCGCAGGACGTTGTGCCTAGCATCTTATCCACCTCTAGCCATTTAGACTGGGCGTCGATTAATAAAAGGAACATGGATCCTTGAAAAGGGCCGGTGAAATCCGCATGCAAGCACGCCCAAGGCCGCCCTGGCCATTCCCAGTGATGTAGGGGCGTGGGCGGCAGAAGCATCTGATGCTCCTGACAAATGGAGCCGTTTTGGGCCACCTTCTCAATGTCGGCATCGAGACCTGGCCACCAAAGATAACTCCGGGCCAACATTTACATTTTGGTCACACCTGGATGCCCATTGTACAAGTCTCTTAGTATCAGCTCCTGTCCTTTTTCCGGGACAAACACACGCGTCCCCCACAAGAGGATGCCGTCTTCCACGCTGAATTCTGACAGCTTGGAGGAAAATGCCCGCAACTCGCCTGGGAGCTGTCTATGCTGCCCACCATACAGGACTATGTGCCGAACCTTTGACAGGACTGGCTCCGTCTGGGTCCACTCACGGATCTGTGAGGCCGTGACAGGCAAGGTGTCCATAAAATGTAGGGTTGCAACCACCTCACCGGTCGCGGGGGTTGACATGGGGCTGGTCGATAAAGGCAATCGGCTCAGTGCGTTGGCATTCGCTATCTGCGTTCCTGATTTGTGCTCCAGAGAATACTCGTATGCAGTGAGCAACAAAGCCCAGCGCTGGATCCGTGCGGAAGCAATGGGCGGTATTGGCTTATCCTCTCTGAAAAGTCCCAGCAGAGGCTTATGATCAGTCACGATAGTGAAGTGGAGGCCATACACGTACTGGTGGAAACATTTCACCGCAAAGACCACTGCCAGGCCCTCCTTCTCGATCTGCGTGTACTTTTTTTCCGCTGCAGTCAATGTGCGGGAGGCGAAAGCTATCGGCCGCTCGGCCCCATTCTTCATCTTGTGGGACAGGACGACCCCAATACCATACTGGGATGCATCACATATGACGAGCAAAGGCTTTCCAGGATCATAGTTGGTTAGTAACCCAGACGACGACAATTGTTGTTTTACCTGCCGGAAAGCGGTTTCTTGCGGCTGACCCCAAACCCAGGTGTGATTTTTCTTTAGCAGAAGATGCAACGGGGCCAGCATAGTTGCCAGATTGGGGAGGAACTTCCCGTAATAGTTTACGAGGCCGAGAAAAGAACGAAGATGCGAAGTGCCAGTCGGGGAGGGGGCCTGTTGAATCGCGCGCACCTTCTCTGCGATGGGGTGCAAACCTTCGCGGTCCACCCGATAACCCAGGTAGACTACTTCCTTCGCCTGAAAGACGCACTTTGTGCGACGTAAATGGAAAGCGTCTAAGGACAGCCTCCAGATTTTCCAAATGTTCCTGCTCCGACGTCCCTGTGATCAAAACGTCATCTAAGTAGACAGCGACACGCGGTAAACCTCTCAAAATGCCCTCCATAACGCGTTGAAAAATAGCGCAGGCAGAGGATACTCCAAAGGGCAAACGTGTATATTCATACAGGCCTCGGTGTATTAATCGTTACATATGGTCGGGAGGTAGGGTCCAGCTCCAACTGTAGGTAGGCGTGACTCATATCTAATTGTGTGTACGAGAGTCCACCTGCAAGCTTTGCGTGGAGATCCTCTATGCGAGGCATTGGATATCGGTCGAGTCGGGAAGCCGTATTCACTGTAAGTTTATAGTCGCCGCACAAGCGAACTGTGGCACCTGGTTTCATTACAGGTACAATTGGTGCTGCCCAATCAGTGAAACGGACAGGCCTGATAATACCCAAAGTTTCCAAACGAGTGAGCTCCCCTTCTACCTTCTCGAGCAAGGCGTAAGGCACCGGACGTGCCTGGAAATAGCACGGTGTGGCTCCTGGTTCGACTTGGATATGGGCTACGGCCCCTTTTATTTTCCCCAAACCGGGCTGGAATACATCTGGGTATCGTCCTAGCACCTCAGTCAACCCTCCAGAAACTGTTTGGAGGATGTGCTGCCACTGCAAGCGCAAATGGCGCAACCAGTCCCGACCCAACAGGCTGGGCCCATGGCCGTGCACCACGATAAGTGGGAAACGCCCCTCCTGGCGTCCATAAACAACAGGGGTCATCGTAGTTCCTGCAATGTCCAATGGTTCCCCCGTGTAGGTGGCCAACCTGGCCTGTGTGTCGGTTAATGTAAGGGTCTGTATACCCGCTTGATGCTGTCGAATGTAACAGCCTCCCCGAACAGGCGCCGGAATGTGGCGACGAGGGGCTTTTCACAGTAACTTCATTTGAAGCCTACTTGTGACAATAAGCGATTTTCATTTCATTTTCATTCATTTCATTCATGTCCTCTGGGCGATCACGGAGACCGCTGCGCCAGTGTCCAACTCCATCTCAAGCGGGTGACCATTGACCCGTACTGTTACCTTAATGGGGGCTACACGGGGAGCTGCCATACAATGCAGCTGCAGGCAGTCGTCCTCCGTCTCCATGTCCTCAGGAGTAGTCGCCGCAGGTTCATCCACATCGAAGGTACGGCCCCTGGGCTGGTCCCAGTTTCGGTCGGAACGACGGCACCTCTGGCGCCCCCAGGACCGGCGTCCGCGACGGGGTCGGCGCCTACAAGTCTGACACGGACATGGCTCCTCATCCATTGGTTCTGGAGAAGGCTCCCTTCGGGGAGGAATGTCCGATGGCCACTGGCGTCGATCCGGACGTCGTCTCGCCCAAGGTACCGCAGGAGTGCGGGGGGACGTTTTCGGATGGAAGGGGTTGCTCCTCAAGGCATACACTTCCATTCCCTGTATCTCCTGCACTCCCCATTCTGCGCTCTCTCGGGACAATACTATTTGAATGGCCTGTTGAAAAGTCAATGTTGGCTCAGCTAACAACTTTCTCTGGGTGGCCGCATTGTTAATACCACAAACCAAACGGTCGCGTAACATTTCTGACAAGGTCTCACCATAGTCACAGTACTCCGCAATCCTGCGTAGCCTGGATAGAAAGTCGGCAAGGGATTCTCCTGGGGTCCTCTCAGCAGTATTAAACCGGTAACGTTGGACTATCGTGGACGGGGTTGGGTTAAAATGCTGCCCCACTAAATTCATAGTTCATCAAACGTTTTGGTGTCTGGCGCAGCTGGGTACGTAAGGCTCCTAATTACCCCAAATGTATGCGGGCCGCAGGCGGTGAGCAATATGACCACCTGGCGCTCGTTTTTGGTGATATTGTTTGCCCGGAAATAGTAACGCATCCGTTGTGCATACTGGTTCCAGCTTTCCAGCGCATCCAAACGTCCGTACAGAGGCATGGTGTAATAGAAAACAACTTCCAACCTGTATCCAACAAAAATCCAGGGAGGTGGCTTCAGCAGTGTAGACAGCTATTCACTTTAACCCTCGTCGCCAGTTTTGTGAGGGCCACGAAGAATCCAGCACGAGTTTCAAGGACACAAAGAAATAACATTTATTTACAATAACATATATATATATCTACACAACAGCAGCAGCAATTTCCCTTGCTGCTTACCCCTTCCTGCTGGTTCCAAACTGGCCAGCTTTATTTATACAGGGAGTCTGCTAATGATTTCTCCGCCCCCCTCATTGGGGAAGCTCATACTCCCACAGGATTGTGGGATTGTCATTAGTCCCCAGCCAATGGTAAGCAGGCAGGTTATCTCACCTTACATACCCACATAGCTTAGGTCTAAAATGATGACTGAAATGAGGTACCAGAGGACAGAATTGTACCCAACAACAGCTGGATGAAGGAAGACAACCAACGGGAAAATATAAAGGAAATAAAAATCCGAAGAGTTTAGATGGCAGGGAAAACTGAGCATGAGACTAGAGTATATCAGAGCTTGATACACAAATGTGCTGTGATTGATTTTCAAAGCTGTCATTAATGACAGAGGATGGGCAACCCAATGTCTTAAAAATATTCCTCTCCGAATGCAATCTGACTTTGAATCCAACATACCAAATTAGTTTAAGCAGTGCTAATCGCCCATATGACATATATCCACGTGATTTAAATGTACAATAATTGCAACACGGAAATGATAGACCATTCAGCACATTGTACCTACTCTACTATTTTGTTCATTAATGAACCCTTTGAAAGATACAAAAGAACTGCATCTAATCAAAGCAGGATAAATCTTAAGTTCTCCTTTCCTATTTCTTAGGTGTTTAAGACAAATAAAGGTTTGATAAAAGTTACTAACATTCAAGGTTATTCTCGTCTGCCTTGGTTATTTTGGGTATTTTGATATATCTATATATTTTTTAAAATTCATTTACGGGATGTGGGTGTTGCTGGTTAGGCCAGCATTTATTGCCCATCCTTCGTTGCCCTTTAGAAGGTGGTGTGAGTTGTCGTCTTGAACCGCTGCAGTTCTTGAGGTGTAGGTACACCCATTGTGCTGTCAGGGAGGGAGTTCCAGGATGTTGCCCCAGCAATACTGAAGGAATGGCGATATATTTCCTAGCCAGCCTGATGAGTGACTTGGAGGGGAACCCCAGAGGTTGGGGTTCCCAGGTATCTGCTGCTCTTGTCCTTGGGGATACTAGTAGTCGTGGGTTTGGAAGGTGTTGTCTAAGGAACCTTGGTGAGTGACTGCAGTGCATCTTGTAGATGGTACACATGGCTGCCACTGTTCGTCGTTGGTGGAGGATTTAAATATTTGTGGAAGGAGGAGCAATCAAGTGGGTTGCTTTGTTCTGGTTGGTGTCAAGCTTCTTGAGTGTTGTTGGAGCTGTACTCATCCAGGCAAGTGGAGATTATTCCATTACACTCCTGACTTGTTCCTTGCAGATGGTGGATAGGCTTTGGGGGGTCAGGAGGTGAGTTACTCGCCGTAGGATTCTTAGCCTTTGACCTGCCCTGGTGGTCACAGTATTAATTATGGCTAGTCCTGTTCAGTTTCTGATCAACGGTAACCTCCAGGATGATTGTGTGGAATTCAGCGATGGTAATGCCATTGAATGTCAATGGGAGATGATTAGATCCTCTCTTGTAGGAGATGGTCATTGCCTAGCACTTGTGTGGCGCAAATGTAACTTGCCACCTGTCAACCCAAGCCTGGATATTGGTCTAGATATTGCCCAGGCCCTGCTGCATTTGGACATGGACTGCTTCATTATCTGAGGAGTCACGAATGGTGCTGAACATTGTGCAGTCATCCGCAAACATCGCCCTTATGACGGAAGGGAGGTCATTGATGAAGCAGCTGAAGATGGCTGGGCCTAGGACACTTCCCTGAGGAACACCTGCAGTGATGTCCTGGAGTTGAGATGATTGACCTGCAACCACCACAACCATCTTCTTTTGTGTCATGTATGACTCCAATCAGTGGAAAGTTTTCCCCCTGATTCCTATTGATGCCAGTTTAGATGGGTTCCTTGATGCCATACTCGGTCAAATGCTGCCTTGATGTCAAGGGCAGTCACTCTCACCTCACCTCTGGCATTCAGCTCTTTTGTCCATGTTTGAACCAAGGCTGTAATGAGGTCGGATCTGAGTGACCCTGGCGGAACCTAAACTGAGCCTCCGTGAGCAGGTCATTGCTGAGTAAGTGTCGCTTGATAGCACTGTTGCTGACTCCTTCCATTACTTTGCTGATGATGGAGAGTAGGTGGATGGGGTGATAATTGGCTGGGTTGAATTTGTCCTGTTTCCTGTATAAAGGACACACCTGGGCAACTTTCCAATACTAGTGTTGTAGCTATACTGGAACAGCTCGGCTAGCGGTGCAGCAAGTTCCAGAGCCCAAGTCTTCAGTACTACTGCCGGAATATTGTCAGGGCCCATAGACTTTGCAATATCCAGTGCCTTCAGCCATTTCTTGATATCATGTGGAGTGAATCGTATTGGCTGAAGACTGACATCTGTGATGCTGGGGACCTCCGGAGGAGACCGAGATGGATCATCCATTCAGCACTTGTGGCTGAAGATGCCTCAGCCTTGTCTTTTGCTCATATGTGCTGGGTTCCTCCATCATTGAGGATGGGATATTTGTGGAGCCTCATCCTTCGGTGAGTTGTTTAATTGTCCACCACCATTCATGGTTGGATGTCGCAGGACTACAGGGCTTAGATCTGATGTAATCATTGTGGAACCGCTTAGCTCTGTCTATTATTCATGCTGGGCCATGAAGTTGCACATTGTGGGTGAATACAATTCTGCTGCTGCTGATGGCCCACAGCACCTCATGGATGCCCAGTCTTGAGTTCTAGATCTGTTCAAAGTCTATCCCATTTAGCACGGTGGTAGTGCCACACAACACGATGGAGGGTATCCTCAATGTGAAGACAGGACTTTGTCTCCACAAGGACTGTTCGGTGGTCACTTATGGCGATACTGTCATGGACAGATGCATCTGCAGCAGGCAGATTGGTGAGCATGAGGTCAAGTATGTTTTCACTCTTGGTTCCCTCACCACCTGCTGCGGTCTCAGTCTAGCAGCTATGTCCTTTAGGACCCGGCCAGCTCGGCCTGTGGTGGTGCTGCCGAGGCACTGAAGTGGACATTGAAGTCTCCCACCCAGAGCATATTCTGTGCCTTTGTGACCCTCAAGTGCTTCCTCCAAGTGCTGTTCAACATGGAACAGTACTGATTCATCTGTTGATGATGGCCGATATGGTAATCAGCAGGAGGTTTCCTTGCCCATGTTTAACCTGAAGCCATGAGACTTCATGAGGTTCAGAGTCGATGTTGAAGACTCCAAGGGCAACACCCGCTTGACTGTATACCACTGTGCCGCCACATCTGCTGGGCCTGTCCTGCCGGTGAGACAGGACATATCCAGGAATGGTGATAGTGGTGTCTGGGACATTGTCAGGTAAAAATCTGTGACTATGTCAGGCTGTTGCTTAATTATACTGTGAGACAGCTCTCCCAACTTTGGTACAAGCCCCCAGATGTTAGTAAGGAGGACTTTGCAGGGTCGGCAGGGCTGAGTTTGCTGTTGTCGTTTCTGGTGCCTGGTTCGATGCCGGGTGTTCTGTCTGGTTTCATTGATTTTTTGTGTTTTCATAGCGGTTGAATGAGTGGCTTGCTCGGCCATTTCAGAGGGCATTTAAGAGTCAACCATTTTGCTGTGGATCTGGAGTCACATGTAGGCCAGACCAGGTAAGGACGGCAGATTTGTTTCCCTGAAGAACATTAGTGAACCAGATGGGTTTTTAACAACAATCGACAATGGTTTCATGGTCATCATTAGACTTTCAATTCCAGGTATTTTTTTATTGAGTCTAAATTCCACCACCTGCTGTGGTAGGATTCAAACCTGTGTCTCTGGGTTACTAGCTCAGCGGCATTACCACTATGCCACCGTTTCTATATAAATATTTTTGATTAATAATACACTGACAAGATATTATGCAGTGCCTTATTTTCATTCCAGTCAAGTTGTCAGTCAAGTGACTGTTTCTTGTATGTCCCTATCCAAAGTCAACACCCGCAGTGTTCTATATTGCTTCAGTTATAAAAAAACAAAATGTTCCCTGCCTGGAGGCACTTCTGTTGAAACTTGTCTATTCTGAATCTGTACAACACTGTGATAACTTGTAAAGGTAACTAGCCTTTTCTTTGCCATGTGCATACTTGCAGGAGAACCAACTTAGATGATGGTTTCTTTTTGTAAAATTCATTTACGGGATGTGGGCGTCGCTGGTTAAGCCACCATTTATTGCCCGTCCCTAGTTGCCCTTCAGAAGGTGGTGGTGTGTTGCCTTCTTGAACTGCTGTAGTCCCTGAGGTGTAAGTACACCCACTATGCTGTCAGGGAGGGAGTTCCAGGATGTTGCCCCAGTGACAGTGAAGGAACGGCGATGTATTTCCAAGTCAGGTTGGGAGTTATTGCAGTAGCACAATTTATCATAAGATTAAATTATAGTGAGTTTGATAGCTTTTATTCTGATGATGGTGAATAAAAGTACGTAAACATACCTCGACATTGACACTTGCCAAGCAGCTGGATTGCACATACATAGAATCCCGACAGTGCAGAAACAGGCCATTCAGCCCACCATGTCTGCACTCCCCCACCTAATCTTTGGACACCAAGGGGTAATTTAGCATGGCCAATCCACCTAACGTTCACATCTTTGCACTGTGCGAGGAAACCGGAGCACCCAGAGGAAACCCACGCGGACACGGGGAGAGTTTGCAGACTCCACCCAGACAGTCACCCAGGTCCCTGGCGCTGTGAGGTAGCAGTGCTATCTATTGTGCCACCATGCCGCCCAAATCAATCACATGCATACCTTTTTGGTCACTGTTCCTCAGTTAGATTTGGAATGGGATATGGAAGGGTTTTGATTGGCTGAGAGCCATTAGACACTTACGGTAGAAATGCCTTTCCAGTTAGCCGGAATATTTTTCACTTTTGTGAAATCTGCTATTTTGAAATTGGGCAAATTTCAGGAAGGTAAATTTAACTAGAGTAAGGGCACATCCCCAAAACCCAAGGCACTAGTTAGACCACACCTGGAATACTGTGAACAGTTTTGGTTCCCTTATCTAAGGAAAGATATACTGGCATTGGAGGTAATTTTATTATGAAGAGTGCTTGAGTAGATTGGGCCTGAAGTCATTGGAGCTTAGAAGAATGAGAGGCAACCTTATTGAGAGATATAGGATTCTCAAGGGGCTTGACAAGGTAAATGCGGAGAGGTTGTTTCCCCTTGTGGGAGAGTCTAGGACCAAAGGGCATAATCTCAGAGTAAGGGTTCACCCAATTAAGAGAGAAATGAGGAGGAATTTCTTCTCTCAGAAGGTAATGATTCTGTAGAATTCTTTACTGTAGAGGCTGGGTCATTAGTATGTTCATGGCAGAGATAGGCAAATTTTTCATCAGTAAGGGAATCAAGGGTTATGGAGACAAGGCAGGAAAAATGGAGTTGAGGATTATATCAGATCAGTCATGATCTCATTGAATGGGGGAGCACTTTTGATGGGCTGATTGGTTTACTTCTGCTCCTACGTCTTATGGTCTTAACCCGTAGTTTTTTAATCAGGGATCCTTGGAGCTGCCTTCCACCTGGGGGGAATGTCGGGGTGCATCTAGTCAACAGATTTCTGTCAGCTTGTCAGTATGATTCCAGCTCTTACTGTAAACCTACTGACATACTAAGGGCAATTTTCCCAGTCCCTTGAAGGCAGATTTGGAAGTCTGGGATGGGGTGGGTGGGTGTGGGAGGGGGAGTTGCAGTAAAAAGTTACAAAGATCTTGAAGCGGCATGACAAAACTTGCAGGCGGAAGAACACAGAATAGAACTTCGTAGAGTCACTCCAAGTGGGCTCAATGCATCTGAGCCAACAAGGGAGACATCAGCCATGGCACGAGTTGATGTGAGACAAGATGTGCAGTCTGTGTCTTTAGGAATGTAGGCTTGAATCCAAACTGTTAAGATTCACTAGTGATGTTCCTAATACCAGCTGGGACATTGGTTAAATGGTTTCCTTTTGATCGAAGGCAAATGTGATTTCTGCAGAAAACAAAGAGTTATCATTTGAACAAGCTTTTCATGCTCTCCCCTCCCCTGGAGAGAGATAGTTACTGAAGCAGGACTACTTAATGGGGAAACCAGTTTAAAATATAAAGAATATGCATTATGATAAAGTAAATTATGGGAGCGATTCTCCAAAAAGATTTCTAAGTGTGGCAGGAATTGCCATGAGCTTCCCGGTGTTTGGCCCAATGAGGCCCGCAATGCTATTCAATGTTAGGTGGTCCACTAAACGAGGCCTCACGGGCTTCTCGCCAGCCGATTCGCCGGCACCCCGCTCGCCAGGCCCCCGCTAACAAGATCAAGCAGCATTTAAGCAGCACTTGCTCAGCCAATCGCAGTCAGCTCACAACAATGGCATCGAGGAGTGCGGCTCCAAGATTCGGGGGTGCTGACCTGGGGAGGCTGCTAGACACCATGAAACCAGGAGGGATGTCCTGTTCCCCCAGGGGTCCCGCAGGGTCAGCCATAGGGCAGCTGGTGCTGCCAGGAACAAGGTGGCTGCAGCTGTGAGCGCTGTGAGTGTGACCAGGAGGACTGACCTCCAGTGCAGGAAGAAGGTCAAAGACCTACACCGGGCAGAATGAGTGAATAGACACCAAGGCCAGCCCACCACCCCTCACCCTCTCAGACCTGTCTGCCCCCACATGAGCATCCATGCTCCCAAACGCTAACTCCATGCTATCCCCAACCCTCCCTTCACCCCCCCCCCCCCCCCCACCCCCCCCACCCACCCCCAACCCACCAATGTGAACTACTGGCGAACGATGCCACGCGGAGGACCTATTAAACCTGAGTTGTTATTTCCTTACTGACTGGCCCATCCCTCCCACTGACCACATGTCCATACCTCCACAGGTCCTCCAGCCAACGGTGCCGGCCCATACTGGGCGCCATCCTCTCCAGCACCCAGGAGATTACCCCAGAAGACAGCTCCGAGGATTGCCAGTAATAGTCATGACACAGCTGTCATCCCCACCCTCCACCAGCACAGACGCACACACCTCGGTGCGAAATGTTAGTGGTTTCTGAGGCACAATCTGGTGAGCACCACACCGCTGATGTTGCACATCAGGGGGAGGCAGGAACCCCCAGGTGAGGCAGCAGTCGGAGGTCTGCTGGATCCCAGGACCCAGCTGAGTCCCAGCCTGAGGCTGAGCCGCTGGAACAGGGTTACCCGGAGCTGTTGGAGATGATAGGGAGCGGCGGGACATTCAGAGGGAGATGACAGCAACACTCCAACAGATTGGAGGAGTCCCAGAAACTACGGGCGCTGGAGATGTATCCGGCAATGCATAGCACAGAGGCCAACACTGCTCAGGCGGCGACTGCAGTCGAGAGCCTGGTGCACGGCGTCGGCACCATTAATGAAGTTGGCCACGGCTGAGGGTGTCGACAGAATGTCTAACTCACTGGGGGATGTCATCCAGTACCAGGCTGACCTAGATGAGGTTCTGCGGGACATGTCCCGCTCTCCGATGGGAATGGCCGAGGCACTGCGGAGCTTGTCCCAGTCACAGGTGGGCACTGCCGAGGTGTTGCAGAGTATGGCCCAATCACTGAGGAGCATAGCCGAGGGCTTTGACACGATGGTGCGGACCATGTGGAACTGCCAGGGTTGGCAGAGCCAGACGATGCAGGGGCAGCAGGGGCTCAAACTAGGTGTCCCTCCATCCCAAGGTAAACTCCAGGGCCCTATAGACACCGACTGGCACCCGCGGGAGAGTAGGGAATTAAACACCCTTGTGCACAACCAGTATGATGCCTCTGTCACTTTCTTCTGCAATGTGGGCCGACCTCCGAAACCTTGGCCCATCTACCCAGGCATCCCCCTGTGCAGGTGATGGGTGTGAGCGAGCGCTCAGCAGACAGGCAGGAGTCAAACTATGGCATAGATTGAGGGGTACTGGTGCTCAGCTCTCTGCGGGTTATCATCACCCCCCCTGCCCTCGACAGTGACCTGCTGACAGTGCTGACACAATCCCAGCACCCTGGAGTGATGTGACACAGACTCTGGGAGGCTGGGAAATGGGAGTAGGCCGCCGCGTCCTAAGTGAATTTGGCGAGTATGAGGGCCTCCCTGGCTCTCCAGGCTTGCCGGATCCTCACTGCTGCTGCAATGTCCTGCAGCCTCCAGCTTGTCCTCAGGTTCCTCCCCAGCCTCATCCTCCAGCCCTTGCTTGTTCAGTGCCACCTCGCCCTCCTCCTCCTCCTCATCACCAACCTCCAGCACGATGCCACGCTGCTGTGCGAGGTTGTGGAGGGCACAGCAGACCCACCACAAAGCGGGCAACCCTCCAGGTGGTGTACTGGAGTGCACCTCCAGAGCGGTCAAGGCATCTAAACCACATCTTGAGGAGTCCGACGCACCGCTCAATCACAGCCCGGGTGGCCGCATGGGCCTCATTGTACCGTGTCTCTGCTTCAGTTACCGGCCCCCGTACTTGCGTCATTAGTCAGATCCTCAGCGGATACCCCTCATCTCCAAGAGCCAGCCACCCATCCTGGGATGCTCCTTGAAGAGGCTGGGGATGACCGACTGCGCTAGGATGTAGCTGTCTTGCACACTCCCCGGGAAGCGTGCACGCACGTGCACTATCTTCATCTGGTGGCCGCACATGTGCTGTATGTTCATGGAGTGGAACCCCTTTCTGTTAATGTAGGACACTCCCAGTGAGTGCAGGGCAACATGCATGGCATCTGTTATCCCCTAGACCTGGGGCATCCCATCAATGGCGGAGAAACCTACTGCCGGGGCATCTTGTTGGGCTTGGTCCATGTCAAAGACGATGTAGTTTTCCGCCCGGGCAAACCGGGCATCCGTGACATGTCGGATTCACCTGTGGGGTGTGGCTTGTGAGATACCACACTGGTCCCCGTTTGATCTCGAGGCGTAAATTTCAGAGCTGCAGTGACCTTGACGGTCGCCGGGAGTGGGTGTCCTTCTCCTCCATGTGGTACCAAGTCCGCAAGAACATGGCACAGGTGTCGCGCCGTCTCCTTGTTGAGCACGCGTGGTCCGCCATCTGTTCGAATGACCAGCGATGCTTGTACATCCTGTGCCATCGCGGGACGCCTCCTATGGGTCATTCCCTGGCCTGATGTGCGGCTGGGTTCTCATGGTGTGGGGTGGGGTCCAGCAACGGGCCTCGAGAGCTGCTGATGCTGCAGTCATCCCCGGCGTCTGGCCGCCCGGCCTAGCAGCAGCACCACTTGGGCAACTTCTGCGTCCAATATCCTTGCCATAGCGTTCAATATTTGTAAGGAATTGGGAGAGCGTGTTAGACCGACTAACAGCAGTGGTTCCCACCCTGAAACCCTCCAATCCCCCATTGATAAGCCCTTGCCCCCCCCCCCCCCCACCACCCGGAACACCCTGCGCGCACACACCCGGCCGCAGCAGGCCCCTCTTGCCCGACTCCAGACCCTGTACCCCGGACACCAGCTCATAACATCACCTGGACTGGGCGTTGATCCTCTTCCCGTGGCACTCACCCACCCTCTGGCCGCAGACATGTCCCCCGGTGCTGTCTCCCATCCCCTGGGTGTTCGGATGTTGGCTGCTGCGTGTGTGGTGTTGCCTCCCGCAGTGTTCAGACACAGTGTTCAGGCATCCCGGTCTGATTGGGATGCTTGGCAATGACTCCCACATGATACAGGGCCTGCCTACCCATAGGAATCTAGTTGGGTTGTGTGAAATGTTCACTTAACGACGATTGTCAATTCCCTATTTGCAATAGCCTTTAGCCGCAAGGCCAGAGGCCTCGGCAGTCGGCAGGTGTGGGTGGTCGGTGTGGCAGACGGGCAGGGACAAGGTTTGCCCCCAGGATGGATACACAAGATCCAGGGTTGACGAGGTGGTGCTGCGAGTGGTTGCCCCCTGGTTGCCCCCCCGAGCGCCTCCTCCCCACCCTCTTATGGTGGCCCACCCCTGCGGAGGGTCCCCCACCCCCAGCCAAGGGTCCTCCATCCCCAGGCACCGAGCACGGGGGCAGAAAGCCCAGCGCCCCTGGGCTCTTTGCCTGTGAGCAAAGATGGCTACTCACCTCCTCGGCTCCTCACAGACGCCCCTCCGCCAGGTTCACGTTTTTAAAAAGAAGTGCTCAATAGCGCCAGGGTGATCGCTTGCTGTGGAGGCTAATGAATGACGGGCGGCAGTACGATAAAGGCTGGCTCCCGTTAATTGCATGAAAATGGGGCTTAAGTGGTGATAATTGGTTTCTCGCCACGCGACGACGAGATCCCGATTTCGCCTACGGGAGCGGGCGGGTTGCATCGCAAACTGTTTGCCGCCTGGCGCGGTTCTCGTTTTCTGCCTCTCCCGCTATTCACTGGCCTTGTTTATGCTTGAGCACAAGGGTAACGAGGCCAGAGGAACACGCCCCATGTCTATTTTTAGAAACATGTGTACATACATAAATGTGCAAATATATTAAATATATACAACCCATAAATCCAACCTACCCTGGCTGTTATCACTCTGGCCTCAGAACATGTTATTATCATGTGACTGAACACTAACCTTTTCGTCTGAAATGCTTGGGACAAAGTCATTTCTGGATTTTGGAATTTTCTGGATTATGGAATGATGTCAGAACGCCTCGTGTGTGAACTGGAAAGCACTGTTGATTTAAATATATGAAACATAAAATAGTGGTAAAACATTATAAAGCAGCGATAATAAATATTTTACTTATCAAATACTGTTCAGCTCTCAAAGTAATGTGCTAAAATGATGATGTAAGTTGCTTGGGTCTGCTCACAAAATCTCCAGACTAACTATAGTTTCCAAACAATAGATTTCTGGACTAGAGAGGTTACAGTGCGTTTGTTTGAAATTCATTTCTCTGATCTTTAAGCAGAGATATTTTCCTGTTATTGATACTGTTTGCATAAAAAATAGTTCAAATTGCACTTGACTAACTTAATTGCATCCTTTTACGAAGCAAAGGAAAGGGTCGTGGTTCTGATATTGTGTCTCTGGAGTTTCAAAAGGTGTTCGATAAAGGACCATATAGTAGACCCGTTAGTAAAATTGAAACTGTGGGATTAAAGGAGCAGTGGTAACATTGATGATCGGAGGAAAACGTGGTGCCCCTGTATTCTGTATTAGGACCACTGTTTTCTGATTTGGATTTGGGAATACAAGGTATCATTTCAAAGTTGGAAAATGACATAAAACTTGGAAATGTAGCTGTAGAATCCACTAAAGTAGCACGCATTGACCATGCAGCTAGAAAACAACGGTTAGGTTTATTTACGGAATCCAAGAATCACCACTCTTCGAGGGTTCTCCCTCCCAGGACCTGCACCCAGATCTGGGTTTTTATTCTCGTGATCTAATCCCATGTTAAGGGGAAGTCCTGGCCCCATTACCAAGGAAACTTGTACTCAGTGCAGGTCACGGGGAACCTGATAGTCCTGATGCAGTGGCCTCCGCGAGGGTTATAACACTGGGAAACAGTGGTAACAATGGATTTCAGGAGGACACAGCCAATCAGACACAAAATGGAAAAAGAAATTGAGGCACGATCAATTTGGCTGGAGACGAAGTTGAATTCAAACTGAGGCTTTATTAGTATCTGAAGTGTGGCCTCCTGCAGCAGCTGACAAAATGGCTGCTAGCTGAAGGCCACGCATATTTATAACCCAGCTCCTGGGCGGAGCTAGCATGCAGGGGCCCAGGTGAACCTGTAGTGCAGGTTCTACCGTACAACCCTTAATATAGGAACACAGTGGTTTACCACATTCACCCCCTGTTAAAATTGTGTCCGGCGGGGGTGGTGGATAACTATATACAATTCGCAATCTTTAATATTAACAGAACAGTGGAAAAAAAATGTCTCTGGTCATCCGGTGTGCAGGTCAGAGGTTCAGCCGGTCCGGCGCCTTGATCGTCCTCTGGGATCGACGAAGTGGAGCCGGCGATGTTGGTGCTGTCATGGTCCAAGTTGACTCCGGGAGCATGCCGAAATCCTCTTCATCAACGGGAGTGGGCCGGGGGAGAACGGACGGTCCTAGGAGGGGTGATGGGGGTGGCGGGGGAGGGGAGGGTGGAGACAGGGGCGACGGGGGTGGTGTGGGGGCAGAACCTGCTGGTGCCAGGTCCCTGAGGGAGATAGTATCCTGACGGCCGTCGGGGAACGCCACGTCGGCGTACTGTAGGTTTGCGTGGAGCAGGTGCACCCTTTCCACCAACGGGTCTGCCTTGTGGGGCCGCACATGTTTACGGAGAAGCACGGTTCCCAGAGCTGTGAACCAAGTTGGGAGTGATACTGATGCACGATCAATTTCACAAAGACTAAAGTTGGGTACAACTGTGGCTCTATTACAGTCAGATGCGTGGCCTCCTGCTGCAGCTGGCAAAATGGCAGGGCACTGGAGGTCATGCATATTTATACAGTTCTCCGTGGGCGGAGCCAGCCGGCAGGAGCTACCGGCGAACCTGTAGTGCAGGTCCTACCTTACATCTCCTATTACAGTGGTTCACCACATTCACCCCCTGTTAAAAATGAGTCCAGCGGGGGTGACGTGAAACTATATACAATTAGTGCATTTATGTACAGTGGTAGGGAAAGAAAAGTCCATGTTGACGGTCCGGAGTCCGTCAAAGGTTCAGCCGGTCCGGTGCTTTGGTGCTTCGTTGGGAGCGGCGTAACGGTGGCGGCGAAGTCGGTGCTGGCGGTGGTGGAGGTGGCAGCGATGGCGGTGCTGATGTTGGCCAGTCATCGGGGAACTCCGGGAGCGTGCAGAAGTCCTCTTCGTCCTCTTGTGCGGAAAAGGGGAGGGGTGGGGTGGTCTGATGGGGTCAATATTGGCTGGGAGGTGGGAGGAGGCGCACTGGTGGGGGGGGTGTGTTAGGGTGGAACCTGACAGTGCCAGGTCCCTGAGTGAGACAGTATCTTGACGGCCGTCGGGGAACTCAATGTAGGCATATTGAGGGTTGGCGTGGAGCAGGTGAACCCTGTCCACCAAGGGGTCCGCCTTGTGGAATCGGACGTGCCTACGGAGAAGGACCGGTCCTGGAGCAGCGAGCCAAGTCGGGAGCGACACCCCAGATGTGGACTTCCTGGGGAAGGTGAAGACACGTTCATGGGGTGTATTATTAGTGGCAGTGCACAATAGTGACCGGATGGAGTGTAGAGCGTCAGGGAGGACCTTCCTCCAGCTCTACTGTTCTACTTGCCCGTTTCCCCGGGGGTTGTAGCTGGTCGTCCTGCTGGAGGCTATACCCCTGCTGAGCAGGAACTGACGCAGCTAATCGCTCATGAATGAGGATCCCCCGTCACTGTGGATGTAGGCGGGGAAACCGAACAGGGCGAAGATGGTGCTGAAGGCCTTAGGGATGGTGGCAGACGTCATATCGGGGCATGGGATGGCGAAGAATGGCATGGGAATCTGGAGTACTCGTCGACCACACTGAGAATGTACATGTTACGGTCGGTGGAGGGGAGGGGCCCTTTGAAATCCACGCTGAGGCGTTCAAAAGGGTGGGAAGCCTTCACCAGGCGCGCACTGTCCGGCCGGTAGAAGTGTGGCTTGCACTCCGCACAGACCTGGCAGTCCCTGGTGACTGTCCTTACTTCCTCAACGGAGTAGGGCAGATTGCGAGCTTTGTCCAGATGGTACAATCGAGTGACCCCTGGGTGACAAAGGCTGTCGTGTAGTGCCCGGAGTTGGTCCACTTGTGCGCTGGCACATGTACCTCAGGAGAGGGCATCTGGGGGCTCGTTGAGCTTACCGGAGCGATACAAGATCTCGATTCTCCACCGCAAGATTTTATCATTTTTGATCTTGCCCCGCTGTGTGTTATTGAACATGAAGGCTACCGACCGTTGGTCCGTAAGGAGAGTGAATCTCTTACCGGCCTTGTAATGCCTCCAATGCCGCACAGCTTCAACGATAGCTTGGGCCTCCTTTTTGACGGATGAGTGTCGAATTTCAGAGGCATGAAGGGTGCGGGAAAAGAATGCCATGGGCCTGCCTGCCTGGTTTAGAGTGGCGGCAAGGGTGAAGTCTGAAGCGTCGCTTTCTACTTGGAAAGGCAGTGACTCGTCCACTGCACGCTTCGCGGCCTTGGTGATGTCTGCTCTGATGCGGGCGAAAGCGTGTTGTGCCTTGGCCGCGAGGGGGAATTGGGTGGACTGGATGAGTGGGCGGGCCTTGTCCGCATAGTTTGGGACCCACTGAGCGTAGTAGGAAAAGAACCCCATGGCCGCAGATGGTGACATTATCGAAGTACGGAAAGGTGGCCCGCAAACCGTACTGGTCAACCATTCAGTCCATCTCTCTTTGGAAGACCGAGACCCCATTTGTGACACCGTTCTGCTGGAGGCGATACCCCTGCTGAGCAGGAACTGGTGTAGCTCATCACTCATGAATGAGGATCCCCTGTCACTGTGGATGTAGGCGGGGAAGCAGAACAGAGTGAAGATAGAGTTAAGGGCTTTAATGATGGTGGCAGACGTCATGTCGGGGCATGGGATGGCGAAGGGAAAACGGGAGTATTCATCGATCACACTGATCACGTGTGTCAGTCGGAGGAGGGGAGGGGGCCTTTGAAATCCACGCTGAGGCGTTTAAAGGGGCGGGAGGCCTTCACCAGGTGCGCGCGGTCCGGCCGGTAGAAGGGCGGTTTGCACTCCGCACAGACCTGGCAGTCCTTGGTGATCGTCCTTACTTCCTCGACGGAGTAGGGCAAATTTTGTGCCTGAATGAAGTGGTCCAACCGAGTGACCCCTGGGTGACAAAGGCTGTCGTGCAGGGTCCGGAGTCGGTCTACCTGTGCGCTGGCACATGTACCTCGAGATAGGGCGTCTGGGGGCTCGTTGAGTTAGCCAGGGCGATACTTCATCTCGTAGTTATAGGTGGAGAGCTCGATTCTCCACCGCAAGATTTTGTCATTTTTGATCTTGCCCGGCTGCGTGTTGTTGAACATGAAGGCTACAAACCATTAGCCAGTGAGGAGAGTGAATGTCCTGCCGGCCAGGTAATGCCTCCAATGTCGCACAGCCTCAACGATAGCCTGGGCCTCCTTTTTGAATTTCGGAGGTATGGAGGGTGCGGGAAAAGAATGCCATGGGCCTGCCTGCCTGGTTGAGGGTGGCGGCAAGAGCGACGTCTGATGCGTCTCGTTCTCCTTGGAAAGGAAGTGTTTCATCTCCAGCGTGCATTGTGGCCTTGGCAATATCAGCTCTGATCCGGGCCTTGGCAATATCAGCTCTGATCTCTGCCGTCAGGGGGAAATGAGTGGACTGTATGAGTGGGCGGGCCTTGTCCGCATAGTTTGGGACCCACTCAGCGTAATACGAGAAGAACCCCAGGCAGCGTTTGAGGGCCTTGGGGCAGTGGAGGAGGGGACACTCCAGGAGGGGGCGCATGCGGTCGGGACCGGGCCCCAGAACTCCGTTCTGGACCACGTAGCCGAGGATGGCTAAGCGGTTTGTACGGAACACACACGTCTCCTTGTTGTACGTGAGGTTGAGGAGAGTGGCGGTGCGGACAAATTTAGCGAGGTTGGTCGTGGTCCTGCTGATCATGGCCGCAGATGGTCACATTGTCTAGGTACGGAAACGTGACCCGCAAGCCGTACTGGTCGACCATTCGTTCCATCTCCCTTTAGAAGACCAAAACCCCATTGGTGACGCCGAAGGGGACCCTAAGGAAGTGATATAGCCGGCCGTCTGCCTCAAAGGCGGTGTATGGCCGGTCCGATTTACAGATGGGGAGCTGGTGGTAAGCGGATTTCAGGTCCACCGTTGAGAAGACCCGGTACTGTGCAATCAGGTTAACCATGTCAGATATGCGTGGGAGGGGGTAAGTGTCGATTTGCGCGTACCTGTTGATGGTCTGGCTGTAGTCCACGACCAGTCGATTTTTCTCCCCAGACTTAACCACTACCACTTGAGCTCTCCAGGGGCTGTTGCTGGCCTCGATGACTCCCTCCTGAAGCAACCGCTGGACCTCGGCCCTGATGAAGGCCTTATCCTGTGTGCTGTACCGTCTGCTCCTGGTATCGACGGGTTTGCAATCTGGAGTTAGATTGGCAAAGAGGGAAGGAGGATCGACCTTTAGGGTCGCGAGGCCGCAAACAGTGAGGTGTGGTAAGGGTCCGCCGAATTTACAGGTCAGGCTCTGGAGGTTGCACTGAAAATCCAGGCCAAGAATAAATGCAGCGCAGAGGTTAGGGAGGACGTAGAGGCGAAAACCGTGGAACTCTACACCTTGGACTGTGAGCGTGACCATGCAGTACCCTCGGATCGCTATGCGATGGGATCCGGAGGCCAGGGAGATACTTTGATTGGTAGGGTGTACCTTAAGGGAGCAGCGCCTTACTGTAATTAGATGTACAAAGCTCTCGGCGCACCCGGAGTCCAGTAGGCAGGAGGTCACGTGGCCGTTGTCTTTCACGCTGGTGGATGCGTTGGTCAGAGTGTGTGGTCTGGACTGGTCGATTGCCATGGATGCGAGTCGTGGTTGATCGTCGGGTAGTGAGGCGGCCGCTGCGTCGGGGTCCTGAAAGGCCGTTGGTCTCCGTGTGCTGCGGGGTGGACAAGATGGCGGCGCCCGGAGGTCCTGGGGGTCACAGAATGGCGGAGCCCATGGAAAGCACGTTGCGGGGGTGGAGCAAGATGGCGGCGCCCATAAAATGCACGTGTTGTGCGGGGTAGAAGATAGCGGCGCCCATTGCTCGCACATGGCCTGGGGAGGAGGGGAGGATAGCGGTGCCCATTGTCCGTGACCAGGGTGGGTGGGGGCGACCGCTGCCGCTGAGCGGGCCTGGTGCGGAGGAGAAGATGACGGCGCCCATTGCTCACACATGGCCTGCGGAGGAGGGGAGGATATCGGCGCCCATTGTCCGTGACCGGGGGGGGGGGGGTGGTGGGGGCGACCGCTGCCGCTGAGCGGGTCTGGCACAACGCTGCGTAGTGGCCCTTCTTCCCGCAGGCCTTACAAAGGGCAGCGCGGGCCGGGCAGCGTTGGCGGGGGTGTTTTTGTTGGCTGCAAAAATAGCATCGGGGCCCCCCCGGAAATCACCAGCTGGCACGTAGCGCAGGCGTACTGGGTGGTTAGCGCCCCCACTGGGGCAGCTGCCTGTGGGGCCCATGAAGCGTAGGAGGAGTCGGCCACGCGGTTGGGGGCGTACGACTGTACATTGCGCAGGGCGACCGTCATGGAAAACGCTAGTGTTTTAGTCTCTGCGAGGTCGCGCATGGCCTCTTCTGGGAGCCGCTGCCTGATAACATCGGACCCAATCCCAGTTACAAAAGTGTCCCTCATAAGGAGATCTGAGTGCTCCTTAGCTGTAACGTCCTGGCAGTCACAGTCCCGAACTAGTGGGATCAGGGCCCTCCAGAAGTCCTCGATTGACTCACCAGGTAGTTGAGTACGCGTTGCGAGCGCGTGTCTGGCGAAGAGCGTGTTCGTCTTCTGCTCATAACTCTCTTTGAGTCGAGTCATAGCGTCAGCGTAATTGGGTGCATCCTGGATCAGCGGGAAGATTTTAGAGCTGAGTCTGGAGTACAAGATTTGAATCTTCTGAGCCTCTGGAACAGGGGTCGGCGCCGCGTTGAGATACGCTTCAAAGCAAGCTAGCCAGTGCTGAAAGTCCTTTCTGGCGTCGCTTGCGTGTGGATCCAGCTGCAGTCGATCTGGTTTAACCCGGAGGTCCATCTTCTGAATCTGATACTAATAAATTGAGGCATGATCAATTTGGCTGGAGACGAAGTTGAATTCAAACTGAGGCTTTATTAGTATCTGAAGTGTGGTCTCTTACAGCAGCTAACGAAATGGCTGTGAGCTGAAGACCACGCATATTTATAACCCGGCTCCTGGGCGGAGCTAGCATGCAGGGGCCCGGGTGAACCTGTAGTGCAGATTCTACCGTACAACCCTTAATATAGGAACACAGTGGTTTACCACAGAAATTTAGCAAAGAAAAATGCGAAGTATACTTTTTGGTCAGAAGGAGAGGCAATGTGAAGGAAAGTATAACATTTTTAAAGGGCTTGTAGGAGAGCTACGGTGGTGTACGGACACAAACCTTCAGCTGTCAGGACAAGTTGAGAAAGCAGTTAAAAAAAATGGTGTCCTTGGCATTATCTGCTGATAGGCTCCTCATTAATTGGAATATGTCTGAACTCAAAGTCTCTTCATTGTCTTCTGTGGGTCCTCTCGTGACTGAAGAATTCAGTGAGAGATTGGCAGGAATGTTCACAGAACTGGTAAGCAGAGACATAGAGAACAAGAGCATGGGAATCATGTTCAACCTTTATAATAGACTGGTTAGAACTCAATTAAAGTATCGCGACTGATTCTGGGTCTTAGAACTGTAGAAAGAATGGCAAGGCCCTAAGCAGGGGTGCAAGACCTCAGTTTTTGAAGAGACTGATGCCATTTTCCTCATTCTCCTTCCAGCAAAGAAGGTTAAGAGGAGATTTAAAAGGAGGCATTCAAAATCATAAATGATTCTGATCGGATGAATAAAGAGGAACGGCTTCCAGTGGAAGAAGGGCCAGTAACCAGAGGACACGGAATATTTTTAATTTGTAAAAGAACCAGCAGTGAGCTGAGGACAGAAAAAGCTCCGGGTTCAATTCCCACTCCAGCATTTGATGGTCACCGGAGTTATGGCTTATGGCTTCTGAAAACCGGTTGATTATCAACCTGCAGATCCATCCGATATGCGATTGGCAGAAGGTAAGAGCAGGAGTCCCTTGGGTCAGTCAGAACATGCAGAAAGCAATGCAAAACCACTGCAGTACCTTTGCCAAGCATGCCCATGGCCCAACATATGGAAGTCCATGTTTGTCAATGCTCTTCGAGGGCATGGTACATGAAGACCGAGTGGGGCTAGGCATCAGTCAGTTTCTGCTCTGTATTTTGTATGTGACAAAGCAACTGGTAATGACCCTTCCCCTTAGTTTTATGCAATATAACCACCAGGTTATGATCATCTATAAGAACCTAATATCGTGCTTCTAGAGTTGTCCGTTTCTTTCCCACATATGTTTTTCCAATTAAGGGGCAATTTAGCGTGGCCAGTTCACCGACCCTGCACATCTTTGGGTCATGAGGGTGAGACCCATGCAGACACTGGGAGAATGCGCAAACTCCACGTGGACAGTGGGCCGGGACTGGGATCGAACCCAGGCCCGCGGCACCGTGAGGCAGCAGTGTGAGTTGTCAGTTTGTAACTTTTTTAATTAACTCTGGCTGCAGACGGTGCCATTTCTTCTGGACTTGGCTCCATTTCTTTCTGCCCAAGGAGGTCGCCTTACTGGCCATGTTGAACACATGCAATATATTTTTCGGGCGAACGGCATCATTGGGGACGAACGGCAGACTGTTATCCTCCTCACGGCTTGCGGAGCATCCACCTATGATGTATCAAAAGTTTGACATCCCCCGATGCCCGGACTCGCAGTCGTTTGTGGATGTACTAGCCCTGGTGGGGGGGCATTTCAATCCTTGAACATCCGTAATTGTGTAGCATTACTGATTTAATATAGCTAAACGAACTTCGGGAGAGTCCGTGACAGAGCTTTTGGCCCAACTCCGGAACCATGCAGAATTTTGCGAATATGGGGCTTCACTCACCGAGATGCTGCGGGACATGCTGGTCTGCAGAATTCGAAATGCGGTGACCCAGCGTAAGTTACTTACCGAGCCACAGCTTAACCTCAAGACGGCCATAGCAATTGCTTTGTCTCAAGAAAGCGCGGAGCAGAGCATCCAGGAGATGTAGCCCATGGCAGTCCTCAGTTTGGGCCACACCTCCCCCACAGGAGGGTACCTCCTTAGCCAGGACAGACTGGGGGGGGGGGGGGGGGGGGGCTACTTGTCGTGGGTTGGACCAACCACAGACGGCCTCAGGAGCTGGACAGGACTTCTGACCCTGAGGAGTCTGATTCCAGGTGCTGCAATCCGTGCGGTCAACGCAACTGCGATGCCCACAGGGCAGTCCGTCGCCTACATGGCATGGCCGCCCTCTCCGGTCCCGTGCACACTTTGTGGAAGAAACTGCAGACGAACCAGCAACTATACTGCATCTCCACAACAAAGGTGGCACCGATAAAGATCACAATCTGGGTCAGTGGCCACCTGATTCTGATGGAATGGACGCTGCTATCTTGATTATCGGCAGAAGCACGTAAAAATGGATGAGGGCTGGGGTACAACCTTTGCTTTTACAAGACACCGAGGCCCACTTGGCCACCTGCACTGAAGAACTGTTGCTGATTGCTGCTACCATGATAATCCCTGTTACCGACGGGCAGCAGTCCACCTGCTTGCTTTTGGTCGTGGTATGGGGCATTGACCCCAGTTTTCTCAGGCGGGACTAGCTACAGCGCCTCTCCTTCGATTGGCACAAATATTCCAGATGTGCTCGGGGGACCCCACATGCAGTACTTGCAAAATACACCAAGGTTTTCAGGCCATCCTGGGTACCATTCGCGGGGTGCAGCCGCGTATTTCCATGCCCGCCCGGTCCCATTTTCTCTGCAGCCTAGTTAGACACAGACTCGATCGCCTTGAAAATCTTGGTCGTATCCGGGCCATAGAGCTTGCAGATTGGGTGGCGCCAGTCGTTCCTGTGCTGAAGCCGGATGGCATTGTGCGCCTTTGTGGGGACTCCAAGGTGATGGTGAACTGGGTCTCTATAAGTCAGGAGTGTGACAAAATACTCTCTACTTGTCTGGATGAGTGTAGCTCCAACAACACTCAAATATCCAGATACCAGCACAAAGCATCCCGCCTGATCGGAATGCCATCCATCTTGTTAACCGTTCACTCCCTCCACCCCAGTGCACAGTGGCTGCAGTGTGCATCATCTTCAATATGCACTGCAACAACTTGCCAAGCCTACTTTGAAACCCATGACCTCTACCACCTACAATGCAAGGGTTGGAGACGCAAGATAACACCACCACCTGCAAAACCCCACCAAATCATGTACCTTTCTGACATGGAACTGTATCGCTGTACCTTCATTGTTGCTGGATCTTACTATGAGAAACTAACCAGCTACTAATATACCATATTTTCCTTTTGATCTTCTATCTACACGACTCGCCTGGGACCGGAGTTTTAGCATATAACTATAAATTGTATTCTTACATCTCCACTTTGAACTCACCTCTTCTACTCAATCACCCACGGGTTATCTTTAAGTTTAGGAAGTACTTCTTCGGTTCAGCATAGTGTTTCGATGAGATTGTCGATCAGTCACCTGGAACCTAGAATTCTGTGCTGTGGGAGAGTTCTGCTTAGTCACTTAAGTAAACACTTGTTTCCCTGCTGGTAAGCTCATTCGCAACTCAGAAACCTTCCAGACGGCTGCACTTTTAGCAGTTCCCCTTTGTCGGCAACGGGAGGTGGCGCACCGTTCGCTGGTGGCAGGGCTTCCTCTGCTCCAGCCACTGTCAATGGGACAAGAGAACCCCCCTGCCAGCGAACATCCAGAGATGCTGCCTGCTGAGTATTTCCAACATATTCTGTCTTTATTTCAGAATCTAAATATTTAGCCAATTAGAACTTAATTGTAAATTTAGACATCAAGATGCAACTAGCACACTGTCGGTGCACAGTGACTCCCACGGAAACATCAGCATTAAACATTAGCTCTGAAGAAGAGTCATCCAGACTCGAAACATTAACTCTATTTTCCCTCCTCACTGATGCTGCCAGACCTGTGAGTTTTACCTGCATTTTCTCTTTTTGCTTTTCAGATTCCAACATCTGCAGTATTTTGCTTTTATTTTAGCATCAAACCCATCCCCGCCTACAAGTGTATTATGAGCAAGGCTACAAAAATGCCTTCTTGATCAAGGATGGTAAGCGTCGGCCAATAATCTTGACTTTAAGTAATTAAAAACAAAAAATGCTGGAAATATTCAGCAGGTCAGGCAGCATCTGAGCAGGGAGAAATCACGTTAATGTTTTAGGCCAAAGAGACCTTTCATCAGGACCAATTTTAAGTATTCTTGTTCATTATTTGTTTATTATTAGTTCCCCAGGCAAGAATGAGTAGAACAGTCCAAGTATAACCAAATGAAAGTTGCTTTTTTGAATAATTTGATCACCCTTGAAACTAACCAGTGACCACAAAGTGAGAAATGAAAGTTGGGTCATGGTAAGCATTGATGTAGTTGTGATGTTTTTTGCTTTTTCGATGAGGGTGGCTTTGAAGTGTTGTGTCTCACAAAGAATATCAAGCTATGTTTTGAACAAAGCTAATTTATTAACACTACAACTAAATAGATTTGACTTGTTTACTAAGATATAAAAGATTATAATTAAACTAAACTATGAATCTAGCTACAGAGCTTCTGAAAACACGACTACTCTCTATCCCGTCCAATCACCTACCCCCCGAATTAAGGGTATCATGTGAGCCACGTGTATGCGTTTGATTGGCATCTAGTGGTTGGATGCATTACATTAAATTGTTCACCCTCCTTTACCTTACAATATAATAATTGTCACGAGTAGGCTTATATTAACACTGCAATGAAGTTACTGTGAAAAGCCCCGAGTCACATTCCGGCGCCTGTTCGGGTACAGAGAGGGAGAATTCAGAATGTCCAATTCACCTAACAGCACGTCTTTCAGGACTTGTGGGAGGAAACAGGAGCACCCGGAGGAAACCCACGGAGACATGGGGAGAACGTGCAGACTCCGCACAGACAGTGACCCAAGCCGGGAGGGACTGTGCTAACCATTGATCTACCACATATTGTCACAGTATTAACACTGTAGAAGTCATCAAATGTCCAAGTATTATGTCGGCTGGCTCTTTGAGTCTACAATTATGCACTTTGATTTAAGATGTTGTAATGTGCTGTTTTGCCATGTTGAGAGTGTCACACAGCACACTGCACAGAATAGTAGTGGTCAGAATTAATTCCACACCCCCTCCCTCTCCCTGACCCCGCTCAACCAGTGCCACATTGCTGAGTTGCAGAACACACCTGATGTATGGAAGGAAAGATCAGAGGGAGAGGTTGTTTAAACTGGGATATTCTCCCAGATGGTGTCTGAAAGGCTTGGAGCAGTTATCCGCTTACCAGCTTGACACAATAAAAGGATTCCGTGTCCTGATAAAAAAACAACAAATCACTGAATATATCTTTCCAGTAAATATATCATTCAAATATCACATGGGTCACGTTGAAATATATTTATGTTACACATGTGTATCTTCCTGCCTCATCTCCTTCCCATTGATATAGTAATATAGCTTAATATAGCATGGTAGCATTGTGGATAGAACAATTGCTTCACAGCTCCAGGATCCCAGGTTCGATTCCCGGCTTGGGTCACTGTCTGTGCGGAGTCTGCACGTTCTCCCCGTGTGTGCGTGGGTTTCCTCCGGGTGCTCCGGTTTCCTACCACAGTCCAAAGATGTGCAGGTTAGGTGGATTGGCCATGATAAATTGCCCTTCGTGTCCAAAATTGCCCTTAGTGTTGGGTGGGGTTACTGGGTTATGGGGATAGGGTGGAGGTGTGGACCTTGGGTGGGGTGTTCATTCCAAGATCCGGTGCAGACTCGATGGGCCGAATGGCCTCCTTCTGCACTGTAAATTCTATGGTACTTTCCAAGGTAGTGAGATACAATGTTGCTGTTATAATTCATTTCAGTGAAACAGCAGTGCGTTATATCAGTGGCATAAAGCCGTTATTTATTCCATCATTAACATATCAATTTAGCAAGACAGGAAAATCCCTGTTGTCTGGCATGCTCTGAGAATAGGAGGTGCCAGTTAATCAACTATGTTGTCCAACTGAGATGTGAGGTGAGTTCTGCCTTTTTATCCAATAGGAAAGCTCCGGGATTAGCATGTGGGTATTGCGGTCTCATAAGGGAGTACGCAAATCGAGTGTGCGGCGCCAAGGGGAGATGGTGCTGCAGTGAAGTGGGAGGCTGAGACCTCAGGGAGGATAGGCTGCTGATAACTATTAAAGGTGTTTTTGACATCTCCAATTAAAAACAGACCCGACCCCTCAATTTGATCCTGGTTAATAGAGAATTCCAGTTGGATTACAAAAATGTTACAGTACAACTGGCTGAAGTCAAACCTAGCACAAAGGAAAATGGATGTGGTTGGATGCTGATCTCCTCAGCACGAGGAATTTGCTGCAGGAGTTCCTCAGGGTAGTGTTCCAGGCCCAACCATCTTCAGTTGCTTCATCAATGAACTTCCCTCCATCATGAGATTAGAAGTGGGGAAGTTCACTGATGATTTCTCAATGTTCAGTACTGTTCGCAACTCCTCAAATAATGTGGCCGCATGAGGCAAGACCTCAACATTTAGGCTTGGGACAATAAATGGCAAGTAATATTGCTGCCACAAAAGTGTCAGACAATGACCATCTTCAATAAGAGAGAGTCTAACTACTTCTCCTTGACACTCAGCAGTGGTACCATTGCTGAATTCCCGACCATACACATTCTGGGGGTCACTCATTGACCAGAAACCTAACTGGACGAGCCACATAAATATTGTGGCAATAAGAGCAGGTCAGAGGCTGGGTATTCTGTGGCAAGTAACTAAACCTGATTCCTCAAAACTTTCCCACTTTCTAGAAAGCACATCATGAGCGTAATGAAATATTCTCCACTTGCTGCTGTGGTGAGTGTAGCCTAACAACCCTCCAGAAGCTTCACACCATTCAGGAAAAAGCAGCCTGATTGATTGACACGTTAAACATTGACTTGTTCCACCATCGGTGCGCAGAGGCAGCAGTGTGTACCATCTGTAAGATACAATGCAGTAACCTGCCAAGCTTTCTGCAGAAGCACCTTCCAAACCTGTGGAGCGGGATTCTGCGGGAATCGGCAGGGCGGGCAACTCCAGCGGGAAGGAGTGGCGTGAACCACTCCGGCGTCGGGCCGCCCCAAAGGTGCGGAATCCTCCGCAGCTTCAGGGGCTAGGCCGGCCCCAGAGTGGTGTGCGCCACGCTGGCCGGCGGGGAAGGGGCTTGGCGCCACGCCAACCGGCGCCTAAGGGCCTCCGTCGGCCGACGTGAGTTGGTGCATGTGTGGGAGCGCCAGCGTGTGCTGGTGTCATCCCAGCGCATTTGCAGAGGGCTTCGTCTCCGCGCCGCCCATGGCGGACCGCTACAGCTGCCGGTGCAGAAGAATAGAGCGCCCCCATGGCACAGGCCCGCCCGCGGATCGGTGGGCCCCGATCGCGGGCCAGGCCACCGTGGGGGCACCTCCCGGGATCCCCCGAGAACCCTGGAGGCCGCCTGCACTGCCAGGTCCCACCGGTAAGGACCTACTTTAATTTACGCCAGCGGGACTGGCAAACAAACGGGCGGCCACTCGGCCCATCGCGGGGTCCGATTTTAACTCCATGCAATTGAGTGAGTTTTGAGTGATTGAAAAGCTCAGCCAATGTTTCAATTCAACCTCCTTTTGTAAGAACTGGCCATCCACTTCCTCCATGAACTCTTTTTTTTCTCTCCACACATGCCGCCTGGCTGGTTGAGTTTTCAGAGTTCCGGCTGTATTTTGCTTTGATATTTGTATTTTCACAGATGTATTTGTTGTGGCCATTTAACACAAAACAAACTTCTAATTTCTTGCTCGCAAATTATTGGGCATAATTGATTTTGTGACAGGCAAGGATAAAATGAACATGAGGATGGCTTCTTTTAATAGCTAGAACAAGATAGCGCCAGTTTGTGTGTTCGATACAATTAGCTGGAGTCGAGCAAAATAAGTGAGGATTTAAATTCCTCTTTTTCAACATCACCCAGGAAACACTTTAAAAATCAATCTGATTGAACTTTGCTGTGTTATTTGGTAACTACATTTTTTTCTTTGAATGCAATTCATTTCCCTGAGCAGTGCAAAATATTGAAATTGGGCTTTGAGTATCTTAACATCTAATTACTGCAGCAAATGTTCTCGTTTGCATTTTGGTTCGGGATCCTTGCTGGCAAATTTATAGGTTGTCTTTGTGAGTTATTACTGTTGGATTTCTTCGAGGCAACTGATAGAACCACCTATTTTTCTTGTGGTGACAACTTTAGCTTCAATTTGCTCACCACAGTAATTTATTTGCTGATGACTCTGCTTTTGCATCTGGTCATCAGAGTGAGCCTGCAGATGCGCCTGGCACCATGATGGACAACGTTTCCAAACAGCATTGGTCGTTTGAAGACATTGGTCATTAATCACGCGGTGGTAGCTTTTCATGTTAAATTATACACAAGATTCAGAGTAAGTGCCCACCTCAGAATAGGCTTCCCAGGTAGCGCACAAGCTTCTGTTGTGCTCCTGAATTGCTTGTGGGTTATCGCTCATCCGTGCTTTCAGCATTGGCACTGCTCCGGAAGAGACCTGAGCTCACCTTGCCTCCACTGTGCTCAACTCCGCTTTTCATAACTCTCGCTGCCTTCAGTGTCTTGAATGCTCTTCAACAGGCTTTCACCTCTGCTCTCAGCGAGTAATGAGCAGCTGGCATGAGGCATTCAATAACCATGAGCAACCAAACAACCCTACTGCATCTGTTCTTCTCTCTTATCAGCAGTGCTGTATCTGCCAGGTAAACTCAAAACTGATAAACTGCTTCTCATATTTGACAGCTCAATTCAATTTGAAGGACGCAAAAGCTCAAAATGTCTGGTGCATTTTTCTTTTGATGCTGCAGTTTAAGATGTTCCATTTGGCACCTCCGTTCTATATTCATCCACTACCCAGTTGATTATTGATATTAGAGAATCCTCTGATGGCTGTACTCTTCTGTTGCCATGTTTTTCTGTCACAATTTACCATTATAAAGTTCCAGGTCTGTTATCACAGTGTATTTGTGTGCTCTGGCCCAACTCTGTGGTGTGAGTCCCGAAAGCCTCTCTCTCAAGCTCATTCATTGGCTATATTTTAAAACAAACTTTGAAGCTGCTAACTGTGAACAACACTTCAGGCTTTACTAATATAAGTTACAATACTTAGATTTCAGAGTGTAGAAACCGTCTATTCAGCCGATCCAAGTCGTGCAGTGTTTTATGAGCTGCACAAGCTTCCTCCCACCCTACTTCATCTCACCCTCCCAGCTTAATCTTTATTCCATTTTCCCTCATTCGCTTATTTAGCTTTCCCTGAAATGTATCTATGCTAATTATCTGAACTGCTCCACTGCAGAATCCACATTGTAATCACATTTTAGCTGAATTGGATTTACGACTGACTGTTTTCTATTGCTGGCCCTTGAACTTGGGCTCCCTCACTTGTGAGAACGTCTTTTCTACATGTATCCTACCGAATCGCTTAATAAATGTTAGAGACTGCGCCATTAATTTAGTGACCTTTAATTACTGTTGCACTAATTCTGTCATATCTTCCACTCATGCTGAAATGATAACTGTCTATTCTTTACTAGTGTACTCCTGATTGTTGGAGGTTAATTTTGGAAAATTAAATTGTCCAATAATTTGAATTAAGTGACAGAAACAAAACATCGGAATAAGGGATTTAGGGCCTAAACAGTAGTAGGTAATTTGATTTATGAACTTTAAGATTCGGATGACCGTTCCTGTATGAATTCTTTTGCATCTCAAGGTAGACGAGCTATTGGTGTACATAATACGAGCTACCTGAGGGCAGCATTGGGATCTTTCACCTTCCCAGCCTCCTCCCAGCATCTCTTTGCTCTTTAGTCATTTTTTAATACTTTCATTGATTTTTTTTGACACCCTGTCAAATGAAAGAGCTGCCTCCTTCTCACACCAGCTTGCTGTCTGACCAAAACCCTCCCATTCCAAAACCCTCCTGCTCTCCAAGTTCAGCAGCCTGCGACTCAGGCTGGACCTTTCCTGATTTCCTAAATTGTTGGAGTTTAATTTTTTGGGGGGGGGTTCAGGACGTGGGAGGGATCTGGTCACGACCAGAGAAATATCAGAAATGGGAGGGGGGGAACCAAAAAGAGGGAGAAGGTCTGCAGAATGAATGCTAAGATATAACTCAGGCTATAGACAGAGGCACATGGGGAGAAAGGCAGATAAAGTGAGAGATGGAAAAATTCTTAGGGAGCCAGCTACAGGTCTGAAATTCAGATTTTAACTGCGAAACCACTTTAAATACCGGGGGCAGGTTTCTCCGTCCCGCCGCGCCAGATTTCTGGTTCAGCACGCCGTCGGGATTCACCATTTCGCCGGCTGGTCAATGGGGTTTCCCATTGTGGGGCATCCCCACGCCGTTGGGAAACCCCTGGGCTGCTGGCAAAATGGAGCATCCCGACAGCGGAGAATTCAGTCCCATATTCCAACAGTTGAGAAATGTAGCAACAGTGAATTGTGCATTTAAAATCTGTTCTTAGCTAATACTGCGTCAGGCAGGTTGGGGCACACTGTTCTGAACCTAGACTTAATTCATCTCCACCTCAATTCCCCATACACTGGAACTCCTATGCTCCCAAAACTTGATCTTCTCACAGTGTCTCCAAGCCACTAGGCCCTTTCACAGGCGGCACAGTGAGTGGTTAACACTGGTGCCTCACATTGCCAGGGACTTGAGTTTGATTCCGATCTTGGATGACTGTCTGTGCGGAGTTTTTGCATTCTCCCCATGCCTGCGTGGGTTCCTCCGGGTGCTCCTGTTTCCTCTCACGGTCCAAAGATGTGCAGGTTAGGTGGATTGGCCTTGCTAAAATTTTCCCTTAGTGTCCAAAGATCTGCAGGTTAGGTTTGGTTACGGGGATGTAGTGGGGTATTGGGCCGAGTTTGTGTGCTCTTTCAGAGGGTCGGTGCAGACTTGATGGACCTGATGGCCTCATTCTGAACTGTAGGAATGCTATGGATCTCAGGACAATTATTACACCAGGATTGCAACATGAAAGGATCCTTCTCCCATGTACCAGACCTTTATGTCCCAGCTCTCCACCCCTTGCTTCCTTGTTCCTTCAGCACCTGCCAAAACAATGGCACTTTGCAAGTTTCTAGTATCCTGAAAGACCTGCCTGCTATGATTGGTTCATTGTCCTTTAGCTCACCTCTCCAGACCCGGACGGGCTCTGTAGTGGTGTTGCTACATCCAAGGACGTTCTCCGTCTGGTCCTGAGAGCGCCTCACTGCCCATTCCATCCTCATCACGAGGATCCAGAATTGACAGCCGCAACTACCCCCGCCCTGCCATCGAAATACTATCGTACCCTGAGACGTCCTCCTCCTGTCTTTCATGCTACTGTCAGCAATCATCCAGTGATTCCAGCCCTACATTCCAACTGCAGTCCTACCATATCTCATGTTCCCTCTCTCCAGTTCTGCCATAAGCTAGAGCCACCTTCAAAATGACTAAATCACAGCAACTCTGCATAGTGCCCTCCCTATTACTGCTAAGCCATCATATCTATCACTGTTATCTACATTCCTCCTTTATATTCTTTGTTCTTAATATGGATTATATGTAAGTCTAGGAACATGTAATAAAAGGCATGCATTTATACTTTTCACAGAAGAATACCCAAAGATGTTCAATTGCATCCCCAAAGTCTGAGAATTCCATTTAATGAAAGCAAAATTGCCTTAGCTGGGCACCGTTAATCAGTGTGCCACATTCTGGATGAACAGGCATTATTATTTTCACTGTTGTACAGCCAGAAACAGCTTGTTGAGCCGTCAAATGAATTGCAGCAGATGATCTCATCTGACCTCACCAATACGTTCTGAGACTGCATTTCCATCATCTCTTGCAGATGGAAGAATGCCAACCAGCTATACAGTAGCAAATCCTCCAATTCAACACGGACAATGCTGCAGACGATCTTCTGTTGCTAAGAAGTTAAAACTCTTGCTCCTAGTATGCAATGCCTGTAAGTGTGTGCTTGCCCCCGGTCACCCTTTCTCGGGCTGTCCATTGCCAAATCCGCTCAATGTTGAACAGCAGTAAATCAGAATTGAAACAAAGGGACATACAAATCTAAAGTAAGGAAAGCAGGTCAAACAAACAAAAATAATCTACTGAGGCATAGTAAAATAAAGCAATGCTCAAAGACCAGAGAGAAGAAACATTGCAATTTAAAAAAAAGATTTCATATTCAGACTGGCAAATGTAGGAGATGAGCAGTTTCTCAGAAGAAAATGATGGATCTTTGCAACAGCATAACTTTTCTATAAATTCCTCTTCCGTGCATTTGAGTAGCCTTATTAATGTATTTAAAAGAAGGTTTCAGCCTCTCGAAAACATGGGCTTGAAATAGGTATTTTAAGGGCAGCACAGTGGTGCAATGGTTAGCACTGTTGCCTCATGGCGCCGAGGTCCCAGGTTCGATCCCGGCTCTGGGTCACTGTCCGTGTGGAGTTTGCACATTCTCCCTGTGTTTGTGTGGATTTCGCACCCACAACCCAAAGATGTTCAGGATAGGCGGATTGGCCACACTATATTGTCCCTTAATTGGAAAAATGCATTGCCCCATGCCTCTTGCCCTACACCACCAAAAGAAAACCAACAAAAAATATATTCCCTCCTCCTCAGGTCCAAGCACCCTTCCTCACACCTTGGCAGGGATTCTCCGCCGACGTGATTCTCCGTTACGCCGGCGCCTGGGGGTTTCCCAATGGCGTGGGGCTGCCCCGCAATGGGAAACCCTTTTGACCGGCCAGCGTAATGGAGAATGCCGCCGGCCGGTCGGGGCAGAAATGTGGCACGGCGGGGCGGAGAATCCCGCCCCTTGTTTTTGACGCCACAGTTGACAGACTTCAGTACGTTCTTCCTAATGGTCCCACACCCCTCCCGCCAACATTATGGTAATAACCTGGCAAGTAGGTGGCAGCCAGGGAACCCCTACCACCCCACCTGACTTTTATACCCCCATCTGCCAGCCTCCTCCCGGAAAGGGGGTGGGCATAACACTTTAGGTTGATGATCTTGCAGCAGAACTGGGAAATCTAATAGGTTTGGAGCAAATGAAGGGAGAGGTCAATATAAGAATGAAAGGAAATGCCGATAGGGTGGAAGACAGGAGAGATTAAATGACTGAAGAGTTGATGGTGCAAGGCGAGTGGTAATGGGCTAAGTAAAGAAACAAAAGATGTGTTGAGCGAAGGTGTGAAGGGCAAGACGAACAGCTGCAGCTGCCGACATTTTGTTACCTTTCCGTTTGCAGGTTTTTGATGTTTCTCTCGTCCCTTCTTTCAGTCAGCAGCATTTCATCATTCTGCCGTTATCTGAAAGGGATTTCATTGATTCGAGCTGGAAACTTGGGCTCTCCTGGTGTCTGCTGTCAGTTAACTTACCCTGCAACCTGCGGCTTAAACAATTTGTTTTCCCACAATGTTGCTGAAAGTGAGAGCTGACAATGGCACAGTGAGAGAAACTGAGCATCTGGGATCTTACAGTATAGGACAACCAACAGGGTGTCTCTTTAACCAATTAGACTGAAGGATTCTGAAGTAAACAGCAGAAGGACTGAGAGAGAAGGAGGGTGAATTTGACGTCAAGTCAAATAGAGAAAAAGAAAGAGACAGAAGGATTGCCTGGATTAAGAAAGGGAGAGAAAGAGAGAAAAAATATGGGAAGGCAAAGTGAGAAATAAAAATTGCATGTAAAATTTGACTTTCCGAAAATCTCCCTGAAAAATTCATAAGCTGAAGGAGTGATAAGGCACAGTTGCAATAGTTAATTTTTGCTGCCAGAGAGGTTGACTAGCAGCCAATAACACACATAACTGCATTGAAATGAATATTGTCCTTGTATTGACAATGCTCTGTGCCATTATTCCGGCCATAATTTTAACAGGGAATTCTAGTCCATTGTGCATCCTCCAAAGCACCATGCGAAAGAACCATTAACATAGGTGTGAAACTTTACATGTGATGAGCTTCTTGTCTGTCTCATTTCAGGCACCACAGTTGTTGTACTGTTCTATCGGAATTCTTTTTATAATTTGTTTTTTATCCCATCCTTAAGGTTACAAAGTCAATGCGCAGAGTGGACAGAGCAAGCCCTCAATCCATCTCATTGCTTGCTCCAAAAAAACAATTGAAATTGAATCCAATTCATGGTCTCCACAAGACAGACAATACAAGAACCAAGCTGACAAGAAAAGGCATTGCACCTCATCTTGGGCTTGATCTGAAGCTTGATCTTAGCCAAAGTTGTGGTGTCATAAGAAGAGAAACAATGATTTGCAATCAACCAGAAATACCTCATTGTCACAAGAATATCGTTTGACAATCGCCTATTTTTGGCCTAAGGGCTGACTTTAAAAAAATAGTTTTGAAAAAATTGAAGGGTAGACGGAGAATGATCATTCATTGTAATGGGGGAATTCAGACGGGATAAAAACTTGGAATTCACGACAAGGTGCTAAAAATAAAATTGAGAATAAATTCCACCAAAGCATTGTGGAAATGTGAATGCACTGCATCGCACGGCCACAGGTGTGAAAGTGATTGAGGTGTTCAAGAGGAAGTAGATAATTACCTAGGAATTAAAGGATATTGAAAACAGGCAAGAAAGATGGATTTCAATAACCAAGTTTCCATGGCTAACAGAATTGCACAGCAGATTCGCTGGGCCAAATGTCCTGTTCCATGATCTGAAGCGAGTCTGAACTCTAATTGACTCAGCATCTGCCAAGAGTAATTGACTTCAAAAGTCAATTACAATCATAAAGCTGAAAAGAAACACACAGATTCACTTCAGTTGAACACACACTATAATTTCAGCAACACAATTGCCTGATATGGTACAATGTTCTTGTCTTAGTGACTCGGAGGATTCGTTATTTTCTATAAGCACTGGTTATGTGCTAATGTTCAATAAGAAATGACAAGAAGTCAATTTATGTATCTGTTTTAGGGTATTAATAGTGATTTACAAGAGAGATTTTAGAATCTTGGTAAATAGGTGTTAGATCAAATCAGGGATCCCTGAAAGGAAAAAAGAAAAACTCAGTTGCTCCCACTGCATGATAACATTAGGGACCATGTGAGTGATCTGTATTTGGTCTGACTTCAAGGGACGATTCTCAAAGTCGAGTTTCCTAGTCAAGGTTACATTTCTTCTCGTGCATCTGGTCGCTTGGATGAGATGTTTAACTAAATTTAAAATCCTCCATCCATGTCTTCAGATCTCCCCATGGCCATGTGAAAACTTTATTTTCACATCTTCAAATATCACTAGTCAGTGATGTTTTCTAATGTCGATGTGTTTATAATACAGTGATTCATCACAGGAATCTGTCGTGCAAAGGTACGTTAACCCTTACATTCACCAGCATTGTGAATTGCTCTCATGCATTCCAAACTTTTCCAGTGGAATATGTTACAAAAAGACCTGTCAGCCTGTGCTGTCATATTTTGTACTGTAATTTGAATGGAGTGACAGCTGATAAAAAAAACCTGCTTTTGCCATTTGAAAAAATACTCACCTGCGTCTGTCTATTGATTGACGTCCACTCTGCTTTGAAATTGAAATGAACACCTTTTTCCTCAGATAAAACGTCATTGTTTGGACAGTTGTGGCCATTGTGAGTGCTTGGCCAAGATCCAAGAGCTAATTGGTCTCAACACAATAGGTATTCCATTTACCTGCCGATGCAACTGAGATCTGGGATGTGCAAAGGAATATAATTGGAAGATCACAGATAACTGTTGGGCTGGAGAAGATTAGAGATAGTGGGGGGCAAGATCATGGGCAGATCTGAAGACATGGATGGTGAATTTTAAATTTGGTTAAACATCTCACCCAAGACCAGGTGCATGAAAAGGAACCTTAACTCAGAACTCAATCCGAATGTTTGAGAACTTGCCCTTGAAATCAGACCAATAGAAATCATGTACCTCTATGGCCTCTAATTTTATTCTGCAGTTGGAGCAAAGTGAGTTTTCAGAGGTTGAAATAACAGATTGTGCCTTTGGCTTTGGTTCTGGTTTGTTGAAACAAGCTAGTGGGATTACAAGTATTAGTGTTTTTTCACATGGCAAAATGCTTTTTTTCCTCCGTTTTAATTTAAAAAAAATAAAGTTACTCCTTGTTGCTGACCTCGAACAGGTTTTGGAACAGACCGACATACGGCCCCCAAGTATCCCGGAAGCCTTGCTCTGACCCTCGGGTGGCGTACTTAATCTTCTCCAGGTGGAGACATTCCGAAAGGTCAGCGAGCCAGTCTGCAGGTGTGGGTGGTGCTGCCGATCGCCAGCCGAGCAGGATTCTCCGGCGTGCGATTAGGGAAGCGAAAGCGAGGACGTTGGTCCCCTTCCCCATATGTAACTCTGGCTGCTCCGATACCCCGAAGATTGCCACTATTGGGCATGGCTTCACCCTCACCCCCACAACCTTGGACATTGCCTCGGAGAAGGCTGTCCAGAACCCAGCAAGCTTGGGGCAAGCCCAAAACATGTGGGTGTGGTTGACCGGGCCCCTCTGGTATCGCTCACATTTGTCCTCCACCTCCGAGAAGAACCTGCTCATTCGGGTTCTGGTCAGGTGCGCTCTGTGCACCACTTTGAGCTGCATTAGGCTTAGCCTTGCGCAGGAGGAGGTGGAGTTCACCCTGCTCAGTACTTCGCTCCAGAGTCCCCCCTACCTCTGTCCCCAGTTTGTCCTCCCATTTTTGTCTGGTCTCGCCCAGGGGAGTCCGGGCTCTGTCCAGTAGCTGTCCGGATATTTTCCCACATAGCCCCCCCTTCTCGTTGCTTGTGCCTATCAGGTTCTCTAGTAGTGTGGTTTCTGGGGTCCCGGGGTACCCCACTGTTTCTTTTCGGAGGAAGTGTTTTATTTGGAGGTGTCTCATTTCCTGTCCTTTTGCTAGCTTCCACTTCCTCGTCAGTTCGTCCAGTGTCGCCAGTCTGTGCCCTACGTAGAAGTCCCTCACCATCAATGTGCCCACGTCCCGCCTCCATCTTTTGAAGGTGGTATCCAGCATGGCTGGGGCAAATCTGTGATTGCTGCAGATGGGGGCATAAGGGACATTTTGGTTATCCCGAAGTGCTGATGCAACTGGGTCCACGTTCTCAGCGTGGCCGCTACCACTGGACTCGTTGTGTATCTTACTGAGGGGGATGTGAGTGCTGCTGTGGCCAAGGCCCGGAGGGTTGTTCCTTTACAGAATGTCTCCTCCATTTGTACCCAATCTCTGTTGGGTTCTTGTACCCATCCCCTTACTCTTTCTGCCGTTGCTGCCCAGTGGTAGTATTGTAGGTTTGGTAAGGCCAAGCCCCCTTTGATTTTCCTTCTTTGCAGTGTCTGTTTGGGAATTCTCTAGTTCTTAACCCCCCCCACACAAACGCCATGATTAGACTGTCTACCTTTTGGAAAAAGGCCTTGGGGGTGAAGATCGGAATGGATCTAAACAGGAAGAGGAACCTTGGCGGTACGTTCATCTTGATCTTCTGCACTCTCCCCGCCAGAGAGAGTGGGAGTGAGCCCCACCTTTGAAGGTCTCTTCTTACTTCCTCCACCAGGCTGGTCAGGTTCCACTTGTGGATCTGTGTCCAGTCTCTGGCTATCTGGATCCCCAGGTAGCGGAATCTGTTCTGGGCTGTTTTGAACGGGAGCCCCTCCAGCTCTCTCCCCCGTTTGGGTTCACTGGGAATGCCTCACTTTTGCCCAGGTTACGTTTGTAGCCCGAGAAGGTTCCAAACTCTTTCAGTATTTGCAGTATTGCCTTCAGCCCCTCCTGTGGCTTTGAGACATAGAGGAGCAGGTCATCTGTGTAGAGTGAGACTCTGTGCTCTCTGTCTCCTCTCCAGATTCCCTTCCAGCTTTTCACGTCCCGCAGGGCGATCGCCAGGGGTTCGATCACGAGCGCGAACAAGAGTGGGGACAGGGAGCAGCCCTGCCTTGTTCTTCTCTGCAGCTGGAAGTATTTCGAACTGGTGGTGTTAGTTTGGACGCTCACTTTGGGAGCATTGTACAGGAGCCTCACCCAGGCGGTGAACCCCACTCCTAGTCCAAACCGTTCCAGTACCTCGAGGAGGTATTTCCATTCGACTCTGTCGAAGGCCTTTTCTGCGTCCAGGGAGACGATCACCTTTTTTTTTTTTACATAGAATTTACAGTGCAGAAGGAGGCCATTCAGCCCATCGAGTCTGCACTGTCTTTTGGAAAGAGCACCCCACCCAAGTCCACACTTCCACCCTATCCCCATAACCCAGTAACTCCACCCAGCACTAAGGGCAATTTTGGACACTAAGGGCAATTTAGCATGGCCAATCCACCTAACCTGCACATCTTGGACTGTGGGAGGAAACCGGAGCACCCGGAGGAAACCCACGCAGACACGGGTAGAACGTGCAAACTCCGCACAGACAGTGACCCAGCGGGGAATCGAACCTGGGACCCTGGAGCTGTGAAGCAATTGTGCTAACCACCATGCTACCATGCTGCCCGTGTTCTCTCCCCAGAGGGGGTCATTATTACGTTCAGCAACCGCCTGATGTTTGCTGTGAGCTGCCTATCCTTGACAAAGCCCATTTGGTCCTATGCGACCACCTCTGGTACACAGCCCTCCAGCCTTTTGGCCAGGACCTTTGCGAGTATTTTCGCATCCACGTTCAGCAGTGAAATGGGCCTGTATGATCCGCATTCCGTCAGGTCTTTATCTTTTTTGGGTATCAGTAAAATTGTGGCCTGCGCTAGCGTGGGGGGCAGGGTGCCCCTTGCCAGTGAGTCCGCGAACATGTCCCTTAAGTGTGGGGCCAGGACAGGTGCAAATTGTTTGGAGAAGTCTGCCGACCCATCGGGTCCCGGTGCCTTCCCCGCCTGCATGGAGCTGACGTTCTCCATGATTTCTCCCAGGTCTAATGGTGCTTCCAGCTCCCCCCGACTGTCTTCCACCACAACTGGTAGTTCCAGTCCGTCTAGGAACTGTTTCATCCCCGTGCCCCCGTTGGGGGGCTCGGAGGCGTACAGTTCCCGGTAGAAGGTCTCAAATGCCCGATTGACCTCCTTTGGTTCTGTTACCAGTCTGCCTCTGCTATCCTTTACCTGCGCTATTTCCCTTGTGGGTGCCTGCTTTCTCAGCTGGTGAGCCAATAGGCGGCCAGCCTTGTCTCCGTGTTTGTAGAAGGTCCCCCGTGTCTGGTGAAGTTGGTACACTGCTTTCCTAGTGGATAGCAGGTTAAAGTCCATTTGCAGCTTTTTTCTCTCCGCCAGCAGCTCCACGGTTGGGGTCTCGGAGTATTTTCTGTCGACTTCCAGGATGGAGTCCACCAGTTGTTGCCCGGCCACCCTCTCTTCCCTATCTCTGCTTGCCTTGTAGGCTATGATCGCTCCTCTAATCACAGCCTTCAGTGCCTCCCAGACGTGGAGGGTGAGACCTCCCCGTTTGGTTGTTACTCACGTAGTCGCCTATGGCCCGCAATGTTTTCTGACAGAAGGCCTTGTTGGCCAGGAGGTCCGTATTCAGCCTCCCCGTGGGGCGCTGGGCCCGGCCTGTCTCCAACCTCACATCCATATAGTGTGGAGCGTGGTCAGAGATAACGATCACGGAGTACTCCATTCCCGTGATCCCTGGAAGCACCGATTTTCCCACTGCAAAGAGGTCGATACGGGTGTATACCTTGCGTACTTGTGAGAAGAATGCAAATTCCTTCTCTCCCGGGTGCAGGAACCTCCACGGGTCCACCCACCGCCCCCATCTGTTCCATAAATGCTCCTCATTCCCGAGCCATGCCAGTCTTTTTCCCTGCTCTGGGGTTTGATCGGTCGGTCAGTGGGTCCTGTACACAGTTGAAGTCGCCCCCCATGATCAGTCGGTGTGTGTCAAGGTCGGGGATTTCTGCCATGGTCTTCTTTACGAATTCTGTGTTGTCCCAGTTGGGAGCATACAAATTTACCAGTGCGACCAGTGCCCCTTCCAGGACACCGCTGACCATGACGTACTGTCCCCCTGGGTCCTTAACTGTCTTGGTTTCCGTAAACCTCGTCCTCTTGCTACCCCAGTAGCCCTCATCCACTAGCATGAGTGGTATGTCTGTACCACCTAGCCCTTTCTTACCAGCAGTCGGTCCTTCTCCCTCAGGTTCTCTTGTAGGTAGATTATGTCTGCTTTTAGGCTTCTTAGGTGGGTGAAGACTCTGGATCTTTTCACCGGGCCGTTGAGTCCCCTTACGTTCCAGGTAACAATCCTGGTGGGAGGTTTTCGACCCCCTGGTGGATGTGCCCCTGCACTCCTGGATTTCCCTTCGTTAGGGGGCCGTCCAAAATGGCCACAGTCGCCGCTCTCGCGATGAGGTCGGACCCCAGGGCTCCCGGGTTTCCTTTTGTCCAGGGGGCACCCAACATGGCCACCAGCTATGTTTATGCCACGTGGCTGCGCCCCTGCATTCCACGGTCTCCCTTTGCCCTGAAGCCCTCCTGAGTGGCTGTTTGTGGCACCATCTTGGTTCCTCGCCCTGCTCCATTCCTGCCGAGGCCTGTGTTCTTGCTGCTTATCTACCTCACCCTTCTCTTTGCTTCTCTTTTGTTCTGCGCTCTCCCCGACTCCTCTCCCCCCCCCTTACTCCCTGTTCATCTGTCCACCCCCTGTGTTCTTCCCCCACTTCTGCCCTGTCCCCCCTTTTCTTTGTGCCAGGCGCTCCCTCTCCCCTGAGAAGCACTCCACGGCCCTCCTTTCTTCCTGCCCTCCCGTGTTGGCCGTCCTCGCTAGCACGGTGGCCCCCCTCCCAGCACTTGCCCTGTTCTGGTCCTATTTTACCTTCCTTTTGCTAGCCCTTGTCTCACCTTACTGTCCGCCTTTCTCACCCTCATTCACCTTGCTTTGCTCTCCCCCATTGCATTGAGAGATGGAACGAGCCCGGGATCGAGTCAGCACAGTCCCGCGCAGTGCACCAAACACGTGTGTACAGTTTGTGATCGTATTGTCTCTGTTTGCTGTCTGTCCGCTGCTCTTTGTTCCGATTCTTCCTTTCTTTTCCATCCCCGTCGCTTTCATGATGGCCGCTGCGGTTGTCCCTCTCCCAGTTTGTTTGCTCTAACGAACTCCTCCGCTGCCGCTGGGGCGTTAAAAAACAGCTCCTTCCCCTCAAATGTTACCCAGCGTTTGGCCGGGAGCAACATCCCAAATTTCACATTACTTTTGTAGAGTGCTGATTTGGCCCTGTTGAGTTCAGTCCTTCTTTTGGCCAGGTTCGCCCGAATGTCCTGGTCCACCCTTATGGTCTTCCCTTCCCACGTGCTCAATTTCGTCTGCCGGGCCAACTTTAGGATTTTTTCCCTGTCTTGGAACCTGTGCAACTTCACGATAATCGCTCTGGGCTGCTCCCCGGCTTTGGGCCTGGGTTGGAGCGACCTGTGCGCCCTGTCGATTTCTGGGAGGTGTGGAAATTTCTCTCTTCCCACTAGCTTGCCCAGCATTTGCGTGACGTAGCCTGTTGGGTCTCTGCCCTCCATCCCCTCTGGCAGATCCACTATTTTAACATTCTGCCGTCTGGACCTATTTTCCTGGTCCTCCACTTTCCCTCTTAGGCTCCCCTGGGTTGTTACCAGCCTTTTCACCTCGGTTTCCTGAGTTACCATCCTGTCGCTCTGGTCCGAGGCAGCTCTCTCCAACTCCTGAATAGTTTTCTCCTGCGCCTCCACCTTCCTTTCCAGGCCATTAATGGTTTGCTGAATATTGTCCGTAGTCTCCACCAGCATCTCCTTCATCATTATGTGGAGCTCCGTCCTGAGTGCCACCCTCATGGCGTTTATCTCCGTTTTTATCTCCTCCTTTATGGCGTTTATTTCCGCTTTCAGCACGCTTCTCCATTCCTCCTCCTGCGCGGGGGGTGCGGGGGTTGGCCGCCGCGTCCTGTTCCTGCTCCGCTGATCGGCTCGCCAGCTTTTCCGCTTCTTGCTTCGCCTGAACCTCCGCCTCGCCCCGTGGGGTCGGCAGCCTGCCCGGCCTGCTTTTTTCCTTCACCTTTGCTGCTGCTCCTTCTTACATCTCGCCGTCCCCCCGATTTATTATTTGCAGGCATATTACTGTTATGCGCCTTTCTCTTTTTTTCCTGGGTTTTGGTGTGAAAAAGAAATTATTTTTTTCGTTCCCCCCAAAGCAAAAAAACCCCAAGAACTTTTTCTCCTTTTAAAAACGATTTAAAAAATATATATATATAGAAAAATGAATTTTTTTTTATTTTTGAAAGTTAAAATTTTTTTTTTTTTTTTTAATTTTCAGGAGAGGAACAAGAAAGGTTGAATAAAAAAAAAATATTATTTTGTTTTTGTGTTATCCTCTCCATGCTCCGACTTTCAGGCAGTTTCTGAGCGATCCCCACTCCACCTCCACGTGCAGCTCACTGGGACCAGTCTCCTCTTTTTTTTCCCCCCTCTTCAGCTCCGTGAAACGGAGCTTTGGTGCCTGGGCAGGGCTGATTTCACAGGACTTCAAATAAAAATTTAAAAAGGAAAACCCCCGAAAAATGCCGCGATTTCACGGATGTGCGGGAGCATCTTTGCTGCGGCCCCTCCGTTCACGATCGCCACTGGAAGTCCTGTTTTTATGGATGTTTTTATAAGATGATGAGACTTTTTTGTTTAACCCAAGAATGCAAAACATTTTCCATTGATATGGAGCTGAGGACTGTACATAGAGGGTGAATGGATATGTAGGACAAGTGGGAGTGTATGGAGGGGGCATGGGTGGTAGAGAGGTGTGTGGGGGTAGTGAGGGATGAAATATGGAGGATCTTAAACAATGTTGTACTGCTGTTACTGAGAACCAAAGCTGGCCTCCGCACACACTTCTCCCATACTGAACGTTTGAGGTGAGGGACGCCGTCAGTGTCGCTGCTGATTTCATCTGTGGGAAGTGCACCCATCTCCAGCTCCTCAGAAACCGTGTTAGGGAACTGGCGCTGGAGCTGGATGAACTTCGGATCATTACAAGGCAGAGGTGGTCATAGATAGAAGCTTCAGGGATGTAGTTACTCCGAAGAATGAAGATAGATGGGTGACGGTGAGAGGGGTGGGAGGAAGCAGTCAGTACAGGGATCTCCTGTGGTCGTTCCCCTTAGTAACAAGTATACCGCTTTGGATACTGTTGCGGGGGGAGGGGGGGGGACTTACCAGGGGTAAGCCATGGGATACAGGTCTCTGGCACAGAGTGTGTCCCTGTTGCTCAGAAGGGAAGGGGGGAGAGGAGTAGAGCATTCGTCATTGGAGACTCCATAGTTAGGGGGATAGGTAGGAGATTCTGTGGGAACGAGAGAGACTCGCGGTTGGTGTGTTGCCTCCCAGGTGCCAGGGTGCGTGATGTCTCGGATCGTGTTTTCGGGATCCTTAAGGGGGAGGGGGAGCAGCCCCAAGTCGTGGTCCACATAGGTACCAATGACAGAGGTAGGAAAAGGGATAGGGATGTAAGGCAGGAATTCAGGGAGCTAGGGTGGAAACTTAGATCTAGGTGAAACAGAGTTATTTTCTCTGGGTTGTTACCCGTGCCACATGATAGCGAGATGAGGAATAGGGAGAGAGAGGAGTTGAACACGTGGCTACAGGGATGGTGCAGGAGGGAGGGTTTCAGATTTCTGGATAATTAGGGCTCATTCTGGGGTCGGTGGGACCTCTACAAACGGGATGCTCTACACCTGGACCAGAGGGGTACCAATATCCTGGGGGGGAAATTTGCAAATGCTCTTCGGGAGGGTTTAAACTAGTTCAGCAGGGGCTTGGGAACTTGAATTGTAGCTTCAGTATACAGGAGGTTGAGAGTAGTGAGGTCATGAGTAAGGTTTCAAAGTTGCAGGAGTGTACCGGCAGGCAGGAAGGTGGTTTAAAGTGTGTCTTCTTTGGTGATAGTGACCACAATTTGATTACGTTTACTTTAGTGAATCAAAGGGATAGTGATATACCGCAGGGCAAGAGTTACATCTGGGGGAAAGGCAATTATGATGCGATGAGGCAAGACTTAGGATGCATCGGATGGAGAGGAAAACTGCAGGGCATGGGCACAATGGAAATGTGGAGCTTGTTCAAGGAACAGCTACTGTGTGTCCTTGATAAGTATGTACCTGTCAGGCAGGGAGGAAGTGGTCGAGCAAGGGAACTGTGGTTTATTAAAGCAGTTGAAACACTTGTCAAGAGGAAGAAGGAGGCTTATGTAAAGATGAGACATGAAGGTTTAGTAAGGGCGCTCGAGAGTTACAAGTTAGCTAGGAAGGACCTAAAGAGAGAGCTAAGAAGAGCCAGGAGGGAACATGAGAAGTCTTTGGCAGGTAGGATCAAGGATAACCCTAAAGCTTTCTATAGATATGTCAGGAATAAAAGAATGACTCAGGTAAGAGTGGGGCCAGTCAAGGACAGTAGTGGGAAGTTATGCTTGGAGTCCGAGGAGATAGGAGAGGTGCTAAATGAATATTTTTCGTCAGTATTCACACAGGGAAAAGACAATGTTGTCGAGGAGAATACTGAGATTCAGGCTACTAGACTAGAAGGGCTTGAGGTTCATAAGGAGGAGGTGTTAGCAATTCTGGAAAGTGTGAAAATAGATGTCCCCTGGGCCAGATGGGATTTATCCAAGGATTCTCTGGGAAGCTAGGGAGGAAATTGCTGAGCCTTTGGCTTTGATCTTGAAGTCATCTTTGCCTACAGGAATAGTGTCAGAAGACTGGAGGATAGCAAATCTTGTCCCCTTGTTCAAGAAGGGGAGTAGAGACGGTAACTATTGACCAGTGAGCCTTACTTCTGTTGTGGGCAAAGTCTTGGAAAGTTTTATAAGAGATAGGATGTATAATCATCTGGAAAGGAATAATTTGATTAGAAATAGTCAACACGGTTTTGTGAAGGGTAGGTCGTGCCTCACAAACCTTATTGAGTTCTTTGAGAAGGTGACCAAACAGGCAGGTGAGGGTAAAGCAGTTGATGTGGTGTATACGGATTTCAGTAAAGCGTTTGATAAGGCTCCCCATGTTAGACTACTGCAGAAAATACGGAGGCATGGGATTCAGGGAGATTTAGCAGTTTGGATCAGAAATTGGCTAGCTGGAAGAAGACAAAGGGTGGTGGTTGATGGGAAGTGTTCAGACTGGAGTCCAGTTACTAGTGGTGTACCACGAGGATCTGTTTTGGGGCCACTGCTGTTTGTCATTTTTATAAATGAGCTGTAGGAGGGCGTAGAAGGATGGGTGAGTAAATTTGCAGATGACACTAAAGTCGGTGGAGCTGTGGACAGTGCGGAAGGATGTCACAAGTTACAGAGGGACATAGATAAGCTGCAGCGCTGGGCTGAGAGGTCGCAAATGGAGTTTAATGTAGAGAAGTGTGAGGTGATTCCCTTTGGAAGGAATAACAGGAATGCGGAATATTTGGCTATTGGTAAAGTTCTTGGAAGCATGGATGAGCAGAGGGATCTCGGTGTCCATGTACATAGATCCCTGAAAGTTGCCACCCAGGTTGATAGGGTTGTGAAGAAGGCCTATGGAGTATTGGCCTTTATTGGTAGAGGGATTGAGTTCCGGAGTCATGAGGTCATGTTGCAGCTGTACAAAACTCTGGTACGGCCGCATTTGGAGTATTGCGTACAGTTCTGGTCACCTCATTATAGGAAGGACGTGGAAGCTTTGGAACGGGTGCAGAGGAGATTTACCAGGATGTTGCCTGGTATGGAGGGAAAGTCTTATGAGGAAAGGGTGATGGACTTGAGGTTGTTTTTGTTTGAGAGAAGAAGGTTAAGAGGAGACTTAATTGAGGCATACAAAATGATCAGGGGGTTAGATAGGGTGGACAGTGAGAGCCTTCTCCCGCAGATGGAAATGGGTAGCACGAGGGGACATAGCGTTAAACTGAGGGGTAATAGATATAGGACAGAGGTCAGAGGTAGGTTCTTTACGCAAAGAGTGGTGAGGCCGTGGAATGCCCTACCTGCAACAGTAGTGAACTCGCCAACACTGAGGGCATTTAAAAGTTTATTGGATAAGCATATGGATGATAATGGCATAGTGTAGGTTAGATGGCTTTTGTTTTTTGACTTCACATGTCGGTGCAACATGGTGGGCCGAAGGGCCTGTACTGCACTGTATCGTTCTATGTTCTATGTATAGACGTCAGAGGTAGGTTCTTTACTCTGAGAGTAGTAAGGGCGTGGAATGCCCTGCCTGCAACAGTAGTTGACTCGCCAACACTAAGGGCATTCAAATGGTCATTGGATAGACATATGGACGATAAGGGAATAGTGTAGATGGGCTTTAGAGTGGTTTCACAGGCCGGCACAATATCGAGGGCCGAAGGGCCTGTACTGCGCTGTAATGTTCTATGTCTATGTCTACACTGGTTCATGGCACGCAAAAAGCACTGCATACCCGAACCCTGAGGTAAACCCATTGGGAATGCATTTTGAGAGTTGAGAAATGGTCCAACTTGTAAAACCCCATCAAGAGGAAAATCCAACCAAACCACTCTATATAATAAATACAAGTCATGTTGTTGAGGCTTTGTCTGTTCTCACTGGATGGAAAATGTCCCATGGCACTATTTCAGAGAACGACAGGAGATTTTTCGGTTGTGTCCTGACTACTGTTTTTTTTCCCTCAGCCAAATCTAAAGGTCAACAGATAAACTGAACATTGTGAGAGCTTGCTGTTAATTCCAATATTTGCATATTGAGGAATGAGTCTGAAGCGGCAAAGTGGCTAGCACTGATGCATCACACCTCCAGGGACCAGGGTTCAATTCTGGCCTTGAGTGACTGTCTGCGTGCAGTTTGCCCGTTCTCCCCGTGTATGCGTGGGTTTCCCCTGGGTGCTCTGGTTTCCTCCCACAGTCCAAAGATGTGCAGGTTAGGTGGAATGGCTATGGTAAATTGTCCTTAGTGTTCAGGGATGTACAGGTTAAGTGTGGTTTCAGGGATAGGGTACTCTCTCAGAGGGTTGGTGCAGACTCAATGGGCCGAATGGCCTCCTTCTGCACTGTAGTGATTCAATGTACCTTAAAACAGATTTATTTCCAAAACAGCAAAATATAGCCACAGATTTTCAAAGTGTTCAGGTCACTCTATCCTTAATTATGAACTCTAATAATTTCCTTATAAGAGATGTTAAGCTAACTGTCTACAATTCCCTGGTTTATCTCCCTCAACTTTCTAAAACAGTGGAGCGACAAGGACAATTTTCCCATTTAAAGGAACAATTCCCAAAGTTTGAAAACACTGAACATTTTTTTAAGAGCTCTCCAAGACACAGAGTAAATTGGTTCATGTACACTCGTAATGATTGCCTAATTCTTCCCACATAATGGACATTTGGTCTTAGTTACTGACTGAAAGCATGTATTCTATTGTAGCAGTTTCACTTGCTGTGACACTTGCTATGTGCAAATTGGCTGTCTTGTTTCCTACTTCAAAAATAATATATTTGATTGGCTGTAAAACACTTTTGAACATACTGAGGCCATGAAAGGTATGATATAAATGCAGGGTTTTCTTTCTTTCAATTGCCCAATAATGCAACCGCAGCATAGGTGAGTGTGGTCATTACTGGCTTTCTGTCTTGCCTCTGTTATCAGCACGATCTCCTCAACAACTTGCGTGAACTGTGTCTCACCTCTGCACTTCAAGCTTGGGTTCAAAGTAGCTTCTTTAATGCATCAGCATGACATTTGGCCACTAAATACTTTCTCAGTGCTGGGAGTTGTCTGAGCAATAGTGCTTTATGCTATGGTTCACTCAGAAGCACAACCCATTCCATCTGTAACCCCTTTTCGCAAGGGATTGTAACCTTTCTGATGAAAATAAGCATGGTTTTGGATAAGTGCTACCAGCCAATGTGTGAACCACTTTGGATGATTCTCCGGGACAACTAGCCCCAAGCGTAAATCGCAACGGCTAGTTGAATTGGTCATGAGAGCCAAACCAGATTCTCGCTGGGCTTCAAACCCATTGCTACTCCCCCTGCCCTGCTCCACCTAGAAAGATTAGAAAGACCATGTGCTCTACCTGAGTGCTGTGCCCGCATGTGCTCTTTCTAGGAAGCTCTTCAGAACAAAGAGACAGCCTCTTCAAAAAAAGGGTGGTTAGAAAGAACACCTGCTCAAAAGAAGAAGCACTTAAGAGTTAATGGACCCTTAAGAGCTACAAAAACAAACAATGCTATACCCTCCTTTGAAATAGCCTGGAACTGTCAATCTTGTAAATGGTAGTGGACTATGACATTGAATGTAAGCAATGTAGATCAAAGCTTTTAGGCATCTCAGCATGCCCAGAAGCTTGAAATAGGTAAAGGGGAAGTAAGTTGCCTGTGACAAAAGCAAAGATTTTCAACACACCATAAGGAATATTTTCACCTTCACCTGGTATATCTTTGAACTTGTTGGGAGAGACAGCAAATGGTTCCAACACATCAAAGGCAAGACTTTCACTTTCAGCTGGCAGGTCTTTGACCTTCATATGCTGGGAGAGATATCAAAGTGTTCGAACACATCAGAGGGTAAACTTTGGGGGACGCATTTGGTGAGCCTCTTGGTGGGGGTGAGTTGCCAGTGAATCGGAGTAGGTGGGTAGTGCCTTGTCAGTGATTGGGAGGAGCTACAGCAATATTATCTGAGATCGGGGTGTCCCTTAAATATAGCGCACCAATCTCTGAAGAGCGGGATCTATCAGTGAGTTTAGGCTCCACCCCTCTCAAGGCCAGTGCAAAGACTGACCACCTCAAAAAAGGTTCAAAGTCCCATTGAATCCCAACTGAGCAGCGCTTCCAGCGGCAGTGAGAAACACTCCCGTTTTCCCACTGGGGGCTGCACTTCGAGTGAATTCAGGAGAATCGCACTTATTCTCTTAGAATTGAGACTGTTGGAGATTACCTTTTTCAAAAAAAATTGTTATGGGCCAGGGTTTAGAGAATCCCAAAGTTTAGCATAGAGTTCACCTGACCCACAACTTTTACTAGATTGTAGTATGGGGAGCACACGGCCCACTCTACAGGTGTGGTACAGCAGAAATGGAAAAGTATTTTTTAAAGCAAAACAATGTTTTTTCTATGAACTCAAGTTAACCTTTTTAAAACATACAGTGAACATCTTAGCAACCATTAATTCAAATACATCCCCCAAAGAATACAACACTAAGTAATCCTTTAAGTTTTCCTTTTAACATCCATATGACTTAAAAACACCTTTTAACAGAAGCACATTAGGTTTACATTCACTACGGAGAACATTTATAATTCTGAATTCACCAAATGATCAAGAGATAGTCTTTTCATGGCAGAGAGATCAACAGTATAGCTGCTCTGTCTGGCTTCAGCTCCCACAGTGAAAACAAAACTAAAACACACCCTGCAGCAAACAGCCTAAAACAAAAGTAAAAAGCTGACAGAAGCCCAGCTCCACCCACTCTCTGACATCACTGCAGTAGTAAACACCCATTTCTTAAAGGTACTCTCACTACAGATATTTATATACACACCCATTTATAATCACCTATTTCTAAAACGTACTCTCATATGACCCCTCCCCCCATGAAAATAAAATCACATCAACTTCAAGATGGTTTCATTTTTCACCTTTTCACCATTTTAAGAAATGCACACAGTAAATATAATTGTTTCAAAAAACAACACACGCAAACGGGTATAATAATATAGTCCATTTTTTTTCTCGTTCTTTTTCCAACTGAAATCCATCTCGATTGACAGTTTCTTTGAACAAGATGGTCTCTGTACGATCCGTCCATATCTCTGTGGCTCGGCATTTCTCTTTAAAGTCAGATACTTTAGTTCAATCTGATCACACTGTCCCTTGTAATTCTCCAACACAGGAGCATTGGTTATCACAGCTTTCAGGCAGTCAAATGCCTGTTGAAAGTCCACTGTCCATTGAAATTTTCGACGTTTCTTCAGCAAGTCCATCAGTGGAGCAATCATGCGACAAAACTTTTTCACAAATGTTCGATCAGATCCACTCATGCTAAGAAATCACATTATTTCCCTTTGTATTGAGGGTATTGAAAACTCCTCAATAACTGTTGGTTTCACATCCCGTGTGACCATTTGACCCTGTCCGATTGTATGGCCAAGGAAAGTGACTTGGGCTTTTCCAAATTCACGTTTGGCTAGGTTTATCACCAAACCCGCCTCCTGAATTCGATCAAATAACTCCATCAGATATTCCAAATGTTCTGTCCATGTCTGGCTGAAAATTACCAGATCGTCAATGTATACCGCACAATTGGGTAATCCTGAAACAACTTTGTTAGTTAACCGTTAAAATGTGGCTGGTGCGTTTTTCATGCCAAATGGCATAACTTTGAATTGGTATATACCATCTGGAGTCACAAAAGCTGAAATCTCCTTTGCCTTTTGGATAAAGGTACCTGCCAGTAACCTTTAAGTAAATCCAGTTTGGAAATAAAAGCTGATTGTCCCACTTTCTCAATGCAATTCTCCAAACGTGGGATAGGATAAGAGTCCGTTCTTGTATCTGCATTAACTTTTCTATTGTCCACACACAACTGTTGGGTACTGTCTGGTTTAGTTACCATCACTATGGGTGAGCTCCATTGGCAGCAACCCACTTCAGTTGTGCCATTTCTCTCAATCTCTTTGTTAACCTGTGCCAATTTTAAAGGGTTAAGTCTGTATGGATGTTGTTTGATTGGAACAGCGTTTCCCACATCGACATCATGTATAGCCATTTTAGTACTTCCCAATTTATCTCCACAAACTTGCCTATGTGATATCAATAACTCTTTCAGGTCAGTTCGTTTTTCCTCTGGAAGGTAACTCAACAATTTATCCCAAATTTTTAATAACATCCTCGTTTTCCAATTTAATTTGAGGTATGCCAATTTCACAGTCATCTGGATTTGGTTTGTCACTTTGAGTTAGAATCATTAAAACTTCCTCATTTCCACTCCTTCCCTTTCAAAGTACCTTTTAAGCATATTCATGTGACACTCGGTGAGTCTTCCTTCTATCTGGTGTTTTTACCACATAATTCACCTCACTTAATTTCCTTTCAATCTGATAAGGTCCACAAATAGCTTTTAAAGGCTCACCTACCACTGGTAACAATACTAAAACTTTATCTCCACAGGCAAAACTACGAACTTTGGATTTCTTGGCCGTTACCCGTTTCTTGACATTTTGTGCAACTTTTAAATGTTGTCCAGCCAATTCACCTGCTCTATTTAATCGTTCCCGAAAATTTGACACTTAATCCAATAATGTAATTTCCGATTTCTCACTCACCAATTTTTTCTTAATCAATTTAAGTGGTCCTGTTACCTCATGACCAAAGATTAGTTCAAAAGGGCTAAATTTGGTTGATTCATTAGGTGCATCCCTAATTGCAAACAGTAATAATGGAATTCCTTTATCCCAATCCTCTGGATAATCATGACAATAAGCCCTCAACATTGCCTTTAATGTCTGATGCCAACTTTCTAACGCTCCCTGCGATTCTGGATGGTGCGCAGTTGATTTAAATTGTTATATTCCTAAGCTATCCATAACTTCTTTGAATAACCTTGAGGTAAAATTTGATCCTTGATCCGATTGTATTTCTATGGGTAGTCCATATCTAGTAAAGAATTTAAGTAACTCCTCCACAATCTTTTTAGCTGTAATATCATGTACTGGAATGGCCTCTGGAAACCTAGTAGACACATCCATTATCGTCAAAAGCTATTGATTCCCACTTTTCGTTTTAGGAAGTGGTCCAACACAATCAATTAGGACCTTTGTAAAAGGTTCCTCAAATGCTGGAATGGGTATTAAGGGCGCTGGTTTTATCACTGCTTGAGGTTTCCCTATCACTTGACATGTGTGACATGATTGACAAAATTTAACTACATCCTTATGTAGTCCAGGCTAATAAAAACGTTTTTGTATTTTAGCTTGAGTTTTCCTTATTCCCAAATGACCTCCCACTGGTACCTCATGTGCAACTCGCAACACCTCCTTTCTATACCCCACCGGCAATACTACTTGATGAATGTCTGCCCACTTTTCATCCGCTTGCATATGTAAAGGCTATGTAAAGGCTGGGAACAGACGAAGCCTGTGTGGAATATAAGGAAAGTAGGAAGGAACTTAAGCAAGGAGTCAGGAGGGCTAGAAGGGGTCACGAAAAGTCATTGGCAAATAGGGTTAAGGAAAATCCCAAGGCTTTTTACATGTACATAAAAAGCAAGAGGGTAGCCAGGGAAAGGGTTGGCCCACTGAAGGATAGGCAAGGGAATCTATGTGTGGAGCCAGAGGAAATGGGCGAGGTACTAAATGAATACTTTGCATCAGTATTCACCAAAGAGAAGAAATTGATAGATGTTGAGTCTGGAGAAGGGTGTGTAGATAGCCTGGGTCACATTGAGATCCAAAAAGACGAGGTGTTGGGTGTCTTAAAAAATATTAAGGTAGATAAGTCCCCAGGGCCTGATGGGATCTACCCCAGAATACTGAAGGAGGCTGGAGAGGAAATTGCTGAGGCCTTGACAGAAATCTTTGGATCCTCACTGTCTTCAGGTGATGTCCCGGAGGACTGGAGAATAGCCAATGTTGTTCCTCTGTTTAAGAAGGGTAGCAAGGATAATCCAGGGAACTACAGGCCAGTGAGCCTTACTTCAGTGGTCGGGAAATTACTGGAGAGAATTCTTCGAGACAGGATCTACTCCCATTTGGAAGCAAATGGACGTATTAGTGAGAGGCAGCATGGTTTTGTGAAGGGGAGGTCGTGTCTCACTAACTTGATAGAGTTTTTCGAGGAGGTCACTAAGATGATTGATGCAGGTAGGGCAGTGGATGTTGTCTATATGGACTTCAGTAAGGCCTTTGACAAGGTCCCTCATGGTAGACTAGTACAAATGGTGAAGTCACACGGGATCAGGGGTGAACTGGCCAGGTGGATACAGAACTGGCTGGGTCATAGAAGGCAGAGAGTAGCAATGGAAGGATGCTTTTCTAATTGGAGGGCTGTGACCAGTGGTGTTCCACAGGGATCAGTGCTGGGACCTTTGCTGTTTGTAGTATATATAAATGATTTGGAGGAAAATGTAACTGGTCTGATTAGTAAGTTTGCAGACGACACAAAGGTTGGTGGAATTGCAGATAGCGATGAGGACTGTCAGAGGATACAGCAGGATTTAGATTGTTTGGTGACTTGGGCGGAGAGATGGCAGATGGAGTTTAATCCGGACAAATGTGAGGTAATGCATTTTGGAAGGTCTAATGCAGGTAGGGAAAAAACAGTGAATGGTAGAACCCTCAAGAGTATTGAAAGTCAAAGAGATCTAGGAGTACAGGTCCACAGGTCACTGAAAGGGGCAACACAGGTGGAGAAGGTAGTCAAGAAGGCATACGGCATGCTTGCCTTCATTGGCCAGGGCATTGAGTATAAGAATTGTCAAGTCATGTTGCAGCTGTATAGAACCTTAGTTAGGCCACACTTGGAGTATAGTGTTCAATTCGGGCCGCCACACTACCAGAAGGATGTGGAGGCTTTAGAGAGTGTGCAGAAGAGTTTAACCAGAATGTTGCCTGGTATGGAGGGCATTAGCTATGAGGAGCGGTTGAATAAACTCGGTTTGTTCTCACTGGAACGAAGGAGGTTGAGGGGCGACCTGATAGAGGTCTACAAAATTATGAGGGGAATAGACAGAGTGGATAGTCAGAGGCTTTTCCCCGGGGTAGAGGGGTCAATTACTAGGGGGCATAGGTTTAAGGTGAGAGGGGCAAGGTTTAGAGTAGATGTACGAGGCAAGTTTTTTACGCAGAGGGTAGTGGGTGCCTGGAACTCGCTACCGGAGGAGGTGGTGGAAGCAGGGACGATAGTGACATTTAAGGGGCATCTTGACAAATACATGAATAGGATGGGAATAGAGGGATACGGATCCAGGAAGTGTAGAAGATTGTAGTTTAGTCGGGCAGCATGGTCGGCACGGGCTTGGAGGGCCGAAGGGCCTGTTCCTGTGCTGTACATTTCCTTGTTCTTTGTTGTTCTTTGTAAAGGTCTCCATTTTCTCATCATGACATCACTTTTACGGTAATAACACTCTGGTATACACGCAGATTCCTCTTCCGTGTATGCTTTCTGATACGTCCGTTTTATTTCTACATCTTTTTGTTGTAACTCCGCCAATTTTCCTGAACTCTGAATATCCGCCTCATCCACCACCTGTTCTTGTTCTTTTTTAACCATCTCATCAAAAATCGTTTTTGATAATTGCACTTCAACTTCATCTTCACTCTTTGATTTCTCCTCTTGTCTTAACCTGTGACTTTGCCACCTTGTTACCACACAATCTGAAAAAATCCCAGGATATTCATCCTTCAACACTTCAGTTGTCTGATTTTTCACTGGCTTATTAACCACCATCGGCATCACTGCCACCTGCAATCCAGCTATATCATTACCCAAGATAAACTGTATTCCTGGACAAGATAGTTTCTCTATTACTCCTACTACCACTTCACCACTCGTCATGGGACTTTCCAACTTTACCTTATATAATTGAACACTATTCCTCTCACCCTGAATTCCACATATTACCACCTTTTCTGGCAACATTCTTCCCAAAATACATAAGTCCTCATCTCTTACCATTAAAGATCGATGAGCTCCCGTATCTCTTAAAATTGTGACTTCTTTACCTGCCCCTCCTGATACACATGAGTAAACTTTACCCACACAAGTAAATTGTTTTAAGAGATCTGGCACCTTCTTATCAATCACCTCTTTATCAGGCTATCCCCTCTTGATCAGGCTGTACAATCTTTTGCACCTCCTTCGCTTCACTTGGTCTTTCCTTTACCACTTTAACAAACCCCACTGTCTTATCCTGTTTTACCTCATCAGCCTTCCCAGTCCTTTTCTTCAACCACCAACACTGTGACTTTACATGGCCTAGTTTATTACAGTGAAAACATTTGAAATTTTTCATTTCCTTTCCACCCTCCTGGATTTGTTTTTTAGTCTGAGGTACACTCTCTTTATTATCTCCCGTCAGATCACCTTTACCTTTACCACTTGAGTATTTCTCATGTCCCCAGTTTCTGTCCCTCACAGGCTGAAACTGATGTCAAAAACCAAGCTTTGATTTATGAGCTAATTCATAATTATCTGCCATTTCTGCTGCTAACCTCGTAGTTTTAACCCTCTGTTCTTCCACATGAGTTCTCACTACATCAGGAATTGAATTTTTAAACTCCTCCAAAAGTATAATTTCTTTGAGAGCATCATAGGTTTGGTCTATTTTCAAAGACCTTACCCACATATCAAAATTACTCTGTTTGAGCCTTTCAAACTCCATGTATGTTTGACCAAATTCTTTCCTTAAATTTCTAAACCTTTGTCTGTAAGCTTCAGGCACCAGTTCATATGCACCTGAGATGGATTTTTTCACCTCCTCATACGTCCCAGATACCTCCTCCGGTAGTGATGCAAACACTTCACTCGCCCTACCTGTCCGCTTTGTTTGAGTCAGTAATACCCACATGTCCTGTGGCCATTTCATTTGTTTAGCTACCTTCTCAAATGAAATGAAAAAGGCTTCCACCTCCTTCTCGTCAAACCTTGGCAATGCTTGGACATAGTTAAATAGATTCCCACCAAGCCTTTGACTTTGACGCTCTTGCTCACTATCCTCATCACTATCAACCAACTGTACGTTTCCCTTTACGTCTGCCAATTTTAACTGACTGTCATGTTTCATGGCCATTTTCTGAAGTTCAAACTCTCTCTCTTTATCTTTTGCCTGATCTGTATCGCCCTTTCTCTTTCTTTTTGTTCTGCTAGTGCTATTCTTTCTTTTCTCCTGTATTCTCTCTCTTTTTCTTTTTCCTCTCTCTCTTTTTCCTCTCTATCTCTTTCTCTCTCTCTTTCTTTTTTCTCTCTATCTCTTTTGTTTTCAATCTGCTTTAATTATTGCTCATGTTCCATTTGTTTAATTTGCAACTGAATTTTTGCCATTCCCAATGAGTCAAACTGTATCTCAGGCAACTTTAAATGCTTAACCACCGCCATAACTACCTCATCTTTTCGCATTTTGACAGGTAATGTTAACTACAATGCTTTTGCCAAATCTAACAGTCTGCTTTTAGTCTCTGTCCATAACGTACTGCGTGTGACCGTCTCCACCCCCAAAAACCTCTGAGCCTCTGAAAGAGCCATTGTCCACAACTACTTAAACTAGAATACCACACCTAAAAAGCAACCACAATATGCTCACCCCTCACTGTCTTTAAGTTCACTAAGCCAATCCAACAGATAGAATTTTATCCCCCCAATTTGTTATGGGCCAGAGTTTAGAGAACCCCAAAGTGTAGCATGGAGTTCACCTGACCCACAACTTTTACTAGATTGTAGTATGGGGAGCACACTGCCCACTCTACAGGAGTGGTACAGCAGAAATGCAAAAGTATTTTTTAAAGCAAAACAATGTTTATTCTATGAACTCAAGTTAACCTTTTTAAAACATACAGTGAACATCTTAGCAACCATTAATTCAAATACAACCCCCAAAGAATACAAGACTAAATAATCATTTTAGCTTTCCTTTTAACATCCATACGACTTAAAAACACCTTTTAACAGAAGCACATTAGGTTTACATTCACTACTGAGAACATTTATATTTCTGAATTCACCAAATGAACAAGAGATAGTCTTTTCATGGCAGAGAGATCAGCAGTATTGCTGTTCTGTTTGGCATCAGTTCCGACACTGAAAACGAAACTAAAACACACCCTGCAGCAAACAGCCTAAAACGAAAATAAAAAGCTGACAGAAGCCCAGCTCCACCCACTCTCTGACATCACTGCAGTAGTAAACACCCATTTCTTAAAGGTACTCTCACTACAGATATTTATATACACACCCATTTATAAACACCCATTTCTTAAAGGTTCTCTCACGTGACAAAATGTACACAATTTTCAAACTTTGGGAATTGTACCTTTAAATTAGAAAACTGCCTGTGCTCCTCCACTATTTCAGAGACGTGGAAGAGGGAAACCAGGGAATTATAGACAAGTTAGCTTAACATTTGTTGTGAGGAAATTATTCCAGTCCACAATTATGGATAGTAACCTGAACATTTTGGAATATATTCAGCTGATCAAAGAGAGCCAGCAATGATTTCTAAAAGGTCGGTCATGTTATGAACCTCAATGGACTATTTGAAGAATTGACTGAAGTAGTGGGCAGGGGAATGTCTATGGATGTAATTTATATGGACTACTAAAAGACATGTAAGAGACTGGTAGGTAATGTTGAAGCTCATGGAATTGAAGACAAATTATGAACAGGGTTAGGAATTTGGCAGAGTGGCAGGAGAGCAGGAATAATGGGCACGATGTGATGAAGGATGAATCACAAGGAACTGATTTGGGGTTTCAGCTATTCACCATATTTATTAACAGTTCAGATGATGGACCATGAAGCCACATGTACAAGTTTTCTACTAACACAAAGATGGGCAGCATTGTAAGAACTGTAGCTGGGTGCATAAAATTACCAAGAGACGCAACAGATTAAGTGAATAGATAAAACTGTGGCAAACTGATATCAACATCGGCAGATGTATGATCATCCACTTTGCACTTAAAAGAATAGGCAGAGGACTTTCCAAATAATGAAAAGCTTGAAACATTGGGGGCTGGATTCTCCTTCGGCGGGATCTTCTGCATTCGCCGGCAATGCACTCACGTCCATGGATTTCCCAATGGCATGGGGGCGCCCACAATGTGAAACCCAATTGGTCGGCTGCCGGGACGGAGGATCCCACTGCCAGCGGGGGCATGCGACACCAGCAAACGGGTGTGGTGGGACAGAGAATCCCAGTTTGGACGCCCAAAAAGACTTGGCATTCCAGGTACATAAATCAAGGAATTGTGGTGAACAGGTTGAGAAAATAATTTAATAGGCTAATGAAATGCTGGCCATTATATTTGAAGGAATAGCAAACAGGGGGTCGGAAGGTATACCACAAATAACACAAAGTCCATAGCTGAGTACTGTGAGCAGTTCTGAGCACCACACTTTAGGAAAGATATTCTGGCTTTGGACAGGGCACAGCATAGATTTACAAGGCTGTATTCGATAAATCCTTGAAATTCCACAGGCGTGATTACTTGGATGTAAAGCTTCTCCCTGCATAACTGTACTCCACAGCTTCACAAGAATGTGTCGACACTCTGTGGGTGTATACAGGCTTCACTCCTCGACCTGTCCTGTACCACTCTAGGTGCACGATCTGACAAAAAAATAACAGAGTCCCATTCTGGGCAGGATTAACGGGATCGTTCTCATTGCTTGCAGCAGCAGGAAAGACACCGCTTTCTAACAGTTAACTCTTTTTAAAATCTGGGTCTCAGCGGGGAACGCCGTACCGAAGCCGCACTCAGTTACGTTTAGTGCACTGGGGTGCTCTGCTCATCAATGCAGGAAGAGATCGGTTTGCCCTGAATCTCTTGACACCCGGACCGTCCAATGTCCCAACTCACCTGTTGGGGTTTCCAAACCCCCCCTGCACCCCATCTCATAGGGAAGGGCACCCTCAGGCTAAATCCCCGGCATGGAAAAAAAGCTACTCACCCTGGCAGTGCCCCAGCCAGCCTGACAGTGCCACCTGGGCATTCTGGCAGTGCCAGGGTGTCACCCGGACAGCACTGCCAGGGTGCCCAGCTGGCGTCGATATAACTCAGTGAGCTTTTAAGTTCACTTATCTATGCAGGTCTAGATCCCTCCCATTGTGCGAGGGACCAGATCGCAACATCTCACGAGATCTTGTTAGATCTCATGGGAGTTAACGACTGTCAGGAATCCTGGAAGAGGCCCGGTTCAGGGGGAGGACGCAGCTGGTAAATCTGTTAAACATTACTGTCTATTGGGAGTTACCTGTTGCAGATTGTTTGTGCTTTGGCAATAATTCGACATAAATATTAATATTTACCAACCCACCTTTGAAGCAGTTTTTGCTGAATTTTCCAAAACAAACCCAAGCAAAAATTTTCCGACTGTCTGCATTACAAGGAAAATGGTGAGGATTTTTAAGGAAAATATAGAGCAGCTAAAAATCACACAGGTATTCTCATGAACACTAAAATTTAATTTCCCCTTATTTGTTTTAACAGTAGGTCTATGAGTGGTGCCAAATCTCTTACATGGAAACAAATTGTAGGCAATGCAACTTTGAACTTTGACGGACAAATAGGTAATTTTTCTGAAAAACCTCAAGATTTCCTGTTAATTTGTGCTGAAAGAAGGTGACTTAATTACCACAATCATAATAATGAACAAATAGTTTGGTTTGGGGAATGGAGGATTGCAACAGACTATGTGCTCATTATTTTGAAATGAAAATGAAAATGAAAATCGCTTATTGTCACAAGTAGGCTTCAATGAAGTTACTGTGAAAATCCCCTAGTCGCCACATTCCGGCGCCTGTTCGGGGAGGCTGGTATGGGAATTGAACCGGCTGCTGGCCTGCGTTGGTCTGCTTTAAGTTTAAAGTCTCTGTAAAGAAGGTTCCCTATGAAGACTAACTGGCATTGGTTATAAAGTTGGCTACAGATTCACACTCTGCTCCCATCCTGAATCCATAGAAACTCTACAGTGCAGAAGGAGGCCATTCAGCCTACCGAGTCTGCATCGACCCTCCGAAAGAGCACACTACCTATGCCCAGTCCCCTGCCCCATCCCCATAACCCATTGATCATGGCCAATCCTCCTAACTTGCACATCATTGGAGCCCAAGGGACAATTTAGCATGGCCAATCCAGCTAACCTGCACATCTTTGGACTGTGTGAGGAAACCGGAGCTCCCAGAGGAAACCCATGCTGACATAGGGAGAGCGCGCAAACTCCCCACAGTCACCAGGGGCGGGAATCGAACCCGAGTCCCGTCGAATGTTGGCGACCATGTACCACTGTTGTCATAATAACTACCACAATGTTTGTCTGTTTCAGTATTAATTGCCTTTTCTCATCAGCCCATAATGCAGCTTTAAGAGTTTGTCTGACATGACACCAAGGTCAGAAACACACAATCATTAACAGCACGTGGATAGCACTGTGGCTTCACAGCGCCAGGGTCACTGTCTGTACGGAGTCTACGCGTTCTCCCCATGTCTGCGTGGGTTTCCTCCGGGTGCTCTGGTTTCCTCCCACAGTCCAAAGACGTGCAGGTTAGGTGTATTGGCCATGATAAATTGACCTTGTGACCAAAAAGGTTAGGAGGGGTTATTGGGTTACGGGGGTAGGTGGAAGTGAGGGCTTAAGTGGGTCGGTGCAGACTCGATGGGCCGAATGGCCTCCTTCTGCACTGTATGTTCTATGTTCTATTAAATAGGTTTTAGAGATTGCTGGGAAAGGCCATTCTTGTTTTGGAGGATAGTCTAATGATCTACCACAGGTTACAGACTACTGAACTCTCACCATTGTCTAGGTAGCAATCCCGCCCTGCCATAACAGAGCTTGCATTATATCAGGGTTATATATTTAAAGAAGATACCTTATTTGAAATATTGCTGGCCGCTATAGTGAAGTGTAGACTCAGATTTTCCAGTGCTCCTGCCTGAAACGTAGTTCTGAAAAATGGGTACAAAAGTCATGAGAAATGGGGTTTAAAATGTTCATTACAAAGTTAGGGCAATGCTCTAGACTTTGAGTTTGAATGAAGCTAGCATTTTAGTTTGAATTTGATAGATGTTGGCATAATTTGATGAATTAGTGCCTGATTCCTGACCTGCCTTGCTTGGGAACGACGACTAACATTTGAAGTGTGGATCTATAGCTCATTTTAGCCTCTGGTTTGGCAAGCTGTTTGGTGGATGTTGCCTTTCAGCTTCTTATACATGAGCTATGTTGCAGCCAGGCATGAGTGATCTGAAGCTATTTTGGAAGAACATTCCTTTAGGGAATGAAAGCAAGCCAGTTACTGCCTTGGACCACCTGAATCAATTATTCTGGCTTTTGTAAGAAATAAGAGAAGGGGAAGATCATTCAGCTCATCTGTCATTCAATAAGATCTGATCTGGGGGTGATAGTAAAGTGGCAATGCCACTGGACTAATAATCCAGAGGACAAGACTAATTTTTTGGGGACGCAGGTTCAAATCCAAATCCCACAACAACAGCTGATGTGGCATCGGGAATGGGGGGGATAGATGGTAGGTATTGAGAATGCACAGCACAGGGTGGCGCAGTGGTTAGTACTGCTGCCTCACAGAGCTGAGGACCCGGGTTCGATCCCGGCCCCGGGCCACTGTCTGCATGGAGTTTGTACATTCTCCCCGTGTCTGTGTGGCTCTCGCCCCCACAACCCAAAGATGTGCAGAGTAGGTGGATTGGATTGACCCTTGATTGGAAAAAATTTTTAAAAAGAGAATGCACAGCACAACTCCTTATATATAGTTTTTATTCATTCATGCTGGTTGAGCCAGCATTCATTGCCCATCCCTAAATTTCAGATTTTATTTCATTCAAATGTCATCATCTGCCATGGTGGGATTTGAAGCCAGGTTTCTGGAGCCCTGGGTCTCTGAATTACTCGCGACACCACAATCTCTTCCCGACTGGATGAAGTAGTTCCAGGTTGGAGGGAATGCCATGGAGGTAGAAAGCCATCATGGACTATTCATCGTTTCCAGCTGCCCACTGAGTTGGCCAAAACCTGGCGAGAAAGGCCCATTTTATATTCCTCTCAAGGGTTTGGAGGTACCACATCCACCTTCCCACAGCCCACTTGAGCAGCCGCTGATTGAGTACGGGGCCATGCTAACCCCTTCCCACCATCCCTCACATCCAGGTTACTCGCGCTTCACCACCCAATTGGCAGCCAGCAGCTTCCCATCCCCGCCCTGTGCTTCTGCTCTAAGGTCTTGGGCCTCACTCTCTCTCCACAGCTTCAGCGTCCCGTTACAGTGGCAGCTGCGCTGACACCAGAACATGCTAGCATAAAATACTTCATTAAAAATACTTTAAAAAAAAAAGAAAATGGTAGTTTCCACCAGTTTAGCCAACACTTCTTTCAGCGCTGGGGATCTGAACTCCGAGATCGGGCCGTCATTTTGAAAAGGTGGCCCGATCTCTAAGTGAGCTTGTGGGTCCCCACACCCCACCCATGGGCAATGTCACCACCCCCCTCCACAAACATATGCACTACACCGCACCCCCTGCCCCAAGTGAGGACACCCCGCTATGGGGTCCCTGGGGGTCCCCCCCTCTTCAGACCATCCCACCCCTTTACAAGCCCCCCTTCAGGAACCCACCCGTCAGCCTCGCAACCTCCCAGAGGCTCCTACTTACCTGCCATGCACCCCCCCCACCCTTCAACCCCCCCCCGCTTCACTCTCCTTTCATGGGAATGGCCACCCTCGGGCCCTGACCCTTGGCAGTGCCACCCTGGCATCTGGGCACCCTTGCACTGCCACCCTGATATCCAGCAATGCTTCTTCCAGCTGGGCAGTGCCACCCAGGCACATTGGCAGTGCCTTGGTGCCAGCTGGGCAGTGCCAGGGTTCCCCGCATTCCAGGGGGAGGGCCAGGGGTCCACCCTGCACTATCCCTGATCACCCAGGGGTCTCTGATGTCCTGGAAGTCTCCCTGGGTGCCGTTCCGCCTGGTCCACATTTGTGTGGACCAATACTGAATGGCACTTGGCTGCAGCTTCGCTGGGGAGGCTGGTAGATCCTGAGAGGCCGGGAGATATCAGATGAACTTGCCTAAGTAGTTTAAACCCTACTTAGGCGTGCGCCATTTCATCATGCTCCTTTTTTGGCGTGCTTCAGATTACAACGCGGTTCGGACTCCAACCCAAGTCCTGCGAGGCGTGAAGGCTGCCAAGAAGCCTGCAAGAGGTCTCTCCTGGCAGCTGCCGGCCACATTATGCTCTCGCTCAAGTGCAAAACGACCACAAAATCGTGCCCATGGACAGAGATTATTGTTAAGGAATGATCCAGGTTCAAGGCCTGACAATTGCCATAACCTGCCGTAATCATTGAAGAATTCACACTCATAGGCGAAGCAACGCCAATTTTAGCATCCCTATCTCTACTCTGTCTGAGATGACCTGATTTGCCTCAGATTGGGAACAAGAGCTGGAATTTCTCTGTTGAATCACTCAGCAAACAATCTCATTTAGAGCATGGAAATCAAGAATACCATTAACTTTTCCCATAAAATACTCATCAACAGTGAGTTTCCCAATTGACACCTTCTTGACTTTTCCTACTTTCTATTTCAGAGTTTTTGCTCAAAAAAAGGAAGCGGCAAACACAATCCATTATTTGTAATAAGAAGCTTTCAGAGACACTCTTTGAATCTTTTGTTAAGAATACACGCCTTCCCATGTTTATGTGAAATGCTATTGTAACTGAAATTGAACTCAGTGCTTTAGTCATTCACAAAATGCCAGTCAGTAGTGCTTAACCAGCTGTGTCCTATCACTTTGTGAGTCATGATGAAGTATTATTGCTGTGAACAGTATTCGTTACAAGACGATACCTCTATTGATATATTTAATAAATAGAATAGCTTTGTTAAGACATTGAAGAAGCTATAGTTTTAGTAAGAAGACAGGACTTCATGTGATGAGTAAAGTCTCCTGATGACAACTGATTGCCGTCATTTAGCCCTGGGATAGAAAGTCGTATTTAATAGGAATGAATGAACTGAAAACCCAAGGGTATTGTTATCCATCTCCTTGTTATGTTGGTCATGTAAGTGTGACCTCCTTAACTGGAGCAGCTCTGCCAGTGCTCAAGAAGTTCATTCAAGCATTAACGTATCCTGCTGTGGGCAGCATTTTTGTGTATACAAGTTACATGTATTATTATTTTTGAAGAAGCTTCTTGGGGTCCTGTAAATCTCAGATTTACTCCTCAGAGAAAACTTATCGGGAATTGGTGATGGACAGATACCACTGGTTTCATTCACCTTTTTTGTGTCTGGCTGAAGTTTTTCCCTGGAACCTCACCAGTGTTGTTTGTTGGGTTTAGTCCTTGGAACACACAACCAACAGCACAAGTGCTAAAAATCTTGGCATACTGCACTGCTCAGATGCCCATACATTTTGCCTTCATGGGCTGCATGGATATTATGATGAGTGATGCATTTAAAAAATATTTTTGAGAGATTATGTTGGTATTCTGTGTAGGTGAAGAAAGCTGTAGTTGTTTGTGTATGTGTGTGTGCTGGGCTAATTAAACAGTGGAAAGGTTACTGGAGAAAAGTTGGGAGGTTTAAGAGACAAAAAGTTGAAAGCATTAGGTTGATGGATTTGAAATGAGAAGTTGTGGTGAGTTACAAGTACATAAATTGAATCTAAAATTTGCATTGTGAGATAAGTGGGAAAATTGTTTCTTCAGTTGTTGAATGGAATATAAAGGATAGTGGCAACATGGATCCAAAATTGGCTGAGGAACAGAAAACAACGAGGAATGGTTAATGGATATTTTTCAGACTAGAGGAAGGTTTGTATTGGAGTTACGCTGGCGTAGTTATTGGGACCCTTGCTTTTTCTGAAATATATTAATGGCTTAGCTCTTGGTGCACAGGGGACAATTTTGAAGTTTATAGATGATATAAAACTTAGAAGTGTTGTGAACAGCGAGTGTCATATCCCGCACAGGTCCTACAGGGTGGGCATGATTATCTTCCCCGTGGTTCTCACGGAATGCAAGCTCCCCCGATGAAGGGCGGGGGAATTCCATTCAATTATGTCTAAAAGGTCGTCCAGTAAGGAGGTGCCCGGCAGGGATCTGCCGGCAGATGTATGTAACAACTATAACTAAACCAAAGTTTTTTAATCTTACTCAGTGTGGACTCCCCCTGTCCTTACTAAACTGGCAATGAGGGTGAGATTGATCAATTATTATGGCAGATTCATTCCGAATTTGCGACCATCCTGGCCCCCCTTCATTTGCTCCTCAAGATTCACCAGCCTTGGGTGTGAAGCAAGGCCCAATATGAGGCTTTTCAAAAAGTGAAACAGCAGTTGTCCTCTTCGGGGATCTTAACACATCTTAACACAGCTGGTGTAGGAGGGAGGGTTTCCATTATCTGGACCACTGGGAGCTCTTCTGGGGCAGGTGTGACCTGTATAAGAAGGACGGGTTGCATCTAAACCGGAGAGGCATAAATATCCTGGCCGCGAGGTTTGCTAGTGTCACACGGGAGGGTTTAAACTAGTATGGCAGGGGGGTGGGCACGGGAGCAATAGGTCAGAAGGTGACAGCATTGAGGGAGAACTAGGGAATAGGGACAGTGTGGCTCTGAGGCAGAGCAGACGGGGTGAAGTTGCTGAACACAGCGGGTCTGGTGGCCTGAAGTGCATATGTTTTAATGCAAGGAGCATTACGGGTAAGGCAGATGAACTTAGAGCTTGGATTAGTACTTGGAACTATGATGTTGTTGCCATTACAGAGACCTGGTTGAGGGAAGGGCAGGATTGGCAACTAAACGTTCCAGGATTTAGATGTTTCAGGCGGGATAGAGGGGGATGTAAAAGGGGAGGTGGAGTTGCGCTACTTGTTCGGGAGAATATCACAGCTGTACTGCGAGAGGACACCTCAGAGGGCAGTGAGGCTATATGGGTAGAGATCAGGAATAAGAAGGGTGCAGTCACAATGTTGGGGGTATACTACAGGCCTCCCAACAGCCAGCGGGAGATAGAGGAGCAGATAGGTAGACAGATTTTGGAAAAGAGTAAAAACAACAGGGTTGTGGTGATGGGAGACTTCAACTTCCCCAATATTGACTGGGACTCACTTAGTGCCAGGGGCTTAGACGGAGCGGAGTTTGTAAGGAGCATCCAGGAGGGCTTCTTAAAACAATATGTAGACAGTCCAACTAGGGAAGGGGCGGTACTGGACCTGGTATTGGGGAATGAGCCCGGCCAGGTGGTAGATGTTTCAGTAGGGGAGCATTTCGGTAACAGTGACCACAATTCAGTAAGTTTTAAAGTACTGGTGGACAAGGATAAGAGTGGTCCGAGGATGAATGTGCTAAAATGGGGGAAGGCTAATTATAACAATATTAGGCGGGAACTGAAGAACATAGATTGGGGGTGGATGTTTGAGGGCAAATCAACATCTGACATGTGGGAGGCTTTCAAGTGGCAGTTGAAAGGAATACAGGACCGGCATGTTCCTGTGAGGAAGAAAGATAAATACGGCAATTTTCGGGAACCTTGGATGACGAGTGATATTGTAGGCCTCGTCAAAAAGAAAAAGGAGTCATTTGTCAGGGCTAAAAGGCTGGGAACAGACGAAGCCTGCGTGGAATATAAGGAAAGTAGGAAGGAACTTAAGCAAGGAGTCAGGAGGGCTAGAATGGGTCATGAAAAGTCATTGGCAAATAGGGTTAAGGAAAATCCCAAGGGTTTTTACACTTACATAAAAAGCAAGAGGGTAGCCAGGGAAAGGGTTGGCCCACTGAAGGATAGGCAAGGGAATCTATGTGTGGAGCCAGAGGAAATGGGCGAGGTACTAAATGAATACTTTGCATCAGTATTCACCAAAGAGAAGGAATTGGTAGATGTTGAGTCTGGAGAAGGGGGTGTAGATAGCCTGGGTCACATTGTGATCCAAAAAGACGAGGTGTTGGGTGTCTTAAAAAATATTAAGGTAGATAAGTCCCCAGGGCCTGATGGGATCTACCCCAGAATACTGAAGGAGGCTGGAGAGGAAATTGCTGAGGCCTTGACAGAAATCTTTGGATCCTCGCTGTCTTCAGGGGATGTCCCGGAGGACTGGAGAATAGCCAATGTTGTTCCTCTGTTTAAGAAGGGTAGCAAGGATAATCCCGGGAACTACAGGCCGGTGAGCCTTACTTCAGTGGTAGGGAAATTACTGGAGAGAATTCTTCGAGACAGCATCTACTCCCATTTGGAAGCAAATGGACGTATTAGTGAGAGGCAGCACGGTTTTGTGAAGGGGAGGTCGTGTCTCACTAACTTGATAGAGTTTTTCGAGGCGGTCACTAAGATGATTGATGCAGGTAGGGCAGTAGATGTTGTCTATATGGACTTCAGTAAGGCCTTTGACAAGGTCCCTCATGGTAGACTAGTACAAAAGGTGAAGTCACACGGGATCAGGGGTGAGCTGGCAAGGTGGATACAGAACTGGCTAGGCCATAGAAGGCAGAGAGTAGCAATGGAGGGATGCTTTTCTAATTGGAGGGCTGTGACCAGTGGTGTTCCACAGGGATCAGTGCTGGGACCTTTTACTTTGTAGTATATATAAATGATTTGGAGGAAAATGTAACTGGTCTGATTAGTAAGTTTGCAGACTGCACAAAGGTTGGTGGAATTGCGGATAGCGATGAGGACTGTCGGAGGATACAGCAGGATTTAGATTGTCTGGAGACTTGGGCGGAGAGATGGCAGATGGAGTTTAATCCGGACAAATGTGAGGTAATGCATTTTGGAAGGTCTAATGCAGATAGGGAATATACAGTGAATGGTAGAACCCTCAAGAGTATTGAAAGTCAAAGAGATCTAGGAGTACAGGTCCACAGGTCATTGAAAGGGGCAACACAGGTGGAGAAGGTAGTCAAGAAGGCATACGGCATGCTTGCCTTCATTGGCCGGGGCATTGAGTATAAGAATTGGCAAGTCATGTTGCAGCTGTATAGAACCTTAGTTAGGCCACACTTGGAGTATAGTGTTCAATTCTGGTCGCCACACTACCAGAAGGATGTGGAGGCTTTAGAGAGGGTGCAGAAGAGATTTACCAGAATGTTGCCTGGTATGGAGGGCATTAGCTATGCGGAGCGGTTAAATAAACTCGGTTTGTTCTCACTGGAACGAAGGAGGTTGAGGGGGGACCTGATAGAGGTATACAAAATTATGATGGGCATAGACAGAGTGGATAGTCAGAGGCTTTTCCCCAGGGTAGAGGGGTCAATTACTAGGGGGCATAGGTTTAAGGTGAGAGGGGCAAGGTTTAGAGTAGATGTACGAGGCAAGTTTTTTACGCAGAGGGTAGTGGGTGCCTGGAACTCGCTACCGGAGGAGGTAGTGGAAGCAGGGACGATAGTGACATTTAAGGGGCATCTTGACAAATATATGAATAGGATGGGAATAGAAGGATACGGACCCAGGAAGTGTAGAAGATTGTAGTTTAGTCGGGCAGCATGGTCGGCACGGGCTTGGAGGGCCGAAGGGCCTGTTCCTGTGCTGTACATTTCTTTGTTCTTTGTTGTTCTTTGTATTTCAATCCTTCAAATCCATTGTTCGTACATGTGACGCATTGCTGTATGGGATTGGAGCAGTCCTGTCTCACCGGATGGGCGATGGCTGTGAACGTCTAATCATCTTTGCCTCCCGGACGCTGGTTATGGCTGAGTATAAGTATGCTCAAATAGAAAAAGAAGGTCTGGCAGTGTATTTGGGTTGAAAAGATTTCATCAATACATCTATGATCACCATTTCTCTACTGTCATAGATCACAAGCGGTTGCTGGGCCTCTTCGCGAAGACAAGGTGATCTCACTAATTTCCTCCGCACGGACTCAATGCTGGGCCTTGTCATTGGCTGCTTACATGTACTCTTTCGAGCACTGTCCAGGGACACAAAGTGTGCATGTTGATGCGTTGAGCCATCTTCCTCACCGAGGAAGACCGAGACCGCAAACCCGCCTAAGCTGGATGGGGTAGTTGCTGTCCTGAATTTTATGGACTCCTTGCCTAGCCCTGCATCATGTATTTGTGACTGGACACATCTTGGCAAGGACATGGGATCTGGTGCTGTACGGTGGTCAGAATCGGCGGCGACCAGGCAGGTTGAAGGCTTGAAGTTCCGCATAGTTTTCGGAGCTGACCGTAGACAACGGTATCTTCCTTTGGGGTTGTCGTTCCATTGAAGGCTCATAAAAGCATGTTAAAGGACCTTCACAACAGGCACCCAATGAAGATGTTGGCGAGAAGTTATGTCTGGTGGCTGTGTTTGGAGAAGGATATGGAGATGTTGGTTCAACATTTGTCAGAGCACCAGAAACTCCCCACGGCAGCACCCCTACACCCTGTGCAGTGGCTGGGGTGCCCTTGGGATCACGTACTCGCCGATTTCGCAGGTCAATTCCTGGATTGTATGTTTCTCATCCTGGTTGATGCACACTCCCAAGTGGCTGGAGGTCCACAAAATGGCGACAATCACCTCGTGGGCGACCATTGAACGATTGCGCATTTCCTTTTTGACCCATGGAATCCCGGAAGTGCTTGCAACAGATAACGAGTGAAGAATTTGTGCTTTCATGAAGGGCAACGGGATTCGGCAAGTTCGCACTGCCTCATACCATCTGGCTTGGCAGAGAGGGCCGTGCAGATGGTTAAACAGTGGTTACGGAAGCAGACTTCAGGCTCGAAGGACACCAGTCTGGCACATTTTTCTATTCTCGTACAGGACCACGCTGCACGTTGAGATGCTCATGGGTCGTCGGCTTCGTACCCGACATAGTTTGCTTCTCCCAGACATCGGGGTGAGTTGGCGCTGTAACCAGGAGTCTCAGGAGCGTTGTCCTGTTCAACGTCGACCTCTCCGACGCTTTGCACCTGACGACACGGTATTCGTTCATAACTTCACGGACAGTGCTAGCTGGCTCGCTGGGATTGTTGTCTGTCAAAAGGGACCTGTCTCTTACCAAGTTCTGGTCCAGGGTGAACTGATGAGGTGGCATTTGGATGATATCCGCTCGCGGATGTTGAACCTTGGTGCAGTTCCTCAGAAGTATCCTGTCCTGGATCCTCCAAATCCATGGCCGAATCAGTCTGTGTCGATGCCGACATACCCGTTGTTTTATCTTCGGATTCAGACATGGAGACGCAAACGTCTGAGGTCTCTGATGCAGATTCGATGGTTCAGCCGTCTCCTGCCGATCGTCCACCATGGCATTCCTGCCGCAAATGTTGCCTTTGTTTTTTTAAAGGTCCAAGTGACACAATTTCATTATGATCAGCAGGTTTGGCCAATGTGCATTATTGGATTGATAATTTAGAAAGAAAGAAAAAAAATAAAAATAAATTTGATATTAGTTTTTCTAGTATTCCCAGTGTTAACACAGACAGGGCAGAGGCATTGACATTGCGCATTGTTGAACCACTGGATTCATTAATGAGGAACTAATAATGGCTAATCTGATGAATAAAGGTTTTATTACACAGAATGAGAATAGTGTGGGAAAGCCCTCATTATGAGAGAACAGCATATAAAGTAGTTTAATGCCTTCTGTTCTGTTTGTGCAACAAATGTTACGCTGTATATGTTGGAATTAGCATTTGACATTCATGCATTATAGAGTGTGTTGATAAGAGAAGGTAAGAAGGACCATTAACGAGAATTGAACAGGAAAGATTTTAATGCTGCTGTTGGACAATGGTAAACACCAGATCATTACTTATTGCAAACAGAGGTCTATTTATATACTCATGCCTTTTGTGGCGTGCCGAGGTATCTCTATCATCATATACTAAATCTGTTCATCAATGAGTGAATAGACTGGTTTCCATTCTTTCTTTCCTCTTTTAGCCTTTTCCATGTTACATGAGGTTGGCACAATGCTGATTGATGACACCTTCATATCAATCATCATTTTTGGATTGGCGGATGGTTTTCAAACTGGGCGTCCTTCCTGCTGCTCATCCTCCCCATTTATTTGGGCTGTGGACCAACCCTGATGCACGCTGGCCTGCCTGCACCAGTGGCTGGGTTCTTTCGTGGCCAACAAGTCCTGGAGGGGGACTTGAACCCAGGGCTTTTCAGCTCAGAAGCACATAGCTGTCACCTATTCTGGAATAATAGAGTTGCAGGGGCACTGTGTTGTCTATAGTTATGAAGCCCAGTCACTGCCTCTCCGCCGTTAGGCTTGATTTAGAGGTGGCTGTACGAAAGGTGGTCTTGATGTTTTGATTTGAAACAGTGGCGAGTATCGACTTAAAAACAATAACAGGCAGATTTGACACCGATCCCTTAAGTTCCTGTTCATTGAGATTAGTTTGATCCTTTACAGGTGTGATTCCTTTATACGTACGTTGTTAATGGTGTACAGCAACTTAGAATTTTGTAAGGGGTCAATATTTTATTGATTTCATGAGTAGAATTTAGCAGATTTGCCATTTATTAAACAGAAAGAGCTTGCATTTGTGAAAGTGAAAGTCGTCACAGTTCCAGATGATCGTAGGCTGCTTTCCCCTTTGAGGTGGTGATTTAACCTGAGGGTCACCATACCTCAGGCGAGGGGCAAGGTTGAGAAGATGGGGCCTTCATGAATAACCTCAGCTGGTAGGGGAAATTAAACCTGTGTTGTTGGCATCGGTCTGCATCACGAGCTAACCGTCCAGCCAACTGAGCGAACCAACCCCAGCTTGCATTTGCACAGCACCTCAGAATTCCTCAGGGGCTTTGAGGCTAGTAAACATTTTGTGAAGTGCAATCACAGTTGTAATATAGGGAAATGTGGCAGCCAGGTGTTTCTGTATAACGTTCAACATTTAACAAGCCTAATGCTATTGTTACATTAGTCGAGAAAATACTTCACCTAAAAATAGAGATAAATGAACAGACAATCTGTTTCAATTATAATAAAAACAGAAAATTCTGGAAATGTTCAGCAGGTCAAGCAGAGAAACCGGGTTAGCATTTCAAGTCAACGATGACCCTCGTCATCACCGTTTCAGTAATGCTTTTGTGACCTCAGGACATTGCAAGGATTATTGTTAACCAGGAAGTCAAAGGGAACTTCTTTGCTCTTGCCTGGACAGTGCCATGTGATCTTTTCTGTCCCCCTCAGAAGGCAGACGGGCCCTTACTTTAAAAGTCTCATCTGACAAACGGCACTTCGACCTTGCAACATCCCCTCAGTCATGCACTGGAGGGTCAGCCTGGATTGTGTGCCCAAACATCTGGGTTAGGATTTCCCAGGAGTCATGGGAACTCTGCGGACCATTACAAGTTGTAGGTAGAACCCGGATGTGGAAGTCCCGCCCATTTCTGATAGTTTCCATTTTTGCCAGTAGGTGGCAGGGCGTTACTTGCATAAAGCAAATTCAAACGAGCCATTTGAACTGTAGAAAGAGCTTTAACCTGCAGTGTGGGAGTCACAATTTTTTAGAGTAGATGTTAATACTCTTGAAGGGTGAACAAAGTCTGTAGAACTGTCACAACGTGAAGATTTTTAATCCCAAGTTCTTTCAAAATAAAAGAAAACAGATTACTTCTGTCAGTAAGAATTTAAAAAAAAATCAGTTTGAGCAGTCAAAATACTGTTTATTGACATTTCCCCAAGAGCGATCGTTATGAATGTTTGGCCGTTTGCCTAAAAACTTAAATCATCTTGGCAGGGTGGGGTGGTGGAGGGAATTTAAATTCACAAGTTAATTGACAGATTAAAGAGGCTATTAAGGGATTAGCTGTCTTTGATGTGGGGTTGTGAATAGAAGTTTGTTCTTATCAAAGATTAAGTGCTTGAGGAGATTTGAACATTTTGAATATAGTGAATTTTATTTTGACCGTTGAACATTTAAACCTTTATTTCATTTCATCTCGCTCCTGAGGTCTGTCCATGGGGGATACTAGGTGAATTGGCATGGAGGGTGTAAGGGTGGAGGGTGGTGGATGCCTTGTCACGAGTTGCCATTAAGTTGGAAATGGGAGCTATGAGGGTCCATGGGAGTGAGTGGGGCCATGGTGGTGGCGCAAATGGTGAAGGCCTGCAATTTACCGAAACAACTGGGACAGAGAACTGGGATTTAAATGGGATAGTGTTATCCCATTTAAACAATAGGTTAATACCTCTATTAGAAGTAGACAGAAGACTGTCATGTGAACACATATAAACTAATATTGCAGGCAATAATCTCATGCAATTTGTATTTAAAATGCCATTATTTATACGTAGACATTGTGGGTGTTGGTGGAATCTCAAATGCTAAACTCTGCAAACTGTGTTAATATTTAATGAAATGCTGTTGCCTCAGCAGGCTTACATGCTAAGACACTGCAGTCAAGAGAGACGTCCCACTGATTAAGCATTGTAATATTCAGTTGCTGGCTGAAATTATCTCCACGTGAATCAGACGAGTATAAGTCCGTAGGCATCAACATCAAAAACATTCAGTATTTATATGGTGTCCATCCGGTATAAGAGGGTCTAAAACACTTTATAGGGGGATTGGAGGATGCAAAAGGAAGAGATGGGAAAGGCAAAGGGGGACTGAAAGCAATCTTGAGAAAACTGGTCCATCAACACATAAAAGTAAGAAACAGCAAAGGATCCAAAGAATGTTCACTAGGCTGATCCCGGGTATGGGGGGGATTTTTGTTTGAGGAGAGGTTGGATAGATTGGACCTGTCCTCATTGGAGTTTAGAAGAATGAGCAGTGGCCTGATTAAGAAATAAGTATTTTTAGGGAGCTTGACAGGGTAGATGCTGAGATTCTCCTTGTGGTGAAGTCTAGGATCAAAGGGCATAACCTCAGAGTAAGGTGTCACCCATTTACGACAGAGATGAAGAGGACTTTCTTCTCTCACAGGATAGTGATTCTGTGGAATTCTTTACTGTAGAGGCTGGTCATTAGACCTGTTCAAGACTGAGATAGATTTCTAAGCAGTTGGAGTTGAGGATAATCAGATCAGATCAGTCGTGATTTCATTGAATGGCGGAGCAGGCTCGATGGGTGAATCACCTACTTTTGCTCCTCTGGTCTTATTGGCGGCCAATGATATACTTCTGATGGAGAGGTAGTGAGCTTGGAAAGAGCAAGAATCCAGAGTCAAAGGGAAGACACAGTCTGAGACATATCACCTTTCAGGTGAGCCCATGGAGGGAGTTTGAGAATGAGACAAAGGATATGGGACAACATAGATCCACTGAGGCGAGGCAAGACTCAGGGTGACTCGCCCTGTGGGGGGAATGAACTCAAACTGCAATGTTCACTGGAGGATGGGAGGACACCAGCAAAGATAATTGGAGAAATCCATTTTTCAAGATAACGATGAGAGGTTTGGCACCAGGGCCAGTAAGGTAGAGCTGCAAGCAATGCTTTGGAGGTGGCAAAAGATGGGCTTTGATGGCTGATCAGATGCAGAAGAAAAAAGTCAATCTTGACCAAGCATTCTCGTGAAACGCCGTGGAATTTTTCACCATGTTAAAGGCATCATGCAAACGTTAGCTGCCTTGTTGGTAGTTGGATGCGGGAAATCTCCCCCGACAGGACTGATTTATTTATTACCAGCTTCACTCTGTGAGACATTCTCCTCTGCTGCCAGAAATGCCTTTTTGCTAGAAATGCTGACACTGACGACAGATGGAATTTCTTCCAGGGCTTAAAATGCTAAAGATAGCTCCTCACTCCACATTAGGAGTAGGGAAGTCAAAAAGAGTTTTGAAGTTTTGTCTGCTGTTGTATAAATAGAAAGATCAATAGTGCAAATAAGTAGCTCAATATTTTTCCTGTTGCTTGTGGAATATTCCCTGTGCAATGAGAGTCCAGTTTTTGATTGACAGTTTCTGTAGATTGTATTAATTTAAAAAAAAAATTTAGAGTACCCAATTCATTTCTTTCCAATTAAGGGGCAATTTAGCATGGTCAATTCACCTACTCTGCACATCTTTGGGTTGTGGGGGCGAAACCCACGCAAACACGGGGAGAATGTGCAAACTCCACACAGATGTAGATTGTATTAATGTTAATTACTAGTTAATTACTGTGTGCTGCTCAATTAACTTATGTTGGCTTTGATGCATACTGATGTGCAAATATTTCTCATTTCACTTTGTGGAACACTGCATTTCATGAAGCAATCAATTTATTGTGCTTGTGACTTGCCTGCACGCACCCTACACTAGGGCGGCTAGATAGCACAGTGGTTAGCACTGTTGCTTCACAGTGACAGGGACTTGGGTTCGAGTTCCGGCTTGGGTCACTGTCTGTGCGGAGTCTGCACATTCTCCCCATGTCTGCGCGGGTTTCCTCCAGGTGCTCCGGTTTCCTCTCACAGTCCAATGTTGTGGATTGGCTATGCTAAATTGCCCTTCGTGTCCAGAAAAGAAAAGAGTCAGGTGGGGCTACTGGGTTACAGGGATGGGGTGGAAGTGTGTACTCAAGTAGGATGATCTTTCCAAGGGCTGGTGCAGACTCGATGGGCCGAATGGCCTCCTTCTGCACTGTAGATGCTATGAATCCACCAAGAACATCCAGAGAAAAGCATCCAAAGACAGCTGACTGCTCACAAATGGTCCTGCAATTGAATACAAGTAGTCACATGGGCGAAGGGGTTAAATTGTCAGCAGATTCACATCCATCATTTGCAAGGGAGGAAAATCACAAAATGACGGGCTGGTGGACATCCAGAAATTAAAGGTATAAAGTTAGTGATGGATTTCTCTGAAGATGGTACTTTTGTATGAAAACCTATGTATTGTGGTTAATTTTAAGCCTGTTTACATTTCATAATGAATAGGATTTTTAATTTTTAGGAGTGACAGTGGGATGTTCAATTGACCAACCAGACCATCATGCCCAAAGGTTATATCTGCTGTCAAATGGCATCCTTCCCTATACGAGAAATTATGCGAATGCAACTTCAGATCTTTGGTGCGGTCAATGTTTTGATGGCTGAGCAAGCTCCTCTTGGAGAGACAAAGTCTGCCACGAGTACCACACATGAAGTTGTCCCTTGCTGGTGCTGCAGGATGATCTTTGTTGACACCTTCTTTTCAGCGCTGACATTTGGAGCTTCTGAAACCACATGCTGTTTTAACGAATTCCTGCCCATTTGCATCAACCACCAGCTAAAGGTTCCCACTTGTGATAGGTATTGAGGCTTTCATTCCTCTTTTGATCGCATCCTTGAATCAGAGGTTTGGGTGCTTTGCTGTTCTTGGCATTAACTACATCCCCATATAGCATATCCTAAGAAATGCGGCCATTTTTTATCTTGCCGCAGTACCAAGCTGATGAAGTCTTGATTAACGCTAAACTGTGACGTTAGGTGTCACTCACCTGCATTCAACTCCTCTCCTCCACCCCCCCCCCTCGCCACATCCCCCTCCCACCCCCAGCTGTTCTTGTTCACATCGTTATTTTTAACTTCCAGCTTTAGTTCACAGAGTTACCCAACCACATTGAACTCGGTAACCTTGCACATGCCCCATGAACTCTCTTCCCCAGCCCTTTGAGTTCAAGCTAATACTTCTCCTTCACCACTATCAATTCATCCCGGGAGCTCTGCTCATTCCCCAATCAGCTAATACTCTTTTAGGGTGTGATCTACTGGCCACGCTGCGCCACAAAACCAGCACGTGCTGCGCAACATGACCGGTAACTGCCGGGAGACTAACTCCCGGGATCTACCCGGCTCACCGCGCCTTGCGAGATCTAACCCGACCACGCGAGACTTCACGATGAGAAGCCCACTCATTGTGGGCAGGATTACTTTTTGGCAAATCTGCATATTGGAGCGAGACAGCTATTCTCACTCTAATATGCAGTTCCCTGAGGTAACCATGGTGTTGGGATCTATCCCCTTTGTCTTGGAGACCTCGGGCGAGTGCCGTTCGGTACTGCTCTACACAAATGGAGACCAGACAGAACGGCACTTGTGGGAGTCTCCCACGTGATTGGAGGCCCCCAGATGCATGCCGTCTGGGCAGGATGGTACCTGGGCACTATTGGTGCCCCTGGGCACCTAGATACTGCCAGGCTGGCACTCTGGCTGTGCCACCTGGGTGCCAGCCTGGTAGTGCCATGGTGCCCTGTTGGTGCTGGAAGGGGCATTGCCAGGGTGCCAAGCTGACATTTATTTGTGCGGCATTGATCAGGCTGGGGGGGGGGAGTGATCTGCATGGGTGTGTGTGGGGAGGTTGTGGAAGGGCCCAGTGACCCCCTTACAGGAAAGGTTTGGTGGGGGAGTTCTGGGGTCGCGTCAGGGTCTCAAGAGATCGAGATGCCAGTTAAAAATGGAGTCCCGATCTCTCCCTACACGGAGGAGTTTCGGCGATCGGGGTTCCTCAGTGCAGGAAACAGGACTAAGGTTGCCCTTGGCCTTGCATTCCCCTCTGAGGCTCCATATCTAACCGGAGCCGCGTTAGATAGTGTTGTGTTTTTCAACACAGCAAGTGATGGGAAACACGTGGCTAAACACGCTCGCTATGGGACATAGTTCCCATTTGGTTCGATCGCACCCGTAGTCTCTTCTGTTTCAAAAACATGCTCTTCCTCCCTCTCTTATCTCTAGACTTCATGTGCTCAGTCTTTGCCCCTTCCCCTTCTGTTAATGGTGCCACTCTCCCTGACACCCTCCTCCCACATCCTAAAACTCTGCTTCCAATGTCTTTCCCCAACATTTGCCCTTTTCTTCACTCTTTCATTACCATCCACTTCCCCTTTGCCCGTTACCATCCATTTATCTCCTCATTCCCCCTCCAATTTTCTGCCAAGATTTAGCTTCGCTTTCCCCTCACCCTAATCCATTCTGTCCTCCACCCCAAAAGGCTACATTTTTACCCCTTGCCTTTCATTCTGCTTGCCATGACTTTTCTTCTCACATTGTGTGCCTCTCAGTTGGCCACACATTCCCTCATATCCTCATGTTAAACAGCTATGATCACCCACCTGAGTAATGTGGCGAATTGTTTAGCCAACTTCTCAACGTGTGCTTCCAGAGCCAATGGCCCCAATTCTTGCTCCCTTTGCACTGGAACCCATGTTTTGACATATTTCCATGCTGCCTGAGAGCAATCTGGGCTATTAGCAGTGGAACAGCAGCGAGTGGAGGAATGACAGTATTTAGTGCAGAGCTTGGGAGCACATTATATTGGCAAATGCTGAAGGGCGTCAAAGTGCTGGCAGTGTGTATAGCTGAAGCTTGACATGTATACTCCTGATGTTTTAAAGTATGAAGAACTTTATGTTTGAGAAGGTAAAGTTAGTCAGTGGCACCATGGAGTGGCAGAATCTAGATTAATGCCCAATTCCCACAAAGTGAATTCTTGACTTTAGCCAGGGTCACTGACTCAGGTTCCAGGGTGTTTCAACATATCACTGGGCGGCACGGTAGCCCAGTGGTTAGCACTGTTGCTTCACAGTGCCAGGATCCCAGGTTCGATTTCCGGTTTGGGTCACTGTCTGTGCATCGTCTACACGTTCTCCCCGTGCCTGCGTGGGTTTCCTCCAGGTGCTCCGGTTACCTCCCACAAGTGCTGAAAGATGTGCTGTTAGGTAATTTTTACATTCTGAATTCTCCCTCAGTGTACCAACCAGGGTCGGTGTGTGGTGACTAGGGAACTTTCACAGTACCTTCAGTGCAGTGTTAATTACATAGAATTTACAGTGCAGAAGGAGGCCATTCGGCCCATCGAGTCTGCACCGGCTCTTGGGAAGAGCACCCTACCCAAGTCCACACCTTCACCCTATCCCCATAACCCAGTAACCCCACCCAGCACTAAGGGCAATTTTGGACACTAAGGGCAATTTAGCATGGCCAATCCACCTAACCTGCACATCTTTGGACTGTGGGAGGAAACCGGAGAACCTGGAGGAAACCCACGCAGGCACGGGGAGAACGTGCAAACTCCACACAGACAGTGACCCAGCGGGGAATCGAACCTGGGACCCTGGAGCTGTGAAGCAATTGTGCTAACCACCATGCTACCATGCTGCCCTGAATGGAAGCCTCCATGTGACAATAAAGATTATAATAATAATATCCTGGGCCCGACTGAAGTCTACGGATTTGGGGATCTGCATCGGGTTTCTCCGACCCCCACATGGTCGGAGAATCGTCGGGGGGGGGGGGGGGGGGGGGGGTGAATCCCGCCCTGCCGCACCGACGCTGGCTGCCAAATTCTCCAGTGCCGGTTTTCGGGCACGGATCATGCTGCGCTGGCCGGGGGCCTTTGGCAGCGGCCCCCCGGCAATTCTCCGTCCCCGATAGCCCGAGCGGCAACCCGTTTTCGGCCACGCACGCCGGCGTGAAATGGACACGGTCCATCCCGGCGGGACCTGGCTTGGGGGGCGGCTACCGGAGTCCTCGGGGGGGGGGGGGGGCGCGGGAGGATCCGGCCCCGGGTAGGGGCGGGGGGCACGGTGGCCTGGCCAGCGATCGGGGCCCATTGATCTGCAGGCGGGCCTGTACCGTGGGGGCACTCTTTCCCTCCGCGCTGGCCTCTGTATGGCTCCGCCATGGCCGGCGCGGAGACGAAACCCCCTGCGCATGCGCAGGAAATACGCCGGCGGTTCTGCGCATGCGCCAACTCGCGCTGGCCCACGGCGGCCCTTCGGCGCCGGTTGGCGCGGCGTCAATCCCTCTGGGTCCGGCCGAGCCCCCGGAAGTGCGGCAGATTCCGCATCTTCCGGGCGGCCTGACGCCGGAGTGGTTTGCGCCGCACTTGGCGCTGGCATCGGGCCATCCGGCCAGTTGCGGGAGAATCCCACCCCTGGTTTCCCAGAAGTCCTTGGAGAACCCGCACTCCCCCGCTGAAAGGGGTGGAGCCTCCGAGGACTCCTGGTATAAAGCCAGCCGGCTCAGAACTGGCTGGCACTCACTCGGAGGAGTAGCTTTGACTAAAGGCTGTGTAAGAAATCTTCAAAAAACCTTTTTATCCAGCAACCCGATGCGGACTCCTCCTTTTGGGACTGGTTACAATAATCACGTCCATCTTCCAACCACGCGGCAGCTACCTTACAACACATCCGTTCTTGGAGCACACCTCCCTCTGTTGCCAGTTGGGAAGGGAACAGAAACTTCAGGGGGGGGGGTCATTTTTCCACGGCCTTGGAGGCGTGATTAGAAGTAAGGGGCAGGAACATTTGAAAAATGCTGGCATACGGGTATTCTAACAGTTCCATTACCGCCTGCTTTTCCTATGAAGAGCAGGGGGAATGTGTGCACAGGTGACCATCTGCCTTTCAGTGATGGGAAGCTAATTAAGGTTATTATGGAGACAATTAGCGGGCAATTTTGGAAAGTTTTGAATTTTGCCTGTGACGCACAGGACCCCACTGCGTCTGCAGCTCAACTCATCACAGGTGGTGAAAGTAGATTGGGAGGTTGGGGGTGCCAGGAGACTCATATATAGTGATCATTTTAAAGGCCAAAACTGGCAATCCTCAGGACATCTGCAGGCAAATACTTGCAACTGATTGCTTGGCACCTGCAGATAGATCCACGGGATAGGGTTGGGTGTGAGGAACTGGTTGCTAATCCCCCCAATCAGCTGGATGGTGCCACCATCTTGTGCTGCCCTCTCCTCCTCCAGTCACCTCAACAGCAATACAGCTTTCACAGCTGGCTGCCCTTCACTTCAGGCACTTTGGGCCTTATGTGTCCTTGGGCTACTTGCTGTCCCTAATGAGATGGGGCCTTCTGAAGGCAACTTCTTAATTGGGCTCCTCCAGGAAAATCATGCCCGCTGTCTCGCTATCCTCCTGGGGCATGCAGCTCAGAAAATCAGCTTGACATCCGCTTCACGACTCGAATGGGAAAATTCAGCCCTTCATTTCCCATTTCATTGATTCTTGGCTGCCAGTCGAATACCTCTTTTTCCCTACCTCCGATATTTTTACAATGCTTTTTCTCCGGCGTTGCTCGCATTAATCTTCAATTCCTGTCGACCCCTAAAAATTCTTTGCAGTTTACTATCCGTGTTCAGCCAGTGTGTCAAGGGAAAGTGCAGGGGTGAGTTGTGGAAAACTCTGCCTTGTGGGGTCCACCAGTTCAATGGAGGGTGGCCTCTCTGACGTTGTAATGGGTGCCACATGGAGTGGGAAGCATTAAATCTGAAGAGGAGGCCGCCGGTAGCAAAGGACATATTACCGGCTCATACGCTGCCGCTGGAGGAGTTTTTCTCTACATTCTGAAGGCCTGTCTGCTTGACCCCTCTGAATTTTGATTTTAAATTTATGCCTCCAAGGACACCTTCATTTTGAGCATCCCTGTGTTCTTAAACCTGCCTACGTCTCCTGATGGGCTGCCGAGACCTCTGAGCTGCCAGCTGGTTCTGAATCATGCAATGTGTAGTGACATCAGCAGAGTGTTTGTGCGGACTATGGGCCGATCGGCACCTTGATTGTATTGGGCAACTCCCAAAATGAACCGCTCATCGTGTTATACAAGAATCCAAAGCGTGGGCACCTCCATACTGTTTCTTTGCGGCAACAAAGAAATATAACAGGAAGGAATCCCTGTGCCTGGGTGTAATGGATGCTCCAGACCTTGGGAAGCTGGAGTGGGCATCCATTAGTCAATGAATAATTAAGGGAGGGGGGAGAAATTGGAAAGTAACAGGGAGGAAGTATTGAGGCGCGAGTGTTGGGGAAGGGGATGCAGAATAACGCGATTGAATATGCCTCAGACTATTTCTGGCCAGCAGGTCCAACTTCCCTTTTCCCGAGACATTCGACTTATTTCCAGCTTTGAGCTCTTTTTCTTGAAATTTACTTCCGGGCTATATTTGCTGATGGAATACCCTGCAGCAAAATGGTGCATCTGACCAAGTGCAGACTTTCCTATCACACATGAGGTGACTCCCTGTGAATGACAGGCTGTGTTATGGGGTACTTTCTCACGCTGCCAATTGTCAATCTTTCCCCATTTTCTTTAGGGGCTGTTTAGCACAGGGCTAAATCGCTGGCTTTGAAAGCAGACCAAGGCAGGCCAGGAGCACGGTTCAATTCCCGTAACAGCCTCCCTGAACAGGTTCCGGAATGTGGCGACTAGGGGCTTTTCACAGTAACTTCATTGAAGCCTACTTGTGACAAGAAGCGATTTTCATTCATTTCATTCATTCATTCATTTATGATCTGAGAATAGGCTGTAGAACTTAAGTTTGTCAGAAAATGTTTTATATGTTTAAACTGTTCTGGCCAAGACATGAGATTGAAACTGCGAAACAATGAGAGTCTTAGAAAAAAAAACACGCATTTTAAAAGCTTATTAAGGAAAGCCCCCATCACCATTGGTATTGGAAACATTTTAATTTAATTAATCACAACTGTGTTAACACTGCTGTCAGTGCACTGAGCTTCTTGCGAACAAGAAAATGAATTTTCAGTTTTTCTCCAATGAATTCAAATTTTTGATGATTGCTATCACAACTGTTGACAGTAATACATATTATAATTGATAACGGTTGTGCTGGCTAAAAATCTATTTTTGAAAATATTTGTCTTCAGAATTGTTTTCCAATATAACTCCATAAAACCATAATTTTTAAATAATTAATAATCTTTATTGTCACAAGTAGGCTTTCTTTAACACTACAATGAGGTCACTGAGAAAAGCCCCTAGTCGCCACATTCCGGCGCCTGTTCGGGTACACAGAGGGAGAATTCAGAATGCCCAAATTATCTAACAGCACATCTTTTGGGACTTGTGGGAGGAAACCGGAGCACCCGGAGGAAACCTACGCAGACACGGGGAGAATGTGCAGACTCCGCACAGACAGTGACGCAAGCTGGGAATCGAACCTGGGACCCTGACGATGTGAAGCCACAGTGCTAACCACTGTGCTACCGTGCTGCCCAATAATACAGAACATGTACAATTCCAGACTCAACTCCACTCCCCCCCACGTGCTCCTCCCCCCCCCCCCCCCCCCCCCCCCCCCGCCTCCTCCCATGCCCCCTCCCACCTGGCCCCGATCCCTCACACTGAAAAAAGAAAGAAAAACAACCAGGTCAAAACTAGAACCCCCCCCCCCCCCCACCCCAGTTCTCCTATCATCTGGTGGAGACCAACTCCCTGAAATAAAAAGTGAAAGACTGCATTCTCAAATAGAGCCCTTCTGCCGACCCCCTCATGATATCCTTGATCTTTTTTAAGTGCAAAAACTCCACAGGGTCACTGATGCGCAATCAATTATTCTCGAGACAAGGTGAGTCATAACTAATAGGCTTTAATCAGCTGGAACTGTACCCAGCAGCTTTGATACAGAAAGTGAAGGCTGCTGGGATGGCATTGGTTCTTATACCCCGTCTCTCAGGGCGGAGCTATGTACGTTAGCCAATGGTAGACTCCTAGGTCTAGCCAATGGTCATCCACCTCTCAGGTACTGCAATACCTGGTATAACCACATTCACCCCCTGTTAAAAAGAACCCAGCGGGGTGATGGCCAGCGTTACTGTCGCCTTTTGCATGGTAAGACCAGGTATGGAGGAACCGTGATGTCGAGGGTAACAGAAAAAGTTTTTTATTGTGCAGCAACCAGATGATCGGGTGGCCTGGTCGTCCTTCTGGAGCGTCTGGGCTTCGGCGATGATCCTGGTGGGGTCCCCGGCGGTTGTGGCTCCGGGAAATTGGTGTCTTCCTCCCAGGCAGCTTCGTCACCCCCAGGCGGCTGTTGAGGCGAAAAGTGGGCAGGGGGAGGGGCGCCTGTAGGGGGCGTCGGTGCCTGTTCGGTGCTGGGTAGGGGTGGCGGCAGTACTGACCCACCGGTCAGGTGCTGTGGGGAGGGTGGGGGTGGGGACAATGATGCGGGTGCGCGTGGGGCTCCGGCGGGCGCCAGGTCCCGAAGGGAGACCGTGTCTTGGCGGCCGTCGGGGAACGCTACGTAGGCGTACTGGGGGTTGGCATGCAGCAGGTGGACCCTCTCGACCAACGGGTCCGACTTGTGCGCCCTCACATGTTTCCGCAGCACGACAGGTCCGGGTGTCGCTAGCCAGGTTGGGAGCGAGGTCCCGGAGGAGGACTTCCTGGGGAAAACAAGGAGACGTTCGTGAGGTGTCTGGTTTGTGGTATAACAGAGTAGCCACCGGATGGAGTGAAGGGCCACTGGGAGGACTTCCTGCCAGCAGGAGACTGGGAGATTCCTGGACCGAAGGGCCAGCAGGACGGTCTTCCAGTCCGTTCCGTTCTCCCTTTCTACCTGCCCGTTTCCCCGGGGGTTGTAACTGGTCGTCCTGCTGGAGGCGATGCCGTGAGTATTCGTCAATCACGTTCAGGAAGTACGTGTTGCGGTCGGTGGAGGGGAGGGGGCCCATGAAATCCATGCTGAGACGCTTAAAGGGACGGAAAGCCTTTATCAGATGCGCTATCTCTGGCCGGTAGAAGTGCGGTTTACACTCCGCGCAGATTCGGCAGTCCCTGGTGACTGTCCTGACCTCCTCGATGGAGTAGGGCAGGTTGCGGGTCTTAATGAAATGAAAGAAACGAGTGACCCCCGGGTGGCAGAGGTCCTCGTGGAGGGCTCGGAGGCGGTCCACTTGCGCGGTGGCACAAGTGCTGCGGGATAGGGCATCAGGAGGCTCGTTCAGCTTCCCGGGACGGTACACGATCTCGTAATTGTAGGTGGAGAGTTCTATCCTCCACCGCAAGATCTTGTCGTTCTTAATCTTGCCCCACTGCGCATTAATGAACATGAAGGCCACCGACCGTTTGTCCATGAGGAGAGTGAATCTCCTGCCGGCCAGGTAATGCCTCCAGTGTCGCACAGCTTCTACTTTGGCCTGGGCCTCTTTTTCGACCGAGGAGTGGTGAGTTTCAGAAGCATGGAGAGTGCGGGAGAAGAAAGCCACGGGCCTGCCCGCTTGGTTGAGCGTGGCCGCCAGAGCTACGTCGGACGCATCGCTCTCGACCTGGAAGGGGAGGGACTCGTCGATGGCGCGCATCGTGGCCTTTGCGATGTCCGCTTTGATGCGGCAGAAGGCCTGGCGGGCCTCCGTCGACAGGGGGAAGGTTGTGGACTGGATCAGGGGTCGAGCCTTGTCTGTGTAATTAGGGACCCATTGTGCATAATAGCTAAAGAAGCCGAGGCAGCGCTTTAGGGCCTTGGGGCAGTGAGGGAGGGGGAACTCCATGAGGGGGCGCATGCGTTCAGGGTCGGGGCCTATGACTCCATTTCGCACTATGTAGCCTAGGATGGCTAGACGATCGGTGCTAAACACGCATTTATCCTTATTGTAGGTCAGATTAAGGATATTCGCGGTCTGGAGAAATTTGCGGAGGTTGGTGTCGCGGTCCTGCTGGTCATGGCCACAGATGGTGACGTTATCAAGATACGGGAACATTGCGCGTAAGCCGTACCGGTCAACCATTCGGTCCATCTCGCGTTGGAAGACCCCGTTCGTGACACCGAAGGGAAACCTTAAAAAGTGATAGAGCCGCCCATCTGCTTTGAAGGCAGTTACCGGCGGTCACCATGACAAGGGGCAGCTGGTGGTAGGCAGACTTGAGATCCACCGTGGAGAAAACCTTGTACTGCGCAACCTTGTTTACCAGGTCGGCTATACGGGGGAGAGGGTACGCGTCCAGTTGCGTAAACCTGTTGATGGTCTGGCTATAGTCGATGACCATCCTATGTTTCTCCCCGGTCTTTACCACCACTACCTGAGCCCTCCAGTGGCTGTTGCTTGCTTCGATGACCCCTTCCTTCAGCAGCCTTTGGACCTCGGACCTGATGAAGGTCCGGTCCTGGGCACTGTACCGTCTGCTCCTGGTGACGACGGGTTTGCAATCCGGGGTGAGGTTCGCAAACAGGGAAGGCGGGTCGACCTTAAGGGTTGCGAGACCGCAGACAGTAAGGGGGGGTATAGGGCCGCCAAATTTAAAGGTCAGGCTTTATAGGTGGCACTGGAAATCCAGCCCAAGAAGGGTGGCGACGCAGAGGTGTGGCAGAATGTACAGGCGGAAATTGCGGAATTCCCTGCCTTGGACAGTGAGGTTCGCTCAGCTGAACCCCTTTATCTCCACTGCGTGTGACCCGGAGGCCAGGGAGATCCGTTGGTTTAGGGGATGGGTGACAAGAGAACAGCGCCTTAGTGTGACAGGGTGATCAAAGCTTTCCGTGCTCCCGGAGTCGATCAGGCACGGCGGCACGTGGCCGTTGATGGCGATCGTTGTGGGGGCTTTCGCTAGCGTCCGGGGCCGACTGGTCCAGGGTAACGGAGGCCAGCTGCAGCAAGGGGGAGTTCTGGCCGGGCAGCGTGGAGTCGGCTGTGCTGGGGGCTTGAGGCCCCATCCAAGATGGCGTCAGCCACGGGTCGCACATGGAGTCCGGGGATGCAGAAGATGGCGGCGGCGAGGGACAAAATGGCGGCGCCCACCCATCCAGCGTGGTGGCCGGGGGGCAAAATGGCCGCGGCCGTGGGTCGCACGTTGCCTGGGGATAGAAGGGCGGCGGTGGGCCTTGGACGGCCGGGACCTGAAAACAAGGCTGCCGATAGTTGCTGGAGACCGCTGCCGCGGCGCGGCCCTGGCAGATGATTCGCCTGGCCGCAGAAGAAGCAGCGTTGGCCGGCTGTGAAAACGGGCCGTCTTGCCGCGCAGGCCTGTGGGGTTAGCGGGAAAGTTAGCGGGGCTGCCGCGATGGGATGCCACGCAGCCCAGGGGGGCGCCGTGCGTCCGGGAGCAAAAGCCAGTGCCTTTTTGTACGCAACATCCATTGACCCTGCCAGGGCCCATGCCTCAGTGAGGCCCAGTGTGTCCATTTCAAGGAGCCTTCTGCGGATTTCGGGGGAAGTCATACCTGCCATGAAAGCGTCCCGAATTAAAAGTTCAGTGTGCTCGTTCCCCGTAACTGCTGGGCAGCCACAGTTTCGGCCCAGCACTAGTAGTGCCCGATAGAAGTCTTCCAGTGTTTCTTCTGGGCTCTGCCTTCTAGTTGCCAGCAGGTGACGGGCGTAGACCTTGTTCAGAGGACGGATGTAATGTCCTTCTAGCAGCTCCATAGCTGCAGCATAGTTCGCCGCCTCTTCGATCAGAGGGTAGATCGCAGGGCTGATCCGCGAGCGTAGAAGGTGCATTTTCTGCCTTTCCATGGGGGTGCCGGCGGCCGTGTTTAGGTAGCCCTTAAAACACGCCAGCCAATGCTTGAAAATAGCAGCGGAGTTGTCTGCATGGGGGCTAAGCTGAAGGCACTCCGGCTTGATGCAGAGATCCATCCTTTCAGAAGTAATAGCTGAGTAAATTGATGCACAATTAATTACTCTCGATACAAGGTGAGTCATAACTAATAGGCTTTAATCAGCTGGAACTGTACCCAGCAGCTTCCATACAGAAAGTGAAGGCTGCTGGGATGGCATTGGTTCTTATACCCCGCCTCTCAGGGCGGAGCTATGTACGTTAGCCAATGGTAGACTTCTAGGTCTAGCCAATGGTCATCCACCTCTCAGGTACTGCAATACCTGGTATTACCACAGCCATTCCACCAGGATGAAGCACTGGGCGGAACTGGATTCCTCACCCCAAACAGAACTCGCCTTTGGGCTATTAGCGAGGGATTCCCAACACATCAAATTGACCAAATTCCACCCCAAATCTCCTCTGAATACCGGGTGAAAAGGGCTCAAGTCAAAGGGCTCAAGTCAAAGTTGGCTGGCGGGAGCCACCTCATATGCAACTGCTCTCTACATATCGCCACTGGAAGTTCGCCTGCTGGCTACAAATCTGAAAACGGTATTTGACCAAAAATGTTCCTGCCCCTTCCATTTCAGAGGTTAAATCGAACCATATCCAAGACAGCGAGGTCATTCTACCCATTGTCTCTGTGCGACTCTTCTGACAGCAATTGAATACAAATCCCATTGCATTAACTGCTTGAATTGTTCCTGAAGATTGGAAGGTAGCAAATGTCACTCCACTATTTCAGAAAGGAGATAGAGAGAAAATAGGGAACTACTGACCTGTGAGCCTTGCATCAGAAAAAGGGAAAATGCTAGAATCTATCCCAAGATGTGATAAAAGTGGACGCTTGGTCCAATTAATGATCTAATTGCTTCTAGCCGACATGGATTTATGAATATGAAATCATGTTTGATGAACCTGGCGGAGTTTTTTTGAGGATGTTACTAACATAAAAGGGACGTGGTGGACATAGTATACTTGGATCTTCAGAAGGGTTTTGATAAAATCCTCCATTGGAGGTTGGCTAGCAAAATTAAAGCACATGGGATAGGTGGTAATATATAAGAACAAACAAAGAACAAAGAAATGTACAGCACAGGAACAGGCCCTTCGGCCCTCCAAGCCCGTGCCAACCATGCTGCCCGACTAAACTACAATCTTCTACACTTCCTGGGTCCGTATCCCTCTATTCCCATCCTATTCATGTATTTGTCAAGATGCCCCTTAAATGTCACTATCGTCCCTGCTTCCACCACCTCCTCCGGCAGCGAGTTCCCTCTGCGTAAAAAACTTGCCTCGTACATCTACTCTAAACCTTGCCCCTCTCACCTTAAACCTATGCCCCCTAGTAATTGACCCCTCTACCCTGGGGAAAAGCCTCTGACTATCCACTCTGTCTATGCCCCTCATAATTTTGTATACCTCTATCAGGTCTCCCCTCAACCTCCTTCGTTCCAGTGAGAACAAACCGAGTTTATTCAACCGCTCCTCATAGCTAATGCCCTCCATACCAGGCAACATTCTGGTAAATCTCTTCTGCACCCTCTCTAAAGCCGTCACATCCTTCTGGTAGTGTGGCGACCAGAATTGAACACTATACTCCAAGTGTGGCCTAATATGGCATGGATTAATTATGATGTGGAGATGCCGGCGTTGGACTGGGGTGAGCACAGTACGAAGTCTTACAACACCAGGTTAAAGTCCAACAGGTTTGTTTCGATGTCACTAGCTTTCGGAGCGCTGCTCCTTCCTCAGGTGAGCCTGAGGAAGGAGCAGCGCTCCGAAAGCTAGTGACATCGAAACAAACCTGTTGGACTTTAACCTGGTGTTGTAAGACATGGATTAATTAGGCATTGGTTAACTGATAGAAAACACAGAGTAGGTATAAGCAGGTTATTCTCACGTTGGCTGGCTGTGACTAGTGGGGTATCGCAAGGAGCAGTACTTGGCCCCAGCTGTTCACAATATATTTTGATGATTTGGATATGGGGACCAAATGAAATATTTTCAAGTTTGCAAATGGCATAAAGCTAAGTTGTGAGAATATGCAAGGTGGTTTCAAGGAGATTTAGACACATTAGGGACCTGTGCCAACTCACCCGTGCGGCCCGGTGGAAGTCGTTTAGCCTCTTGCGGCATTGGGTGGCAGTCCTCCCCGAGCTGATGGCTGCCGCCACTTCCTCCCAGGCGCACTGGCTGCCCTGTGGCTGACCCTCCAAACCCCTTAGGGGAACAGGGACTCCACTGCGTCCAACAGTCTGGCCAAGTCGGCATCTCCGAATTTTGGAGCTAGCCTCCTTGGTGGCATGGTTGTGTGCTGTGTGAGGTTTGCTCTGCGGGATCGGTTTAAGTGCTGCGCTCCCTTGTTAGGGGGGGGGCTGCCGGGCACGGTCCTCGGGAATCAGCCGGCTGGGCAGTCATTTGCGGTGTGAAGCCCATTAAGTGGACCAATTAACGTAAGATACCAGTAGCGGCCTTGCCGTGTCGGCTGCCGGAAAACTCCCGGCATTTTCCGCTAGCTACCACATTTGGACGATTTCAGTTAGATCACGGCCAATGTCGACACCTGTAGGCCTCAATACCTCAAGTGATCACTGCCCCCACTCTCTTCACTGCCTTTACTGCTCTGTGGCCCTTAATTACTGCTCAATGCACCCATAATTTCCTTAAGTATTCATTAATTTCCTACTTTCCCTAATGTAGTTTCTTCCCCACAAATGCTTCCTTCCAATGCTGTTTATCCTATTTTATTCACATTTGAACGTTGCAGTTGGCAGCTAGACAGGTATTATTGATGATCTCTAGTTAAGAAGGTGTCTTGAACTGCTGCAATCCATGTAGTAAAGGTACCCACAGTATCATTAAATCGGGAGTTCCAGGGATTTGATTCAGCAACAAGATCAGGATGTTGTGCGACTTGAAGTGGGACCCTGAAAGTGATGGGGTTCCCGATACGTCTCCTGCCTTTGTTGTTCTAGGTGATGGAGGTCGCGGGTTTGGGAGGTGCTGCTGGAGAAGCCTTGGCAACTTGCTGCAGTACATTCTGGAGATGGTGTGCCTAGCAGCAGAGGCACATTGCTGGTGGAGGGAACAGTTAATTTAAGTCAGTGGATGGTGTGGTGATCTGGTGTGTTGTTTGAGGTACGGGCAGGTGGAGAGAATTCAATCTGAGTTGGAGAGGCTTTGGGGAGTTAGGAGGTGGTCAGCTCGCCACAGAGTACCCAACCCTTATCATCTGACGAAGTATCCACAGCAGCAACGTGACTCATCCAGTTGAGTTTCTGTTGAATAGAGCCCATATACCCATATCCGTAACAGGTACTGACAGACTGAGCATCTGCCTCTTCCTTCACATAACCCCATGTCCTCTAACATCCTGTGCGAATACCTACGGAGATGAACTTGAACATATGTGCTCATGTTGCCATTGATTTCACCGATATCAATGTCTGAAAAACATTCTCAGAACCACAATACATACCTTAGTTGTACGTCTTCCACTTTCCCGCACTCACCCAGTGTTTCTTGATAAGATTTACTCTTGCCAGCCTATCCACTTTGAATTCAGCTCGATAGGTGAATGGGAGATTAGAGATAATTATGGTGGTGATCCCTCAATGGTAATGGCTATAAAGGGATTAAGTATGACAAATGTAGAATGGTTAACAGCCAGAAGGAATTAGAAGCACTTGCATCTGGTCATGCCTCAGATGGCAGGAATCAGCAATGGTTCCCCGAAAAGAGGTGTAGGCATCTGCCAGTCGCATTTCAAAACAAGCATGGGAACATATTGGGCTGTATTCTCCGATTCTGAGGCTATGTCCCCATGCCGGCGTGGGACCGGTAGCGTTTTACGCCAGATAAAGTGGCGTAAAATGGCCCCCAATCCTCCGTTTTCCTGGGGGCTAGCAGGACGGCAGCGTAGAGCACCCGGCTCTAGCTGCCGATATGGCCTGGAGAATTGCTGTGTCTGTGGCCGCGCACGCGCTCGGCGGCTTAATGGCGGAGGCACGCAAAATAGTGCCCCCCCCCTTTGGCCGGCTCGCGCACAACAGACCCCCCCCCCCCCCCACAGTGCCCCCAGCCCAGGAACTCGGCCAGTCGTGGCGGAGCATTGGGGGACAGGTCTCAGGCAATGTCCTGAGGCCATCAGTACGGCGCACGAGTACGCCGTTTTGGAGGGGGTGTAGAATCGCGAAAGCGGCGCCGCCCCAGATTCGGTCAGGAACTTTGGTTCTCCGGCCGATCGCCGAACGCGATTTCGGCTTCGGCGACCGGAGAATTCAGCCCAGTGTGTTTGGTATGGTTTGCTTCTTCACATTGATATCAAATGTAAACTTTTCATACTGTAATGTTTATAGTTTCTTGCCGGAGTATGGATTATAATCAACATGTGGCATTCCTTGTGGGAAGGGGATTTGGCTGCAAAGAGTGAGAGATGCCCGGTAGTTGGGACCTCTGATTCTGCCTGTGACAAATCCTCAACATTTATTTTTGCAGGATTCATTCGTAATGCTTTAAATGTTTGCTATAAAGCATACAGTTCAGTTTTTTTCTGACATACCGACAGGAATTGTCACAGCACGGTAGCACAATAGGGCAGCACGGTAGCACAAGTGGCTAGCACTGTGGCTTCACAGCGCCAGGGTCCCAGGTTCGATTCCCCACTCGGTCACTGTCTGTGCGGAGTCTGCACGTTCTCCCCGTGGCTGCGTGGATTTCCTCCAGGTGCTCCAGTTTCCTCCCACAGTCGAAAGACGTGCAGGTTAGGTGGATTGGCCGTGCTAAATTGCCCTTCGTGTCCAAAAAGGTTAGGAGGGGTTATTGGGTTACGGGGATAGGGTGGAAGTGAGGGCTTAAGTGGGTCGGTGCAGACTCGATGGGCCGAATGGCCTCCTTCTGCACTGTATGTTCTATGAATTAATTACACATTACTGTGTAATTAATTAAGAGTCAATGCAAATAAATTGTTTTGTTTTGTTTGGAGGTCTTGTGGCACAGTGGTAGCGACCCAACCTCTGGACTACAAGCCAGGACGTGTTGACCTTATGTGACGACTGGAAGACTTTGGGAATATTTGATTCGAAGAATTGGACAATTTAACTGTTAACAGCCTGGGGTTAGAATTTGCTTGATGCAGTGGTCATGTTTTTTTAAAAAATCATTCTATTTTGCATGATCTGCGTGCTTTTAGCAGCCAAAAGGTGAAATTGACAAAGGAATCTATCTGTTTTTCAATCTGGATTAATGGACTATGGTTTAACTGGGAAAGTCCCTTGGGAGTTAATGTGCTTTGCAGCCTGCAGGAATAATTTGGTTTTCAGCTTGGGGTGATGTGATCATTGCTGGGTGGAGCCAAGGAACGCAGAGGGACATTTTGAAATGCTTAAGAGAGGCAGTTTTTTGGAGAAGCTTTGGCGAGAGGAGTTGAATCCTGATCTGCCTGATGCTGAGTGCACAATTCTCCCACAGTAAGATAGATTGAGAGCTATATGTTTCTTTTCTAGTTGTTTAATGGGAAATTGAATAGTAGTGTTTAAGGTGTGATTGTAAGCTGTTCCTTTCAGGTGTGAAGTTAAAAAGTTTAATATTGCAGTTTTAAAAATACCAAAACCCTGTTTCTTCATGCAGTCTCTCCTGGAGCGAATCATTCTGTCCACACAGTCTTACAAATAAACTTAAATATTGGGGTTTTGGTCTGGTACTCAGATCATGATACATGGAAGGAGCGTTCATAATGCAGCTCATCGGGCTGATAGTTAGCCTGGGAATATTTCTCCACTATTCCCCAAAGCGGAAAACAGAGGGCGGGATCTTCTGCCACTCCCTGTGCGTGATTTGTGGTGGCTGCAATTGGCGACGGTCCCGCCGCTGTCGATGGGGTTTCCCGTTATTTGCACCTTCCACTGCTGGGGAATCCATGGTAGGACTGGAAGATTCCCATGGGCAGGAGTAACCGTACAATTTCGGCCAGTGGGTGTGTGAAGATACGCTAAAAGAAATATACACATTTTGTGTGTGGAGCATGTTTAGGAATATTCACATTCTGGACATATTTGGAATTGGTGCCTTGCTAATAACTACTTGATAGTAACCGGGACACCAAATAACTTGAGATGAGTGGCCCTATTCAGAACACACTACTGTGTGATCATTATCAGAGCAACGTAGTGAGCCAGAATCAGGTTGCAAATACTGCAGTTTCTGTGAATCCAAAACGTGTCCCACCTTGATAACAAACCTGTTATGATCCAGAATGCACCATCAGAAACAATGGTAAAATAGATTCAGTAGTGATTTGCCAAAAGGAATTGGATTTTTCTATGACCACAGGCAAAGAAAAAGGAATGGGATTAACTCCAGAAGGCTGGTGCTGGCAGAATGGCATCCTCCTGTGCTGGATGACTCTATGATGATCAATGTGGTACTCATCCTCTTTTTGTTTCATTGTTGTGAACAGGGCTTGACGACTGCCTCCAACAATACATAAAGAACTTTGAAAGGGAAAAGATCAATGGAGATCAGCTTTTGCACATTACGCATCAAGAGCTTGAGGAATTAGGTGTCACTCGCATTGGCCATCAGGAACTTATCTTGGAAGCAGTGGACCTGCTGTGTGCATTGGTAAGTTCCAGTTCCATCTCTTGTTTGCCTTTCTCTGCTATTAAGCAATGAAGGCAGCAGTTGGCGGTTGGACATGATGTTGTGTAGCAAATGCGGTTAACTATAATTTCATTACTTTTAGTGGCCATTTATTATGTCAGTTTCCTTTTTGCTTTCAAAGTAATAATACGCTATTCATTAAGGAGAACTTTTGGAGTGCATGTTGACACTCGCTTCCACTACATACTCAAAAACCATCGGCAATGCACCTGGCAATTTCTGGTTTTGTGGGCAGCCTAGAAGCCCAATTCTTTGCAGTGTGTCTTGAACTCACAACCTTCTAAACAAACTTAGCCACAGCTCTTACGTTCCTGAAGACATGTACATGGCAGGGGCAGCATATATTGGGCTTGGTTCTCCAGTCCCCCAACCAAGTGATTCTCGGTGGTGTGCCATTTGCTGGTGGCGGGATTCTCTACTCTTGCCGCTTGTCAATGGGATTTCATATTCAACCCACCTCATGTCACTGGGAAACCCGCGGGCGGGGGTGTGCTGCCGGCAGGAACAGAGAATTCATAAACCCAGAGCGTAGGGTCCCAGCAGTGACCAACAGAACCAGCAAGACCGAGGATGTGAAGGTCTTGCCAACCTCAGCACAGGGTTTAAATAAATATTTGCAGTGCAGCACGGTGGCGCAGTGGTTAGCATTGCTGCCTCACAGCGGCGAGGTCCCAGGTTAGAATCCCGGCCCTGGGTCACTGTCCGTATGGAGTTTGCACATTCTCCCCGTGTTTGCGTAGGTTTCGCCCCCACAACACAAAGATGTTCAGGGTAGGTGGATTGGTCACGCTAAATTGCCCCTTAATTGGAAAAAATGAATTGGGTACTCTAAATTAAAAAAAAAGAAATGTTTGCAAAGTCCAGCTTAATACCTAGCCAAAATGACCTGATAGATGAGCATTTGGTAGAAGTAGGCCACAGGTGAAGAGTCTCTGACTGGGAGCCAGCAGGTTCACAGACGCTTTGGGCATGATTGACCCAAAAAATCTCTAAGTGGCATTTTGGAACTGTTTGACAGAGTGTTGTCTGCCAACATTTTGGGTGAGATTCAGACCTGGATGCATCTACGTTAAGTGATTCTTCTAGGCCTTGGTTAGTTTCTCCCCAGTCTAGCTCACAAATTTTTCAGCAATGGGGTGCAGAACTCACTGGTGAGACCGGCTCCTCAGAAATCGGCCCGCCATTTTCAAAGCGTTCGCCAATCTCTCAGTGAGCTTGAGGGTCACCTACACCCCCCTCCCCTCCCTCCACACACACACACACACACCCATGGGCAATGCGACCCCCAATGGGGTTACAGAGGGCCCTCTTTCAGGCCCCTCTTCAGGACCATCTCCTACATCCCCCAACCTTTAGGAGGCCCTTTCATACCCCTACTAGATGCTCCCACCCTTCCTTCGCCCCCCCCCCCCCCCCCCCCCCAACCCCCTTTCATGAGAACGGCTCCCTTCAGAAATTGCCAGTGCCAACCTGGCAACCTGGCACTGCCAGCCCACGAGAAGTGCCCCAGCACCCAGGCAGTGCCAATTGGGCTCCCTGGCAGTGTCAGGTTGCCACTTCCAGGGTTCCCAGTTGGCATTGTCAGGGCACGCGTGTGCCAGGGTGAGTGCTAGTGTACTGCCCTGCCCTGACCACCCAGGGGGTTCTATTGGCCATCACGATTGGTCTCCACTGCAGTACCAATTGGCGCTCGGTTGAGGCCTCGCCGGTGCAGCCAGTGACTCCCGGACGCTGCGTGAATATGGCTGCATATTTAAATGAGCCAATGATGCATTTAAATATCATTATCTGGATCATGGCCAGCGAGGGTGTGATTCAGATTGTGCCGGGCTCCGAGTGTCGGGTGACGTGCGATCTGCTCTTGCGAAGCTGGGCGCAATGTGGTGGCTGAATCACTTGCCGCTGGACAATAACTGGCTCTCCTCTCTGTTTTTTACCAGAGTGGAGGCAGTTACAATCAGGGCCTCGCCACCAGTGAAACCTTATCTGAGTCAGCATTTGGCTCTTGCCAGTATTCCACATTCAACGGAGCTTTCCCTCATTGTTGTACGTGGGACTTAGTTGTTAACCAACATAAATGATGACTGCACATTAAAGTAATTTGTTGTATCCACGGCATGTTTATGAAGATGTGGTACTGCATTATATAATTGCAGTTTTTTTGGGGCGCACCAATTAAAAATGTATTTAATTTGATTCTAATAGGAAGTAATGACATGGTTCACCAAGAGAGGAAAGTAAATTATTTTAATTTCAGCTTCTGGTAGTATTGCTTCTTTATGCTGGTGAAGGCGGCATAATTTGCTCATCAATCTCATCATTTATGTGCGTTTTGTTATTACAACCAATGTGTACTGTGCAAGACAGTAGTTCTATATTAAATAGATCCTGTAGTTACTGGATACCTTCAGCCACTAGACATTCGATCCTTTACATGGCAGTCATTAACATAGCAACTGCAGCCTAAGTTCATTGAATTACTGCAGTGCAGATCTGGTGGAGGTGGGACAAGATCAGATAGCAGCATAATTCATGTCTCAAGCCCTAATATATATGATAATCTAACATAATTACAAAATCCAGATCCGCATTAACTTACCCAGAGGCAGTCAACACATGTTTAAATCTAAAATAAGCATAATATTTAGCTTTGGGGAGGTTAAAGGCTAATTTTATGCATATTATTCTCAATTAAACTTTTCTAACAGTGCACTGCTGCTTGTTATCCGCACCTGTTGCAAATAAATAAATAACCTTGTATTTGTCGTTCTTTGAATGCACATCCTGTGACCTCTGCCGCTGGTTGTTCCATATTTAATTTGAGAAGACAGCGGAAAGCAGAGCCAACCTTCTTTTAGAACATTGAAAATATTAACAAGTTCCTAATTGGTCTGTGAAGCACATGGGTGCTTTAGAGGTACTGGGCAGAGTGCTGGCGGAGGAAAGAAAACCGGTGTGTAGCCTTCCAGCTGCAAAGCCGGGTTCTCTCTCCAGATTCTCTGGCATCTCGGTGCAGAGAAAATCTGGGGGCGTGTTTTTTGCTGCCATGTTGGCAGGGCGGGGTCTGATGGAGCCTTTTTTAAAGGGAGTCCTGATGTGAGCTGAAAGAAATATTGCCCTCCCCGTGACACCTAGCCGTCCAGGTATATGGGGAATCCCACCCTTTTCCACAAGCACCACCCCCCTCCCCCCCCCCCACACAAGCACTGGGCCCACCCCTTTCCACCCCCACCTAAGGGGAACACTTCCTCCCCCCCCCCTCACACACACACACACATAAAGGAAATCCCCCCCCCCAATGGGGATCCCCAGAGGGCCTATCCTTGGCATTGCTAGGCTGGCACTGCCAGGGAGAAGTGCCAATGGCAGTGTCGGGGCACGTCTCCCTGGCAGCGCCATCCTTATCTGTGGGGGGGTGGGGTGGGTTGCCTTTATTGATTCCCCTTCGCATTTTGCAGAAGCATATGTAAACCTCCCGACAACATGGGAGGGAGTATATATGGTGGGGAGGCCCTTTAAGTAGGTAGAAATTTATAAAAATAGATTTATTTCAGGTACTGACCTGTGCGTTAACCTCGTTTCATCATTGGTGAGGGGTGGGGAAAATCACAGAACAGGGTCTTGTTTGACCGGTTTCGCCACATTTTCAACTATTGTCACTATTTTCACTTGTGGGTAACGCTGGTAGAACTCCCCCACTGCTCTTTTCCATGTACCCTGCTAAAAGTAGCGCCTCAACTCTCAGCTTCTCTGGATGTAAGGTGGCTGATTGGGATCTGACTGCTGAATCATGGTGCTTTATGACGTCATGTGCATCTGAAATTTGCAAGTGGTATTAAAGTGATAGTATACTGACACCTCTGTGTAGTAAATATTGAGAAATGCAGCCTTTCCGCTCCAATGGGCATTTGCTAAATGCATTGTACTACAATACAGTATTTTGAAACAACGTTATGGGTTTGTTTTCCCCAGATTGTTACTGTCTGGACTTGGTGAATTCATGTGATCTTGTCTACTGTCACGAAAACATGGCGGATTAACTTTGATGGATGGGCAGACATTCATAATGAGCCTATCGTAATGATTATATGAGGCAGCACAATGGGCTGCTTTGATTTTTTTCACGGGTGTGTGTGTGTATGTGTGCTACAAAGAAGGATACTGTGAAATTCAAGTTACTGGTGATGCAGTAGTATTCCTACAATATTCGTCTTTCATTATTATAACTTTGGCAATATCTTTGTTTTAAATTGGTTGATGTCTTTTTTTAAATGGTGGACCAAGAAATGTGGTGCAAAATGTTAAATCATTTCTCAATCACAACTGCTTGTGATTTAGTTTGTTTGAGCCCTCAACTTTGTCCCCATTCTGAGAGCAAACTGAAATTCTGTCAACTCGTGTTAAATGTTAATGTAGGCGTTTGCTGGTAACCGTGTGAGCTGTTTGGTTGTTTTTCAGCACAAAATTTCAGAGGGAAATATAGGAGCAGAGAAAATTGACTGGTCTGAAACTACTGACCCTCACTTAACTATCAATCCAACCATTCCTCCGATTTTCCCACACCGGCTGCAACTCAGAACAGCCTATTCAATGCACTTATTATCCCCAGTGTAAAGCCATTCACTTCAAGCTCTTGGTGCATCTTTGCTCTTCTAAGCTTGACATGTTTCCACTGGTGATAGAGCTTGTGATGACGTTTGCTTTACCTATTCCATTAATTTTGTTCGAGAACAATATTAATAATTGTAGCAAATGTAGGGCTGAATTCTCTGCTTCCCACTGCTGGCAGCGGGATTGGCGATCAGGTGGAGAATAGTGACAAATTGTGATTTGCGCCCAGTACCGATTCCGACGTCTTGCTCCGGCCTCCTGCTGGAAGCGTTAGCGAAGTTTGTGTCCCGCGCCGGTGGGTCCGTGCAAATCTGTCATTTGCATGGATTTTAATCTCATTACCATTAGACACTTCATCTCCACCCGGCTGCAATGCTCCACCCGTCTCAGGCGGAAGTCACGCGGGTGTGAATTGGTGACTTACAAGTGGGATCTAGGCGCCATGGCTGTTGAGGGGGAGCGACAGACTAAGGAAGCTCTCAAAAACGCTCAAACATTGTTGGGCTTGATGGGGGGGGGCGGCTGCCAGGGAGGGTGTGGGGGGTGGGAACGAAAGAGAAAATGCTGGAAAATCTCAGCAAGTCTGGCAGCATCTGTAGGGAGAGAAAAGAGCAAACGTTTCGAGTCCGATGACTCTTTGTCAAAGGGGGGTGGGTGTGAAGTAGTGGGGATCAACTTGGTGCCAAGTCCGTGGATTTAGGATGTTCCCCTCGGGTTCGAGGTGGCCTGGATCATACTGCCATTGCTGCAATATGTGATTTAAACTCACCCCTCTGGTGCTACTTACAGGCTGTTGGCTGGTCACATTGCTGACTGCTCACTGTGTCAGGTAAATGTTGAGAGAGCCTCTGGTGATGTGGGAGCCGGCTCAAGCCACCCCTCTGGCAGCTCTCATACCACAGGCAAATAATCTGGGGGTGCTGGACTTGCCTCCCCAGTGCTCAGTGCGGGGGTGGGGACCCTCCGCAGGGGTGGGTGCATGGGGAGGCATCTGGGAGGCAACTGCTTGCGGCAACACCATGCCAATCTAAGAATCATTTACCCTTTCCGGGGGCGGCCCTTGTCCCTGCCCGTCTGCTCCACCGACCACCCATAATGCCCACCGACTGCTGAAGCCTCTGGCTGTGCAGCTGAAGGCTTTCGCTAATAAGGAATTGGCAAACGTATTAAGTGAGCACTTCACAAGTGGATTCCCGTGAGTGGGCGGGCCATGTAGTATATGGGAGTCATTGCCTAGCATCCCAATCACACCTTGATGCATGGACACTCTGCTTAAACACTGCGGGAGGCAACACCACACACGCAGCAGCCAACAACCAAACACCCAGGGGATGGGAAACTGCTTCGGGGACATGTCCACAGCTGTAGGGTGGGTGGGAGCCTCGGTGTGGGGAGATGCCTGGAGAGATTGGCCAAGGGATCGGAGGTCAGCCCTCATTGCAGAAGAAAGTGACAAAGAGGCGTCATAATGGTCGTGCGCAAAGATGTTTAATGTGTTTTACAATTCCCCACTCTCCCGATGGTGCCGCCCACCCAATGTCCCTCTGAATTTCCCGGCAGCTCCCTATCAGCTCCGGATACCTCAGGCTCAGCATCAGGCTGGGACCCAGCAGGATCCTGGGATCCAGCATTCCACCGACTGCTATCTCGCCTGGGGGTTCCTGCCTCCGCTTTAAATGTATCATCAGCAATGTGGTGCTCATCAGATTGTACCCCCAAAGCCTGACCAATACCATTTCTTACCAAGGTGTGTTTATCTGCGCTGGTGGAGGGTGGGGATGACAGCTGTGCCGAGAGTATGGTTACGTCCTCGGAGCTCTCCTCCTAGCTGGTCTCCTGGGAGGTTGGAGAGGGGGCCGCCCGGATGAGCAGTCGCCATCGGCTGGAGGACCTGCAGGAGAATGGACATGTGGTCAGTGGGAGGGATGGGTCAATCAGTAAGGCAATCACTACTCATGTTTAACAGGTCCTCTGGATGGAGCCCAGTGGTTCCTCGCCTCTGCCAGCCTCTGCGTGGGTGACCGATCTGTCCTCGGCCACACCAGTCACCTCCAGGCCCCACTCCATGAAGGAGGTGAGGATTCTTAGGTCTGGCACCCATCCACCAGTTTGGGCCTCTCCCAACGATTATGGGAGCTTTTCTTGAGATACTGAGAGGGCATCATTAACCACACGTCTTGTTCACAATGGGAGGGTGTGTGTGGAGGGAGGGTTGGGGGTCGCATGGGGAGTTTGGGGGTGGATGCTCCCTTGGGGCAGGAGAGTGGGGGGGCATTGGTGGCTACTCACTAGTGCTGCCCGGTGGTGGCCGTTGACCTTTTTTCGGCACTGGAGGCCAGTCCTCCTGCTTACAGCTGCCATCAGCCCATCCCAGGCAGCACTGGCTGCCCTATAGCTCATCCTTCGGGACCCTCGTGTGAACAGCGCCATTGTTGTAACCTGGCTGGGGTTGGCTGCTCGACCTTGTTAGCGGGGGGCTAGCGAGCGTGGTCCCGGTGAATCAGTTGGCGAGGCTTCATTTGCGGCGAGAGGCCTATGAGGCCTCGTTAAGTGGACCAATTAACGTTGAATTGTGTTGCCGGCCTCGCTGGGCCGAGCGCCAGGAAGCCCGTGGCAATTCCCGCTCGCTACCACACTTAGAAATCTTTCCGGAGAATCGCGTCCATAGAAATCTTTTGAGTAAATCACACTCTTTGACTCCCAAACGGAGTTTTCAGCCCATAGAAAATATGTTTTATACAATATATTATGTTATTATTCAATTATAGATTCTCATATTGTTATTTTTATGGTGCATTATCTTGGATGTAGGAAACACTGCATTGCCCATCTCTCGTTGCCCTGAGAAGGTGATGGTGAGGTGTAGCAGTGAGCGTCCTCTGATGATGATGGCATACTGAGTTATAAACAAATTCCCTTTGCATTTTAATATATTGGAATTAACATATCCCGTTGCTTGTGTACAATGACCTTTGTATGAATATGGTGAATCTCAAGGTGATTCTCAGTCAATTCCATGAAATTCCAATGTCCTTTTGTAGTTTCACAATACTGAAAACTCTCTCCTTCCTGACCCTGCAAAGCTCCTCCTCAAAAGAGGAATTTGAGTTGCGCAATTGAAGTATTCTTCTAATAATATCAGTAATAACAATTTCCATCCTTTGGAGAGGGTGGTTTACTTTGTTTCAGGGGCGCTCAATAACACACAAACTATGTGCCATAATCACGACTAACATGATGGTGGTAGGTAGGCTCTGTTGGCTGGATGGCTGGTTTGTGATGCTGAGCGATGCCAACAGACTGAGGTTAGTCATAAAGGCCCTGCCTTCTCAACCTTGCCCCTTGCCTCAGGTATGATGACCCTCTGGCTAAATCACCACCAGCCAGCTCTTTCCCTCATAGGGGAGAGCAGACTATGGTCCTTGGAGACTATGGTGAATTACATTTCAGCAATAGTGCTGAAAATAAATGCAGTGGTATTATTGTGTCAGTCATACTCCTTCAGCATCTGTATCACATTACCTCTTCTGCCCTGAATGTACAGACCATGGAATAATTTGAATAACTAGGTGATACAGAATTTTAGCCTTTTACCTCTGGGTTCAAATCTTGGCAGAGAAATGGGATGGGACTCCTTTTCTTTATCTGCTGGTTGTAAGGATCTGTGAAATAATTAGAGCTTTCAGAATGAATCTGCCTAACTTGGTATTAATTGGCATTGCTGCTCAGGAAATACGCACCACAGTAGGGGGTGCTCTGGAGGTCAGGGCTGGGCACATTATTGATGGACAGTAACATGAGCTTTACTCTTTATTTGTCTTTGCTGCAGCTGACTAGGGAGTGCTTGACCTTGACACTTGAATGCCTGAAATCTCCCTCACCAAAATCCTTCACCTTGAGTGTAAAAACAAGTGCAAATTATCTTTTACAGGAATATAAGTCATGAACCGGAGATGAAGCAGTCACCTATATAGCTCAATGAATGTTGAATGTCTGTCAGTGAGTTCAAAGTAACAATTTAGTGTCATGGCTCTTCAGACTTTCTAAAAAGGTTTATGATGCCATCAGAATCATTTGCTTGAGGTACTGCCGTTAGCTGTCAATCATCTGTTATCCTACATGTAGCCCAGTTAGGTGTTCAATATAACTGTCATTTGAATTTTGTTTCATACTAAACAAGTCAATCAGATGGATGTTAGGCTTTTTGGAATGAGTTTGTTCATGGAAGTATTTGTTGAAGTATCAAATACATTGTAAGAAGTCTTACAACACCAGGTTAAAGCCCAACAGGTTTGTTTTGAATCACTAACTTTCGGAGCAGAAACCAGAGGTAGGTTCCAGAAACTTATATATAGACAAAGTGCAGCTTGCATTCGTCTTGCATCTTTGACTTTATCCATATATATGTTTCTGGAACCTGCCCCCCACCCCACCCGGCATAGCCTCCTCTCCCACAGCACATTGCCAATTACACTTATGGCTCAACTATTAGGACTCTTGCCACTGAGCCAGAAAGTTGTTGGGATGTTCTCCCCAGTGCCCTGGCCAATAGTTATTCCACCACCAAAACCAAAATGAACCTGATGTTTCCGATCATTCATACAATTGTTACAGCAAAGAAGGTGGCCAATAAGCCCATCGCGTCTGCACCAGTTCCTCCAATGCGTAATCATCCTAGTGCCACCCCCCATCTTCAACCTGTAACTTTGCCCATTCTTCCTGTTCAAATAACAACCTAATTCCTTTTTGAATCCCCCGATCGAACCTGCCTTCACTACACTCTCAGGCAGTGCATTCCTCACCTTAACAAATCGCTGTGTAAAAAAGTCTTGCCTCATGTTGTTATTGCTTCTTTTGAAAATTACTTTAAATCTGTGCCTCCTTGTTCCTGATCCTTTCAAGAGTAGGAACGCTTTCTCCCTTTCTACTCTATCCAGCCCCCTCATGATTGTGAATACCTCTAACAAATCTGCTCTCGGCCTTCTCTTCTCCAAGGAAAACAGTCTCAGCTTCTCCAATCTATCTTTATGACTGAAGTTCCTCATCCCTGGAACCATCCTCGTGAACTTTTTCTGCACCCTCTCCAATGGCTTCACGTTTTTCACAAAGCGTGGCACCCAAAATTGGACTCAATACTCCAAAGGAGGTTGAATTTGTGTCTTCAACGTAACATTCTTCCTCTTGCACCCTATGCCCCTAATAATAAAGTCTAGGGTACTGTATGCTTTATTAACCAATCTCTCAACCTGCCACCTTCAATGAATTAAGCACATATACACCCAGCTGATGACGAACAAGAGGAGCAGCATCATGACCACACCAGCAGTGGCAGCAACATCAACAGTAACAACAGCAGAGCTGTGTTCTCTGCATCCACATGCCACCACACAGGACAGAGGGGATCGATGCGGAGCTCCACCCTGAAGGAGGGGATGCCCCCAGCACTGGGCCTACAGGCAGAAGATCAGCTTCCTCAAAATTACATAGCAACAATGCCTTAGGGGGCTGAGGCTTTCAAGCAGAATGTTGTAGCCTCCTTGGAGAAGACCTCCTTTTGAATAGTCCAGGTAGGCATGCATAGCCAGTGGCCATCAAGGTCGCCACAGCCCTGAATTTCTTCATCTCCAGCTCCGTCCAAGGATTTACTAGTGACAGCTGCAGGATTTAACAATCAGCGAACCACATGTGTGTCTCCTCGGCGACTGATGCCATGTTTGCCAAGGCCATCACTTGTATCCACTTTAACATTGATAAGGAGGTGTAAGAAATCACCGTATCCTAATTTTATAAAATCTTAGAAATGCATTAAATATGTCATGCACAGTAAAAATATATCATAGAATCATCATATTCAGAACTTTCACGATATGAACTTTGTTCAATGTGGACTCTTTAAAATGGACTTTTCCTTTACAAAAAGTGGACAGTGTGCTGCAAAGGTGGCCAGCAAAGATCAGGTGACATTTTGTGATTTCTGTTGAAAGAATTAACTCCAGTCTCTGGAAAGTTCTTAAAATGCAAATAACCTTGGGTGTAGTACTCTTCCTTGAATAGGTATGCTGAAGACAAAACCATTTATGTACTTGCACCTCCTATTATTTGAGTATTTACTGGAACTCACATTCAATGATACTGCCAGATTTGGTGTCTGTGAGCTTGACACATGAGAGGTGTGAAGAAACCAGTTTATCACAAGCTATTCACTTTCAAAGATAAATAGCTTTGATTAGGCTGTAATTGACAGAGTACTAGCATCCAGGCAGCCAGGTGTCTGGATTGTTTATTTTCATTTTCCTTCACACTTGAATGTCTCTCAAGGACCCTGCTGTAAATCTAACCAGAATGTTTATAAACAGCTAGGAAATAAGTGCTTTCATTTCCTCTTTTTCTCAGCCAAATATACTTACTGCTTTTGATGTGGTGACGACCTGTCAATCATAGCTAGATGTTTATAAACATCAGGGGCTTGTCATTGTAATGGTAATATCACTGGACTAGCAATCCGGAGGCCAAGGCTCTGGGGACATGGGTTCAAATCCCACAACAGCTGGTGGAATTTAAATTCAATTTATAATTGTGGAGTTGAAAGCTATTTTCAGTAATGGTGACCATAAAACTATCAACATTTGTAAAAACTCATCTTGTCCTTTTAGGGAAGGAAATCTGGTGACCTTACCTGGTCTGGCCAAGAAATGGGACTCCAAACTTGCAGCAATGTTGTTGACTCTTAACTGTCCTCTGGATTGGCCCAGCAAGCCACTCCATTAAAGGATAAGTAGGGATGGGGAACAAAGACTGGCCCTTCCAGTGATGCCTATGCCATGAAAGAAGAAAAATAAGAAAATTCCACCCCATGGATCTCCCCTCCTTTGCTACACCATTTGAGCTCAGTTAAGATTTACATTCAAATTCAAGACCTTCTCATTTATATTGCTGACGGATGAAGACATTGCCTTTGGGCTTTTTGCTTTATATTCATTCATGGGATGTGAGTTACTGGCAAGCCCAACATGTTCGCATTACTGCCTCACAGCGCCAGGAACCCAGGTTCAAATTGGGTGGAATTTGCACTTTCTCCCCGTGTCTGGGTGGATTTCCTCGGGGCTCCGGTTTCCTCCTGTAGTCCAAAGATGTGCAGGTTAGGTGGATTGGCCTTGCTAAATTGCCCCTTAGTGTCCAAAAGGTTTGGTGGGGTTACTGGTTACTGGTGGCGAGGGCTTAAGTAGGGTGCTCTTTCCAAGGGCCGGTACAGGCCAAATGGCCTCATTCTGCACTGTAGGGGTTCTATTCTATCCCTCATTGCCCTTGAGCAGGAAGTGATGAACCGCCTTCTTGATCCACTGCAGTCCATGTGGTGCAGGTTCTTGTTTGGAAGGGAGCAGTAAAGGATGGTTATATAGCTCCAAGTCAGGATGATGTGAAGCTTGGAGGGAAACTTGGCAGTGATGTTCCCACGGATCGGCTGCCCTTTCAAGTGCCATTGGGTTGGAAGGTGCTGTCGAAGAATGTTTTGCGAGTTGCTGCAGGTATCATTGTAGACTGTACACCCATTGTGTGCTGGTGGTGAAGAGATTGAATGTTTAATGTGGTGGATGGGGGTGCCAATTAAGCAGGCTGCTTCATGGAGTTAAGTTTCTTGAGTGATGTTCCCTGTCACATATCAATATAAGCCTGAATGTTGTCTGTGTATAGCTTCCTGTGAACATGGAATCCTTTAGCATCTGTGAAGTTGAAAATGGTATTGAACACGATGTAATGAACATTAAACATCCCCATTTCTGGCCTTATGGTGGAAGGAAAGTTGTTGATAAAGCAACTGACACCCGGCTCAGACACCCTTGCACTGAGGACGAGATAATTAGCCTCCAATAACCACAGCCATATTCCTTTATGCTAGGTAAGATTCTGGACAGTGGAAGGTCTTTCCCAATCCCCACTGACTTTAATATTGTTTGGAATGACCACACATAGTCACATGCTGTCTCAACGTTACGGGCAGTTACTCTCACCTTACTGCATGGATTCAGTCCTATGTCCATGTTTGCACTAAGGCTGTAATTAGTTCAAGTGTCAAAGTGGCTCTGGTGTAATCCGAACTGAGCATTGGTGAGCAGATTGTTAATAAGGACATGTCGCGTGATAGTGCCGTTGACAACATTTCCATTATTTTGATTATGATTTAGCGTTCAGTGCCCTTCACTCTGTATGTGACAAGACTGTAGAGCTTTGATCTGATGCATTAGATGGGGGAAATTGCTTATCTCTATCACACACTGCTTCCTCTCTTTAGAATGCATGTAGTTCTGTAGTTTCATAATCATCATTCCAGAGCTGGCTTTTTATTGCAGATTAACTAAATAATCCCAGCTGCCATGGGATTTCAATTCCTATCTCTGCACCATTCTTCCAAATTAGCCTCTGGATTACGAGCCCAATAATGCTGCCGCTATGCTACCGTTCTCTGTCAGAATGGATTGTGGCAAATGAGACCTGTGATTCACTGAAAGTCACAAAGCAACCTTCATTATTAGCCATACCAAACTATTTTAAAGATGTTTTTCTTTCATGTTCTTCAGAGTGCATGATAGAATTTGAGAGCTGTTAAGTGTTATTTGCTTTTGTAAAAGGGAGCACTGAAACATTTGAATCCGATGTTTCACCTTGACTAAGAAATATTTTTTACCCTGTGACTTGTCTCCTTTGAATCTTTCCTCTGCAATATCGAAGGATTTTATTGTCCTCTGAGACTTTTTGCTGAAGGAAGAATTTCATTAAAATGGCATGCTGCACGATCAATGACCACTAAAGCGAGGTTGTAGTCCAACTGAAGGCTTTAATAAGCTAGATGTTTCCTCCAGCAGCTCAGGTACAGAATGAAGGCTGCTGGGGCGGCACGGGTTCTTATACCCCACAGCTGAGCTATCATACATTCTAACCAATAGAAAGCATACAGTTTCCACCAATAGTGCTTTAGCCTATCAGATACAGTAATACCTATAATACCACATTCACCCCCTGTTAAAAAAGAGTCCGGCTGGGGTGGTGGCCTGAAACTACAAAACATGGCAACGTGGTATAATTAGTTATGGAGGTACCGTAATACCTCTGTACAGTGTTTAGTAACTATTTGCAATTCTGATAGGTATGTACATTTGATGGTTTATATTTACAGTTTACAATGAAAATGAAGCAATCAGTCGATCGGGGGCCCTGGTCATCCTCTGTGATCGTCGGAGCTTCGGTGGTGACTCCGGTGGAGGCTCGGGCGTCTGTGACTCCGGGAGCGTGGCTTCGATCTCCATGGCAGCTTCGGCACCCTTAGACGGCGCTGGTGGGGAAAACGGTTGACCTGGGAAGGGAGCGCCTGCCGGGGGCATCGGTGGGTGGGGGGGGCCTAGATGGGGCCGGTGGAAGGACCAATCCTCCTGTAACGTGCTGCGGTGGAGGGGCGGGTGGGACTGGTGGCTGGGATGTGCGCGGGGTTCCGGCGGGTGCCAGGTCCCGTAGGGAGACCGTATCTTGTCGGCCGTCGGGGTACGCAACGTAGGCGTACTGGGGGTTAGCATGGAGCAGATAGACTCTCTCTACCAACGGGTCTGACTTGTGCGCCTGCACGTGTATTTGGAGCAGGATGGGTCCGGGTGCTGCCAGCCAGGTCCGGAGCGAGGTCCCAGAGGAGGACTTCTTGGGGAAGACAAGGAGGCGTTCATGGGGTGTCTGATTGGTGGTCGTACAAAGCAGTGACCGGATGGAGTGGAGGGCATCTGGGAAGACTTCTTGCCAGCGGGAGACTGGGAGGTTCCTGGATCCTAGGGCCAGTAGGACGGTCTTCCAGACCGTTCCGTTCTCCCTCTTTACCTGTCCGTTACCCCGGGGGTTGTAACTGGTAGTCCTGCTCGAGGCGATGCCCTTGCTGAGCAGGAATTGACGCAGTTTGTTACACATAAAGGAGGGCCCCCTATCACTGTGTATGTAAGCGGGTAACCCGAACAGTGCAAAGATGCTATGGGGGGCCTTGATGACGGTGGTTGCGGTCATGTCGGGGCAGGGGATGGCGAAGAAGTACGTGTTGCGGTCGGTGGAGGGCAGGGGGCCTTTGAAGTCCATGCTGAGGCATTCAAAGGGACAGGAAGCCTTTATCAGGTGCTCTTTCTCTGGTCGGTAGAAGTGTGGTTTGCACTCCGCGCAGATTTGGCAGTCCCTGGTGGCTGTCCTGACCTCCATGGAGTAGGGCAGGTTGCGTGTCTTGACAAAATGGAAAAAGCGAGTGACCCCCCGGGTGACAGAGGTCCTCGTGGAGGGCTCGGAGGCGGTCCACTTGTGCGGTGGCACATGTGCCACGGGACAGGGCGTCAGGAGGCTCATTTAGCTTCCCGGGATGATACAAGATCTCGTAGTTGTAGGTGGAGAGTTTGATCCTCCACCGCAAGATCTTGTCGTTTTTTATTTTGCCCCGCTGTGCATTATCAAACATGAAAGCAACCGACCGTTGGTCCGTGAGGAGAGTGAATCTCCTGCCGGCCAGGTAATGCCTCCAATGTCGCACAGCTTCTACTATGGCCTGGGCCTCCTTTTCGACTGAGGAGTGGTTAATGTCGGAAGCATGGAGGGTATGAGAGAAGAAGGCCATGGGTCTGACCGCTTGGTTGAGGGTGACCGCCAGAGCTACGTCGGGCGCATCGCTCTCGACCTGGAAAGGGAGGGACTCGTCGATGGCGTGCATCGTGGCCTTTGCAATGTCTGCTTTGATGTGGCTGAAGGCCTGGCGGGCCTCTATCGACAGGGGAAAAGCTGTGGATTGGATCGGGGGACGGGCCTTGTCCGCGTAGTTGGGGACCCACTGGGCGTAGTAGCTAAAAAACCCTAGGCAATGTTTCAAGTCCTTGAAGCAGTGAGGGAGAGGGAACTCCATAAGAGGGCGCATGCGTTCAGGGTCGGGGCCTATAACTCCATTTCGCACTACGTAGCCGAGGATGGCTAGGCGGTCGGTGCTAAACACGCATTTATCATTGTTATCTGTAAGGTTAAGGATTTTAGCGGTCTGGAGAAATTTTCGCAGGTTGGTGTCGTGATCCTGCTGGTCATGGCCGCAGATGGTGACATTATCGAGATACGGGAATGTTGCCCGTAAACCGTACCGGTCAACCATTCAGTCCATCTCGCGCTGGAAGACCGAGACCCCATTGGTGACACCGGAGGGAACCCTTAAGAAGTGATAGAGCCGTCCATATACCTCGAAGGTAGTGTATTTACGGTCACTAGTACGGATGGGGAGCTGGTGGTAGGCGGACCTGAGATCCACCGTGGAGAAGATCTTATAATGCGCGATCCTGTTTACCAGGTCGGATATGCGGGGGAGAGGGTACACGTCCAGCTGCGTAAACCTGTTGATGGTCTGACTGTAGTCGATGAGCATCCTATGCTTCCCCCCGGTCTTTACCACCACTACTTGAGCTCTCCAGGGGCTGTTACTGGCTTCAATGACCCCTTCCCTTTAGACCTCTGACCTAATAAAGATCCGGTCCTGGGCACTGCAGCGTCTGCTCCTGGTGGCGAAGGGTTTGCAATCCGGGGTGAGGTTCGCAAACAGGGAAGGTGGGTCGACCTTAAGGTTCGCGAGGCCGCAGACAGTAAGGGGGTATGGGGCCGCCGAATTTGAAGGTCAGACTTTGAAGGTTACACTGGAAGTCTAAACCCAGGAGTGTAGCCGCGCAGAGGTGGGAAGGACGTAGAGACGGAAATCTTTGAACTCCCTTCCCTGGACTGTGTGGTTTGCTACACAAAACCCCTTTATCTCCACTGAGTGTGAACCGGAAGACAGGGAGATATATTGATTAATGGGGTGGATGAGGAAAGAGGCCTTATCGTGTCAGGGTGTATGAAGCTCTCCGTGCTCCCAGAGTCGATTAGGCAGGACGTCTCGTGCCCGTTGATGAATACGGTCGTCGTAGCAGTTGAGAGTGTTCGAGGCCGAGACTGATCCAAAGTCACCGAGGCTAATCGCAACAGTTGAGAGTTCTCTTCGGGCAGTGCGTGGTCAGCCGAGCTGGGGTCCTGGGGGTTCATCCAAGATGGTGGCTCACATTGGTCGCACATGGCTGGGGGTGCACAAAATGGCGGCGCCCATCCCTCCAACGTGGCGTCCGCAGAACAAGATGGCGGCGCCCGGGGTCCGCAAATGGCCCGGGAATATGAAGTTGGCGGCAACCGCTGGCCGCACGGGGCCCATGGAGTTTGTGGTTGCGGTCCGCATTCGCCGCCAGAGACCGCGGCAACCGCACGGGCCTGGCATACCCTCACGAAATGGCCTTTTTTGCCGGAACCCTTGCAGGTGGATGCGCGGGCTGGCCAGCGCTGGCGGGGGTGCTTGGCCTGCCCGCAAAAGTAGCAGCGGGGCCCCTCGGGGTTGCCAGGCCGCCTAGCAGCGCAGGTCTGTGGGGGAATCGGGGTCGGCCGCAGAGGGGTTCCAAGCTGCCCAGGGGGCTGCCGCGTGGTCTGGAACGTAAGCGCGGGCATTCCTGGAGGCCACGTCCAGGGAGCCTGCAAGGGCCCGTGCCTCCCTGAGACCCAGGGTGTCCTTTTCTAACAGACGCTGGCTGATTTGTGAAGATAGCATACCTGCCACGAAAGCGACCCGGACTAAGAGTTCTGTGTGTTCGCTTGCCGAAACCTGCAGGCAGCTGCAGCTCCTTCCCAACACCAGGAGTGCACGGTAGAATTCCTCCAGCGATTTCCCAGGGGTTTGTCGCCTTGTTGCAAGCAGGTGCCGGGCGGAGACCTGGTTTGCTGGGCGAATATAGTGCCCTTTTAACAGCTCTGTTGCTGCATTGAAGTCTTCCGCTTCCTCGATGTGGGTGTAAATCTCCAGGCTCACCCTTGAGTGCAGGATATGCAGTTTCTGTTCTCCCGTCGGTGCGTTTTCGGCCGTCCCGAGATACCCTTTAAAGCACGCCAGCCAGTGCTTAAAGATTGCCGCTGAGTTCGCCGCGTGGGGGCTGAGTTGCAGACACTCCGGCTTGATTCGGAGCTCCATCCTTCTTAAAAAACTAGCTTATTAAATTGATGCACGATCAATGACCACTAAAGCGAGGTTGTAGTCCAACTGAAGGCTTTAATAACCTCGATGTTTCCCCCAGCAGCTCAGGAACATAATGAAGGCTGCTGGGGCGGCACGGGCTCTTATACCCCGCCTAGCAGGGCGGAGCTATCATACATTCTAACCAATAGAAAGCATACAGTTTCCACCAATGGTGCTTTAGCCTATCAGGTACCGCAATACCTATAATACCACATGGCAAAATAATAAAAACTGGCATTTCATGAAAAGAAACCTTTCACCTTCTCCCTTGAGGATATAACTTTGACAAATATCAGCTATGTGTTTCATCGGTAAGAATAAGTCAGAATGGATCCAATATTTAATTGGAGTAAATTCCTGATCATCCTGTACTGGATTTCAGACATGCAGGACATGCATTTCGAGATTGCTTGTGCAGCACAGCTGGGTACTTTCACTGTATATGTGAAAACTAGCTGTGTCTTTGAATGAGATTGCTGAGAGGCAGCATTTGCTTGAAAAAATAGGAGAGGCCAAGATCCTTGGGGGACACCTGTATCCATGTGGAATCCGTGATTCTTTGGTTCTAATTAGATATAAGCAATGAAGTAGCTCAGTGCATTCCCACACAACCGGAGAAGTTTTGGAGGAGGATGGTGTGTCAACCATGTCAGTAGGTAATGGTTGGCAGAGGGTAAATTGCTTTTTACAGACTTTACTGGCCTGCAGAATGGGGGAGAAAGGGAGTGTGCCCAGTCTTAATTCTGGATACAAAGATGTTTCTATTTGACCAGATCTGCCAATTTGAAATTAATGTAATCTTCTGTGTCCAAAGTGTGGCCTAAAAAATAGGAACTACTTAAAAGCCTATTATAGTACAAATGGATTATCATGATTTGATTTGAAACTTTGATTGCTTAAAATGATTCTTTTTGTTTTTGTATCTTAAAACATTACCAGTGCTCTTCATGATCACAGGGTGTCACGAAGTGCTTTGGTCAACTAGACACTTCTGGAGTGTAGTCACTGTTGCAATGTAGGAAATGCAACAACAAATCCGCGCACAGAAAACTCCCACAAGCAGAAGTGAGATATTGTTCAGTTAAGCTCTTTTCATTGAGTTAATTGAGGGATAAATATTGGCCAGGACACTGGAGAGAGCTTCTTTCTTAATTGTGTTGTGGGATCTTTTATTTTCACTTCAAAAGGTAGACAGGGCCTCAGTTTATCACCTCATTCGAAAGCCAGCCCCTCTAACAGTGCAGCATTTCCTCGATACTGTCCTGAAGTATCAGCACCATTTTCTATGGTCAAGTCCTGCAGTGGGGCTTGAACCCACAACCTGTGTCAGAATCAAGTGAGCCACGGAGCCAAGGCTGACATTATATAGAAAAAGAAACAAAATGAAAAGAAATGGAACACAAGGAAAAGTGGGCAAGGAAATCAGATGAATTAGAGTCAACTGAAATATCGGGACAGAAAAGTGAATAAAAAGGGAGAAAGATAAGATGAAATCAGTAAGAAATGGAAGCAGACGAGGAAATTGCAACTCAGTTATGTTTGGAAATTGCTGTATTTGTCTTCGAAAAGTTGAGTGGAGTGACAAGTGTGTGAAATGTACAAACATTTTTGTCCCATGAAATAAAAAAAACAATGACCCAAGACTGCGACACTTATCAAATGTCATATTTCATTTTACTCACATTCTATATCCCAAAATTTTATTTTCTGAAATAAATTGATTTAATTTTCACTTTTGAAATCCACTCCTGAATGTCAAATATTATTACCTGGAACTGTGGATGGCAAATCTGGCACAAAACATCTCCATGGCAGATGAAAAGAAATAAAAAATAATTCTACAAACAATTCACTACCTGTTGAATTGAGACACCACAACTCTAGCTGTCTCTACGTGGACCTTCCAAGGCCGAATGTCTCGTCAGGATAACAAATCAGGGCATTATCAGGTTCCTCGATGGTTGCCGGCTCCAAATAGCTGCAGTGGAAATAAATTGTAATAATGTCTTAAATCCAACAATTTCATGATTGCAATTAAGTTCAATGGGGAGTCTCACTGGGATAATAAAACTTTTATTGGCTTTGGTGAAAGCTAACGGTTGAGCAGTGGAAGTTGCCCATCAAGTTGCAGAGATTCAGAACTCATGGCTGCTCTCTCCTATGCCACAAATTATGTTCTATTTACAAATTAACAATGGTGCTGTGACTTTAATGGCTGCAATTGCCCAGCAATTTCTGATTCAGAATATGTTATTTGATTACTTTGATAAATATTGTCATTGAGAAATTCTGAACACAGATCTAATCATGTAGCTACACATTTTAACATCAAAGTATAGGAAACCACTAACCACCTCAATTCTGGTTATTAAAAGCACATTAAAAGAGAGTGAGAATTTTGCTTCTATTGTTATTAACATTGCTGTAGAACTGGTCCAGTAAAATGATAGTTCTGGGAATGAGTAAAATTCTGGCGCAAACAAAGTGCAAAAGCAAAGAGGAAACTGCGATATTCGGTTTGAATCTGCTGAACTAAGACTGTATGGGCCTTGGCCAGCAAGCAATCTTTGTCTTTTGATAGATTTGATTGATTGATTTATTGTCACATGTACCGAAGTACAGTGAAAAATATTTTTCTGCGGCCAAGAGAACGTACACAGTAGACAAAAAGAATAATCGACAGAGTACATTGACAAATAGCGATAAGTTGCAGGGCCAAACAAAGCAGATATACGAGCAAGAGCAGCATAGGGCGTCGCGAAAAATGTTCTTACAGGGAACAGATCAGTCTGAGGGAGAGTAGTTGAGTTCAGTAGCTGTGGGGAAGAAGCTGTTCTTATATCTAGTCTTCAGACTTCTGTATCTTCTGCCCGATGGAACGGTCTGGAAGAGGGCAATGCCTGGGTGGGAGGGGTCTCTGACAATGGTGTCTGCCTTCCTGAGGCAGCGGGAGGTGTAGACAAATCAATGGAAGGGTGGCAAGCTTGTGTGATGCGTTGGACTGAGTTCACCACACTCTGCAGCTTCTTGCAATCGTGGGCTGAGCAGTTGCCATACCAAGCTGTGATGCTGTCTATGGCACATCTGTAAAAGTTTGTGAGAGTTGGTGCAGACATGCCAAATTTATTAACTTCTGTAGGAAGTAGAGACGTTGTTGGGCTTTCTTGATTGTTGCATAAACGTGAGTGGAGCAGGACAGATGTTGGTGATGGTGACACCCAGGTACTTAAAGCTATCGGCCATCTCCACTTCGGACCCATTGATGTATACGGCGGGGGGTAGAATGTTGTGCTACGCTTCCTGAAGTCGATGATCAGTTCCTTGGTCTTTCTGACATTTGGAGAGAGGTTGTCTTCAGTACACCATGCAACCAAATGATCTATCTCCCTTCTCTAGTCTGATTCGTCGTTGTTTGAGATACGACCCACCACACTCGTATCATCCACAAACTTACAATTCCTCTGGGTGTTTGTACAACTTGATGCAATTATGAGACAAATATTTTGATCTCTTTCATTCCTGCATGAGAGTCAGGAACTGAAGCGATATCTCGGAAGTGTGATATCAGTTTACCAATTGTTCTAAGACTCGCAGGAGAAAGGTAGGAGGGTCTGTGGGTAATTAGGCAAAAAACTCCATGCTAGGCTATTGCTAAAATCAGAAATAAAAACAGAAAATGCTGGAAACTTTCAATAGGCTTGGCAGCATCTGTGGAGCGAAACAGAGTAAACATTTCGGGCGGGATTCTCTCAGCCGGCAAGAACTCGGCGTGGAAGGGTCGTGATGTGTTATGTACTCTGGGATAACACAGGCTGCAACAGGATGCAGCTTTATCCAAAAGATACTCCAGGCCTTGAAGTTAGTTCAATCCGATTTAATGAACCAGTAGCACAGTTCTCTATGAGTTCGATTCGCTGCTAACCTAAGTGTGGTTAGTCTGTCTGACTGAACCAGACTAGCTCTTAGCCACGTGTTGGAGGTATGATACTGTACATACACCCTGACTCACTCTGTAGATGTTCATCAGTGGAAAGAGGCGGAATGTGAGTGCCTCGTGCCTTTTATAGTGAGATACCACCCCTGAGTGTCCTGCCTGCTCATTGGTCATGTCCTGTTCTCTGTGTTCATTACCTGCCTGTCTGTGCCTGTCTGTATATCATTATCTGCATGTCTGCATATCATGACAGGTCGGGGGCGGCCTGTGGGGGGGGGGGGGGTAGCGGGGTCCAACCCCAGGGGGGCCTCCGATGTGGCCTGGCCCGTGATCGGGCCCCACCGATCAGCGGGCTGGCCTCTCTGGCTGGCGGCCTCCTTTCTTCTGCGCCAGCCCCTGTAGTCCTGCGCCATGTTGCGTCAGGGCCGGCGCGTTGGAGGAAGCCATTGCACGTGCGCGCATGTGCGCATTGGCGCTGGTGCTACTGCGCATGCTCGGATCCGACGGCGCACAGTTCACGCCGGGATCAGCAGCTGGAGCGGCGCGAACCGCTCCAGTGCTGTGCTGGCCCCCTGTAGGGGCCAGAATTGCTGATCCTGAGGCCGTGTTGATGCCGTCGCGTTTCTCGATGGCGTCAACACAGCCTCAGGATCACAGAATCCCGCCCTTAGAGTCCGTAAGACTTCTTCAGTAGTTGATCCGCTTCTATTAATAACAACTATTATGAATAACAACACAGGATCATGTTTTTATGTACTAAGAGAGGTAGATACATTCTGTACACTGCTGTTTTATTTAATTGCTACAGATCATCTTTAGTGAGAGCTTATGATGTACCCAGTAAGCAAAAAACATGCTGAAGGTTTCTGTGAAATCTGAGGGAGCAGGTATTGACAATATGAATAGAACATTGGTTTGCTTACAGAAGTAGTTTTGGGCATTGAGTACAAGGAGCCATGATACCTAAAGAAAAATTGCAGCCAGAGAACGATCCATTTTCTGGCTGTTACTTTTTAAGACCCCCCTGATGACTTTATATCATACGCTAGGATGGACAGTGACTTAACTTGGGGGTTGTGAAAATATTTAAAAATTGTTATTTAAGAATAAACAAAGCTGGAGCAAAATAGTTGTGCAGCACTGATAATTGATCTCCTTTTGGCTTCATTACTGCATGAATTACATCTATTTTTAACCGTTATCTGTGTATTGATTATATGAGATTGTCTGCTTAATATGAAATATTAATATATGAAATGCAATATAATAGAACATAGAGACCTAGCCATTTATTCATCCATCACAGGCCCTGGGAATAAGAAGGCAATATTCCAAGAGAATTCAACATTAACATGTTTTTCTTATTTTAACGGTTTCTTGAAAACCACCGTTTTAAAAATATGATGAAGCATTATACAATGCAAATATTATCTTAGGTGCTGATAGTTATATATAATTTCCACTCCTTCTGTCTGAACAACAACCATTTATAATCCAAAAAACAGGAAATTACATCATTGAGTGGCAAGATCCATTTTGAAGTAATACAAAACGAAGGTGACACCAGAGCTAAACAATTAAAATACAGATGTATAAAATCCCTGCACAATTGGAGCAGGAGAAATATTTACATACGCAACTACTCTCATCCCCATTGCCCCAAAGAAATGACCATTGAAAAATGCAGAGTAAAAGCAAAGTAAACCATTGCACTGTTTAATAGGATCAGCAGCAGTGCTTGAAAACTGAGATTCTTCAATTTGCAACTGCTTAAAGAGCATGTCAGTGCCTACTACATTGTTTTACTTACATGTTGTGTGTGGAGTTGAATCATAATACTTTCCTCTCATAACCTTAAAATGCTATTACAATAAAATACCCATTGCCCAGATAGAAATTTGATTCTTTCTTTCCTTTCTCTTGGGTCTTGGCAAGGAATTGGCTTTTGTTTTTGCTATTAAGAAAATATTTGATTCAAGGGGAACTGATCTAAGATTGTCTCACTCCGAGATTTGTCCATCACTACTGAAATGAGGATTTTAATCTTATACCAAATAACATTTGAGGCAAAAGACTAACATTTTGGAACAAGTGCTAATGCACTGGACCACACAATATCCAAACCCGAATCTGCTTTATCGAGTAAGAAAGTAATGTTTTTTGACACAAGTATCTCATTTATCTTAACGTACAATTTCCAGTAAGAAAATGTCATCTTTATTTTCCATGACTTACAACAAAACTTTACTCTGCAGTTGGGTTTAATTACATGCATTTTAAAATTGGATTTCCATTCTTTGAAAAATACCTTTTTGTCCAGAAATACAAGCCCAGGATGGCAGTAATTCATGGTAACATGGCCCCCTTGGGTCTGCACCATCATTCAATTAGATCCTGGCTGAACTTGGCCTCATCTCTGTGTTCCTGCCATTGCTCCATGTCCATTGAAACCCCAACCTAATGAGAACCTGTCTGTAAATTTGGACTTGGCACCAGACAGTAACAGCTGTGTTGAAAATCAGTTGAGTTCATGCCTAGACAGGGCAGAATTTTACTGGCCCTCAGATGGTGAGAATGGAGGCGGGATTGTGATTAAATAGAAGCGAGCTGTGACAGGATGGCTCCCTGAAGCTGTTCCTTAACTGTGGAGTTCATGCTCTGTGGAAGTGGATAGCCAATTTGCGCATTAAAGGCTCCAATTAATGGTCAATCGGTGAGGATGTCAGCATTTTGCCGGTGATGGAACGACCCTCCTCTTCATGGAGTTGGCTTCCTTTCAGCCACTCTGTGGCTCAGAAGGGGTGATGGACAGGAAAGGCAGCCCCTATGATTTAAATGTTGGTGGATGATTTCTGAGTTCCTTTTCATGCTACCTCCCATTTTATTTTCATATTCTTTCTTTAAGATTATATTTTCCTCCTCACTTCCAGTCTCAACCTGTATAATTGGCCTGGTTCTCACTTGAAGAATTAACCTGATGCACCCTCTTGTTTTGTTTCATTGTATTCTTTATCTCCCTCATCATCAAAGGAGCCTTGGCTATGGTTCTTCTACTTTTTACACTTTTTGTAGTGTACCTAGCTTGTATCTGAAATATACCCTCCTTAATGATGACCCATTGTTCCATTGCAGCTTTTCCTGTCAATCTTTGGTTCTATTTTACCTTGACTAGATCTTCTCTCAACCCATTGAAGTCATCCCTCTTCCAATTTAGAAGTTCTACTTTCGATTGTTCCTTGCTCTTCTCCATTACTGATCTAAATCTTGTGTCCTGCAATGATCACTCTTGTCCAAATGCTCCCTCACAGACACTTTGTCCACTTTCCCACCTCATTTCCCAGCACCAGATCCTGCAATACCTTCTTCCTTGTTGAACTAATAACTAAGGAATTTCTCCTGAACATATTTCAGAAATTCATCTCTCTCTGTACCCTCTACTCTACCATTACACCAATCGTTATTTGGGTAATTAGAGTCCCCTAATATCGTAATATAGTTTTTATCCACCTCTGTGATTTTCCTGCTCTTCTATTTCTCTCTCACATTATTTGGAAGCTGGTAGAATATCCCAGTGGTGTAATCATACATTTCCTGCTTCTCAACTTTTATGGATTATATCCTTAAGGACAACTTTTCCTTCCAGAATTATAATGGGCTGAGTAGTATGGGTTGTCCCCTGTGGTGAACGTATTGCTACTGCAATTCACCACTGTATTGTACTGTATTATGTTGATGCCCCTGTGGGCTCCGCCTGTTGCTCCGCCCCCTCAGGGGTGGTATATAAACCTGCAGCCTGTAGGCGGCACTCAGTACAGAGCAGTCGCAGGCAGGCACAGATCTAGCTTATTAAAACCACTGTTCACTTCTACTAATCGTCTCGTGTGAATTGATCGCATCAATTTAATAAGCTGAGATATCGCACTGGAAGCCACCCTCACACCTGATCGGCTGGAACTCGACCCACAGGCAACTGAAGCCAAAGGAATCTTCTCACATTGGCTCCGCTGCTTTGAGGCCTACCTCGCCTCCTCCTCCTCGCCCGCCGTCACCGAGGCACACAAGCTGAGTCTCCTCAATGCCCGGGTGAGCCACAGAATCTTTTTACTAATCGAGGACGCGACCACGTACGCAGATGCGGTCGTGATCCTGAAAAGACATTACGTGAGGCCGATGAACGAAGTGTTCGCATGGCATCTCCTCACCACACGTCGTCAACGCCCCGGGGAATCACTGGAGGAATATCTTATATTTTAAAGAATAATTTTTATTAAGGTTTTCATAAAATATCAATGACAAACTGAAAAAGGAACCCAACAGGGTTAAGTACAAAACACAGTCTAGAAAAGCAACCCTCCATACCCCCCTCCCCTCTGTACATAAAAAATAAATTAACATTGACACCCTGACTTAACACAACAGGTACACACACACCCTCAGAACCCCCCAGTGTAAATAACAAAAACAAAAATAAAGTAAACCCCCGAACCTCGCGATACAGGGCGCCGAGTACGCCAATTTTAAACTCTAAGTCCTTCCCCATCTCTGCGCTCCTCTCTTGTTAGGACCGGATTTCCAGTGCAACCTCAGAAGCCTTACCCTGAAGTTCGGCAGACCCCTACCCCTTCTCACCGTATGTAGCCTCGCGACCCTTAAGGTTGCCCCTCCCTCGCTCTTCGCGAACCTCACCTCTGACTGTAAACCCGTCGCCACCAGGAGCAAGCGGTACAGTGCCCAGGACAGGACTTGAATAAAGTTGGAGGTCCAGCAGCTCTTGAGAGAGGGATCATCGAGGCCAGTAATAGCCCGTGGAGAGCCCAAGTGGTGGTCGTCAGGACCGGGGAAAAGAACCGGATGGTTGTAGACTACAGTCAAACCATAAATCGGTACACGCACCTCGATGCGTACCCCCTTCCCCGGATAGCGGACATGGTGAATCAGATTGCAGACTACCGGGTTTTCTCCACGGTAGATCTGAAGTCCGCATACCATCAGCTTCCGATCAGCCCGGAAGACCACCACTGCACTGCCTTTGAGGCAGACGGCCGCCTCTTCCACTCAGGGTCCCCTTCGGCATCACCAATGGGGGTCTCGGTCTTCCAAAGAACGATGGACCGAATAGTTGACCAGTACGGGCTGCGGGCCATGTTTCCGTACTTGGATAATGTCACCATCTGCGGCCATGATCAGCAGGACCAGGGCACTAACCTTCAGAAGTTCCTCCAAACCTCCCAATCCCTTAATCTCACCTACAACAAGGAGAAATGCGTTTTCCGCACAACCCGACTAGCCATCTTCGGCTACGTCGTGGAAAACGGAGTCCTAGGGCCCGACCCCAACCGCATGCGTCTCCTCCTGCAACTCCCCCTTCCCCACTGCCCCAAGGCCCTATAAAGATGCCTGGGGTTCTTCTCATATTATGCCAGTGGGTCCTCAACTATGCGGACAAAGCCCGTCCACTTATCAAAGCCACCATCTTTCCCCTGACGACTGAGGCCCGCCTGGCCTTCAGCCGCATCAAGGCAGACATTACCAATGCCGCGATACACGCGATGGATGAGTCCATCCCCTTCCAGGTGGAGAGCGATGCGTCAGACGTCGCCCTGGCCGCTACCCTTAACCAGGCAGGCAGGCCAGTGGCCTTCTTTTCCCGTATCCTCAACGCCTCTGAGATGCGACACTCCTCTGTCGAAAAGGAAGCTCAAGCCATTGCGGAAGCTGTGCGGCATTGGAGGCACTACCTGGCCGGTAGTAGATTCACCCTTGTCACTGACCAACCTTTACGTTCAACAATACTCAGCGGGGCAAGATCAAGAATGATAAGATCTTGAGGTGGAGACTCAAACTCTCCACCCATAATTACGAGATCATGTATCGTCCTGGGAAGCTCAATGAGCCCCCAGATTCCCTGTCCCGCGGCACATGCGCCAGCGCACAAGATGACCGACTTTGGGCCATCCACAATGACCTCTGTCACCATGGGGTCACCTGACTTCTCCACTTCATCAAGGCCCGCAACCTTCCCTACTCCACCGAGGTGGTCAGGGCCATGACCAGGGACTGGCAAGTCTGCGCGGAGTGCAGGCCGCACTTCTATCGGCCAAACAAGGCCCACCTGGGCCTTCCGCCCCTTTGAGTGCCTCAGCATCGATTTCAAAGGGCCCCTCCGCTCCACTGACCGCAACGTGTATTTTCTCAACGTCGTTGACGAGTACTCCCGTTTCCCCTTTGCCGTCCCATGTCCCGACATGACCGCGGTCACTGTCATTAAGGCCCTGCACAGCATCTTCACCCTGTTCAGTTCCCCCACTTACGTCCACAGTGACCGGGGCTCCTCTTTTATGAGCGATGAGCTGCGTCAGTACCTGCTCGGTAAGAACATTGCCTCGAGCAGGACTACCAGTTACAACCCCCGGGGAAACGGACAGGTGGAGAGGGAGAATGCAACGGTCTGGAAGGCCGTCCTTCTGGCCCTACGGTCTAGAAGTCTCCCAGTTTCCCGCTGGCAGGAGTTCCTCCCCGACACGCTCCACTCCATTCGGTCGCTCCTCTGCATAGCCACGAACGAGACCCCTCACGACCGTCTATTCGTCTTCCCCAGGAAGTCCATCTCCGGGGTCTCCTTCCATCCTGGCTGACAACACCGGGGCCTGTCCTCCTCCTCCAGAAGCACGTGAGGAGCCATACGTCCGACCCTCTGGTCGAGAGGGTCCAGCTCCTACATGCCAACACTCAGTCTGCCTACGTGGTGCACAGCGATGGACGACAGGATACAGTCTCCCTCCGGGATCTGCTGGCACCCGCCGGTTCCCAAGCGACCATCACCAATGCCCCCCCCCCCCAACACCACCAACCGAATCCCTCGCGGTGGGCTACCAGCTGCTCCCCTGGGGATCCTGAACACTGCCCCCGCCCCTACACGGTCTACACCCCCCCTTCCCCCATCGCTGACACACCGTGATGAAGCTCCAGGCGACACGCTCCCAGAGTCAACAAGTCCAACACCCTTGCTCGCAGCGACGAGTCCAACACCCGTGCCCGCAGCGAAGCCGGAGCTGAGGCGATCACAGAGAACGATTAAGGCTCCGGACAGACTCGCTATGTGAGCCCACTTCACCCCTGCTGGACTTCAATTTTTAACAGGGGGTGAATTCACCCTGCAATTCACCACTGTATTGTACTGTATTATGTTGATGTCCCTGTGGGCTCCGCCTTTAGCCCCGCCCCCTTGGGGGTGGTATATAAATCTGCAGCCTGTAGGCGGCACTCAGTACAGAGCAGTTGCAGGCAGGCGCAGATCTAGCTTATTAAAACCACTGTTAACTTCTACCAATCGTCTCGTGTGAGTTGATGGTCGCATCATCCCCCAAAGCTTCTGCCCTTCATTGGGGAGGAAGTCTTGCTGTCTGCCGGTCAGTTGAACTGGCCAGCAGCTCCATCAGTCCAGGCAGCGTCAAGAGCATGCGAGTGGTCGCTTCCAGGACTGTAAAACGAGAAGAAGGCCCATACATCCCCAAAATCATGTATGTCTGGAGCCTCAGGCAGGGAGGGTTTGGCAGGTCAGGGGATGGGCTGTGGGGATGGGTTTAAGGCTGCTGGGGGGGGGGGGGTGGCGGAAGAAAGGGAGGGTTTCCATCTTGTGGGGGCTGCCTCCGATCCACATACAGGAGCCCCAAATACAGAACTCCCACCCCCCCTTCTTTCCCGTGCTTTGAAGACATAATTTTAAAAATAAGGCTGCCTGTTCCTGCCTAACTGTCCATGCCAAACGTTGTATGGCGTGGGCACGGTCAATTGGCTTGGTAACACGCCTAATTGACCCTTACTTACCTATTTAAATGCATAAGGAGGGCATCAAAACCAGCAGTATCGTGGGGGTGAACTTGTGGGAGGATAGGAAGGGGGTAGGGTGATCCACACCATATTCTACATGACCTCTCTCCTGCCACCGAACTACATGCAGCTGGGGCATATAAAATGCAGCCCAATGTCTTCCCGAATCAGTATTGCCACCACACTTTTCTTTTTTCCTCCTCTGCGTTTCCTGAACACTTGTATCAAATTTAGACCCTGGTGATTGTATCAAATTTAGACCCTGGTGATTGTATCTCTTGAGTACTATCATGACCCCTTTTAACTTTGACACAGTCCCTGAGATAAACAACCTGCGCCTATGGTGATTGATGTGTTGGGTGCTCTGCTACACAGACGAACCAACACGGTTGCGAATGGTACAACTCAGTTTTATTACTAACATATATTTACAGTGGTAAACTGGTTACTGAGGTTCGATCATAACCCGTGAATCTGTGGACCTATTCCTAACACTATCCTGGAGCGGCACTCAGCACATGGTGGATGTCTGAGTGGCTTGCTGTGAGCTCTGTGCCCTGAGCTGTCTCCTGCTGGAATGAGCGGGAAGTGAAGTGTTCCCTGTTTTGTAGTGTGTATGCTCTTGCCTGTGATTGGCTGCGGTGTTGTGTGTGTATTGATTGGTCCGTTGATCTGTCCATCAGTATGTATGTATGCTTGCACCATGATGTTTACTTGAATATCATGACAGTGATTAGTATTAATCTCTTGTTATGATTAAACATATCCTTCACTTGAAAGTTTTTTTAAAAAATTCTTTTAGAGTACCCAATTATTTTTTTTCCAATGAAGAGGCAATTTAGCGTGGCCAATCCACCTGACCTGCACATCTTTTTGGGTTGTGGGGGTGAGACCCACTCAGACACGGGGAGAATGTGCAAACTCCAAATGAACAGTGACCCGGGGCCGGGATCGAACCCGGGACCTCGGCGTCGTGAGGCAGCAGTGTTAACCACTGCGCCACCGTGCTGCCCTAACCTTCACTTGAAAGTTGACCCTGGTGCACAGAGGTGGCTGAAAAGGTGTAGTAGATAGAACATAGACCATTACAGCGCAGTACAGGCCCTTCGGCCCTCGATGTTGCACCGACCTGTGAAACCACTCTAAGCCCATCTACACTATTCTCTTATCGTCCATATGTCTGGTGATTGACCATTTGAATGCCCTTAGTGTTGGCGAGTCCACTACTGTTGCAGGCAGGGCATTCCACGCCCTTACTACTCTCTGAGTAAAGAACCTACCTCTGACATCTGTCTTATATCTATCTCCCCTCAATTTAAAGCTATGTCCCCTTGTGCTAGACATCACCATCCGAGGAAGAAGGCTCTCACTGTCCACCCTATCCAATCCTCTGATCATCTTGTATGCCTCAATTAAGTCACCTCTTAACCTTCTTCTCTCGAATGAAAACAGCCTCAAGTCTCTCAGCCTTTCCCCATAAGATCTTCCCTCCATACCAGGCAACATTCTGGTAAATCCTCCAGGTCTAGGATGGGTAGGAAGCTCGCGGCAGCTAGAGTGTTGAGGGGATTTATGGACCTAATGGGAGGGGTGGACCCTTGGAGATTTGCAAGGCCGGGGGCTTGGGAATTTTCATTCTTCTCACATGTCCATAAGGCTTATTCTCGAATCGGCTTTTTCATTTTGAGTAGGGCGCTGATAGCGAGAGTAGAGGATACCGAGTATTCGGCAATAGCCATTTTGGACCACGCCCCGCATTGGGTAGACTTGGAGATGGGGGAGGAGAGGGACCAGCGCCCGCTGTGGTGCTTGGAGGTGGGGCTGTTGGCGGACGAGGAGGTGAGCGAGCGGGTCCGAGGAAGTACAGAGAGGTACTTGGAGACCAACGACAACGGGGAGGTCCGAGTGGGGATGGTCTGGGAGGCACTGAAGGCGGTGGTGAGGGGAGAGCTGATCTCCATTAGGTCCCACAAGGAGCGGAGGGAGCGGGGGGAGAGGGAGAGGCTGGTGGGGGAGAAGGTGAGGGTAGACAGGAGGTATGCGGAAGAGCCTGAGGAAGGATTGTTGAGGAAGAGGCGCAGCCTCCAGGCCGAATTCGACCTGGTGACCACCAGGAAGGCGGAGGTGCAGTGGAGGAAGGCCCAGGGGGCGGTCTACGAGTATGGGGAAAACGCAAGCCAGATGCTCGCACATCAGCTTCGGAAGCGGGACGCAGCTAGGGAGATCGGGGGAGTTAAGGACAGGGGAGGGAGCGTGGTGCGGAGTGGGGTTGGCATCAATGGGGTCTTCAGGGACTTCTACGAGGAATTGTACCGATCCGAGCTCCCACGGGAGGAGGGAGGGATGGGCCGTTTCCTGGACCAATTGAGGTTCCAAAGGTGGAAGAGGGACTGGTGGCGGGACTGGGGGCCCCGATTGGGCTGGAGGAGTTGATCAAAGGGATAGGAAGCATGCAGGCGGGGAAGGCAACGGGGCCAGACGGTTTCTCGGTTGAGTTCTATATGGACCTGTTGGGCCCGCTGTTAGTTAGGACCTTTAATGAGGAAAGGGAGTGGGGGGCTTTACCCCCGACGCTGTCCTGGGCACTGATCTCCTTGATCCTGAAGCGGGACAAGGATCCCCTGCAATGTAGGTCTTACAGACCGATTTCCTTGCTCAATGTAGATGCCAAGGTGCTGGCGAAGGTCTTAGCCACGAGGATTGTGTGCCACAGATCATCCATGAAGACCAGACGGGGTTTGTGAAAGGGAGGCAGTTGAACGCGCATGTGCGGAGGCTTTTGAACGTTATCATGATGCCGGCGAGGGAGGGGGAGGTGGAGATAGTGGTGGCGATAGACGCTGAGAAAGCCTTCGATAGGGTAGAGTGGGGGTACCTGTGGGAGGTGCTGTTGTATGAGGTCCCGATGGCGAGTGTGGCCACAAATAGGAGGAGGTTCGAATACTTTCAGTTGCACCGAGGGACGAGACAGGGGTGTCCCCTGTCCCCCCTGCTCTTCGCACTGGCGATTGAACCCCTGGCTATGGCACTGAGAGAGTCGAGGAACTGGAGGGGGTTGGTGCGGGGTGGGGAGGAGCATAGGGTGTCGCTTTATGCGGACGACCTGCTGCTGTATGTGGCGGACCCGGTGGGAGGAATGCCAGAGGTAATGAGGATCCTTAGGGAATTCGGGGACTTTTCGGGGTACAAGCTCAATATGGGGAAGAGCGAGCTGTTCGTAGGGGACCAGGAGAGGGGGATTGGCGAGCTCCCACTAAAAAGGGTGGAGAGGAGCTACAGATATTTGGGGGTCCAGGTGGCCAGGAGCTGGTGGGCCCTGCATAGGCTTAACTTTACAAGGCTGGTGGAGCAAATGGAGGAGGAGTTCAAGAGGTGGGACGCATTGCCGCTGTCCTTGGCGGGTAGGGTGCAGTCAATAAAAATGACGGTGCTCCCAAGGTTTTTGTTCCTGTTCCAGTGCCTCCCCGTGTTTATCCCGAACGCTTTTTTCAGGCGGATTAACAGGAGTATAATGGGGTTTGTGTGGGCGCGAGGGACTCCGAGGGTGAGAAGGGTGTTCCTGGAGCAGAGTAGAGATAGGGGGGGCTGGCGCTGCCCACCCTCTGTGGGTACTACTGGGCCGCCAATGCGACGATGGTGCGCAAGTGGGTGATGGAGGGGGAGGGGGCTGCATGGAAGCGGCTGGAGACGGCGTCCTGTGTGTGTACGAGTCTGGGGGTGCTGGCAACGGTGCCGCTGCCACTCCCTCCAAGGAGGTATACCACGAGCCCGGTGGTGGTGGCGGCCCTCAAAATTTGGGGGGAGTGGAGGCGGCATAGGGGGGAAGGTGGGGCCTCGGCATGGACCCCATTACGGGGAAACCACTGGTTCGCCAGTACTCTGTCTTCCTGTTATTCCTTCCAAAATTAATCACCTCACACTTTTCTGCATTAAACTTCATTTGCCACTGTTGTGGGAAAAATCAACTACTTCAAGAGTCAGACTTGCTGTGATCAGATAAATGCAGTTTTATTGTTACACGAAGCTTCGGGAGAAAGCGTACGTACCCCGCGGTACAGTAGACAGCCTTTCTCCCGGTTTGAATGGCAGTCATTCATTTTATACTTTGGGTTCACAATGACCCCAGATACAAAACAATTATCATCTTGTTATCTTTAGACAGCCACTTCGGGTTCACAATGGGCCCAGATACAAAACAATTATCACCTTGTTATCTTTAAACATTTTATAGATTGTACATCGCTATTTGTAAGCATTTTGCCATTTACACATGGCCACAGTCAAAGAGGTTTAACAGGTTACAGGCAGCAGCAGGAAGGTAGTATCGATTGACCCTTTGTTTTAGGAAATGGCCCAAGACATTCGTATTAGCATATCATTGTGTACCCCTTGGCTGAAGTCAGCTTTATTCAAGTGGTGTCCCGCATTTATGTATTTCTTAATCTTCCTGCCTGGCTTCCTTTGTCCTGGATCTGTTCCTATCTGTCCTACTGGCACCCCGCTGGACTCCAGGCATCAGTTATGCCTGCTTTATTCTCTGTGTCTCCATCTTGTGTGTCAGGCAGCCATCTTCTGTGCCAAGTGCCCTTTTGAACCATTTCCCACTTCAGCCACCTCTCAGCCCAGCGCTGCAGCTTATCTATGTCCCTCTGTAACTTGTAACATCCGTCCGCACTGTCCACAACTCCACCGACTTTAGTGTCATCTGCAAATTTGCTCACCCATCCTTCTACACCCTCCTCCAGGTTATTTATAAAAATGACAAACAGCAGTGGCCCCAAAACAGATCCTTGTGGTACATCACTAGTAACTGAACTCCAGTCTGAACATTTCCCATCAACCACCACCCTTTGTCTTCTTCCAGCTAGCCAATTTCTGATCCAAACTGCTAAATCACCCTCAATCCCATGCCTCTGTATTTTCTGCAGTAGCCTACCGTGGGGAACCTTATCAAACGCTTTACTGAAATCCATAGACACCACATCAACTGCTTTACCCTCATCCACCTGTTTGGTCACCTTCTCAAAGAACACAATAAGATTTGTGAGGCACGACCTACCCTTCACAAAACCGTGTTGACTATCTCTAATCAAATTATTCCTTCCCAGATGATTATACATCCTATCTCTTATAAACCTTTCCAAGATTTTGCCCACAACAAGTAAGGCTCACTGGTCTATAGTTACTGGGGTTGTCTCTACTCCCCTTCTAGTGGCAGATATTAAAGGTTACATTTGGGCCAGAACATGGGACTAACCTCCACACGTCAATATTTAATGTTTTTTTGTGCTGTCAGATGTATTGTAGGTAGACCTTTAGGTTGAGTTTTTAGATCAATCACCTGCAACATTAAAATCAATACGAGAGACTGCACGGGGCAAATGTTAAAGGGGATATCATGAAACCAAGGAGGAAGTAACATAAGTATGTTTTTAATTGTTTCTCTAAAGACAGATATGGAAGAGGTTTGTGAAGTTTGAAATGTGTCTGGTGGGAAATATGCAATGCAATAGGAATATCAAAGACTTGCTCCATTTATTGGGCGTAGTGATGCTGGTCACTCTGTAAGGGGTCTCTGTGTGTGATTTTCGGTGCATGACCACAAAACCCAATATCGAATTATATACAGCAGCACAATCCATGTGTGTGTGTCCTCACGTGTGCTTCAGCGACCTCTCGGTAGATGTGCTGGCAGCATTTCAGTGAGACACAGTCACAGACACAAATATGTATTGATCAATTGCTTTAATTTGCAGATGGCAAGTGAATAGCTGTTCCAACTAACCTTTCCTTAATTTGTACTAACTTTCAGAACCTCCTTGAGCCTAACTGCCTGGTCAGCTTTCTAATTCTGACTGGCTCTGTCCATGGGATGAGTGGGTTTCCCCTTGCTAGACCAAGCCTCTTTCCCTGAACCTATCTGGCAGTTTGACTATCCCCTGTGAGCTCCTTGTGTTTGCTATCCTATTGTGGAAAGAAAGATCAAAAGTCCCAAATTGTGATTTTCTGTTTTATTCATTCAAAGGATGTAGGGGTCGCTGGCTAGGTCAGCATTCATTGCCCATCCTTAATTGCCCTTGGCAATGTGGTGGTGAGCTGCCTTTTTAACTGCTGCAGTCCATGTGGTGTAGGTACATCCACAGTGCTGTAGGGAGGAGGTTCCAGAATTTTGACCCAGTGACACTGAAGGAATGGCAAGGAAGGAATCAAGAGGGCTGCTTTGTCCTGGATGGTGTTGAGCTTCTCAAGTGTTGCTGGAGCTGCACTCACCCAGGCAAGTGCAGAGTATTTCATCGCACTCCTGACTTGTGCCTTGTAGATTGTATATGGGCTTTGGGGAGTCAGCAGGTATTTAGATGGCGAGTCCGGTTGAGCACCTGGCCAATGGTAACCACAAGGATGTTGATAGTGGGGGATTCAGCAATGATAATGTAATTGAATTTCAAACGGTGAAGGCTAAATTCTCCTTTGTTGCAGATACATTGCCTGACACATTTGTGGTGTGAATGTTACTTGCCATTTGGCAGCCCAAGCCTGGATATTATCCAGGTCTGTTGCATTTGGACATGCTCTGTTTCAGTATCTGAGTGAATGGTGACCATAGTGCAATCATCAGCGAACATTCCCACTTCTGACCTTATGATAGAAGAAAGTCACTGGTGAAGCAGCTGAAGATGTTTGGGCCTAAGACGCTGCCCTGAGTAACTCCTGCAGTGATCACCTGGAGCTGAGATGACGGATCTCCAACAACAACAACCAGCTTCCTTTGCGCTAGATGTGCATCCAAACAGTGGCGAGCTTTCCCTCCTGTTCCTATTGACTCCAGTTTAGCTAGTGTTCCTTGATGCCATATTCGGTCAAATGCTGCCTTGATATCAAGGGTCGTCACTCTCACCTCACCTTGAGTTCAGCTCTTTGGGCCATGTTTGAACCAACACTGTAATGAGGTCAGGAGCTGAGTGGTACTGGCGGAACCCAAACTGAGCATCCGTGAGTAGTTTAATGTTAAGCAAGTGCTGCTTTTTTGCACTGTCGATGACCCCTTCAATCGTTTGCTGATGATTGAGATTGGACGAATGGGGCAGTAATTGGCTGGGGTTGGATTTGTCCTGTTTTTTTGTATACAGGGCATACCTGGGCAATTTTCTACATTGCCGGGTACATGCTAGTGTTGTATCTGTATGGAATCAGCTTAGCCAGGGGTATGGAACGTTTCAGATGCGAGACTTCAGTACCATTATGATATGTGGTAAAGTGACAAAATGGCTGGAGAATTGAAACAGCAAAGTGCAATGTTACAACAGAGGCACTGGAACAAGGAAACACGTGCGAGGAGTGACAAAAAGGCTAGGGGAGGATGTTGCAGTCACAGAGAGAAATAATGTCAATACTCGCCCGATGCAGCTAAAATTAGATATCAGAGAAAAAGAAGATAATTATTGGTAATTGGTCTAAAGCTCCTTGACAAGAGAGACTAGGCAGAAAAATATTTTTTTAACAGATCTGCGAGGCCTACGTAAAGGTAGGCATTGATCATTTTTAACATAGTTTACCATTTGGTTTCTGTTGTGTATGCTGGTTGATTATAATTAAATTTTTTTGGTCAGGAGACTATCAATATTTCATGTGCACTTTGCAAACACTGGAGGTACAATACATTAATTATTTTCCTCAGCATTAAATTATAGCGTAATGGATTGATTTATGTAAAATGCAGAACAAAGTTTGAATGTAAATGTAGGTTCGGTGATGAGATTGACTTTGCTGTATTAATAACTGACTGTCCTTGTTACTATAAAAGATCTCAAAGTTGTCATTGCATTTCTGAAAATTACAGCTTTAAGTGAAACAACTTTAAGTGAATCACATTTTCCCATTAAAAGCAATGAAAACCTTGGAGTTAGCTTCTGTATTAGCTTCATCATCATAAAAAAAAGCGATAAAACATTATACCCTGTAAATTGAAATATTTTAGATTGCTAAATTCTTCAATTGGTGAATGAACCATCTTTTAAAATAAAGAAAAAAAATATAAATGCTAATTCCTTTGACTTATCAGCTGCTTGCCGCCTCTCCCATAGGCCGACTTTCTCTCTCTCCCGTCAACTCTCTTTCTCTCACTGCTTCTTTCCCCGGCTCACCGTTTCCCTTCCCGACCCTCACGTTCACCCTTTTCCTCCCCGATCCTGCCGCTCACCCCCTCCCTCCCTGACCCTCCTGCTCGCCACTTCCCTCCGACCTTCCCATTCACCCACCCCCCTCCCCGATCCTCCTGATCGCAGCTACCCTCCCAGACCATCCCATTCACTGCTTCCTTGCTTGAAGGTATGGTTGCCAAAATTGCATATGTCACAAAGGTACATAGGAAAGTAAATTGTGAAGAGGGCATAAGGAGGCTACAAAGGGACATAGGTTGGGTGGAATTTTACCAAAGTTTGGCAGTGTCAGGTTCTGACTGAAAAACCGGCATGTATCTCCAGATGTGCAACCAAGTTTTCAGACCAGATTTTCCGGCTATTCAGTGCAGAGAGAACCTGGCCGGGCGGGGCCTGAATAGGCTGGCTCCACAGAGATTGGGGTGCCATGTTTAAAGGGCGCCCAGATCTGCGATGAAAATTAATTTGTCCTTCCTCCCACTCCCCATAAGCGAATCACCCCCCACCACAAAGGTATCGGGGGTTCTTCTCCCCCTTCAAAGCCATCAGTCCGAACCCACCCCCACAAACACGCATAAGGGGAACTACCCCCAATGGGGCTCCTCAGAAGACCCATCCCTGGCACTGCCAACTTGATACTACTATCCTGGCACAGAGTGACACTGCCAGGGGACAGTGTCCACCTATACTGGGGCAGTGGCAGGGGTACTGCCTGGGTATGCCCCTTTCTCCCCCCTCCCCTGCCCAGGGGCTATAGCTACCTTGGCTCAGTGGGATCCCTCGACTGATTCCTGTTTTTATATACCTGTTGGAAACCTCGCCAATGTGACATCATGTCAGCGAGGTATGAATATTCAGTGAGGGGGAGATCATATGGCTGGGAAGCCCTTTAATAAGATTGAAATGTATTAAAATATATGGAAATGATGACCCTGCCACATCACCAGCGCGGGACGGGGAAAATCGGGAAACGAGATTCTCACTGGCGAGAATCTCAGTTTCTGACTCTCGCGGGATTTTGGGCCCATGTTGCCGTTTACGCTGACGCCAAACAAGGGCTCAAAACCACCCCTGTTAAGTGAGTGGGCAAAACTCTGGAAAATGTGAGCAAATGTTAAATTGGCCATTTTGACAGGAAGAAAAAAAATCACTTATTATCTAAATGATGAGTGATCACAGAGCTCTGAGGTGCAGAGGAATCTGGTTGTCCTCGTGCATGAATCACAAAAAGCAGGTGTTCAGGTGCAGCAAGTAATTTGGAAAGCTAATCGAATGGTAATTGTTTATTGTGAGGGGAAATGAATACGGTAAGGAGGCTATGCTTCAATTGTACAGGGCATTGGTGAGAACACATCTGGTGGTTTGTGTCGAGTATTGATTTCTTTATTTAAGGAAAGATGTAAATGCATCAGAAGCAGTTCAGAGAAGGCTTACTAGACTAATAATAATAATCTTTATTGTCACAAGTAGGCTTACATTAACACTGCAATGAAGTTAATGTGAAAATCCCCTAGTCGCCACATTCCGGCACCTGTTTGGGTACACGGAGGGAGAATTTAGAATGCCCAATTCACAGAGACAGTGACCCAAGCGGGAATCGAACCTGGGACCCTGGCGCTGTGAAGCAACAGTGCTACCCACTATGCTACCGTGCTGCCTCAAAACACCAGGAATGTGGCTTCTCTTCTGAGGAAAGGTTGGAGAGATTGGATCCATTAGAGTTTGGAAGAGTAAGAGGCGACTTGATCAAAACGTTTAAGATCCCGACAGCTATTGACAGGGTGGACGTGGAGATGATGTTTCCCCTTGTGGGAGAATCTAGAACTAGGGGTCACTGCTTACAAATAACGGGTTGCCCATTTAAGACAGTGATGAGGAGAATTCCTTTCTCTCAGGTGGTCGTGAGTCTCTGAAACTCTTTTCCTCAAAGGGCAATGGGAGCTGCCATGATCTTATTGAATGGCAGAGCAGGCCCGAGAAGCCGAGTGGCTTACTCCTGCTCCAGGTTTCATGTTCTTATGACCCTCCTGTTCACTGCTCCCCCCCCCTGACCCTCCCACTCACTTCTTCCCGCTCAACCCTGCTGTTCACCATGGCCTCCCGGCCACCGATTCCTTTCTTGAACCATTGCTGCGAGCCAGGGCTCAGGAGGATGACAGTGACAAGGTGACCCAGGCAGGAAAACGGTGAATGATGTGAAGCCAGGTAGGGAAGCGGTGAGCAGGAAGTTTGTGGAGGGGAGTTGGAGAGCTGGGGGAGGAAGCAGCAGGTCAGAGAGCTGGGAAAGGAAGGGAGTGAGTGGGAAGGTCACGGAGGGAAGCAGCGGCTGCAAGGGTCGGGAAGGCAAGCGACGAGAGTCGGAGAGGGGAGCGGCGAGGGTCAAGAGTGGTGAGTGACGGGGCGTGGCGAGCACGAAGGTTGGGGGGAGCGGCAAGGGTTGGGAGATGAACGGCGACTGCGAGGGTCGGGGAGGGGAGTTGCAAGCACGAGCGTCAGGGAGTACAAGGGTCTGAGAAGGGAATGGCAAAAGCCGGGGAGCGAAGAGCGCGTGGGACAGTGAGCGGTGAGAGTTTGGGAGGGGAGCGAGGAGTGTCGGGGGGAAGCAGCGAGGGTTGGGAAGGGTCAAGGAGCACCGTGTGCAATGATTGTAGAGATGCGATTTTGAGGGTTGGGACTGAGTTGGGGAGGGGTGAGCGCGAGGGCTGGGAAGGGGATCGGGAATGGGAGAGATGAAGGTGGAGGAAGGGAGTGGCAAGGGAAGGGCGAGGAGAGCGATGAGCGCGATGTTTGCGGAGGAGACGAGCGCAATGGTCGGGGAGGGGTGAGAGTGAGGGTCATGGAAGTGAGCGCCGACCACGAGGGTCAGGGAGGGGAGCGAAGAGCACACGGGTCGGGTTGAGGAGCGGCGAGAGTGGGGGTCAGGGAGGGAAGTGGGGAGAAAGTCTCAGCAGTTGGAAGGGGCCATTCCAAAATGGCACCAATCGAGCCACGCACACTCTGTCAGCGCCAGCGCCAAACAGCGCTAAAGTGAAAGTCCAGATGCTCAGTGGGTATACCGACCACAATTCTAAAATGAAACAATTCTGAATGAGGCAACTTAAAACATGGACTTACTGTGCAGTAAAACATGAGTTTTATTGCTGAGTTCTCAATGAGTATTCATTTGACGGGTTGTACTAACAGCCAGGTCTTATTGAAGGACAACAAAATATTGGACACGTAAATGGAAAAGATAAACTTATGTATGTGTCATTAAAGACTGCCCCTTGACTTCTGTCTTGGAAGCTAAGTACAGGCTCTATGAGAGATGCTTCAACAAAGGTTCACATTGAGGAAACTGTTGGCCCCGCTTTCTGGCCCAAGAGGTATTGCTCTGTACAGATTGGACCACTTTTAATTGTTTTCTGTGTGGTAGTCACCACTGTTTGTATATATGACGTATATGAGAAGTAATACGGTAAGGCTCCTGTACTACAGGCACGGGGGTAAATGTGTGTGCTCACTGAGCTGCAGCCATTTCGGCAGCAGCTGTGGGAGGCAACACATCTCTGCTTAATAAAGCCTCGATTACTCTCTACTCTCGCCTTGTCGTAATTAATAGTGCATCAATTTATTAAGCAGAGATTTTACAGCGATGGACCTTCGCATCAAGCCAGATCGCCTGCAGCTGCACCCTCAAGCAGACAACGCCAAGTCGGCCTTCGAGCACTGGCGAGCTTGGTTTGAAGCCTACATCGGATCAGCGACAGAACAACCCTCAGAAGCACAGAAACTCCAGATCCTGTACACACGGTTGAGTTCCGATATTTTTCCCCTTATCCGGGATGCGCTCAACTACACTGAGGCCACGGCGCTTCTGAAAGAGAACTACAGCCGGCCGATCAACAAACTCTACGCCAGGCACCTCCTGTCCACGCGGCAACAACTCCCCGGAGAGTCATTGGAAAATTTCTGGCGTGCCCTGCACGCCCTAGCGAGGAACTGCAATTGCCAGGCAGTTTCGGCCGTTGAACATTCCGAACTCCTAATCAGGGACGCTTTCATTACGGGCATAGGGTCGGCGTACATCCGCCAGCGCCTCTTAGAAGGGTTGGGAACTCGACCTCGCGGCGATCAAGAAACTGGCGAGCTCATTAACTGTAGCCTCCCATAATGTACAAATGTATGCCCCCGACTGCACGGCGCCCCCCTCCTGGACATCATGGACCCCAGCAGCGACTGCCCCCAGCCAACCCCAAGCCTGCGGCGCACGGCAGCCAACCAACCCCGGGGGGCGCCAAGTGCTATTTCTGCGGGCAGACAAAGCACCCCCGGCAGCGCTGCCCGGCGCGGAGCGCAATCTGCAAGACCTGCGGGAAGAAAGGACATTTTGCTGCGGTGTGCCCGGCCAGGTCGATCACCGCTGTAACCAGCCCCATTGTCCCTGCACATTCCACGTGCGACCCGTGGGTGCCGCCATTTTCGTCCCCGCAATCCACGTGTGGCCCGTGGGTGCCTCCATCTTCCTCGCATCAGAACACGTGCGGAACATGGGCGCCGCCATCTTCCCCCCATCAGACCTCGTGCAGCCCATGGGCGCCGCCATCTTTAACGCCGCCTGCCACGTGCGCCCCGTGGCACCGCCACCTTCGGCGCCATTTTGGTTGGCACCTCAGGACCCCTTCTCGTCGGTCACCTCATCGGCCCGCTCATCGCCTGCAACCGCCGCCGACCAGCTCGGGGCCCACCAGCTGCAGCTCGCCTCCATCACGCTGGACCACTCCCGGCCGCACAACCTCGCAACCGCGACAACGACGGTGAAGGTCGATGGCCACCTTGCCTTCTCGACTCCGGGAGCACGGAGAGCTTCATCCACCCCGATACGGTAAGGTGCTGCTCCCTCGCGGTACACCCCATTACCCAACGAATCTCCCTGGCCTCCGGATCCCACTCCGTGGCGATCCGGGGGTACTGCACTGCCACCCTCACCATCCAGGGCGGAGAGTTCAGCAACTTCCAGCTCTACGTCCTCCCCAACCTCTGCGCTGCCTTGCTACTCGGCCTGGGCTTCCAGTGCAACCTCCAAAGTCTAACTCTGAAATTCGGCGGGCCCCTACCACTCCTTACTGTATGCGGCCTCACGACGCTTAAGGTCGACCCACCTTACCTGTTTGCAAACCTCACCCTGGATTGCAAACCCGTCGCCACCAGGATCAACGGTACAGTGCCCAGGACAGGACCTTCATCAGGTCGGAGGTCCAGTGGCTACTGCGGGAAGGCATTATTGAGGCCAGCAACAGCCCCTGGCGAGCCCAAGTGGTAGTTGTAAAGACTGGGGAGAAACACAGGATGGTCATTGACTACAGTCAGACCACCGATCGGTAGACGCAGCTCGACGCGTATCCCCTCCCACGCATATCTGATATGGTCAATCAGATTGCACAGCACTGGGTCTTCTCTACAGTGGACCTGAATTCTGCCTACCACCAGCTCCCCATCCGCAAGGCGGACCGCCAATACACTGCGTTCGAAGCAGACGGCCGCCTTTACCATTTCCTTAGGGTTCCCTTCGGCGTCACTAATGGGGTCTCGGTCTTCCAATGGGAGATGGACCGAATGGTTGACCGGTACGGACCGTGGGCCACCTTCCCGTACCTCGATAACGTCACCATCGGCTGCCACGACCAGCAGGACCACAACGCTAACCTTTTCAAATTTCTCCACATCGCCAAACTCCTGAACCTAATGTATAACAAGGAGAAGTGCGTGTTCAGCACCAACTGCTTAGCCATCCTTGGCCATGTGGTGCAAAATGGAGTTCTAGGGCCCGACCCCGACAGCACGCGTCCCCTCATGTAACTCCCTCTCCTCCACTGCCCCAAGGCCCTCAAACGATGCCTGGGGTTCTTCTCATACTATGCCCAGTGGGTCCCTAACTATGCGGACAAGGCCCGCCCACTCATACACGCCACAGTTTTCCCCCTGATGTCCGAGGCTCACCAGGCCTTCAACCGTATCAAGGCCAACATCGCCAAGGCCGCGATGCATGCGGTCGACGAGACCCTCCCCTTTCAAGTTGAGAACGATGCATCAGACGTTGCTCTGGCCGCCACCTTCAACCAGGCAGGCAGGCCTGTGGCATTCTTTTCCTGCACCCTCCATGCCTCTGAAATTCGGCACTCCTCCATCGAAAAGGAGGCCCAAGCCATCGTTGAAGCTGTGCGGCATTGGAGGCATTACCTGGCCGGCAGGAGATTCCCTCTCCTCACTGACCAATGGTAAGTTGCCTTCATGTTCAATAACACACAGCGGGGCAAGATCAAAAATTATAAAATCTTGAGGTGGAGGATCGAGCTCTCCACCTACAATTACGAGATTTTGTATCGCCCCGGTAAGCTCAACGAGCCCCCCGATGCCCTATCCCTAAGTACATGTGCCAGCACACAAGTGAACCGACTCCGGGCCCTACACAATGGTCTCTGTCACCCAGGGCTCACCTGGTTCTTTCACTTCATAGAGGCCTGCAACCTACCCTATTCCATTGCGGAAGTCAGGGCGGTGACCAAAGACTGCCAGGTCTGCGCGGAGTTCAAACCGCATTTCTACCAGCCAGACCGAGCGCACCTGAAGACCTCCTGTCCCTTTGAACACTGCAGCATGGATTTCAAAGGGCCCCTCCCCTCCTCCGACTGAAACACGTACTTCCTTAACGTGGTCGATGAATACTCCAGATTCCCCTTCGCCATTCCATGCCCCGATATGACGTCTGCCACAGTCATCAAAGCCCTCAATAGTATCTTCACACTGTTCGGTTTCCCCGCTTACGTCCACAGCGACTGGGGATCCTCCTTTATGAGTGATGAGCTGCGTCAATCTCTGCTCAGCAAGGGCATTGCCTCGAGCAGGATGACCAGCTACAACTCCTGGGTAAACGGGCAGGTAGAGGGGGGGAACGGGACAGTCTGGAAGGCCGTCCTGCTGGCCCTACGGTCTAAAAATCCCCCGTCTCCCGTTGGCAGGAGGTCCTCCCCTTTGCCCTCCACTCCATCCGATCGCTACTTTGCACTGCGACTAATGCAACCCTCATGAACGTCTCCTTGCCTTCCCTAGGAAGTCCACTCTGGGGTTTCGCTCCCAATGTGGCTGGCAGCTCCAGGATCCGTCCTCCTCCGCAAGCATGTGTGGCTCCACAAGGCGGACCCGTTGGTCGAGAGGGTACAGCTACTCCACGCAAACCCGCAGTATGCCTACGTGGCGTACCCCGACGGCTGCCAAGACACAATCTCCCTCAAGGACTTGGCACCAGCTGGGTCCCTCCCCCCCCTCAACTGCCCCGGCGCCACCCATCCTCCCCCCAGCGCACCTCACTACAACCCCCGCTCCAGGACGATCCGTCTTCCCATTGGTTCCACCCTGGGATGAAGATCAGGACTACATGCTCCCGGAGTCACCGGCGACTAAACCGGCGCCTGCATCACCACCGGGACTGCGGCGCTCACAACGGAGGATCAAGGCACCCGACCGGCTAAATTTGTGAACTTTTCCCCAAACTGTACACTTTACAAATGCTCACATACATTTAAATAGTTTTCCACCACCCCCGCTGGACTCTTTTTTTAACAGGGGGTGAATGAGGTAGTCACCACTGTTTGTATATATGACATATATGAGAAGTAATACGGTAAGGCTCCTGTACTACAGGTACGGGGGTAGATCCCTGCCTTCTGGCTCCGCCCAGTAGGCAGAGTGTAAATGTGTGTGCTCACCGAGCTGCAGCCATTTCGGCAGCAGCTGCAGGAGGCTACACATCGCTGCTTAATAAAGCCTCGATTCCTCTCTACTCTCGTCTCTAATTGATAGTGTATCATGCTGTCAGCTTTTCAGAGGAGAGTTGCTTCAGAGATGGCTCTCGCCCACTCTCTGAAATATGCCACAGTTGAGCAGGGATCTGCAAAAGACCAAGTGATACTTTCAGCTGAACAGCACGCCTTCAACTTTGTTTCCTCCTGAGGTCCGTGTGCAACTTCTGGGCCTGAAATTTAAAAAAATTGGATGTTAGCATTTATTGCTGTTGGTAGACGGAGGCTGATGAGGGGCCCCTGGAAGCATCAGAAGCAGTCATGCATCATCTACAAAGGCAAGATTTAAATGAAGAAGATACTTGGGTAAGATGGTTTCAAAATGCTGCAAGACTTGTTTTTCCGACTTGTCAGATGCCACTCTCCTGACATATTCTCTGCTAATGCTTCCCTTGATCTGCTCGTCAACAGCAAGTTGGTTGAACGAGTAGCACTAGTAGTGCCTCCTGTTGTATTTTACTTAATGACAGGGGTGGCACGGTGGCGCAGTGGTTAGCACTGGTGCCTAAGGCACTGAGGATCTGGGTTCGATCCCAGCCCTGGGTCACTATCTGTGGAATTTGCACATTCTCCCCGTGTCTGCGTAGGTTTCATCCCACAACCCAAAGAGGTGCAGGTAGGTGGATTGGCCATGCTAAGTTGCCCCTTAATTAGAAAAAAAATAGTTGTGTTCTCTAAATTTAAAAAATAAAAATAAATAAGTATGTTACTTAATGACTTACACAAATGTTGGGGATCACTTTGCGGCAAAGTCTAATTACAATGTCTATATTTTATGCACAAAAGTGAATTCAAAGTGCCTTCTAAATGAACAGATTTAATAAAGGAAGGGATGTTGTTATAACCTGCCTGCTTACCATTGGCTGGGGACTAATGACAATCCCACAATCCTGTGGGAGTATGAGCTTCCCCAATGAGGGGGGGGGCGGAGAAATCATTAGCAGACTCCCTGTATAAATAAAGCTGGCCAGTTTGGAACCAGCAGGAAGGAGTGAGCAGCAAGCAAAGTTGCTGCTGTTGTATATATATCTTATTGTAAATAAATGTTATTTCTTTGTATCCTTAAAACTCGTGCTGGATATTCACACATCTCTGCTTTGCTTAGCCACTATAACAATGTTGGACGTTTTGGCTTAGGAATATACCACATGCCACTTTTCTGGCAATTTGTCTCAATTCCATTTAAGTTAAATACTCACTGCTGCATTTCTATTACACGTAATTAATATAATTTAGAAAACACCACAATGAATAGGCTGACTTGAAAAATATGCAAGCTGCATTCAACCAACTGATAGGCATGCTGAATCTTTATCAAATGTTGGGCAATTATGGAACAGACTTGTTAGACTAATTGAGCTGGATTTTGGTCCAATAAGCAATTGTGGTCTTTTGCTCAAAGTAGATCTGCAGGGGAATTTTTTCAAATATTTAGTCAGTCTCTGAGTAACCGTGTTACTTTACATAAGGCTAATGAGCTCTTGTCAAGGAATAGTGTAATCCTTGGCAATCTGCGCAACTCGATGTGTCAATCACACTTCTGAAGTATTGTTCTCATTGCGTGCTTCTTGTCGAGCTCGGTTTGTTCTCAGTGCAGCAGGATCTAATGAGGGAGACGCAATTATTCAAAACCAGAAGGAACAGTTTCATGAAACGTCAGAAGGGGAAATCAATCAGACACGTTTATCAAGAATTGTAAAGGAATGTGTCAAATTGTGAAGACGATTTTGAGCGAGACCTCACAAGTGTGCTGTGTTACACACTCTGCCGTTTGACTGTAATAATCCAGAGATAGTCATTGGGCACAGGGAGAAGGGAAAAAGCAGGAAGGGAATGTCTGAAAGGCATATTTCTAGCGTTACTGCTGCCCAATGTTTACCGGAATAAGAAAATTACCTTTCTTTCTCAGCTTTGCCAAAGCCACCTGGGCCATTAATCCTCTTCTGATGCCAAGAGGCCTTTAGAAGCTGATGTTGTGCTTAAATTTGGGATTCAGGAGACTGGCATCCCTGAGCTTTGCTCCAGCATTTTCAAACCTGCTATGGTAATGGCAGACTTGTAAAGCCAGAAGAAGCTGGATGCACGCATCTTTCCTGGGAGCAGGAAGTTAAATTCAGCAATGCAAACAACCATGGGTCTCAGATGCGCTGGTGTCTCATCACACAAATTAAAATAGCACCTACTGTAATTGGTGGAGTACAAGGGCAACCCAGTTTTCCCGCTCCAGAAGTCGAATTTTTGCATGTACTCGGCGTATAAGTCAACGCCACCCCCTCTTCAGCCACAACATTCTAGTCAGCCCTCACAGTCAGCTTCAGATTTTCACTCCACAGATACTTGCTCACTTACTAATGTAACTGGGAAGAGGTCTTGTGGCGGTGGGTAATGTCCCTGCCTCTGAGCCAGAAGCTCCGGGTTTAGGTCCCACCCCAGGACGTGATGGTCAAGGAAGGTGCATTCATAACAGGTGGAGTGACAACCTGAAAAATCCTCCGAACAGCAGTGGCAGGCGGTAAGATCGGGAGTAACCCCCGGTCAGCTGTGCTTGGTGCAGAGTGGCGCCCTTCAAGCTATAAGCTTCTGGTGACAGACTCGAGTCCTGTTCCAGGAAAAACCTTGCTATGAGAACAGAGGAAAGTCTGTCTTGTGCACCGCCAGGTGCAAGAAGAGAAACAACAACAACCGTATAACAGGGCACAAGAAATCAAGCAGATGATAGAGGCTGTGTGGTGAAGATGTGCGGGAGTGTAAGACATGCCCACTCTTTGAGTTGGATGCTGATGACATTTGAAAGTGGCGACTCCGGTTCACTTTTATACTCGGCGCTTGAGTTGACCTACCTTTTTGGAGAGATTGTTTGAGGCTTCAGAGAACAACCTATCCATGATATATAAACCCATCTCGGGGGAATTCCATGTCCAAGGGGCTGGAACATAAAGCTCTCTCGGGGGTTCCTATCACAGCATGTGTGTCACACACACCACAGAGTGGGCCAAGAGCCTCTTCACTGACATGACCCAAGGAGGTGAGAGTCTCTGGGATGGTGGAGGGTGCTGGTGACATCAATAATGAAAAGATGGTGTCATCCCCAGAGTAGTGCTCCGGGGTGTTGCGGGGTTGTGCCTGGGGGCGAGGGATCCCCGACGGTCTGGCCTCACCAGCAGGTGAGTTGCAGGGTTGCGGCTGGGGGATGGGGGTGGGGGGGGTGGGGGGGGGGGGGGGACACACCAAACTATGCCTCGTCGGAAGGTGACCCTCCAAGACCAAAGACAAGACGCATGATGAGATCAAGGGTAGGCATGATGCAGGGGCGAGGGGTGATTCACGTGCCATAGGGACATCACAACTCATTGGTTGTCCCATGCCGACCTCCGCCTCGGCGATTGCCTGTTTCTCATCCCATCAACCACATCCATTGCCCTCCGCTTTTCGGTGGTGGGGACCCGTAGGTCCGGTGGGCCCCCTCTGTCCTTCTCCCTCTCTTGTGGGCCGCCTTCTCCTGGGCGGACGGATAATACAAAGTGTGAGGCACTTGGACATGGGAAGCACAGGACGTCCACGGCTAGTGGCCTCTGTGTGCAGGGCACCCGACCAGGGTGGCTGGTATGGGTGTTGGCATATGGGGCATGGCGGGCTGCTGGCGGGTGAGGTCCGATCACCCTCGGGGGAGGGGGAGGGGGTGCACACGGGATGTGGGTGATGCCAGAGACATGGTGACTCACTCTGGCTAGCTGGGGGGATGGTTGCTCATCCTCATGTGGCACTGCCTACCCATCCGCCTAAAGAGGGCCGCATGGGGGTGAGCCGGGGGAGGGGTGTGGGATTGGGGTGTGTGGGACGAGGTTGCATGGAGCTGGTGGCTCACCCTGGCTGGCCGGGCGGGTTTCCCATCCTCACGTGGCACTGTCTGTCCGTCCATCTGGTTTTAGCCGTGGTGGGGGAGGGGGGTATGAGGGCTGGTCAGTTGGGGTGTGTGGCATGACGGTGGTGCCAGGGGCACGAAGGAGGTGACTCACCCGGGTTGCCCAAGGAGGTTGTGCAGCTTCTTCAGGCAACTGCTGGCCGGTCCACGCTCACGTTGGGGCCCACGGCATTCTCTGCTTTTGCCACCTCCTCCCAGGTCCAATTGACTTTGATGGGTATCAGCCTCCTTTCCTCTCCGGAAAAGAGGGTGTTCCGCCTTTCCTCTACAGCATCCAGCAGTATCTCCAGCTCTGAGTCTGCAAACCTCAGGGTCGCTCTTCGGGATGCCATTCCCCTTGCTGTAATGCGTGTGTGTGGTGAGTGGAGTCCTTATATGCACCTCCAGCTGTCAGGCTCTCCCGTGCCAATCCTGACCCCAGCAAATTCAACGCCAGTGGTGATTGGAATTACACTAGTTTCACCTGCCACGATTGCTGGCCCATTAGTATGCCCTGAATGGCTCTGTAACAGCGCCCCATCGAGATGAGGGAACCCCACCCATCCAATCCCAGCGTCAGCACTTAGTCTCTCAAATGGAGAATCTCACTCAATATGTTTTGCAGCTTGGGGAGATGAGGTCTTTTCTGGGTGGAGCTCAGAAAGGTAGAGAGGCAGTGAGAAGCTTTGAGAGAGAGAAACTGAGTTCTGATCTGCCTGACTCTGAGTCCACAATTCTTTCCGGGTAGGATAGTTAAAAAAAGAGTAATAATAGTTTAAAGCCGAGCAATTTAGTCTGAAGATAAGGAAGAGGCTGAAACAACCCAGTTGAAACAGCTATTCGAAGATATTCAGCCAGAGTCTGAAGTGGTCCCAACCGAAGCCAAATATGTTTTATAAAGCAAGTATTACTTTCTGCACTGTTAATTGTAAGCTGGATGAATAACTATATGTTTATTTTCTTGTTATTTAATGGGAAATTGTATATTTGTATTAAGGGGTAATTGTAAACTGTTCATTTCTGGTGTCAAGTTAAAGTTTAATGTTGTATTCATAATATGGTTTGGCTAAAAAAAAAATCCTTTTTTTCATGCAATCTCTCCTAGAACGAATCATTCTTTTGGCACAGTCTTAAAATAAACTAAAACATTGGGGTTTCGGGTATAGTATCCTAGCCACTGTTGTGGTCTGGTCTGGGATCATAACACTAGCAGGTTATCGGATTTTACCGGAGAAGTAGACCACCTATTAATTGAGGAGCAGGAATTGTGCTTTCAACAAAGAGGACTGAACCTCCTTGTCCCCACAAGTAATGACCTCCAGAGACCAACAAGTTGATTAATTTCTGAAGCCTGTATTGTCCACTCACAATCCGAGAGCACTAGCTTTGAAGTATAATTCATGCACTCCCCACGCTTTTTGTAATTGAAACGCACAGTAGCTTCTCAAAAGCTTTGTTTGTCAAAGTACAATAAAGAAGCTTTTAACAAAGGAGAAGAATCATGTTCACCAGGTTAGAAATTTAATTTTTAAAAATTGTATAATTGGCTACCTGTGGAAGCAAGCTGGTTGCACCAAGAAATCCAAAAGCAAAAAAGGGTTTGATTCAATTGGTTCATTTTGTGGCTGGTTCTGGGGATTAAAATGAGCTCTCTGGTTTTATTTAGTTTGCATGTTCGTCAGTAGTTTTCCCTACCTGCCTGTATTTAACTGAATTTGAGCATGATTCATTAAATACATGGACACAATTTGAGCTAACAAGTAGGGCAGACAATTTGCACATTGAACGAGGCATTCCCACGTGTTGGAAAACTTAATCATTGACGTTGCTCATCATCCGCTGTGAGAGAAAAGCAACAAGAGCAGGTGGTGAAATAAAGATGACTATTATTTTCTTTAACATTTCTTTTTATTGAACTTTTCTTTTTCACTTAGCCACAAAAGCATTGTTTCATTTGCATTTGACAGCTTTTTTTTACTGATTGGGTGGAACCCTCGCAGATTCCTCAGGCATGTCCGCCCCCATGATTGCGACATCAGATCGATGTTGATCAAAGTTGAAAACGTGAATAAAGAAAGAACAAAGAAAAATTACAGCACAGGAACAGGCTATTCGGCCCTCCAAGCCTGCGCCGATCCAGTTCCTCTATCTAAAACTGTCGCCTATTTTCTAAGGATCTGTATCCCTCTGCTCCCTGCCCATTCATGTATCTGTCTAGATACATCTTAAATTACGCTATCGTGCCCGCCTCTACCACCTCCTCCGGCAATGCGTTCCAGGCACCCACCACCCTCTGCGTAAAGAACTTTCCACGCATATCTCCCTTAAACTTTTCCCCTCTCACCTTGAACTCGTGACCCCTAGTAATTGAGTCACCCACTCTGGGAAAAAGCTTCTTGCTATCCACCCTGTCTATACCTCTCATGATTTTGTAGACTTCAATGAGGTCCCCCCTCAACCTCCGTCTTTCTAATGAAAATAATCCTAAGCTACTCAACCTCTCTTCATAGCTAGCGCCCTCCATACCAGGCAACATCCTGGTGAATCTCCTCTGCACCTTCTCCAAAGCATCCACATCCTTTTGGTAATGTGGCGACCAGAACTGTACGCTGTATTCCAAATGTGGCCGAACCAAAGTCTTATACAACTGTAACATGACCTGCCAACTCTTGTACTCATATCCCTTCCGATGAAGGAAAGCATGCCATCTGCCTTCTTGACCACTCATATCGACTTGCGCAGCCACCTTCAGGGTACAATGGATCTGAACACCCAGATCTCTCTGTACATCAATTTTCCCCAGGGCTTTTCCATTTACCGTATTCCATTCATCTCTTGAATTGGATCTTCCAAAATGCATCGCCTCGCATTTGTCCGGATTGAACTCCATCTGCCAGTTCTCCGCCCAACTCTCCAATCTATCTGTATTCGGCTGTATTCTCTGACAGTCCCCTTCACTATCTGCTACTCCACAATCTTAGTGTCATCTGCAAACTTGCTAATCAGACCACCTATACCTTCCTCCAGATCATTTATGTATATCACAAATAACAGTGGTCCCAGCACGGATCCCTGTGGAACACCACTGGTCACAGTTCTCCATTTTGAGAAACTCCCTTCCACTACTATTCTCTGTCTCCTGTTGTCCAGCCAGTTCTTTATTCATCTAGCTAGTACACCCTGGACCCCATGAGACTTCACTTTCTCCATCAACCTACCATGGGGAACCTTATCAAATGCCTTACTGAAGTCCATGTATATGACATCTACAGCCCTTCCCTCATCAATCAACTCTGTCACTTCCTCAAAGAATTCTATTAAGTTGGTAAGACATGACCTTCCCTGCACAAAATCATGTTGCCTATCACTGATAAGCCCATTTCCTTCCAAATGTGAATAGATCCCATCCCTCAGTATCTTCTCCAGCAGCTTCCCTACCACTGACGTCAGGCTCACCGGTCTATAATTACCTGGATTATCCCTGCTACCCTTCTTAAACAAGGGGACATTAGCAATTCTCCAGTTCTCCGGTACCTCACCCGTGTTCAAAGATGCTGCAAAGATATCTGTTAAGGCCCCAGCTATTTCCTCTCTCACTTCCCTCAGTAACCTGGGATAGATCCCATCCGGACCTGGGGACCTGTCCACCTTAATGCCTTTTAGAATACCCAACACATCTTACCTCCTTATGCCGACTTGACCTAGAGTAATCAAACATCTATCCCTAACCTCAACATCCGTCATGTCCCTCTCCTCGGTGAATACCAATGCAAAGTACTCGTTAAGAATCTCACCCATTTTCTCTGACTCCACGCATAACTTTCCTCTTTTGTCCTTGAGTGGGTCAACCCTTTCTTTAGTTACCCTCTTACTCCTTATATATGAATGAAAGGCTTTGGGATTTTCCTTAACCCTGTTAGCCAAAGATATTTCATGACCCCTTTTAGCCCTCTTGATTCCTCATTTCAGATTGGTCCTACATTCCCGATATTCTTCCAAAGCTTTGTCTATCATCAGTCGCCTAGACCTTATTTATGCTTCCTTTTTTCTCTTAGCTAGTCTCACAATTTCAGCTGTCATCCATGGTTCCCTAATCTTGCCATTTCTATCCCTCATTTTCACAGGGACATGTCTGTCCTGCACTCTAATCAACCTCTCTTTAAAAGCCTACCACATATCAAATGTGGATTTACCTTCAAACAGCTGCTCCTAATCCACATTCTGCAGCTCCTGCCGAATTTTGGCATAGTTGGCCTTCCCCCAATTTAGCACTCTTCCTTTAGGACCACTCTCGTCTTTGTCCATGAGTATTCTAAAACTTACGGAATTGTGATCACTATTCCCAAAGTAACCCCAATTGAAAATTAAACCACCTGGCCGGGCTCATTCCCCAACACTAGGTCCAGTATGGCCCCTTCCCGAATTGGACTATTTACATACTGCTCTAGAAAACCCTCCTGGATGCTCTTTACAAATTCTGCTCCATCTAGACCTCTAACACTAAGTGTATACCAGTCAATGTTGGGAAAATTAAAATCTCCTATCACCACCACCCTGTTGCTCCTACATCTTTCCATAATCTGTTTACATATTTGTACCTCTATTTCACGCTTGATGTTGGGAGGTCTGTAGTACAGCCCCAACATTGTTACCGCACCCTTCCTATTTCTGAGCTCTGCCCATATCGCCTCACTGCTCGAGTCCTCCACAGTGCCCTCCTTCAGCACAGATGTGATATCCTCTCTGACCAGTAATGCAACTCCTCCACCCCTTTTCCCTCCCTCTCTATCCCACCTGAAGCATCGATATCCTGGGATATTTAGTTGCCAATCATGCCCTTCCTTCAACCAAGTCTCAGTAATAGCAATAACATCATACTCCCAGGTACTAATCCAAGCCCTAAATTCATCTGCCTTACCTACTACACTTCTTGCATTAAAACAAATGCACCTCAGGCCACCAGTCCCTTTGCGTTCATCATCTGCTCCCTGCCTACTCTTCCCGTTAGTCACACTGACTTCATGATCTAGTTCCTTACAGGCTTTAGTTACTACCTAATTTCTGTCCACTAACCTCATTTGGTTCACATCGCCCTGCCACATTAGTTTAAACCCTCCCCAACAGTGTTAGCAAAAGCACCCCCAAGGATATTGGTTCCAGTCCGGCCCAGGTGTAGATCGTCCAATTTGTAGTAGTCCCACCTCCCCCAGAACTGGTCCCAATGTCCCATAAATCTGAACCCCTCCCACCTGCATCATCTCTCAAGCCACGCATTCATCCTGCCTATTCTTTCATTTCTACTCTGACTACCACGTGGCGCTGGTAGCAATCCTGAGATTACTACCTCTGAGGTCCGACTTTTTAACTTGGCTCCTAACTCCCTAAATTCTGCTTGTAGGACCTCATCCCGTTTTTTACCAAATCATTGGTGAATGCTGTACCAACTGTGCGCATTTTTCCACAATCTTAATTTTCTTTTACAGTATGGTTGAGAGATGCATTTTTCGGGGTAAAACTTTATTTGGACAGTTATTTGACTTTATTTTTCACGTCACTTAATGTGCCAGCATTTATTCCCCATCCCTCATTGCCTTTGGGGGGTAGTTAAGAGTCAACCGCATTGCTGTGGGTCTGGAGTCACATGTAGGCCAGACCAGGTAAGAATGGCAGATTTCCCTCCCTAAAGGACATTTGTGAACCAGATGGGTTTTTACGACAATCGACACTGGTTTCATGGTCATCATTAGACTTTTAATTCCAGATTTATATTGAATTCAGATTTCACCATCTGCAGTGGCGGGATTTGAACCCGGAACCCCAAAGTATTCCGGGTCGCTTGATTACTATTCCAGTGACCATCCCATAATGCCACCATCTCCCCTGAAAGGTTAACCTTCAGTGCTATACAAAGATTTTGGAACGATCATTATTTTTTGCTTTGTGAAACCTGTTAAGAATGTTTTGTTTTTTGGGTCATACGAAAAATTTATGATTGCATTATTTTAAGTGCATAAACCCAACACTTGGATATTCAGTTAAAAAAGAGAAATAGTGCAGCAAATTCAGGATCTCGAAATGACTAACGGCTCCACCGACGCTGACATCGTTTGGGAAAAGCCCCCCCGTTTGCTCCTTTTGGGGAACATAAGAACTAGGAACAGGAATAGGCCATCTGGCCCCTCGAGCCTGCTCCGCCATTTATTGAGATCATGGCTGATCTTTGTGAACTCAGCTCCACTCTCCGGCCAGTACACCATATCCCCGAATCCCTTTATTCTTTAGAAAGGTATCTATCTTTTTCTTAAAAACGTTTAAAGAAGGAGCCTCAACTGCTTCACTGGGCAAGGAATTCCAGAGAATCACAACCCTTTGGGTGAAGAGGTTCCTCCTACACTCCGTCCTAAATCTGCTTCCCCTTATTTTGAGGCTATGCCCCCTAGTTCTGCTTTCCCCGACCAGTGGAAACAACCTGCCCGCATCTATTCTATGTATTCCCTTCATAATTTTATATGTTTCAATAAGATCCCCCCGCATCCTTCTAAACTTCAATGAGTACAGTCCCAGTCTACTCAACCTCTCGTCATAATCTAATTCCCTCAACTCTGGGATCAACCTAGTGAATCTCCTCTGCACTCCCTCCAGTGTCAATATGTCCTTTCTCAGGTAAGGAAACCAAAACTGAACACAATACTCCAAATGCGGCCTCACCAACACCCGAGAAAATTGCAGCATAAAAAACCATATACAATTGCAGCAGGCTATGTCAGAGGGAGACATATGTGTTCTTTCAATTGATAATGAATGTTGTGCAAGTCTGACCCTCCTCCCCAGGGGTAGGTCCAGCATGTACTGAGTCTGGGACTGTGAAACCATTAGTCTCTGGTGGTCGCTGCCCTGCAGAATGGCTGAATATAAGGATGTGGCCATGTGTATGTAAGAGGGTACCATTCCAGGCCTAATCTCTCCAGCAGACATTGGATTACACTTATGGAGCTTTGATATGGTGCTGGAATGACCTTTGTCCATTATGTCACGGATGATAGAAATTAGGATCTGACTCTTTCCCTCACCACCCCTGTCACACTCAAAGATTCCAGATCGTGGTCCCAGTTGTCCCCCCGGCTTTCTGTCGATGGGGGTTAGTATGGTGCACAGGATGGATGGGTGTACACAGGAGGCTTTTGAACAGGTGATCAAGTTCCAAGAAGCTTGGGTTATGCTCAAGTCTACAACCCCATGGTTTTACTTAACTAATGCTATTGGCTCCAGATGGATTGTTTTCATTATTTTATGGAGTTGAAAGAGGTAAAGGAACCTTGGGACACTGTTGCAATAAGCAACAGGTCCAAGTGGGAGAGTGCAATGTTTTTGCATGACAAAATGGTTGTTGCTTCACTCAGAAATTGCCTCAATTTTTCGGCATGTGACCGTACACTCGCCAGGCCCGGAAGCGGGCAGAAAACACGCTTCCGGCTGCGAGTGGCTCTGGAACGTGATTTCACGTTGGCTGGCCAATTAACGGGCAGCCAGTGTGAAACGCGCACTGGGAAAGGCTCAGTGCAGGCGGGTGGGCAGGAGCCGAGAAAAGAGAGAGTGTGGGCTGTTATTCCTAATGTGGTCCGTCAGGGGGAAAGCCTGTCTCAGGGAGCTGCTGACCTGCAAAATATAAATGTCAATGGAAAAACTACTCAGAGTGTCTAGGCAGCAAATTCAAACACAAACCTCAATCCCCAGACACCATTTTCAATTTTATTTCAGCCCTGACATTTCACCCCAACCTGGATCAAGACTGCAACTAAAAGGTAAAGTCCGCCTGACCAATCGGCCCACCTGCCAACTGTTTAAGCATGCGGGCCATGGAAAATTATGTTCAATACGTCCAGAATGGGCTAAATTGCTTGCTTGACTGTCAGTGGGTGTGCCTCCGACTCTCGCACGCACCTACTAACCGAAACATTGTGCGAGTGCACAATGACATCGATTTGCACGAGCAAGGTAAAACTTTGGCCATTGAGTTTTTGGATTGCATTCTGGGACTTGGCTAAAAATTCAAAACAGGTAGCTGAGTTTCCAAGTTTTGGACTACTGCTGGGTGGGTAGCAGTTTAATGGTGGCAGACATCAGTGATTCAGGAGGAAGAACATTCAGCTTTCTTCCCAAGCTGCATATGATGCAAAGCTATAATGCACAGATCAGTGATTAGACAGTCAAAACTGCAGGCAAGAGATCTGTAACACCGTGTAAATCCGATGTCTGACAAAGGAGGAAAACTATTGATAAAGAGTTGAAGGTGTTGGTTAACAGATAGGCCGGGATTTTCTGGCCCTGGAGTGGCGGGTGCCACCAGCGAATGGGGCGAACCAGACAAATGTCCATTGGATTCTGCGGGACCAGAAGATTCGGCCAGTGGCCGGGGATGACACATCCCAACCAGTGTCTTTATGAGAGTGCGCACTGCCCATTTTATTCACCTGACCTGGAGAAATGAGAGGCGATCTGTGCCAATGTCCATTCTGAAATTATCTTGTAAACTTTCATTTTGTAGTTATGTTTGTTGGCTATGCTCAACTCGTGTGAATCTTTGCTAGCTCCAATAGCTTAATAGAAGGAGTGTGTTTCTTGAATCTTGGAGCAGATTCAAATAGTACCAAGATCCTAATTGCCTTCTTTCATACTGAGTGCCGAAGGGAACATGAATTGTTGTAATGTTACTGTGGGATGGATTTTCATGAAGTTGGAGAGACTCCATGGAGGTAAAAATGGGAGTTGGGACACTGAGCCGAAGGTCACCCCCCCCCCCCCCCCCCATTTGTTAGGGTTTTCAATTTTTGTAGCTGTGTGACAGCGCAGAGAGGGGTAAAGCACACACGCAGAACTTACAAATCAATCAGGCCACGAGAAATGTTAGGAGAGAACAAAATGTCATGATTTCCACTCCCAAAATGTCCTCAAAAGTGTTTAACGGTTTGATGTTGGAGACATGAGCAGTGGAGTGGATGGAAAAGGGCAAGGACACATTCATGTGGGCTCCTCCTCATCATTCCTTGTCGTCAGGTAAGTGGGTGACATTGCAAACTGTCGGTCTCGCTGGGTGAGAAGTGTGCTGTCCACAAAGGAAGGAATGTTGAAGAAATAGGCACAGGACATGTGGGGGGAAGGTCAGCACAGCAGTGTGTGGCTAGGGCCAGGGTAACTGTGCATGAGGTGGGGAGAACCCCCAGAGAGAGGAGCAAGAAGGCAGAGGGTGAGATATTACCCTGAGTGAAGGGCATACTGGAACAGGGAGAACTTCCTTGACATGACTGAAAGGCAGTGTAGGTAAAGGCTTTGAAACTCCCAGGATATTTTATAAATTGTCCCAGGAAAATTCATACTGGGGAATAGATACATGGCAAAGAAGCTAAATAATTACCTTGTGTCTGTCATCATTGAGGAAGATACAAGAAATCTCCCAGAATTGGGGATCCAGTGGAAATTAAGAATTGAAGGAAATTAGTATTAGTAAGCAGGTTGTATTGGAGACATTAATGGGACAAAATGTTGCTAAGTCCCTGTGACCTGATATTCTGCATCCCAGAATGTTGAAAGAGGTAGAGATGGAGATAGTGGCTGCATCAGTGGCCTTTTAAATTTTTTTTATAGATCCTGGAATGATTCCTGCAGATTGGAAAATAGCAAATATCACCCATTATTTAAGAAGAGAGAGAGAGAGAGAGAGAAAATGGGGCACTATCGGCCTTTTAGACTTACATAAATAGGAGGGAAAATGCTAGAATATATTGTAAAGGATGTGATACATGAACACTTAGACAATAATGATCTGATTGGACATAGTTAACATGGATTTATGAATGGGAAGTCATGTTTCACTAATCTGTTGGGTTTTTTTGAGCATTTTACTTGCGAAATTGAGAAAGGGGAGTTGGTGGATGTAGTATATTTAGACTTTCAGGCTTTTGATAAAGTCCCCCACAGGAGGTTGGTTGGCAAAATTAACACGCATGGAATGGGAAGTAATGTGCTGGCATGGATCAATGATTGGCTAACAAGCAGAAAACAGGGCCATTCTTGAGTTGGCTAGCTGGTGTACCAGTAAAGGATCCAGAGCCTGTTGACGGAGACCACTTGGCAGATGGGGGAGGAGGCGAAGGAGGAGCCAGCATTTATTGCACATTTTAGAACTGACATATTCGGCCATTTCCGAGGCCATTTAAGACTCAACCACATTGCTGTGCCTCTCGAGTCACATGTAGGCCAGACTGGGTAAAGGCATCAATGAAGCAAATGGTCTTTTACAACAATCAACCATGGTTTTGTGGTTATCATTCAACTTTTATTTCCAGGTCCTTATTGAATTCAATTTCCACCATCTGCTGTGATGGTATAGGACCCTGGGCCCCCAGAGCTTGACCCTTGGTTTCTGGATTACTAGTCTGATGACAAGACCATTACATCACCGCCTCCCCCTGCAAGTGTAATTTGGAGGATGCCACAGAAATAGCAGGTCACCTAGATTTAAACTAAGCCTGACCCCTATCCCATGAGTGAAACTATGCAATGTGAGTTGAGACACATCACTACTCGGCCAACAGAAGTGCTGCAACTCGAGACTGTGCAGAATAAAGGGTCCCGTACGTTGGCCAAACCACTTATTCACTTTCAGTTTAAACCGTGATATATCCACAGTGGTCAGTGTAGTAACTCAGCATGGCTCGTTGTCAGACCATGGCCTGTAACACCAAGAAGGACAAGGACAGTCAGCTCCAACAAATGCTGTATTACCTGAAAGGCACATTGTTAGGTTTTAAGGAAACAACCTCACGAGAGCACAAGGAAAAAACAAACCAGTTTTAATGAACACCAGAAAACTCTATACATACCACTCCCCGAAGGCTGACACTGTTCCGGCCCACTTCCGGGCCCAGGTTTTTATATCTGGGTTGACCCGGTTCATGAAGAAAACTCCGCCCCCTTAGTGGGGCAGTCCATTATCTTCGAGGGTCATGGGGAACCTGAGTCTCGTATAAATTAAAACACACATGTAATGCTGAACTGTGAGGCCACCACTATGCATTGAGTGAGAAGTTGCAGAAATCTTTCTGCCTTCATCTCACGCCTATGGGGGTGGTGGGGGGTGGGGGGGGGACGGACATGTAACAGTTGGATTGACACTTCTGAATCGGTCTATTCAGCACAGCTTCCTAAAAGACACCAATTAATGGAAACAAAATGTGAGCACAATGTCCACATCATACGGTTGACTACTATCAGCATTGAATGTATTAATAAGCACCTGACTTTACAATGATGGCCATGCATGGCCACACCTTTCATAACTGTTCGGTAGCAGAAAGATCAACACCTGGCATCATCTTTAGTGGCATTGGTAAAAACATGCAGATTAATTTAAAAAAATATATTTTTGTTAAGCTTTTGTCATTTTTTACAAAAATAAAAACTATCTATGCAACCCCCTCCTCTTGAAACAAGCCATCACCCCCCCATTTGCTCTCTCCCTCACCTCTACTGCCCTCCAGCAGCTAACAGTGACCAATTCCTTGAAATACATTATAAACGTTTGCAATGTCCGGTGGAACCGTTCAGTTAACCTCCTCACAACGTATTTGGTCTTCTCGAGGTTCAAAAACTTAATTAAGTCCCCAGCCACACCGAGGCGCTAGTTGCCGTCACCAGCCTCCAACTTAGCAGGACTCGCCTCCGAGCAACCAACGAGGTGAAGGCCAGGACATCTGCCTCGCACCATCTGCAGCTCCGACAAGTCTGAAACTCCCAATAAAGCCGCTAAAGGACAGGGATCCAGCTCAATGTTCAGGGTCAGCGACAAACACTACCTTGAGCTGGATCAGGCTCAGCCTTGCACTCAATGACGTGGTGCTCGCCATGCGAAGGGCCTCACTCCACACCTCCTCCTCCAACATAGGCCCCAGCACCTCCTCCCATTTGGCCTTCACCCTTTCCACCGAGACGAGATCCGACTACCAAAATCCCACCAAATCTTCTGATCCCAAACAGGAATGGCTCGCCTCCAGCAAGGATGATGGCGATGCCATCGGGAATGCTGGAAACATATGTCCATCAAAATTTTGTATCTGGAGGTACCTAACCTTGTCTGAGCTCAAGAGCCTGAATTTCTCTTTCAATTCTTCGAGGCTGGAAAACTGCCCCTCATGGAATAGGGCATTCACTCTCTCCAGCCCCTTCCAGCACCCAAATGTAGCATCTACCTTTGCCGGCTCTAACAAGTGGTTAATACAAATGGGGGCCAGCCTTGACACTGACCCTGGCTTGAAATGCTGACTGAGTTGCCTCCTTATCTTTAAAGTGGAGACAACAACCGGGTTTGACGAGTACTTTGCCAAAGCAAATGGTGGAGACATCATTACCAGTCCCCCGCAACTGGACCCTATACATAATCCAGACTCAATTTGCACCCAGGTAGACCCCGGGTCCCCGCAGCACCCAACACCTTCTCCACATAGGCAACGCAGTAATAAAATATCAAATTTGACATCGCCAAACCCCCCCCCCCCCCCCCGATTGTCTATCCCTGTGTAGCCTATATCACCATTATGAAGCCCGATATAAGCTGTTCAACTCTCCGGAACAATGACTTCACCTTTTCACAGGCCCCCCCCACCTCAGGCCCCGCACGTTCCAGGTGTTGGGGGTCTCTCACCTCCCCCTACCTTCGAGTCAGCCATTACCACCATGATGAATCATCCAGTCATTGCAAATCCCTGGGTCCCAGGCCCACTAAGATGACCACCAGTCCCACCCAAAAGGATGTTTCCCCCTCCCAAACAAATAATCTAGATTAATTGTGGCTTGCCAAAACTGGCCCAACAAGCCGCAGCCCCTCCTCCCACTCCACTTCCATTCACTAGCTTACTCCTTATTACTAGTGAGATACCCTCCCACACAGGGTCCCCCCCAAAAGTCATCAGAAAGCTAAGACACAACCCCCCCCTGGCCCATCCTCCCTAACCAAGTGCCCAAACACCAGCATCCTTACTATGCTCCTGTATGCAGATTTAGTTTAGGTTGTTGTATGTACACTCAATAAGTATAGACCAATATATACATACATTCTCTAATTTAAATCGTGTATTCACAGACAATGAAAAAGAGATACTTAACAATGTGAAACAATTCACCACATGTGAATACATCAATGGCCGAATCACTGAGGCGCCTTCTGCTTGTGAACACTCATACCTGCTGTCTCTCCATCTGAACGTAGCCCAAGAGAGGTAACTCTCGAATGAGATAACTATGCTATTCAATGAACCTTGTATGCAAAAGCTCAAGTGGAACACTCACATAGAGAATGATTTGCCAATTATTTTTGGGGAGCTAGTTGATACTCAGTCAGGGCATTATTGTATCTCCTTTACAAAACCTGATGTTCCTCAACAGAGTGTTAGACAAGTGTGAACGGCATCAGGTGATAGGAATCAAGAGGGAAAAGAAGTCACTTGGCATCAAGTTACACACAGTACAAAATTGTAACTAACAGAAGAAATGAATGTGAAGTGTGGAATCTGCCAAAAGAAATGGAAGCCAAAATCTCATCCTATTGTCAACATTTGATTGACATGCGACTTCATGAAGTAGTTGCTGCAGGGCGAAGGATATGGGACAAAGACAGAAATTTTTTTGTTCCATATTTAGTAGACCTGGTGACCAAATTTTAGTCTCTCTAATATGTAGTTAGGGAAGAGGAAATAGACAAAATCATGGAGAAATGGATAGGGGAGGACTTAGGACACCAGCAGAGTTTCAGACTAAGAGGGGAATTTGTCGATTATGAGTTCAGAGCCGCGAGAATGTGAACATTACGGTTATGAATATTGCAGCTGAAAGTCCTATCAGCATAAATCTCTGTCAAACGAATCATGTAGTAATGCAAGAAATGTTGCATAAAGTTTTAGCCAATCAACCAGGCTCCAAGTTGAAAACTGCCCTGGTATGGCTGGTTCATGAAAGAAATTCACTCCAGATGCTTGGAGGATATAATCCCTATCAATTAGTCAATAGGCAAAATCCTAAATTGCTTTCTGTGCTGTGTGATAGCCCTCCCGCTCTAGAAGGTGCAACAATTACGGTCATTTTTCTGCATATTAGAATGCTTTACATGCAAGGAGATTTTTGTGAGGGCCACGAAGAACCCAGCAAGAGCTTTAAGGATACAAAGTAATAACATTTATTTACAATAACATATATATATAACAGCAGCAGCAACTTCCCTTGCTGCACACTCCTTCCTGCTGGTTCCTAAACTGGCCAGCTTTATTTATACTAGGAGTTCACGAATGGTTTCTCCGCCCCCCTCATTGGGGAAGCTCATACTCCCACAGGATTGTGGGATTGTCATTAGTCCCCAGCCAATGGTAAGTAGGCAGGTTATAACAGAGATGATATTTAATCTCAGGGAAAATTAGGAGAGCACTGAAGTATCATATAAGACCATCTGACACAGAGTTTAATTTAGGAGATTTTGTGTAATATTAAAGGGAGGGTCAGAGAGAATCATAACCTGGTAAGATAATGATGCTCAGATGGTACTTCTTAAACATGACAATCAAGTTGCTAAGGTTCATTCATCATGGTTAATCAGAATTAATTACAAAATCTAGGACTCTGAGAACCCGATGGACATAAATGAGGCATCTTGGGCTGGATTCTCCATTATTGGGACTATGTCCTCATGCCTGCGTCAAAATGGTAGTCTTATGCCAGAAAACCTGTCATCAAAGGGACACGAATTCCCAGCCCTGAGGGGGCTAGCAGGGAACTGAAGTAGATCTCGCAGCTTTTGCTGCACATATGGGCCCCCGCACTTCAGGGTCAGAGGCTGCGCATGCGCACGGCGGCAGCCTCCAGCGACCACGCCATGCTCCTTGGTGGACCCGGACCGCGGAGCTAGACCCACAAAAGAGACCCCCCAATCGGCCGCGCGCCCCACCCTCAACCCCCGCACAGACATTCCTCGGCCGCCTAAGACTCCCCCTGGCCTCCAATCGGCTCGCGCCCGACCAGGGCGGCCGCGGACTTAGTTCGCAGCCGCCACGCAAGTATCCCGACCAGCTGGAGCACATTAGTTCCACTCCATCGGGACTTCGGCCGGTCGGGGGCGGAGAATGGCAGAGCGGGCCTCTGGCAATGGCCCCAAGTAGGTCCCAGGCGGTGTGGCGTACTCCCTGAGTACGCCGCTTTTCGGGGCCCGCAGAATTGGGGAAACGCCGCCAATCCCGATTTCTTGCGAGAACATGGATTCTCCACCTCGGTGCCGGCCGTGATTTTGGTGCGAGGGTGTGGAGAATCCAGCCCTTGTACCTCAGATGCTCAAGTGTTTCATGATGAATGCCCGGAGGAACAGAATGTGGTGGATCAAAGGCTAGGTAGTGAGAACGTAAATAATCATGAAACCTAGTTCAACACTTTTGCACTCCAAAAGGCCAATGGTCCAGAGTGGGTACACGGGTGACATAATACAGAAGGGTCTAGTGAATGGAGGGATGCGATAATTGTGGGACATGCAGGAAAGTTTAAAGACTGGCAAGTTTAAAATATTGGTTGAATGTTCAGGATGATTGCTAAGAAATGAGGTCCATGGACTGGCATGATTAAGTGATGGAGCAAGAAAGCACAGTGCGAGAACTTAAGGTAAGTCTGGAAGCGATGCCTGCATCGGAAAATAATCCTGGACCGGAGAGGGAACCTCCGACAGTGGAAGAGGGAGATCCTGCAATTGTAATCCTGATAGACATAAAGGTGAAAGTAGAGGCTGTGGTTTGAATAGATTGCACAGTGAAACAATGGCCACAGAGCAGTTTCCGAACTGAAATTTAAGCAGAAGCTCGCATGATCATGAAGTTTTGTGGCTGCCAATAAATGTAAGGACAAACTAATAAGATAGGCAAGACACAGGAACTAGAACAAGGAGAGAGAGCTTGCTGTTTATTTTGAGGTACCAGATAAAGGTGCAACCACTGCTTTGTCGCATAAATGTATTTGTTCTGAAGAAGTCCTGGCAGCTGTGACTTATAAGGTGAGAGCAAGACTAGTTGCCAGGAGTTTTAAAGAGTGACTGTGTGTTACAGATGTTAAAGTGGACTCTGCCTTAGCTGGAAATGTCAACTTTTCCAAAACCTTTTTCGCTTTTTTGGCCACATATTCATGAGAATGTAAATCAATCGATATAAAAGCCGTGTTTCTGTAGGCCGTGTTTCTGCTCCTGTAGCCATGTTTCTGTTTATGGGGTTGCAGGTGCAGGAGCACCTGGAGAGGAACAAAGTTGCGTCCCGCTCCTCGCCGAGAACTTGCAGCCAAGCAACGAGGGAGTGGGGACAAAGAAAAAAACCCCGAAGAAAAAGGGGGGGGGGGAAACGGGGGAAGAAAGGGAGGGGGAAAAAAAGGGGGGGGAAATGCCAGAAGGGAGCCAAAGCAGAGGGAGAAGGGGCACCAAAAGCAGACAGAGCAATGTGCGAGCCTGTTCAGACGAGCTAATTGGCACACGAAGCGGCGGAACGGAAGGTTCGCCGCAACAAAAAGAACTGGGCAGACAGGAGCATTTCCCCCCTGGGCCAGGGGGGAACTGGAACTGGAAGGCAGCCTTTGCCGAGGCGCTGAGGGAACATCAGCAGGAAAACAAGGCAGAGGCTAGGGCAGACATAGAGGCCGCAGTACAGGCAGTAATGGCCAAGACCCTGGGGGAGGTGCAGCACGCCCTGGGCAGAGCAGAGGAGAAACTGGAAGCCCAAGACGAGAAACTGGAAGCCCAAGAGGTGACCATTAAGGAGCTGGAGAAAGCCGCGACTGACATGAGCGATCGGTCACGGCCCTGGAGAAGGAGGTGGCGAGACTGGGCACAACGCAGGGGAGCCTGAAGGGCAGAGTGGACGATCAGGAAAAACGCTCGAGAAGGCAAAATGTCAGGATAGTGGACCTACCAGAGGGGATCGAGGGTAGAAACCCCACGGCATACGTGGCCGAGATGCTGGGAAACTTAGTGGAGAGGGAAACTTTCCCCAACCCACCAGAAATGGACAGAGCACACCGGTCGCTGCGCCCGAAGCCCAAGGCAGGGGACCACCTGAAAGCAGTTATAGCTAAACTGCACCGGTACCAAGACAGGGAAACAATCCTGCGCTGTGCCAGGAAAAACAGAACCTGCAAATGGGAAGGACACTTCATTAGAATTTACGAGGACATTGGGGCAGACCTAGCCAGAAGAGGGGCCGAATTCAACAGAGCGAAAGTGGCTCTTCACAAGAACGAAGTGCATTTTGGTATGCTGTACCCAGCGAAACTCTGGGTCACATACCAAGAAGAGAATACTTCTTCAATGCCCCCCGCCGAAGCAAACAAGTTTGTCGAGGAACATGGGCTGGAAAACCAGCAGTTAGGGTAGAAATAAGGGGCCCCTGGCAAGGGTCAACAACACGCCGATCGGGCGGGGGGGGGGGGGGGGGGGGGGGGTGCGAGGGAGGGCCCCCCTCCCCCGGCACGCACGAGAGCAGCGGAGAAGGGAGAGCAAGCAAGAGGAGTGCAGGGTAGGATAGGGGAAGAGCGGGCAGAAAGCCGTAGTGGCCGGGCAGGGGAGAAGCGAGACAGTAACTCCGAGAGGGGGCCACCGTACTAGTGGGAAAGCTAGTGCCGGGGGCATGCAACAAAGCAGGGCCGCAGCACGCCCCCAACGGGGGAAAGCGCCAGGCTGGAGGTGGGGGGGACCACTCAACAGAGACGGGAGAGCCAACTGGGACAGGAACAAGGGAAAGAGGGACAAAGGAGGAGTTTACAGGAGAGGGGGGGGAAAGGGAGGGACCGGGTGGGAGGGGGGGGAACACAGGGAGGGAGGGAGAGAGGGGACACACAGGGAAGGAGGGACAAACAAGGCTAGAAAAGGAATAGCAATAGAGCGACAAAGTGCCACAACCAAGGGCTCGAAACAAGGAATCGCTGCAACATCCACCCAGTATGGTCTCTGGGCGAAGGGAGACCCCAGAGTGCAGTGGACTACCCGCATGGCGGACGCACAGTAGGCGGCCATGTTGGGTGCCCCCTGGACAAAGGGAAATCCCGGAGCGCAGGGACCCGACCGCATGGAGAGAGCAGTGACAGCGGCCATCCTGGACAGCCCCCTAACAAAAGGAAACCCCGGAGGGCAAGGGCGCGTCCACCAGATAAGTATGGTTAATCCCACAGGAGCGATGAGACAGAAGCCCCCCACCAGGATACTCACCTGGAACGTAAAGGGACTGAACGGCCCAATGAAAAGATGCAGAGTCCTCACCCACCTAAGAAATATGAGGGCCGACATAGTCTTCCTCCAAGAGACACACCTGAGAGAGCAGGACCGACTGCGGGTAAGAAAGGGCTGGGTGGGGCAGACCTACCATTCCTGCTATGGGACGAAGACCAGGGAGATGGCGATACTGATCAGCAAGAGGACGATGTTTAGGGCGACAAAGACGGTTATGGACCCAGGGGGACGGTACGGTACGTCATGGTCCTGGATGGAGCACCGGTAGTGCTAGTTAACATGTACGCACCCAACTGGGAGCTTCATCAAGAAGACCATGGCAGAAATCCCTGACATTGCAACGCACCGACTAATCATGGGGGGGTGGGGGCGACTTCAACTGTGTACAGGATCCAACGACAGACAGATCAAACTCCAAGACGGGGAAAACCTCAAACATGGCAAGAGAACACTTTATGGAACAGATGGGAGCGGTGGACCCCTGGAGGTTCGCCCACCCAGGGGAGAAGGAGTTCTCCTTCTTCTCCTCAGTACACAATGTATACACCAGAATTGACTTCTTTGTGGTGGGGAAAACGGTGCTTCCGGGGATAGACAATGTGGAATACTCCGCAATTGTGATATCAGACCACGCTCCACACTACATGGACGTGAGGCTGGAGACGGGAAGGGCCCAACGCCCCACATGGAGTTTGGACATTGCTCTACTAGTTGACAAGGCCTTCAATGAAAATATATCGCGGGCCATAGCAGAGTACACAGAGAACAACCAGAACGGTGAGGTCTCAACCTCCACGTTCTGGGAAGCGCTAAAGGCCGTACTAAGAGGGGAAATCATCGCTTTCAAAGCGCGAAGAGATAGGGAGGAAAGGGCGGCTAGGCAGCAGCTGGTCGACTCCATACTGGATGTAGACCGTAAATACTCCGAGGCCCCGACCATAGAGCTCCTGGCGGAGAGGAAAGAGTTACAAAGGAACTTTGATCTGCTCTCCACCAGGAAAGTAGTGCACCAACTCCGCCAGGCACGTGGGACCCTATACGAGCACGAAGACAAAGCCAGCCGCCTGTTGGCACACCAGTTGAGAAAGCAGGCAGCCACCAGAGAAATTGCACAAATCAGGGATACCAGAGGCACGCTAGAAACAGAACCAGAAAAGATCAACAAAACCTTCAAGGCCTTCTACCAAGGGCTGTACACCTCAGAGCCCCCAATGGGGGAGTCTGGGATGAAACGGTTCCTTGATGGACTGGACATTCCAGTCGTGGGGGAGGGCAGATAACAGGACCTGGAAGCACCATCAGCACTGGGAGAGATCATGGTCAGCATTAGCTCCATGCAGGCGGGGAAGGCGCCTGGACCAGACGGGTTCCCGGCGGACTTCTACAAAAAATTTGCGACAGCACTGGCCCCGCACCTGCGTGAGATGTTCACAGACTCGCTAGCGAGGGGCACACTGCCGCCCTCGCTAGCACAGGCCTCAATCTCGCTGATACCTAAGAAAGACAAACGGAATGTGGATCATACAGACGCATCTCACTGCTGAACGCAGATGCCAAAATACTGGCCAAAATCCCAGCCAAAAGGCTTGAAGACTGTGTACCTGAGGTGGTCGCAGAGGACCAGACGGACTTTGTCAAAGGTAGACAGCTTATCTCGAACATCAGGCGCCTGCTGAACGTGATAATGACCCCCTCCGGGGAGAGAACATCAGAGGTGATCGTCTCCCTAGGTGCAGAAAAGGCCTTCGGCAGAGTCGAATGGAAATACCTCATAGAGGTACCGGAGCGGTTTGGGCTTGGAACAGGATTCACCTCCTGGGTAAAACTCCTATACAACGCTCCCATGGCGAGCGTACGGACCAACAATACCAACTCCCGATACATCCAGCTGCACAGGGGCACCAGACAAGGATGCCCACTGTCCCCGCTGCTGTTCGCCCTAGCGATCAAACCACTAGCAATCGCTCTCAGAGCAGCAAAAGCTGGAGATGGATCTGAAGGGGCGGCAGAGAGCACAGAGTCTCACTCTATGCAGATGACCTGCTCCTCTACATTTCGGACCCACAAAGCAGCATGGACGGAATCATCGCGCTCCTGAAAGAGTTTGGCGCCTTCTCAGGCTACAAACTCAACATGAGCAAAACGAGATCTTCCCGGTACACCCACAAGTAAGGGGGCAGCACTAATGGGACTGCCGTTTAAACAGGCCCGACACAAATTCCGCTACCTGGGGATCCAAATATCCCATGACTGGAAAGGGATCCACAAATGGAACCTCACCAGTCTGACAGAGGAAGTAAAAAAGGACCTGCAAAGATGGAACACACTCCCACTCTCCCTCGCGAGGAGAGTCCAGATGATCAAAATGAATGTACTGCCCAGGTACCTCTTCCTACTTAGATCCATTCCGATCTACATCCCCAAGGCCTTTTTCAAAGCACTGGACAAACTAATCATGGTGTTCGTATGGGGGGGAAGATTGCTAGTATCCCAAAGAAGGTCCGACAAAAAACAAAATCCAGGGGGGGCTAGCCCTCCCAAGCCTACAATTCTACCACTGGGCGGCGACGGCCGCGCGAATAAGGGGATGGATCAAGGAGCCAAAAGCCGAGTGGGTGCGCGCGGAAGAGGCCTCCTGCATGGGGACCTCCCTCCGGGCCCTCGCCATGGCGGCACTCCCATCCCCATCCAAAAAACACTCCAGCAGCCTGGTGGTGATAGCCACCCTCCAATCCTGGAACCAACTATGGCAGCAATTTGGCCTGACCAAAATGTCGGACAAAGCTCCCATCTGCAACAACCATAGGTTCACACCAGCACTGACTGATGCTACCTTCAAAAGGTGGGAACAGGACAGAAGAACACTGACAGTCAGGGACCTATACACAGACGGCAAGATCGCTACACTGGATGAACTGACAGAGAAATTCCAGCTAGCCAGGGGGAACGAGCTAAGGTATCTACAACTCAAAAACTTCCTACAAAAGGAGACAAGGACGTACCACCACGACAGATATCATAGAAGTTACAGTGCAGAAGGAGGCCATTCGGCCCATCAAGTCTGCATCGGCTCTTGGAAAGAGCACCCTACCCAAGGTCAACACCTCCACCCTATCCCCATAACCCAGTAACCCCACCCAACACTAAGGGCAATTTATCATGGCCAATCCACCTAACCTGCACATCTTTGGACTGTGGGAGGAAACCGGAGCACCCGGAGGAAACCCACACAGACACGGGGGGGATGTGCAGACTCCGCACAGGCAGTGACCCAAGCCGGAATTGAACCTGGGACCCTGGAGCTGTGAAGCAGTTGTGCTATCCACAATGCTACCGTGCTGCCCATTACTGGAAGAGTTACTGGATGCAAGCATACGAGATAAAGGAAACTGTAGCGACATGTATGACCGACTGGTAGAGAGGCAACAAGAAAGAAATGGGAGGAGGACCTGGGGATTGAAATACGGTGGGGACTCTGGAGCGAAGCACTGCATAGGGTCAACTCCACCTCCACGTGCGCAAGGCTCAGCCTGACGCAGCTAAAAGTGGTACATAGAGCCCACTTAACAAGAACCCGTATGAGTAGGTTCTTCCCGGAGGTGGAGGATAGAGGTGAACGGTACCAAGGAGGCCCGGCCAACCACGCCCACATGGTCTGGTCTTGCCCCAGACTTGCGGGGTACTGGACAGCCTTCTTCGAGGCAATGTCCAAAGTGGTGGGGATGAGGGTGGAGCCGTGCCCGAAAGTGGCGGTCTTCGGGGTTTCAGACCAGCCAGATCTATTCCTGGGGAGGAGGGCATACGCCCTTGCCTTTGCCTCCCTGATCGCCCGCCATAGAATCCTGTTCGGCTGGTGGGCAGCAGCACCACCCAAAGCTGCAGACTGGCTGTCCAACCTCTCAGAATCTCTCCAAATGGAGAAAATCAAATTCGCCATCCGGGGATCAGACGACGGCTTCCATAGATCGTGGGAGCCATTCACCCAATTGTTCCGGGACCTGTTTATAGCCAGTGAACAAGCAGAAGAATAGCCTGTAGCCACGAATCAGGGGAAAGTAGCCAAAGCATGAGAGGGAGAGATAGACCGGGAGAGTGGAGGAGGGGGGGGGCAGCTCAACCTAAGAGGAAAGGAAGGCGAACCACAGGAGGGAGGGGAGGGGGAGAGGGAAGGGACAGGGAACAAGAGAGTCGAACCAGGGAAAGGGGGGGGGAGGCAATGAAATGTCAGCCGGAAGGCGGGTACGGGATACAATAATAAACTTGGCATCTCCAGGAACAGAGACCATGGAGAATACAGGCGAAAGACGGGAGGAACGGCTGAAGCGGAGGTGAGCGCAAGACGACAACGGCAGCGAGATCCGTCCGGGAGAAGCAAGTGACAACACTAACACTAAACCCTTTCGAGTATTGCCCTCTGTAATTGTTTCTCCGGCACCCAAATGTATATTTACCTCCCCAGTCTCCACCCCCCCTCCTCCCTCCACCCACAAGCAGTCGCCTACTTATGTGTTGTAAATAATTTTGCCAGTTGTCCAGAGTTGCTGCTGTTGAGCTGGTGCACAATACCCTACCAGTTATTTTATTTTATTTTTTATTATTAATTTTTTTTTTGTTGGGATGTTTGGGTGTGCCCTTCTCTTCTATATATGTATATATATTCTGTGTACACAACGGTAAATATACTTTGTTCAAAAACTCAATAAAAACATTCATAAAAAAAAAAATGTTTCTGTTTCTGCAGCCCTGTTTCTGATCGTTTACAGAGAAACGTGTTTCTGGAAAGTGTGAGAGATGGCAGCAGCCGCAGAGAGTAAACGATGGAAACGAACCAAATATCTCTACGGCCTGAATTATATTTCCAGCACATAGTATTTTTTGTAATGGGATCTATTTTGCTGATGGGTTGTGTTTAGTTAAAAGCAAAACCCATAATGGTGGCGTCATAAACAAAAGTTTTCAGGCATCTTCATGATGCATGTTAATGATTTCTTCTAGAGTGCAACTGCAGAGTTTGAGAAATGTGTTTTTAATAAGCTTAGAGTACAATTTAAAATTGGGAGTCAGGCTTGTGGGGCATGACGCAGAGTAAGTATGAAATAACTTTCCTTCAACAATCCTATTGAGAGAGTTAGACACCCATCCCGATTAATTGTAATAGGTTATCACACAAAGATAATGTTATAACTAAAGAAGAAACAGCAATTGCAAGGCTTGATTGATCCATTTAACTGATTGGGTGCGCACATTAGACCAGATGCTGGTTTTAGCATATTGGAGATAAGTAGTTCAATAAAACACCCCAAAGTTAGAAATGTTTTAAGACCAAGTAACCATGAAAAAATATAATCTGAAGAAATCCGCACTTAACGTTCCATCCTTCGATGATCCAAAGGACTTGAAATTAGTCATTTTTTGAGGTGCTTCTCATTCTGATCTTCCTGATGTGTATTCAAGTGCAGTTAGGAACATAGGAATACATAAGAATTAGGAGCAGAAGTAGGCAATTCAGCCCTTCGAGCCTGCTCCGCCATTCACTCAGATCATGGCAAATCAATCACTTCCTGGTCTCAAATGCACCTCCCCCTGCCCATATCCCTTTTTCACCACTTTTAATGACAAATACATCCATCTCTTTCTTGAAAACATTTAATGACTTAGACTCCACCGCACTATGGGGCAACGAGTTCCACAAATTCACCACCCTCTGCGCGAAGTAGTTCCTCCTCATCTCAGTTCTAAATCTACTGCTATATCTGTGACCTCTTGTTCTAGATTTCCCCACAGGAGGACCATTTGGTCTATGTTTACTTTACCAATCCCTTTTCGTATTTTATGCACCTCAATCAGATCCCCTCTCATTCTTCTAAACTCTAGCGAGTATAAGCCCAAACTATTTAATCTCTCCTCATACGTCAAGCCTTTCATCCCCAGAAACAGTCTGGTTAACCTTCTCTGAAGTGCTCCGATGCCACCGCATCCTTCCTCAAATAAGGAGTCCAAAGCAATACTCCAGATGTGATCTCACAACCGCCCTATACAATTGCAACAACGCGTCCCTACTTTTATACTCCAGACCTTCCGCAGTAAACGCTAGCATTCCATTTGCTTTTTTGATTACCTGAAATGAAAAATGAAAATGAAATGAAAATCGCTTATTGTCACAAGTAGGCTTCAAATGAAGTTACTGTGAAAAGCCCCGAGTCGCCACATTCCGGCACCTGTTCGGGGAGGCTGGTCCGGGAATTGAACCGTGCTGCTGGCCTGCCTTAAAAGCCAGCTATTTAGCCCTGTGCTAAACCAGCATGCTCTACTTGCATACTGACTTTCTGCGATTCATGAACAAAGACACCCAGATCCCTCGGCCCAGATGCATTTTGAATCTGCTTTTCATTTAGATAATAATTGGCCATTCAATTTTTTCAGCCAAAATGGATAACCTCACACTTATCCGCATTAAACTCCATCTACCAAATTTTGGCCCAATATCCCAGCCTATCTATATCCATCTGTAAAATCTTTATCTTCCCTTCACTGCCTGATTTCCCACCTATTTTAGTATCGTTCGTAAATGTTGCTATATTACACTCTGCAGATCATTCTCTAAATTGTAAACAGTTGAGGTCCGAGGACTGATCCCTGCAGCACCCCGCGAGTTATAATTCGCCAGCCAGAGATGGACCCATTTATCCCCACCCTCTGCTTTCTGTCAGTCAGCCAATTCTCAATGCAATAATAATAATAATGAAATTTCATTTCATTTTCATAATCTTTACTAGTGTCACAAGTAGGCTTACATTAACACTGCAATGAAGTTACTGTGAAAATCCCCTAGTCGCCACGTTCCGGTGCCTGTTTGGTACACTGAGAATTCAGAATGTCCAATTCACCTATCAAGCATGTCTTTTGGGACTTGTGGGAGGAAACCGGAGCGCCCGGAGGAAACCCACGCAGATGCGCAAAGAATGTGCATACTCCTCACAGACAGTGTCTAAGTCGGGAATCAAACCCGGGTCCCTGGCTCTGTGAAGCAACAGTGCTAATCACTGTGCTACCGTGCTGCCCATCTAGTACTCTACCCCAATCTCCTGCAATCTCACCTTCTGGATCAGTCTTTTATGTGGCGCCTTCTCAAATGCCTTCTGGAAGTCTAGTTGTAACACATCCACAGGTTCCCCATTGTCCACCTTGATGGCCTCCTCAAAGAACTCAAGCAAGTTTGTCAAGCATGACTTACCCCTCATAAAACCATGCTGACAATAGTGGATTGAGCTTTATCTTTACAAATATTCAGTCATCTCCTCCTTAATGATTGATTCCAGCAACTTCCCACCACAGAGATCAAGTTAACCGGTCTATATTTTCCTACTTTTTGCCTCTCCCTTTTTGACTAGGGGCGACACATTAGCATGTTTCCAATCCATTGGGACCCTTCAATCAGGTGCCGGAGTGTGGCGGCTAGAGAATTTTCACAGGAACTTCATTGTAGTGTTAATGTAAGCCTACTTGCGACACTAATAAAGAATCCAGGGAATTCTGAAATATCATAACCAATGCATCCATTATCTCCACTGTCACTCTCTTAATGCCCTAGGGTGCAGGCCATCAGGTCCGGAGACTTATCTGCCCATCATTCTATTCAATACCATCTCCCTAGTGATGGTTATTGCACTAAGTTCCTCGGCATTAACTGTAGTTTTCGGAAAATCTTTTATTATCTTCTACCCTTGGTTTCATAATATTTCTTATGGGTGAGAATAGGAACTTATCTTTAGCTTGGGAAGGTAAGAAAATAAACAAAGTTATTAATAGTACTTCTCCTGCTGAAATACTGGCTGTTGTAGAGTCAATGGATGCGGGCTTCCATTTGTCAAACATTCAAAGTGATGTTCTGTACATTGAGTGCACTGAAGATCGTATACCCATCAAATCTTATGTAAATAATCGTTCATTGCAGGATACTGTCTGCTCTATGCAAAGTGTGAATGGCAGAAGTTCATGTGTTGATCTTGTTGACGCGAAACCAATGCTGAAAGGAAATCTCTACAATCAAATGGCATTAACTGTAATTAACTGCCTGGTTGGTGTATAGAAAGAAATATATGTACAAATAAATTGTTAGAGGTCTTAGAATGGAACATCTCGCAATGTAAAGCTTTGTAGAGAGAATAGAGAGGTTTTTGATTTAATTTGTCCTGAAATTTGGTTGTGCACATTAACTGCTTTATTTAAAGTGAGAAAGAAATAGATTAATTATTTATTAATTGCTTTTAGTTTTAGGCAGCTGGTGGTCATTAACTGGGGATTCACTTGAACGTGTACAAATGGACATAGCCATGAACTGCAGCTGTTGGATTTAGAAGTCTATTCTTGAAATGTGTAACTCTGTAAATAAATATAAATGTCAATAAAGATTGGCTCCAGTTCTAGCTTGGCTTGCTATAATATAAAAATGCTGCTTTTGTATCTTGCCTTTTGTTGCTAATTAGCATAATGTTTCAGTTTTCCCTTTCTATTTTGTTCTTTGCTTTATCAATGATTCTATCCACTCAATCCTCTCTTTTGTACACCAGTCTCATCTTGAAATTCTCCTTTCCCTTTGTATTACCACATATAAAACAATTCATAATCATGGGAAAAAAACACTTGGGGATAGTTGAAGGGGAAAAGTTTACAATTGCAAGCCAAATAGGGTCCATGAAAATGGAGGTGAATATAAATTACAGCATGGAAATAAAGGGCGTGATCTAATGACTATGCTGCGCCCGAAAAGCACCTCGCCACGGTGCAGCATGGCCGATAAAAGTCGCGGGACCCCTCTCCTGGGATCGACCCGGCTCGCCACGCCTCACGAGATCCAATGCAATCACGTTTTGGCAAATCTGCATATTAGAGCGAGACAGCTAGTTTCACTCCAATGTGCAGATTCCTGAGATACCTGAGGCTTTGGAATTCATCTCCTTTGCCTAGGCGTGCCGTTTGGTACTGGCTGTCATGGGAGTGTTCCTTTAAGAAATGTTGTTGTCTTATCACATGGCTTCAGTGATGTCTTTGGGTGGGTGGAGCTGGGCTGTGGCCCTGGGAGTTGGTTTTACTTTCGCTTTGGTTTGGGGCTTGTTTGTGGCTCTGAGTTTTTGCTTTCGTTTTCACATTTGGGTGCTGTACTCAGAAAGAGAAGTATCTTGGCCTCTCTCTCTATCTTCATTTTAAAAGCTGTTTCCAGACTGCTTGATAACTTAAAAAGAAATAATTCCTTTCTGGAAGGAATTCAAACCTGCTGTTTTGGAAAGGAAAGAAGAGCATCCATACCAGGTCTTGAGTGCTGTGTGCTGGGCCACACCTTTAAAAAGGGGGTACTAGTTTATGGGATCTTGTTATTAAATTGGAACAGTTGAAGAGGGGACTTTATTAAGGGTTATACATATGTCACTGTAGCTATGTGGGGTATTTATGTTTGTAGTTGCTAAAAATGTTACTGTGTTTGTTTATAAAAAATGTTAACCAAATTTATAGAATAAAGCTAATTTTTGATTAAAAATGCTTAAGGCCTCTGTTGAATAACACAACTTAGGCCCTTGTGCTCACCGTAACCAAAACAGTTGTAGGTCAGGTGAACGCCATGATATTCTTTGGAGTTTTCTAAATCCTGTGGGTGGGTGGGAGGGAGGGGGTGGGAGGGGGGGGGGGGGGGGGTTCGGGATGGGGGGTTCAGGGGTCACTTCGGGAGCCTTGAAGATCGGAACGCCATTTAAAAATGGCATTCCGATCTCTTGCTACACTGGGGAGGTCCGGTGAGCGGAGCTCCCCAGTTTACAAAATGGAGCTATGTGCGGCCTCAGCTTCACGTTCCCCACTTGTACAACATGTATTTGTCGGTGGTGAAAGCCGGGAAACATGCTAAAGGGCTTGCTATGGGACTTTGTTCCCAATTAGTTGAATCGTGCCCAAATTGTTTGGCAGTGTTTGGTGTTTTTCCTCCACATGGGTAATAGTCCCAATTCCATCTACCATCCTTATTTCCATATCCATTTGCTTCAACTACCTATCTTGCATATTTAAAAAATATTGACCTGGTCTTTCCGTCAATCACAAACTAGTGCATGTCTTAAACTCACAACTCGGCTGTTTAAACACAAATTCTGCTGCGTTCTGTACAAAATGTCTTGCATTTAACCTTGTATCTATCTTCCCTTGTTCTAGGTCCTTCAAACAATTTATTCCCACCTCATCATAATTTTAATCATGTCTATCAAATGTCCACTTCAAATGAAATTAGCTCTAATTTCCAAATCTATCTTTGTATTTGTATCTCCTCATACCAGCAGCATTCTAACAATTTTCTGCTTCGCCGTCACTGCCTCTATATCATTCCTATAGCGTGGAGTCTTATACTGATGCAAACTTTTTTTGTGAATGTAGAATTCGTAAATCTTAAACCAGAGTCCAGCTTCAACCAAACATCATCAAAGACAGTGAAAAAACAAGTGATTTCATAGAAAAGAGGATGAGCAGGGAAGTGTATCGTTGGTGAGGTCCCTGCCCCCGATATAAAAATCAGGGCCTCTGTTTGTCAGCCTCGCCCTGCAGATAAATTATGGCCTCAGGCCATTAATTAGCTTGAATCGGGCTTTCCATCTGAGAATTCCCACATCCTTGAGCTACCGGCAAACAAATGGCGAGAGTCTGTCCGGCCCGCAGTCGTGCCACTGGCAGTGGGAGCCGCTTCTGGGACTGCTTGTAGTTTCCCCCAAGAAGAGTAGTCTTGGAATCCTCACCGGGGCCAGGCTGTGTAGCACCATCGATCACACATGAGGCGAGACGTAGAGAACTTCAATCAAGGCTTTATTGAGCAGACTTGTTCAGACACATCCCCCAGCAGCTCAGTCACAGAATGTAGCTGCGGGGATTAAACCCAGGTTCTTATACCCCTCCTATCTGGGTGGAGCCCAGTAGGTGGAGGATCCAATCGGGATCCAGCATCTGTCCTCCTATAGCTCCTCGGCATTCATGGTGTACCGTATTACCCCTAATACATACCACCACAGGCTGGTAGGCCCCTGCAAGAGGGAATGGGCTGGAATGTTCATGATGTTTGGGGGGCAAGTGTCGAAGAAATGCAGAGGGGAGAAAAATACCACAGATGCCCAAATTGGAAGCAACCCCATCTGGCTCAACCATGACCGATGACACGGTGGCCAGTAGTCAGCGTTGCTGCCTCACTGCTAGCTATGCAGGTTCTATTTCGGCTTTGGGTGACTGTGTGGAGTTTGCACATTCTTCTCGTGTCTATGTGGGCTTCCTCCGGGTGCTCCAGTTACCTCCCACATTCCAAACGTGTGTAGGTTAGGTGGATTGGCCATGTTAAAATTGCCCCTTAGTGAACAAAGATGTGTGGGTTAGATGGGGTTACAGGATTGGGCACGTGAGTAGGTCTATGTGGGGTGCTCTTTCAGAGGTTTGGTGCAGATCCGATGGGCCAAATGTCCTCCTCTGGACTCTAGCTATTCTATGAGACCTTTGGTGTGGGGACTTGTTTCCACCTCCTTTGCGGCTGGAAAAATCCCAGCAATAGATGAGGAGACTCCTAAGTGGCCAAGGGTAAGTAGGCTGCTCAATGCCTACCCCACCCTGCCTAAACTATCTGCCAGTGTGGGTAGGTTTTGGACATGGTGTCATTTTATGCTCCCCCACCCCTGCAAATATACTCCTCGCAGCAGTGTAAAATTCTAGCCTGAGTCCAACTTTAGTCAGTGAGACTAACTTAGAACAGCAGGCTGAAGAGCAGATAAAATTGAGAATGATGTTCAACAATGGACAGTCCTGATATTTGTTCATGTGTATTGTTAATGGTTCTCTTTCTTCAGGTACTGTCCTTCTTCGCATCTGCCATCGTCACCCTCTCTTGAAATAACACACCTTGCCAATGTTCCTTCTAAGCTGCACAGGCATGAGTCTGCACAGCAAGTGAGAATGTGCCGCAGGGGGAACAAACGGAGCAATCATAAGCAACAATCCCAGAGGATTAGCTCATGCATGGCAATCTTAAAGGGACCGTGCAACAAGTAGGTTATGCTCAGCAAGAAATTAGAGGGAAAATGGCCCTTACCCCAACCTCTTTGCAAACGCACCCCCATTTTTAATAAAAACTCAATGCTGTAAAATCTCTGTAGGTCTGGCAGCACCTGTGGAGAGAGGGAGTTAATTCCTCAAAGTTCCAAAGGAGAGTCGTGTTGCCAGTACAATAATATTGTCAGATTGTCACCCCTTTGTCTGTGTGTGTCTGCAGTGAGGTGATAAATGATTATTTCTGTCGTATGTTGTGTTAAGTCATCAGTTTCTACTGTAAATCCTATTTCGAGGCATAAGAAATTTCTAGGCATAAGAAACACCAGCACAGTTGAACGAAAATGATCTTTTATCCGATTGAAATTATAGGACGTTTGACTTTCATTATTAGGCTCCATAATGTTTTTGCAATTCTTCCTCTGTGATATCTTCATGGCATATTGTCGTCCCTTTGTTGGTATGTGCCTGCAGAGAGATGATATATGATCACTTAATGGTAAATAAGGGCAATTATAAAATATTCTCTTCACACAACATTGTCCTTTTAGCAATGTTTATGTGCAGCCCTGAAAATAGGACTAATTTACTGAAAATCACTCCCCTAAATTATTGTAAACCTGGATAGAGCAAAATCCATTTTCCTCTCCTACCTGCCTTGAAAACAAAAGCAAACTTGTGTTGAGGTTATTTATATGTTGAGCTATCGTGCTTATCCGGCTGAGGGATGCCAGCCCTTTGGAATGGAATACATCCCACTCAATATCAGCACTCTTTGATCCTTGAGCTATTTTTAGACTGGCGCCATTTTATTCTCGATTGCGATGAGGCATTTATCCTGGCATTTGTGCTGACAACTGGCTTGATTTTTTTTTTAAATCTGGAAGTAGGGATCTTCCATTGGTACACGGAGCTGGATTTAACAACATAAAGAACATGGTCTGACTCGCATATGTCAGTCATCTAGAATCTGAAATAAAAGCTGAAGTATAAAAGCACAGTATGCAAAAGTGAAACTCTTTTGTTCTTTTTTTCTCGACCCCAACTGTTGGAGTGAATCTTTGATTTAAAGGTAACATTCCTGCCTTGGAATCAGAGAGTGCAGGGTTCAAACTCCACTCCAAATAGTCTTGGGAAGTGTAGACTGGAACTCTGCTTCTGAAATCAGGATTGACATTCTGAGGGATACGTGTACTTGGTGAGTCTAATTGACACCATCATTGTATGGGTTGTGAAAGCCCTATAAACTGACCATCCTTTTGGTTGCTGCAGACAAAGTTGTGGCCAATGGTGTTCACATCATGATCTATCAGACTGTGAATCAGTATGTGAGTCCTTTCATGACTTGCCATTATTCTCGAAGAGAAGAAATGGAAACAGTAACATATTCAGCTGAACTGAGGGACACTCCCTACTCCAGCGGTGTCAGCTTTTCTACGTCTATAGCCATACCAATAGCTTCTTTGAGATAGTCAACTTAGGTTCAGACAGATTGAAGTCAAGTTCATGCAGGACGTCTACAGAAGTCCAAGAGAGAAGAATCTCTGACCTGGATTTAGGATTGGCATCTCTCAATGGATGTACCGCTTTACGGTTAATCACGTGACACCTGATTGCATGACACTTGCCTGCAGTTTGCAATTGCTACCGCTCAGCTAAATGTAAAAGCTTGTTCCTCAGCATCTTTGCCCATGGTTTTCTGCCAATAGTTGCCGCATCGACATTGTGAGAAGCAAGAAGCTGCCTGTGAGCTGCTGAAGCAAGTGCACAGCCACAAAACCACGGGGGTGCCACTTCAATGTAATGACGCCTTAGGAAAGAATTAGCATGCGCGACATGGAGATGAGACTTGCTTTCAGAATAAGAAGGTTTCAGCCAGAAGACACGAAAGGATGTGATGGTAGAATGAAAGTCAGGAGACTTGTCGTTCAGTCCAGTGCGGTGTGTTAGAGGTGTTCGCTTTGATGGAATGGAGGACCCTTGAAGGGGCGAATAATTGTTTCTCTCCAAAGTTGGCTGAGTGACAGGAAACAGAAGACAGTGGTGAATGGTTGTTTTTCTGACTGGAAGAAACAATACAAAGGTGCTCCCCAGTGATGAGTATTAGGGCCACTGCTTTTCTTGATATATACTCATGACCTAGACTTGTGTGACCCAGGGCACAAGTTCCAAATTTGCAGATAACACAAAATTTGGAAATATTGCAAACTGTTAGGAGGCTAGTGACAGACCTCAAGGGGATATAGGCAGGCCCATTGAATATGCAGACATGTGGCAGACAAAATTCACTGTGAAAAAGTATGAAGTTACATCTTGCGAGGAAGAACAAGGGAAGACAACATAAAATAAAGGAAACCATGCTAAAGGCGGTGCAAGAGCAGAGAAGCTGAGGTTGCACGTGCACAAACTGCTGAAGGTGACAAGACAGGTGAGCAAGAGGCCAAAAAGACAAATGGAATCTTGGGTTTTATGAATTGAAGTATAGAGTACAGGAGAAAGGAAGTTATGATGAAACTTCAAAGAACATTGATTTGGCCTCAACTGGAGTATGGTGTCCAATTCTGCGCATCACACTTCAAGAAGAATATGAACATTTAAGAGGGGGTACAGAAAAGGATGAGAATGATTCCAGAGACGAAAGATTGGAGAAGCTGGGGTTTTCTTCTCGAGAAGCGAAGGTTGAGGGGAGATTTGATAGAGGCATTCAAAATAGTGAGGGATCTGGATTAGAGAAGATAGGGAGAATCCATTCCCATTGATGAAAGGGTTGAGAACCAGTGGACACCTATTTAAGGTGATTGGCAAATGGACCAATGATGACATGAGAAAAAACATTTTTATGCAGCAAGTGGTTGACGCTGAACTGAACTGGGAGAGTAGAATGGAGTGGCTGTCTATGCACATTAACTGTTTTAGAAAAACTGAAGAAACCTTGGGCAGGATTCTCCGTTGCCCGATGGCAAAATCGGGAATGGCAATAGGGCAGAGAATAGCACCTGCCGGTTTGGCGCCAAATCGCGATGCTCCGCCCCCTCCAAATCGATGTCAATGCACCGTGCGCAGTTGCAACTGCATTCGCATCTCATTAGCAGGCCCACCCGTGAAGCTCCTGTTCCGATGGGCTGAGTTCCCGACGGCGCGGGCCACGCATCAGCCTGGCATGGTGCCTGTGGAGAGAGAGAGAGGGTGTTCGGACAGTGTCCAGCACCGCCATACTTCGCCGACAGTCGTGCCGCTGGCCGGGGGGGGGCTTCTGCCAGGGCTGGGAGGAGTAGTGGGGGTGGCCGGGAGGTGGGCTGTGAGGTCGAGTGGACAGGTGCGCGGTCCAGCACAACCGGCGCCATCTTTTTGGGCACGATTGGTGCGTGTGTGGGGGGTTGAAGTGCCTGCGGGGCTGCAGCTTGCCCTGCGCATGTCCAGCACAGACCCGGCGATTCTCCCACTGTTTTTGGCGTGTTCTGTGGGTGTTTCACGCGGTGCCGGTGCTAGCCCCTCACCGGTAGCTGAATCGGTGCGGGTGTGGCGCCGCTTTTTTCATTGTGGAACTCCGCGGACCCTCCGTTGGCTTCAGCACGTAGACGCAGGAGTGGAAAATCCAGCCCCTTATATTTATTTAACACATTTCATGAACTCAGGATGTCCCAAAGTGCTTGGTGGCCAATTGAGTATTTCTGAAGTGCAATCACTGTTGTGGCATATAGCAGCCAGCTTGCACGCAGCACCCTACCATAAATTGCACCCCGACAAATTACCTTACTTTACTTCAGTAACAGGTCTTTAACAAGGTTGGTGTTATTCACAGTGCTATCTGATGACACAGTTGTTGTCATTATGAATTTTGTCAATCCACTTTTTCTGCGAAAAGGCTCTTGGGATCATTGTGCTGCAGCAAGCGTTACCTGCCGCATGCCCCGAGACGCATGACATCTTCAAGGTTAGGCTGCTTCCGAGTCTGCTGTCAGTCAGAATTCAAGTGCAATACTGAGTGTGCTCATGCTGTGCCACAAAACAAGAAGGGGCAGCATGGTAGCATTGTGGATAGCACAATTGCTTCACAGCTCCAGGATTCCAGGTTCGATTCCGGCTTGGGTCACTGTCTGTGCGGAGTCTGCAAATCCTCCCCGTGTGTGCGTGGGTTTCCTTCGGGTGCTCCGGTTTCCTCCCACAGTCCAAAGATGTGCAGGTTAGGTGGATTGGTCATGATAAATTGCCATTAGTGTCCAAAATTGCCCTTAGTGTTGGGTGGGGTTACTGGGTTATGGGGATAGGGTGGAGGTAGGGTGCCTACCTTGGGTAGGGTGCTCTTTCCAAGAGCCAGTGCAGACTCGATGGGCCGAATGGCCTCCTTCTGCACTAAATTCTATGAAATGTGGAATTTCAAAGCTGCGCACAATTAAAAGACTTGTGACCAGTTGATGCCCACAGAATGACATCTTTCAAAGGCATCACACTTGAACAAAAGCTTGTGCTCAGAAATATTCAGATATAGTAACATAAAGATCTGCAAATGAAATGAAAATCGCTTATTGTCACAAGTGGGCTTCAAATGAAGTTACTGTGAAAAGCCCCTAGTCGCCACATTCCGGCGCCTTTGGCTGAAATATTTCAACAAAACAATTTATTTCAATAACCAGCCATATGTCTGCATAAGTAAATGTTGATTAATCTAATTAGCAGCAAGCTAGACTAACCTGTCAGAGCAAAAGGTGCAATGTAATTTTATTCTTTACCAAATGTGGGAAAATACCCTTTTTATTCCCACACGTGATCGAAAAGAAGCGGTGGCACAGTGGTATTGTCATTAGCCTCGTAATCCAGAGACCCAGGGTAATGCTGTGGGACCCAGGTTCAAATCCCACCATGGCAGATAAAAATCTGGAATTAAAAGTCTAATGAAAACCATCTGGTTCACTGGTGCCCTTCAGGAAAGAAATCTGTCACCCTTACCTGGTTTGGCCTACATGTGACTCCAGATCCGCAACAATGTGATTGACTCTTAAATGACCTCCAGGATTGGCAATAAATACTGGCCCAGCCAATGAGGTCAACATACCATGAATTAATTTTATGAAAAAATTGTTAGACTCTGCGCTTATAGGTGCCAGGCTCAAACCATGGCTTTAGGAAATGACCAATGTGATATACCAAGCTATCAAAAAATATCTGAAATCTATATGGAGTTTTGAAAGTTTACAACAATTGCTTTGATGTAAAAAAGGAAGCTTCTCACTTCAAATGCATCACCCCTATTAAAGACTTGCACCATGCTGCACCATACTAACTCCATGAAAGAAAGTTTTAGAAATATATTTGGGCTGGGCTCAGGCATTGAGATCTGTTGAAGCTTTTATGGTTGCCGTAATGTCAGCAGGTCATGTCGCAACATGTTTTGTTCTCAGGATGGTGGTTGGTGATGTTGCTAATTTGTGCTTCTCTTTGTTTGGCTCTGAATATGGCGGCCAATATGGTCGCCTTCCTTAATTCCAATTACGTTTTGCTCTAGAGTCGCCAGGTAACTTTCGATACCGCCACAAGGTTCAAACCGAATACTGATCAAAGACTCGATACACCAGTTAGTTAGTTCAAAGTCAAATACTTATTTATTTACACACACAGTTAAATATAATCATGCACAAATACTACAGACTAAACTATCACTACTGCTAAAGCCTATACTTAGCTTCGGGCGCCCACTCAGTTAGAGGAACAATGGCCGTTGTTCGGTTCTGAGGCTGCTGGGGTTGAAGTGGTGAAAGAGAACAGCTAAGATCGTCTGTCTGATAGCGTGCGTTGACCTTGGACTTACTTGTTCTGGTGCAGCTTTTGGGCAATTCTCTCCTCGGTGAGAGCCAAGAGAATGATTCTCTCTTGGGGGATCCTTCTTATACCCAAAAGGGGCTTTGCGCACTTTTGGGCGGGCCTTGAACTTGGCCCCAATTAATTGGACCTTTTCTCAATCGTTCCTATCGATTTTCTCCAATAAAAGGGTGGGTGCCCTGATAGCTGGGCGTGTCCGAGGTGGCCGTTGGCCTGCTTTGTTCTGGTCTCCTCTGGCGCCGGGGTGTCTGCCTTGGTATCGTTTACTTAAATGTTACTCTTTTGTTCCTGGAGATGGCTCATTAGTATGGTAATAGCTTTGCAGTTTCTGTCTTGTCTGGGAGCTGCGGCTCTAAACAACAAACAAACTCTGAACCTGCTTGTTTTCTCAGTATTGTCCACTTTCCCATCAATCTTTGCAAAATGTCCATTTTGTAATTGGGAAGTGGGCATCCCAGATGGTTACACACCCTCTTTGTGATCCTCAATGCGAAGCGTGAAGGATCATAGTAACGCATCGTCTTTGTTCTCTGACCAAGCGGGGCACCCATAAGCACTTCATGGGCTCTACACTGCCCTATCCTATGAAACGCAATTTTTACCTAAAATCATGTTACATACATACAGCATTATAAAACTCTATGGGGCGCAATGACAAACAGGTATGCATTACAAAATAAAAAAACTGGAACCTCTAACTATTCTCAATAAATTATCCTCACTAAACAATCAAAAATAATCTACAACACTTTAACCTGTACAAATAGCAGCAACACAAGTTTCTCTGGCTTGGCAGTCAAGCACAGAGGTTTACATTTCTTTATTGAACAAAACACAGACAAAAATAAAACGGATGTACTTTAATTCACTCAAGGGGTTGGGGGGTTTGTTGGAGTCCGAAAATAGGGGACCTAAATGTGTATACCGGGGTGTGAGAGTAGTAGGCTCTCCTTCGCCATATTCTGAGTCTCAGTGTCTGCACGACACTGCAGAGTATCGCCAGTACTAAGAGTGATTCTACTATGTACGATAGTGAATACCAGGTTATAAACTTGTCACACCTGGTCGGGGTGTCGGTAACTCTCTCGGAGTTAACTATCTTGGGGTGTAGTGTATGGCAGGGGTGGGAATCATTCACGGCCTTTGTGGTAGGGATCAGAGGGGTAGCGTCCGCGCGCAACTGAAGGGATCCCGCTAAGATCCAGGTAAGCATGAAGGGTGTCTTCAACTTTCCGTCTTTCTGTCTTCTTCGTTTTCTTCCTCTGGGGTTCCTGAGGTTCCGGAGTTCTATGGACACAAGCGTGATACCTGTTATTATCTTGCTTAAGATCTCGTATGTCTGTCTGTCTGTCCTTTGTTGTCAATTATCCATTAAGATTGGTCACCATCTGTGATTCCCTCATTTTTTTAAAAAACCAAATATTTGGGACAAGACATCCGAGAAAAATACTGACATAATGCGAGCTGTCTCGCAGCCTGTGCTATCTACCATCCTAGTGTTTGAGGTTGTAAATAGCATACGGAAGCAAACAAGGGTCACCAGAAACAAACAAAAGAATTTTGAACGTAACGAGCCAAAATGGTGTGCGTATGGGCCGTGCGGGTAAGAAATGGGTGGAATCGCAGGGTAGGACGGTGACCAGTGCCGTATGTGCTCAACCCAAGCGTAGCTGACCAGAGGGGGGTCCTCAGGCAGGGCGGGGACCAGTGCCGTTTCTCCACTGCCTGAGTGACCGGTAAGAATGTGGTCGTCGTGGGGGGCTGCCTCTCGTGATCGAATCAGGAGAGTAGCTATGAGTGGTATCTGCCAACAAAATAGTTCCTCTGAACTGTTGTCTGTCGACAAACTAGTTCCTCGAACAGCCATTGGGCGTCAAAAGGGTGGTGGCGTGGGGCCATGAAAAACTTTCAAATTCACAAACAATAAACATGTACATTAAACGAACAAACATACAACAAACATGGTGCAGGTTCCATCAGAAAGGACACCGCATCTCTCCATCGGTTCCTTTTTTCCATCATGTGGACACCTCATTGCTCAGGAGCGACCAGGGTCGCTAAGGGATTTGTTTGGTGGGAGTCAGACTCTATGTTATCATCTTCTCCCGGCTGCCATACTCTTGACTGGAGCAGTTTGGCTAAACCTGCTTGGGGCGAATTGGGGTCCATCTCATCATTCCGGATGAGCCTGAATGAATTGCCACGGTGCCAGAATCGTGTGTCGAGGTTGGAGCTACTATGCTTCAATCCATAATCGTCGGGTGGTGGGTCTGGGTCAGGGGCTTTGATGTATGTGATTTCGAAGGGGTCACTGGAATCATGCTCGGATTCACTGAGAGTGGGGCCTGATGCGGTGGTATAATCATAACGTGGTGTGCTGTGGCTGTCGTCATTGCTGTCGCTATCACTGTCGCTGCTGGTTGAAGGAATGGAGAGGCGGAGTCGTGCCTCTGGGAGTGGAGTTGAAGATGTGTCTGAGGATGGGCTGGACTGGCTGGGGGAGGGTAGGAATACGTCATCTGTGGGCGGGGCATGCTCGTCAGCTGCTGCGAGCAAGATGTGGTGTGCATGGTTGTTCTGCGAGCCTTAAGCCTTGAGCTGGTTCATGTGAAACCAGGCAGACGTGCCATTGGGATATGTGATTTTGTATACCGAAGGGCTTACTTTGTCCGAAATGGAGTATGGTCCAGAAAATTTTGGGGAAAGGAATGAACTGGGCTTGTATGGGGAAAGCATCACTTGCTGCCCGACTACAAACTCGGTGGCGTGTACCTTTTTATCGAAACAAGCCCTGCTTTGCTTCCTCCTGGTCCCAAGTCTCACAGCTGCTGCGAGTTGGGCTGCCTTTATGTTCTCAAGTAACTGCTGTACAGTGTTTTCATGCGTGAGGGCGGTGATTGCGGGGCTGGCCAAATCCACTCCTAATACGTACTCTGTCCCTTTCATGGGGCATCCGGTCATGAGGGTGTGAGGGGGTGTATCTTGTGGGCGTGGATACCGTGTTTCGTAAGAACATTAAAGCAAATGGGAGAACTGAATCCCAGGTGCTGTTGTTCTGTTGCACCATTTTCCTAAGAGTGGCTTTTAAAGTCGTATTCATCTTCTCTACAATGCCGCTTGACTGGGGGTGGTAGGCTATGTGAAACTTTTGCCTAATTCCGAAAATTGTGAGGAAGTTTTTCATTACTCGTCCTGTAAAATGGGAGCCTTGATCGGACTCTATACTGCGTGGGAGGCCCCACCTTGTAAAGATGTGCTGTGTTAGTATTTTAGCTGTTGTCTTGGCCGTATTCGTTCGCGATGGAAATGCTTCCACACATTTTGTGAAGGTGTCGATGACCAACAACACATACTTATAACCATTTCTGCAGGGGGGGTAGGGGTCCTATGTAATCTATCTGCAAATATGTCCAGGGGCCATTAATGGGGCGGGTGTGACTAAGCTGAGCCTTTCTTGCATATCTGTCCAGATTATTCTGGGCACAGCGCAAGCAATTTTCAATGTAGTGACTAACATCGGCTTTTAAATCAGGCCACCAGCAGAGAGGTCTGAGGTGGGTTAGGGTGGGTTCAATGTCTTGGTGTCCATGATTGTCATGGAATTGACAAATAATCTGGTTCCTGTCCTGGCTGGGACCTTGATAAATGCCTTCTTTCAAAATCACACCGTCGTATGTGGTGATTGCGTTCTTAAACTTGTCATACGGGGCTGGGAAGCTTCCTTTTAAAACTTCCCTGAATTTTTCGTCTTCCTTTGCTAGATCCTGAATGTTGGTCTGTGAGACCTGAACCGCGTGTACTGGGGTGCTCTCGGGGGGGGGGGGGGGGGTTCCAGAAGTAACCATGTCTGTAACCTGCCTTCACTAGGGCGTCTGCTTTAACGTTACCGGGGGGGAAGAACGGTGATGACTGCGAACCTTAATTATACCGTATTTCCTATCTTTAGCTGTCTCTACGATATGTCGGAGTAATGGGGCTGAGGGTAAGGGCTTTCCGTCTGCGGAAACAAATCCTCTAGTTTCCCACAGGGGTAGGAATTCCATTAAGCTATTACAGACATATAAGCTGTCCGTATATATGTCTGCCGGGGTCGGAAACGAGTCAGGGTGGTCTGCAATGTACGCTATGGCTGCCAGTTCTGCTGCCTGCGAGCCTAGGTGTCCTGGCAACTTTGGTGAAATCTCTTCCAGGGCGGGTCCCTGCGCGTCCTCTACATAAATGCCACAACCGGTGATTCTCTTTCCATTCAAAACTGTGGAGGAGCCATCCACATAAATTTTCAGGGATGCGCCTGTGTCTGTAGGCTGGGGTCTCTGGGATGTGCTACCTGCTTTCCTGGGAGCTGACTTAGGTATAAATGGGCCTGTGTTGTGTTTTGTGGTGATGATCCCACACTCATGTGGAGTACCTGCATATTGCAAATTATCGGCTAGGAAAGTGTAGGTCTTGGTTCTTTTAACTGTAACGTCCCGTCCCCGTAAAAGAAGGGTCAAACGGGCTGTGCGGATTTGGCTGACTGTGCCATCTTTAAGTCGACTGTCTAATAATAGCTGTGTTGGGGTGTGTTCAGTGAGAATGGTGATGGGGTTGAGTCCTGTAATGTAGGCGAAGTACTGTACTGCCCAAAAAACTGCGAGCAGGTGCCTTTCGCAGGCAGAAAATCCTTGCTCGACAGGATCTAACACGCGTGAGGCATATGCCACGGGGTGTAATTGGTCATGGTGTTCCTGGAGGAGCACGGCCGAAAGGGTTCGGTCGATAGTTGCAACCTCAATTACGTACGGGGAAAGTGGATCTGGGACCTGTAATGCGGGGGCTGTGCTGAGGGCTCTTTTTAAAGCATCCACGGCATCCTGTGCTGTGGAAGCCATTCCCAAGGTGCCTGTTTCTTGAGGGGCGTTGCTTTTGTGGCGAAACTGTCGATATGGTTTCGGCAGTAGCCAACCAGTCCTAGAAATGAACGTAGGGCTGAGACATTATGGGGAAGGGGCAATTTGACGATCGAGTCAATTCTCTTTTGCTCGATCTCGTGTTTACCATGTGTGATTACTGTACCCAAGTAAATCACCTTTTCCTGCAAAATCTGGGCCTTCTTGGTGTTGACTTTACATCCAATTTCTTTTTGGAGTCCTAGGAGTTCAGCGAGACGCGAAATGTGCTCTCCCTTTGTGTCTGTCTGCAGTAGCAAGTCATCTACATACTGGACCAGACAATCGGGGCGGGGAAACTTTGCTAGTCCAGTTGCCAGCTGTCGGTGGAAAATGGAGGGGGAGTTGTGGAAGCCTTGTGGAAGGCACGTCCACGTATATTGTTGTCCCTGGAATGTAAAGGCGAATTTGTACTGGCACGCGTTATCCAATGGAATGGACCAAAAGCCGTTGCTAATGTCCAAAACCGAAAAACATTTTGACTGGTGTCCCTGTTTGAGCATGGTCTCGGGATCGTGGCTACGGTGGGGGCTGCTACTGGGGTTACTTGTTCAGTTCCTGGTAATCAATGGTCAGTCGCCATGATACATCGGGTTTCCTGACGGGCCAAATTGGTGCGTTATTTGTGGAGGCTACTGATCTGAGTTCACCTTGATGAAGCAAACTCTCTATTACTTTGGAGATTTCTCCCTCTGCTTCTTGGGGAAAACCATACTGCCTTTGGGGTCTGGGGTCGGGACCTGTAATATACACGAAGCCAGCTATCTTGCCACAGTCGTGCTTGTGCTGTGCAAATGCTGCTTTGTGTTGCTGCAGGACTCCCCTAACCTGTCTGTCCTGACTAATGGCTCAGGGGTCGAACCAGAAGTCTCCTACTGAGCTAATCCTGTTTTCATAGTCTCCAACTGTGAGCGTGGCAGGGGCTCGTGCTGCCTTTGCCATTCTCCATACACATTTATTAACTGGATCAAAAGAGAGGTTGTGAGAGCTCATAAAATTGATTCCTAGGATGTGTTCAGCTGTCTGGGGTAGATCGACCAAAACTACGGGGTGTTTAGTTGTAATGTTCCCTATTTGTATCGCTACAGGGGCTGTGATGGGTCCTTGTTGTAAATGACCTGTAAAGCAGTTGAGTGTGATGGTGTCTGTTGTGGGCCACGTGTCTCGTTGAAACATCGTGGAGGAATTGAGTGTGGTGCGGGACCCTCCTGTGTCCCAAAGAAATTCTATGGTGTGTCCCCGGACTTTGCCTGCTACGACTGGTCTATCGGACTTGTCCCAAAGGGTGTCACAGACCCAAGTTGGGGAGCCCGAACACCGTCAGTCGGTGCCGTTCATGTCTGCATTCTCTGAACGGGCGCTAACGCTATGGATTGGCTTTGCCCTATTCTTATTTAGGGTGCCTGTCTGTTGGTTTCTCTTCTGTTTTGGGGGCACATTGCACTCTTGTGCAAAGTATCCTAATTGTCCACAGTTGTAGCATTCCTGGGATTGGGTTGCGGTGGGCTGTTCCTGCCCTCATTTACCCATGCGGGGTTCTGGTGCGCTTTAACTGGATTCATGTCTGCCGGCTCTTCCTCGGGTTTTGCAAATGCGGTTTTGCCTTGGACTGATTGCTCCCAAGTGCGGGACAATCTGTTCAAAACCCATTTCTCGTTGTGGGCCTTGTCTGAGGGGTCATAATTTGCACAAGCTCTCTGTCCTACCTCTGTCGCGTGAGAGACTAGGATTCGAGTCCATTTGGCCATTTATCTGCGGACAAATGGGGCGCGGGCTAACTCTCCGAATACCGCTGTGAAATGTATCCACAAGCGTCCAGCAAATGCTGTGGGGTGCTCTGTTTTCTTTTGCCTACAGTTGTTTAGGCCTTCTACGGGGTCTCCTCTGTTATAGCCAATCGCATCCAGGATCGCTGTGTGCATCTCTTGGAGTGTGCCTCCTACATTCTGTGGGTCGGGAAGGGCTGCCACGTCTGAAGGGTCGAGGCTTAAAACTGTGAGCTTCACTTGCTCCTTTTCGTCCAGCCGTACATGGTAGCCTGCTGTTTAACTCTCGCGAAAAACTGGTGGGAGTCTGATGTGGGAAGGAACGGTGTAATCGTTCCACACGCGTCCCTTAATTGGGTCATGGTTAACGGGGTTGTATACAGGAAATCTGCATTTCCTTCTGCTGCAGCCCTGCGGTGTGTGGTTACAGGGTTCATGGGGGTGTGTTCTGCCTGTTCAGTCAGGGGTTGGGGTGCTTTTCTTTTCTGTGGTTTTTCTTGCCTACATGTCCCATATACGTATCTGTGGGTAGTTTCATTTAACTCCTGCCAATCGGGGCTGTTTTCCTTGTCTAACTGGGGTCCAAACTGTACTTTGAAACCCATTCTGGACAGAAAGCAGAGATTGCAATTCTGCAATTTGCTTCCGGCACTTTGCGTGATCTACGGAGCTCTGCCTTTGTTCCGTCGTGGAAGTGTGGAGCACTCGTAGGGCTGCTTTTAAATCATTGCACTGTTTCTGCAATTTCTCTACCTGCTGCTCGGTTACTTATCTTACCAAGACCGCACGTTGCGTGTCCTGGTAGGCCTTATCATATTGGGTCTGAAAACTACTCAAATGGGCGAGACAAGTCTGGTGTGCCCACTTGGCAACATCCACCTCTCTGTCCTTCGCTGCTAACTGTTCTCTCAAATCTTTATTCTCCTTCTCAAACTCGCTCGCATCTCCCTCACTATTTCTGTCTCTCTCCTCAGTCTCTCTACGGAGCGTCCTAACGACCTCCTCTGTGCCTCGCAATTGTGCCAAGCAGGACATGATTGCCATCAGCTTGCGAGCTTTCCCTAAGCTCTTCTTGTGGATCTCTGACAGGTTCTCCCAGCAAGTATGTCCTATACTCCCGGGACCTGTTTCATCATTCGAGCAGAATTCGCTCCAAAGGGGCCATTCTTTCCCTTTGAGGTACTTTCTGATTTCCTCTTCCCACACGGGATGCTGTCCTAGTCTCCTGGTCGCTGCGACCTTGAATTCTTGGGGGTTCATAAGGCGTTCCATTGCCTTCATTGCCATTTTCTCTATCTGGGTTCTCTACTGAATTTGGAACAGGGGGTGATAAAGTGGTGATGTGAACATGGGTACGGCTTACGCTATTTTCCAGCCTACAAAACTCCCGACCGTTTTACGCAACAAAATCTCTCAGGTTTACCTTATATCCCTGTTAGTCCGCATGCATTAACACACTTCCGAATCTCGGACGTTTGATCAGTATTGTTCTTACACTTGTGATCTTTCTATTTCCAATTGGATTCCAATACAAATTTGGGTTCTCTCGGAGTGACTAGGCCACCTATAAGTTGAGTCCCGGTGGAGTCGCCAGTAAATGTTGTTAATTTGTGTTTCTCTTTATTTGGCTCTGAATATGGCGGCCAATATGGTCGCCTTCCTTAAATCCAATTACGTTTTGCTCCAGAGTCGCCAGGTATCTTTCGATACCGCCACAAGGTTCAAACCGAATACTGATCAAAGACTCGGTACACCAGTTAGTTAGTTCAAAGTCAAATGCTTATTTATTTACACACACAGTTAAATATACTCATGCACAAATACTACAGACTAAACTATCACTACTGCTAAAGCCTATACTTAGCTTCGGGCGCCCACTCAGTCAGAGGAACAGTGGCCTTTGTTCGGTTCTGAGGCTGCTGGGGTTGAAGTGGTGAAAGGGAACAGATAAGATCGTCTGACTGGTAGCGTTCGTTGACCTTGGACTTACTTGTTCTGGTGCAGCTTTTGGGCAGGTCTCTCCTCGGTGAGAGCCAGAGCCAAGAGAACGATTCTCTCTTGGGGATTCTTCTTATACCCAAAAGGGGCTTTGCGTGCTTTTGGGCAGGCCTTGATCTTGGCCCCAATTAATTGGGCCATTTCTCAATCGTCCCTATCGATTTCCTCCAATAAAGGATGGGTGCCCTGATAGCTGGGCGTGTCCTAGGTGGCCGTTGGCTTGCTTTGTTCGGGTCTCCTCTGGTGTCGGGGTGTCTGCCTTAGTATCGTTTACTTAAATGTTACTCTTTTGTCCCCGGGGATGGCTCATTAGTATGGTAACAGCTTTGCATTTTCGGTCGTGTCTGGGAGCTGCGGCTCTAATCAACAGACAAACCCTGAACCTGCTTGTTTTCTCAGTGTTGTCCATTTTCCCTGCAATCTTTGCAAAGTGTCCATTTTGTAATCGGGAAGTGGCCATCCCAGATGGCTACAGTGAGACCATCCATGAAGAAGAAAGTCTTATGCTCTGTTCAGTGCCTTCCCACCACCATGCATTGCCTCTGGAACCAAAACAAAATACTGAAGATGCTGGAAATCTGAAATAATAGAAAGTGCTGGAAATGCTCAGCAGGCCAAGGCACATCCATGGGGAGAGAAAAGACTTCATGTTTCGGTACTGAGGAAAGATGTAAATGTAATTGGCTTTGAACAGGAAAAACAAAAGTGAAGGTCTGTGATAGGGTGGGGGAAAGGACAGATTAAATGGCAAAAGCTTTCATGGTGTAAAAAAGCCTTGGCAGAGTCAAAAGGTGAGGTTCTTTTCCTTGAGCTAGTTTTGAGATTTGTTGAAACACTGAAACAGGCCAAGGACAAAAAAGTCTGAATGGGACTGTTCCCTCTGTGACACTCTGATCCACTCCTCAACCACCACCAAAAGCCTTCCCTTCATCCTAAGGCAGCTTTCTATGCAAGTTCAGCAGGTATAAAACCTATCCATTTATCTCCTCGCTTCTCACTGTCCAGGGCTCCAAACACTCCTTCCAAGAGAAACATCAATTTACTTGCACTTCTTTCAATTTAGTCTACTTTATTTGCTTCTCTGCATTGTGGAGACCAGACACTGACTGGGTGAGTGTTTGATGGAAAAGCTCCATTCAGTCTGCAAGCACGACGTCGAGCTTCCTGCCGCTTTATCATTTCAATTGTCCATCTTACTCCCATTCCGATCTTTCTGATTTTCACCTGCTGCAGCGTTCTAATGAACCTCCATGCAAACTCGAGGAAGAGCAGCGCGGCCTTCTTGATTCAACATTTGAGTTCAACAATTTTAGAGCAAGGTCCTTCTCCCCACTGAGTTTTATTTGTTTTACTGGTTCATTTTTTTTCATTGTTCCTTTATTACTTACATTTTCATTTGCACAGCTGTTATCCAGCCATTCACACCTCATCTGGACACATATTTTGTTTCTTTCCTTTACCTATTATGAAGCACTTTAGTTTTTGTTCTATAAAACCTTTTGTCATTTAATCTCTCCTCCCCTCCAGTCTATGACTGACGTTTCCTATTTTTCTTCCTGCCTCTTCCCGTTTCCACTTGCTCAAAACCTATTACATTTCGATCATCCTCAGTTCTGATTTTTTAAAAAGTCATTTTGACTTGAAACACTAACAATTACCGCAGATGCGACCTGACCTGCTGGGTATTTCCAGCAGTTTCTGTTTTCATTTTGCATTGTCTCTTGGACCCTCCCTCTCAGTGCGCACTACGTCCCAGAGTCCTTCAGTCACACCCCAGCTCCCCAATCCCCGAGTGGAATAGTATGGCCTTTTTCAACATGATCTTCTGGTCCCACCAAAGTTAATGAAGCTTTGAAAGGCTGGTCGTATTTTCCGGTCCTGGTCCCTGTCCTGCCGCCGCTGTGACAGGACCATAAATTCCCACCCCTTGTTTCCCAGCCTCTCAACTGTGATTGTTTCCTGACTTGGAATGAGATGAAATCCTACAACTGTACTCCAAGCCCCCAACGCCAATCTCGCAGGAGATTGACTGCATTTAATATAATTCATTAAGTACAACAGTGTTCCTTTTTAAAAAAAAAAATCATGAACATCCAGCGTGGGGCAGCACGGTAGCATAGTGATTAGCACTGTGGCTTCACAGCGCCAGGGTCCCAGGTTCGATTCCTGCTTGGGTCACTGTCTGTGCGGAGTCTGCACGTTCTCCCCGTGTCTACGTGGGTTTCCTCCGGGTGCTCCGGTTTCCTCCCACAGTCCAAAGACATACAGGTTAGGTGGATTGGCCATGATAAATTGCCCTTAGTGACCAAAAAAAAAAGGTTAGGAGAGGTTACGGGGTTACGGGAATAGGGCTTAAGTGTGTCGATGCAGACTCGATGGGCCGAGTGGCCTCCTTCTGCACTGTATGTTCTATGTTCTAACCCTGCAAAATCCAAAATAGCAACAGCATTTGAGAATAATTTTATATAGTGAGAGAAATGTCTGACTGTGGCAAGGAAAAATTATTTTGCTTGTTCCTTTATCTGACATCCCTTCAGGCACTTCAAAGCATAAATCTGGAAGAGATGACATGAGTATCGTGACCCTACTCAATGATAAATGCCCTTTCCCAGATAAAGAAAGTATCAGATCAGCATTAATGGGGCTGCATTGTAAATCATGACTCCTGCACTTCTTCACAGTATGTCTGACTTTCCAACAACTGTTAAGAAGGATCAACCCTTCATCAACTCATGTTAGAATGATTTGACGCAATGTTCTGTACCCTGAAGAGGTCACAATCCCGACTGGGAGGAGAAACTGTTTCCACTGACAGAAGGGTCAGTGACCAGAGGACAGAGATTTACAATGATTGGTTAAAGAGGTGGGATGAAGGGCAAATTATTACAATCTGGAATGTACTGCTTGAAAGAATGTTGGGAGCGGATTCAGTTATAACATTGAAAAGAGAATTGGGTTAGTACTTGCAAGGGAAAGATTTGCACGACTATGGATAAAGAGCAGGAGCATAACGGGCCGAATAGTTTCCTTCTGTGCTTTATTGTTCTACTATCCTATGAACATGATGTAGTAAGTTAGGTGCTCACCATTATGGCCTGATCACGAGTACATAGTTTGCTGGACATAGGTAGACAGCAGTTAAATAGAAATTAAATGTATAGAATTTAGGAAGATGAGGGGGATCTCATTGAAACTTACAGAATGCTGAGAGGGCTAGATAGAATGAATGTGGAGAAGATGTTTCCAGTGGTGGGAGAGATTAGGACCCAAGGGCACAGCCTCAAACTCAAGGCACGATCCTTTAAAACTGAGGTGAGGAGGAATTTCTTCAGCCAGAGGGTGGTGAATCTGTGGAACTCATTGCTGCAGAAGGCTGTGGAGCCCAAGTCCCTGAGTGTCTTGAAGACAGCTAGATAGGTTTTTGATTAATAAGGTGATCAGGGGTTATGGGGAGAAGGCAGGAAAATGGGTCTGAGAAACATATCAACCATGATCGAATGGTGGAGCAGATTCGATGGGCCGAATGGCCTAATTCTGCTCCTATATCTTATGGTCTAAATGCATGTAGACATGAATTAAATGATTGTGAGACAACTGAGAAGACCAATTAATCATTGCGACCTTCTTCATTTTTCTCAAGAACAGGAGATAGTCAATTTGAGTTATTGATGCCTGCTATGAGCTATGCTGGAGTGCGGTCAAGCATCTGAATCAATACCAAGTACGCTACACCAGTTTATTCTCATAAAATGACTCAGCGTAGTTTTTAATGCTTGATTTAGTTCATTCAGTCCTGTGAAATTTCAGCAAAAAGAATTCCAGGATTCTGACTACATTGTTAATGATGAGGTAATTTGAATGGATGTGCGAGTCTAAAACTTTCTGAAAGTTAAGATGAGTCAGAGAAAGGACACTTATGACAAATGCAAGGTTCGCAATACAGTGGAGAACCAAGCTGAATAGAGAAAGTGCAGAGGAGATCTTAAAAATGAAATAAGAGAGATTCATGAATAGATTAGTGAATAGCATAAAAGTAAACCCCAAAGTCTTTTATAAGCACACAGATAATAAAAGGGTAGACAAAAGAAGGGTGTGTCGATTCGAGGCCAAAGCGGATATTTCTTGTGGAGGCAGAGGACATTGGGGGTGCGAAATTAGTATTTTACATCTGTCTTCCCAAGAGAAGAAGATGTGACAAATGTAGTTGTAAAAAAAGAGTGATACTGGATTAGATAAAAAATATATTAAAAGGATGTACTTAAAAGGTTTGCAGCCAATAAAACAGAAAACCCACCCGGTCTGCATGGGAAGCAGCTGAGTGTACACAAGTAAGGATGGAAATTGCAGAGGCTCTAGCCACATTTTTCCAATTCTCCTTGAATGTGTGGGGTGGCATCAGAGGAATGGAGGATTGCAAATGTTACAGTTGTGTTGGTCTACTATGTACGTACTGTGTACTTTCCCTCGGCCGCAGAAAAATACTTTTCACTGTATTTCGGTACATGTGACAATAAATCAAATCAAACTATCAAATCAAACTATCAAAAGGGGAGAAGGTTAACGTGGGCAACAGCAACCTATTCTCCTAATGTCAGTAGTGGAAACATTTTTGCAGACAGTGATCCGCGTCAAAATTAATTGGCCATTTGGGAAAATATGGGCCGGGATTCTCCGAGACTCCGCGCCGAAATCGCGTTCGTGCAGTGACGGAGAATTGTCGTCAAACCCAAGATCGGGTACCCGGAAAATGTCTGCCAATCAGGCATGTGCAGTCGACGCGGCGCCGATCGGGGGCCATTGAAAGAGGCCCCCATGGCGATTCTCCAAGTGCAGCTGGCTGAGTTCCCGCCGGCGTGGTTCTCTCATGGTTCCACACGGTGGGCACTCGGCGTGGCGGCTGCGGACTCAATCCGCGGCCGCCTTGGTGGGGGAGGGGCGGGGGGATCATTCACCGGGGGGCGGGGGGCCTCCAGGATGGCCAGGCTATCGATTGGGGGCCACCGATCAGTGGGCACACGCGATCTGGGGGGGACCTATCTTTTTGCTGTCGCTCCGAGGTGTGGGTCGGCCATGTCGTGCGGGCAGCTGACACAGGCCAATGCCGTGCGCATGCGCGGACCCCCGATTGGAAGTACAGGGCCCCGTATCGGCAGCCGGAGCTGTGAGGAGCACTCCGGGGCTCTGCTAGCCCCCTCCAGGTAGGAGAATCACCCTGGACTTTCTCCAGGTAAGTCCAGAGTGATTCGCGCGCGTTTGTTTGCGGGTGTGGGGACATAGCCCTATTATTGGAGAATTCCGCCCATGGAATAATAAAAGACAGCACAGATTTGTTTAAGGTAAGTTCACAGTGTCACAGAATTGTTAAAGCACAGAAGGAGGCCATTTGGCCCATTGAATCAGCACAGGCTGTCCAAATGAGCATTATGGCTTAGTACCATTCCCCTGTCTTTTCCCCGCAAATCTGCACACTGTTTCTATTCAAATAATCATCTAATGCTCTCTTGAATGTCTCAATCGAACCTGCCTCCAACACATTCCCGGGCAGTGCTTTCCAGACCCGAACCACTCGTTTTGTGAAAACGGTTCTTCTCACATCACATTTGCTTCTTTTGCAAATCATTTTAAATCTGTGCCCTCTCATTCTTGATCCTTTTATGAGTGGTAATGATTTCTCCATATCTCCTCTGTCCAGTCTCCTCATGGTTTTGAACATCTCTGCCAGCTCACCTCTTAGCCTTTTTGTCTCTAAGAACAGTCCCAATCTCTCCATTTTTATCCTCATATTCTTGCCTTCGCTTCCTTATTAGCCCAAAGACGAGTTCTGTTTGGTTGGAAGTCTTCGCTCCCGACCCCCCAACACTGCCACAGCATGGTTAAGTGACCTGATGGAGTTTTTGTACTTGGAAAAAAAAATCAAGTATGTACTGAGAGGTTCAGCTGAAAGGTTCTACCTGAGGTAGCAGCCATTTATTTCCTATTTTAGGGAGTTGGTCACCATCAAATTTTGGGGGGGGGTTCATAGTGGATTGGTTGTTGTTTCCTTAGGGTTGGGGGGTGGAAACGTTGAACTATTGTAAATTATTGTACGTATATGGATGTAAAGGTGTTATATTGAAAAGTTTTAAATAAAAATATTTTTTTTAAAAGATGGCTATGCAAAGGGCATTTAACATGTCTATTATGTGATATTGTGAATTGGATTTGCATCTTCGAGCCGAAGTCAGGAAATTTCCCCACTCCATGGGCGAGATTCTCCGACCCCCGAGAATCGCCGGGGTCTGGCGTGAATCCCGCCCCCGCCGGTTGCCGAATTCTCAGGCACCGGAGATTCGGCGGGGGCGGGAATCGCGCCACGCCGGTTGGCGGGCCCCCCCGGCGATTCTCCGCCCCGGATGGGCCGAGGTCCGCTGCTGGAATGCCTGTCCCGCTGGCGTGGATTAAACCACCTCTCTTACCGGCGGGACAAGGCGGCGCGGGCGGGCTCCGGGGTCCTGGGGGGGGCGCGGGGCGATCTGGCCCCTGGTTGGGGGGGGGGGGTGCCCCACGGTGGCCTGGCCCGCGATCGGGGCCCACCGATCCGCGGGCTGGCCTGTGCCGTGGGGGCACTCTTTCCCTTCCCCCTTCGCCACGGTCTCCACCATGGCGGAGGCGGAAGAGACCCCCTCCACTGCGCATGCGGGGGGATGCCGTGAGCGGCCACTGATGCTCCTGCGCATGCGCCGCCCGGAGATGTCATTTCCGCGCCAGCTGGCGGGGCACCAAAGGCCTTTCCCGCCAGCTTACGGGGCAGAAATCAGTCCGGCGCGGGCGTAGCCCCTCAAGGTTAGGGCTTGCCGCTCAAGATGCGGAGGATTCCGCACCTTTGGGGCGGCGTGATGCCGGACTGATTTGCGCTGGTCGGCGGACATCGCGGCGATTACAGAGAATTTCGCCCCGTGTGTCTGCCTCGGAAGGAAGTACCTGAAAACATGGGATTTTCATTGAAAACGTGGGTGATGGGAGGTAACTGGAAATCGGACCCACTGTCCCTGGAAAGAATTAGGAGGCAGTTGTTGCCAAGTACTAAGGCGGCCTGTTTAAAAGGTTTGTTTTGCTGCTCTGGTACCTAAACAGTCCACTCGCCCTTACCCCACAGACCCCCTCACCGTCCACCCACACCCCTCTCTCAGAGGCCAGATATTCATTAGTCTGTAAAAGTAGCTGTGCCCCAGGAAAAACATGCTTGATTGATAGTTCTTTCTCTGTAAAAACATTCTGTCCATTGCACCATAGCTATTTACACAAGACAAATAGGTATCAACTGTTTGCAGTTTAAGCTGTTCTTACTTTCACCGGTTTGGATGTTTGACACCTTTATAGGGCTGTAGTAAGAGCAGTTTGTTTTCAGAAAAGTTATGAACGAATGACTTTTAAAAAATCTTGGTCACACATACTCTTGCTACGATAGGATTCTGCGCAGAATGTATAGTGAGCGAATGGGCATGGAAGTGTCAGACCCTGGTATGAGGGGCCATGGGGATTGGAGGGCATGGATATGACTGTTTGAATTTACATTTTAAAACGTTTCCTTGCCCACGTTATGGTTCATGACATCTTTGAAGAGCTGTGAAATGAGACTGCTTGAGAAACTGTTCTGATTCCAGTAAAATTGCTTGGGACTGGGAGATGCCTATCCCTACAATAGGCATGAGAGTGCAGGGTGTCAGCTTGTGATCTGCACCAGCCTATTCCCTTATCCTATGCTGAAAAAGGGGCCGGGAATCCCAAAATTGTGTCCTGACCACCATTTTTAAAGGTAAATCCAGCCCAGTGTCAGTGAAATTACAGGCCATGAGATTAAAGGGACAATGGCACCATGGATAAAAGAATAGGTAAGGAACAGAAGGAGAGAATAGTGGTGGACAGTTTAGAATTGGCATTCTCAGAGCTCAGTATTAGGTCCTCTTTTTGATATATATTAATGAGTACTTGAAAATATTTTCAAAGTTTGCAGTAAATACAAAATTCAGAAAGGTGGTAAACAATGAAGATAGCAATAAACTGCAGGAAGACGTAGTCGACTGGAGAATGGGCAGACACATGGCAAACGGATTTTCATGGAGGCACTTGAATGGTACCAAGGGTGGGGGAGTTCAGTTTATGTGGAGAGACTGGAGAAGCTCTGATTATTCACCTTTAAACAAAGTTAAGAGGAGATTTGATAAAGGTGTTCGATCATGAATTGTTCTGGCAGAGCAGGGTTTTTCAAAGTACAGGCCATGACCCGCGGGTGGGTGTCAGGAGGGTCGCTGAGCAATCGGTACCGCGGTCCTGGGGTGGACCCGATCACGGGAAAAGCGCCCAATGGCCCCTAACGTCATTTTTATTGATCATGGCGGCAGCTAACACCTTTTAAGTAATAAGGAATTGAGGTTATGTGCAGTCTTCCAGCCAGAAGCAGCAGCAGTGAGCAAGTCACTTGCACTGCACATACACTCGATGTCAAGCACCCTGTATGTACATCCTTGCTTTTGTACTCTGTGCCTCTATTTGTAAAACCAGAGATCGCTTTTGTCCTTTTTAACATACTCTCTGAACACATCGTACTTTTGTCGCCAAATGGTGCTCATCAGCGCATATCCCCACATCTGACCTTTTGATGGAAGCAGCTGAAAGTGGTTGGACCTATGAACACTCCTCTGAGGAACTCCAGCAATGATGTCCTGGAACAGAGATGATTGGCCTCCAACAAATACAACCATCTTCCTTTTTGCTCTAAGGAGTGGAGAGTTTTCCCCAATTTCCATTCGCTCCAGATTTGCTCCATGGTGCCATACTCGGTCAAATGCTGCCTTGATGTCAGAGGCAGTCACTCTCACCTCACCTCATCTCACCTCTGGCGTTCAACTCTTTTATCCATATTTGAGCCAAAGCTGTAATGCGGGCAGGAGCGGAGTGATCCAAACTGAGCAAGTTATTGCTGAATAAGTCCCGCTTTGAAAGCACTGTTGATGACCCTATCCATCGGTTTACTTATGATTGAGGTTTCACATTGTCAGGTAGTTGCCGGTGTTGTAGGCTTGAACTCCAAAGCCTTGTAATTCAGAGGAGGGAATGCTACCAACCGAGCCTCGACTGTCACGCTGAAGCAGAATGAAGGAAGGAGGGAAGCCATTCAATTCTTCAAATCTGAGCGGACTCTCTGCTAGAGCAATCCAGCTACTCCCACTCCCACACCTCTTCCGTGTAACCCTGTAATTTTTTTTCCCTTCAGGTATTTGCCTAATTCCCTTTTGAAGGCAGAGATTAAATCTTCCTCCAGTAGACTTTCGGGCAGTGCCTTCCCACTGCGCAGAAAAGATTTCCCCATGTCACTTCCGCTTCTTTTCCCATTTATCTTAAATCGGTGTCCCTGGGTTCCCGACTCTTCTATCAGTGGGAACACCTGTATCAAATCCCCTCTCAACATTCTCTTCTCCAAGAACAATCCCAGATTCTCTACTTAAGTAAAATTCAGTATTCTTGGAACCTTTCATATAAGTCTATTCTGTATCCTCTTAAAGGCCTTGGTATCTTTTCTAAGGCAAGTCATCGGTCACAGTACTACAATTATGGCCAAACCAGTGTTATATAAAGATTCACCATAACCTCCTTGCTTTTGTACTCTGTGCTTCTATTTATAAAACCGAGGATCCCTTTCGTCCTTTTTACCCTCTGATCATACCATGTCACCGTGAACGTTTTGTGTAAGCACATCCCGGGGTCTCTCTGTTACACCCCCTTTAAAATTGACCCCTTTGTCTTGTATTGTTTCTCCTCTTTCTCTTCCTACCAAAATGTATTGCTTCAAACTTCTCTGTGTTAAATTTCCTGTCCATGTGTTTGCCCAGTCTCTTTTTTCAAATCAAGTTTTACCCCATCCAGCATCTCAGCTTCCTCTCCTCTTTTTTTTTACTGTGACTTCATCAATGTCCTCTTTGTTGATAAAGACAGATATAAAGTACATTTTTATTCACCTCAGCCATTACCTCTACCTGCCTGAGTGGATATCCCCTAATTGGCTCCACCCCTCTCCTTACTGCTATTTATATGCCTATAAAAAATTGATTCTCTTTCCTGTTAGCTGCCAGGCTTTACTCATATTCTCTCTTTGCCATTTCACTTCTCTACTGAACTTTGAAGGGGCGGCACGGTGGCACAGTGTTTAGCACTGATGCCTCACAGCGCCAGGGACCTGGGTTCGATTCCGACCTCGGGTAATTGTCTGTGTGCAGTTTATACATTCTCCCTGTGTCTGCATGGGTTTCCTCCGGTGCTCCGGTTTCCTCCCACTGTCCAAAGATGTGCAGGTTAGGTGGATTGGCCATGCTAAATTGCCGCTTAGACTGGAATTTCAGGAAAAGGGTAGGGGATTGGGCCTAGTTAGGGTGGTCTTTCGAAGGATTGGTGCAGACTCAAACGGCCGAATGGCCTCCTTCTGCACTTTAGGGATTCTATGAAAGTGAACCTTTTGTATTCAGACTGATTCCCACTTGTATTTTCAACTTGACCTTTGCCTTTTTATGCTTCATCTTACGCTCTATCTTTTTCGTCATCCAGGAAGATCTGACTTTTTTTCCTACCTTTTCCTTTCGTGGAAATGGACCTCATCTGTACCTGAACCATCTTCTCTTTATCGCAACCCAATGCTCTTTTAAATGTTTGCTTGTCAATCTTTGATTCCAGTTTATCCAAGCAAATTAGTTCACAACCCACTGAAATTGATCCCTCTATTTAAGGATTACTGCCCTAATCTTTTGTTGTTTTGTTGTTTTTCGACACTTCAGATGTATACAAATTCTGTTTTCCTGACAAAAATAAATTAATTGACATCTTCAAAAATAACTAACTGTGATAATGAGATAATTTTACGATCAATAATATGTAGCTTTTAAAATACTAAAATTACCATGGAAAACAAGTTGCAAGAGTACAAATTAATTTCTAAAGCTTGCTATCATCTGCTGAAAAAATTGCTGAGGAAAGATCATAAGTGAAGAGGATTTGAAGAGGGTCTTTGAAATGTAAATGTGTTGCTGATACATGAATAGTTAGCATCAATCTCAGATTCTTCTTCTTTTTGCAACAGTTTACTTCATTTTAGCATGTTCATAATTAAGTTCTTGAATTACGCAAAAAGATTTAGTTACCTGTCTTCAAATGTCTCCTTTTGATCCAAACCTGGCTTACCCTGATGAAAGATATCAAGGTCGGGAAACCTGTGCATTTATCGTTACTCCTTATAATGAACATCTCAGCATTTTGTCTTCTGATCTTCGTGATTGATTGTTGATTGAAGGACAAGCTGCTTTAATTTACTCCAGGTTTGAAACATGAAACAAGATGTTCATGACAAAAGTTAGCAGGGATTTAACGATGGGATTTTTTCATGTAAATTTTCAAAGCATTCTTTCAGTCTCTTTCTGTCTCTCTCCATCCAACTTGCAAGTTGTGAAACCTGACTGGTGATTTTGACTATCCTGGTGTCACAGACAGAGATTTTCTTCCCTTAAAGAATAGTGCAAAGTAGTGGAGGGATTTGCAGGCTGATTAACAGTCCGATAAGCAGTGAATGGATACATCTATAAATGCTCATTTAATGGCGCTAACAACCTTTATGCTAATCGATTAAGTGCTTAATCCTAAACTGCAGGACGGTTTAATGAGCTCCCACCACCTATTAGCCTGCTGGATGGCAACATGAAATTCAGAGTTGGAAGAAGGAGCGAGATGGATTTCATACCCTACACTTTGGGACTCATATTCCAAGATTGGCTGGAGGTCCGCAAGGCACAGTTAAAGATTAACCATAGGGAATATATCACTAAAATGCTGCTCACATACCATCTTTTTTATAGTATGAAGTCTTACAACACCAGGTTAATGTCCAACAGGTTTGTTTCAAACACTAGCTTTCGGAGCACAGCTCCTTCCTCAGGTGAATGAAGAGGTATGTTCCAGAAACATATATATAGACAAATTCAAAGATATGGCACTCGACTCATCGATCGACAGTTCCAACGCGCCACAGCAAAAAACTGCACCGACCTCCTCAGAAGACAAACACTGGACACAACCGACAACCCTTTGTCGCCCAGTACTTTCCCGGAGCGGAGAAACTATGACATCTTCTTCGCAGCCTTCAACATGTCATCGATGAAGATGAACATCTTGCCAAGGTCATCCCCACACCCCCACTACTTGCCTTCAAACAACCGCGCAACCTCAAACAAACCATTGTTTGCAGCAAACTACCCAGCCTTCAGAACAGTGACCACGACACCACACAACTCTGCCATGGCAATCTCTGCAAGACGTGCCAGATCATCGACATGGATACCACCATTACACGTGAGAACACCACCCACCAGATACGCGGTACATACTCGTGCGACTCGGCCAACGTTGGCTACCTCATACGCTGCAGGAAAGGATGTCCCGAAGCATGGTACATTGGCGAGACCATGCAGACGCTGCGACAACGAATGAACGGACATCATGCGACAATCACCAGGCAGGAATGTTCCCTTCCAGTCGGGAAACACTTCAGCAGTCAAGGGCATTTAGCCTCTGATCTCCGGGTAAGCGTTCTCCAAGGCGGCCTTCAGGACGCGCGACAACGCAGAATCGCTGAGCAGAAACTTATAGCCAAGTTCCGCACACATGAGTGCGGTCTCAACCGAGAGCTGGGATTCATGTCGCATTACATTCATCCCCCACCATCTGGCCTGGGCTTGCAAAATCCTACCAACTGTCCTGGCTTGAGACAATTCACACCTCTTTAACCTGGGGTTACCCCTATCTCTGGATCTGTAAACACTTAATTAACTGCAAATGCGCGCATTCAAAGATTTGTCTTGTATCTTTGAATTTGTCTATATATATGTTTCTGGAACATACCTCTTCATTCACCTGAGGAAGGAGCAGCGCTCCGAAAGCTAGTGTTTGAAACAAGCCTGTTGGACTTTAACCTGGTGTTGTAAGACTTCTTACTGTGCTCACCCCAGTCCAACGCCGGCATCTCCACATCATCTTTTTTATGGCAGTGGATATTGAGACATCTCAGTGTCCTGCTAAGGAGAAATGGGGCAATTCATTAACATATTTAAAGTGGGGTTCCATCGTACCCTCCCCAGGTCTTACAAGGAAGCTTTCAGGTTGCCTGTTCTAAATGGTGACTTTTTGCCACCTCTCCACATTACTGCCTCTCTTCCCCCCCTAACATCAGAACTGCTCCCCCTCCCCCAACATCACTGCCTCTTTCCCCTCCACTTTACGACCTCTCCTCTTTTTAGTGACCCTCTCCTCCCCTGCAGCTCCCCCCTCCTGCTTCTCCCCCTCCCTCGATTTCACATCACGGCTTCTCTCACTCCCTTCCCTTCCCACACCCCTCCCAACACCACAGCCTTTCCGAACCCCTTCCACATTATAGCCTCTTGCACACCCTCTCATCTCCGTCCGGCCATGGGTAAATATCACTTGATATTTATGCTTCATATAATGCGTGCTCGCTGCCCATTTCTTCTAAATCCATGGACACAATGGGTGGGATTCTCTCAGCCCGGGGCCGGGCCGGAGAATCCCCATGACTGGCGCGAATCGCGCCATGCCGTCCCAACGCCGGAACGTGATTCTCCGCAGAGCCATTGGTGCCGGCGTGGTTGGCGCAGCACTGGTCGCGGGCTGCTATATGCTGCTGGCCCGCTGATTCTCGGCCTGGGATTGGCCAAGCGGCCACCGTGAAAACGCCGAATCCCGCCGGCGCCGTCCACACCTGTTCTCAGCTGGCGGGAACTCGGCATGGAAGGCTCGGGGGCGGCCTGTAGGGGTTGAGGGGCGGTCCGACCCCAGGGGGGGGCCTCCGATGTTGCCTGGCCCGCGATCGGGGCCCACCAATCAGCGGGCCGGCCTCTCTGGCTGGGGGCCCCCTTTCCTACGCGCCGACCCCTGTAGTCCTGCGCCATGTTGCGTCGGGGCCGGCGTGTTGAAGGAAGCCACTGCGCATATGTGCGATGGCGCCGGTGCCACTGCGCATGCGGGGATCCCGCGGCGCCCAGTTCGCGCCGGGATCAGCAGCTGGAGCGGCGTGAACCGCTCCAGTGCCATGCTGGCCCCCTGTAGGGTCCAGAATTAGTGGTGGGGTCAGCCCGTTCACGCCGTCGCAAAACAACGGCATTTACAATGGCGTGGACAGTCTGCCGCAGGATTAGAGAATCCCGCCCAATGTTTCCCAAATAATTTTCAAATATAACTCCATTTTGGCACTTGAAAATTAAAATGCCCTCAGAAGCCATCAAAAACAAAACAGCAATAAAGCAGCATAGTAACATTCAGTGTATAATTATTGAAGTTCACATGGTATGATCAACATATAAATACATTATATAAATATGAAAATCTGGAATTTTAATGTAGTTTGAAAAATATGATTATCTTTCATGCTCACCAATCAATTATTTCATGAGCTTCTGATCTCATGGGAGAGGAATTCTATGATCTAATCAAGGTAAATGAAATACACTAGCCACAACCATACTTGGGTCACTGGGCAGTTGGACAGATGGTCATGTGACAAGTCAATGCTTTGTGTGTTTAAGCACCTGCAGAACAGAACAAAACAGACAACTGAGACACTGAAGGAATGAGACCCGAAGTGGGTACCTCCTGTCTCTTTCTGTCTCTCTCTCTCTCCATCCAACTTGCAAGTTGTGAAACCTGCCTGGTGATTTTGACTATCCTAGGGCGTCATTCTCCGACCCTCCGCCGGGTCGGAGAATCGCCGGGGGCTGCCGTGAATCCCACCCCCGCCGGTTGCCGAAGTCTCCGGTACCGGATATTCGGCGGCGGCGGGAATCGGGCCGCGCCGGTTGGCGGGCCCCCCAAAGTCCCGCCGATAAATTGCCTGTCCCGCCGGCGTGGATTAAACCACCTTTTGAACGGCGGGACAAGGCGGCGTGGGCGGGCTCCGGGGTCCTGGGGGGGGGGCGCGGGGCGATCTGGCCCCGGGGGGTGCCCCCACGGTGGCCTGGCACGCGATCGGGGCCCACCGATCCGCGGGTGGGCCTGTGCCCTGGGGGCACTCTTTCCCTTCCGCCTCTGCCACGGTCTCCACCATGGCGGAGGCGGAAGAGACTCCCTCCACTGCGCATGCGTGGGAAACTGTCAGCGGCCGCTGACGCTCCCGTGCATGCGCCTCCCGGGGATGTCATTTCCGCGCCAGCTGGCGGGGCAACAAAGGCCGTTTCCGCCAGCTGGCGGGGCGGAAATTAGTCCGGCGTCGGCCTAGCCCCTCAATGTTGGGGCTAGGCCCCCAAAGATGCGGAGCATTCTGCACCTTTGGGGCGGCGCGATGCCCGTCTGATTAGCGCCGTTTTGGGCGCCAGTCGGCAGACATCGCGCCGTTTCGTGAGAATTTCTCCCCTGGTGTCATAGACAGAGATTTTAATAAGAAAGTGTTCCTGTCTCCATAAGAATAGATACTGCGCCCGTCTGCAGTTTTAAACTGCCTTAATGCTAAAAGCAGCAGGACCATGGAGTGGAATCAGCATGAAGCCAGTCAAATATTTTTTTTAATTCATTTACAGGATGTGGACGTCGCTGGCTAGCCAGCATTTATTGCCCTCCCTATTTGCCCCTCAGAAGGTGGTAATGAGCTTCCTTCTTGAATCACTGCAGTCCCTGAGGTGTGGGTACACCCACTGTGCTGTTAGGGAGGGAGTTACAGGATTTGGATCCAGCAACAATGAGGGAATGGTGATATATTTCCAAGTGAGGGTGGTGAAAGGAGGGGAACATCCTGCAACCCCTTTCAAAATGTACCCTTTATATTGCCTCTCCGCTTTCTTCCTGTCAAAATGTACTCCTTTATTCTTCTCAGCATTAAATTTAATCTGTCATGGCCTGAATGTTCCTGGCGTTGAGCAGGTTCCACAGGCATTCACCGTGGGATTTCACCCCGGTACTGGAGGTTTTGCCCCCATTTCCGACGGATCCCATTTTTGCCTGTAGGATAGAGGGGATGGGGATGATTCACAGAGGCAGAGGGCCCAAACTCAGCAGGGCCGCTTCAACTCCATATTAATTTCAAACAGACCCCATTTCGCTGTAGCCGTGGCGGTAACTCACAGTGTGGGAATTAGGAATTTTTAGAGCCGACAGAAATGCATGAGAAAGGTGGATAAGGCCTGTAGAACTGTCAATGTATGAGTTATTTAAATCCCCAGCGTTTTAATTAAAATGATAGGCAGTCTGTGTCAATGAGAAACAAAAATGTACTCACAGGTATTATGATCTTGGTCGAGGCCAATAATATTTTAATTATTTTTTGAAATCCAAAGACTCGGGTATTTACTAAAAGGATGAAGACACAAGGTTCACCGTTTAAGACAAAATAATTTTGCTGCACAAAAATCAAAGAACATGAATACTAATAACTACACTACATCTTAAGTATTCAGTTACATACAAAGCATATACAAAGGACAGTAGGAATAGTTACCTATATTCTGAATCAGACTTCCTAACTCAGATTTCTTTCCACACCCATTTGGTTTACACCCAAAACAAACTCCAGTCGCGTACTTATCAGACATTGGAAGATTAACCACTTGGTCAGAAGACTGTTCCGAAGATTTGAATTAGGATTGAGATTTCTTTCTTACTTCTGGCAAGATTTTCCCTTCAGATCGCCTGCAGCTATCACATGGTTCCAGACTCCCAGATATGATTAGTGTAATATCAGAACTCTGTGTCTGAACTTTCCTGGCTTTAATATTCCCTAACTCGGGAGCCTTACCTATAAGAATTCTCTCTGTCTTCCTTCTCAGCGTGGCTATCCAGAAAGTCTAACTCACTGTTAATCGATTCATTCAGTTATCCCTTTCAAACCCTTTTTGCCAGTGCAAAAGTAATTTTAGCTGAATTCTCTTGAAAGAGATGGGCCGGGGTTCCCTGGTATCCGGCGGGGCAGGCCGTACCGGCACCAAAGAGTGGCATGAACCTCTCCGGGGTCGGGCCACCCGGAAGGTGCGGAATCCTCCACACCATCGGGGGCTAGGCCAGTGCTGGAGTGGTTGGCGCCGCGCCAACCGGCGCCGAAGGGCCTCTGCCGGCCGGCACAAGTTGGCGCATGTGCAGGAGTGCCAGCGTGTTCCCAGAACCCCTGGCGTGATTCCTGCGCATGCACAGGGGGCTTCTTCTCCGCACCGGCCATGGCGGAGCTTTACACAGGCCGACACGGAGGGAAAGAGTGCCCCCACGGCACAGGCCCGCCCGCAGGTCGGTGGGCTGAGAATCGGGGCTGAATCCCCCCCGCGCCTCCCCCAAGGACTCCGCAGGCCGCCCTCAGAGCCAGGACCCGCCGGTACGGACCTGGTCTAATCCATGCCGGTGGGACTGGCCGAAAACGTGTGGCCGCTCGGCCCATCGGGGACCGGAGAATTCGGCAGCCGGCATCGGCGATTCTCCGACCCAGCGGGGGTTCGGAGAATCCTGCCCATGTTCTCTGCAATAAACTTCTTGTTGAACATTTGTTTTTCTAGTGCTTACCACCCAAGCAGCTTGGGTACATGATCAGTTCCTTGGATAGGATGTTTTTTTTCAAAAAATAATCTTCCAGAGAAAGTTCTTCACGGGACCATCATCCCAACATAAAATATAGATGTCTTCCCCAAAAGCACATAGGCCATCACATTGTTGTAATTGCTGTTTGTTCACATTATCCCAAGAGCTAGGGCGGCACGGTGGTGCAGTGGTTATCACTGCTGCCTCATGGTGCCAAGAACCCAGGTTCAATCCCAGTCCCGGGTCACTGTCCGTGTGGAGTTTGCATATTCTCCCCGTATTTGTGTGGGTCTCACCCCCACAATCCAAAGATTTGCAGGGTAGGTGAATTGGCCATGCTAAATTGTCCCTTAATTTCGAAAAAAAAAATTGGGCACTTTAAATTTAAAAGAAAAAAAAATATCCCAACAGCTGTCATTATGCATTATTAATGCTTGGTTGCTTCCCACAACCTATGATTATCCCATTGCGGGTCCTAGGTCACATGGTGATTAAAGGATTTGCCACCTTTGGTAAGGGGTTATCAATAAAGTCTGTTTTTGTAGTAGATTAGGTACTTGAAGATTTTCATGAGTTGTTGTTTTAAAAAATTTAGCACAGGCTGTAACAGATATTCAAACATTTATTTAATTTCATTTGAGCATAGTTCCTGAGGTCTGCCCATAGTGAATTATGGGAAATTAGCATAGAGGGTGTAAGGACAAATAGTGGTGGGTGGGTTGGCTAGTCCTCCTATTGGGAGGGATAAGTTGCCATTCAGTTGGCATTGGGGTTCTAAAGGACAATGGGGTGTGTAGGATTACATTGGAACAGGAGCATTATGTGGCATGGGGAGTGGGTGGAGGGCGGGGGGAATAATGGGGTTTGAGAGGTGTGGGCCTAATATTTAGGGCAAAGTCCCTGAGAACCGAGATGACCCTTGGCACTCAGCAGACCTGTGTGGCTGCCTCAAATCTGCATCCGGGTGCGGTGTGCCCAACTCTACTCCACACCCACCAACCCACCACCCTGTGGAACAATGATCCCACCATTTGAGGAAGTTTCTCCGGAGGCGGTTGCAGTGAACCAGGAGGTTTCCTGGCTCGCACCTCCTGCCCTGGGTGCAGGAATCCGAGCCTGTGTGCCCATCCATTCCACCAGCCTGGCGATATTCCCCTGAAGTCTATCATTATCCTCTCCTCACAGTTCCCAATACTTTCAAGTTTGATGCCATCTGAAAATTTTGCAATTATTGCTATTCACCCCAATGAGGCCATTAATAATTATCAAGAGGAACAGTGGTCCTAGTACTGATCACTGGCATATCCCACTGCCTACTAGCTTGCAGTTTCAAGATCTTAAAATCCTTCAGTCCTTATAGATCAATGTCTAAAGGGGAAAATGGGTTTATTTTTAATAAAACAGATTTGATGTGGTTCCATCAATAAATACTAGGCCTAACAGCAACAGCTGAATGAATCCAACATTATAATTCCATGGGACACTTGACCCATCCCAAAAGCAGGGTTTGGGTTGTGTGGCTGGTTGACGATTAAAATGAAATGCATTACTGAACGTTGAGTGCTTGGATTACAAAATGTACTTTCGAACATTCTGACAGGGGCAGGAACGTGCTGCGTATTTGGATCTTTGTCATACAGATGTTCTGTCAGGTAGCGAAAGAAAGGGAGTGGAGAGGCGCATTCCAGCTTTATCAAAATGGAAACCTAAACCATATACCTGCTATTGCTTAGTATTTACAACCTAACAGGTCTATGTTGGTGTTTATGCTCCACACAAGCCCCCTCCATCCTTCATTTGTTGAGTTCTCTCATTCGAAGTTGCTGTTTATAAACAAAATATTCAGGAGAATAGGGTGACACGGAGCTTCGCAAAGGCAAGCAGTGCATCCTCGGGAGAGGGGACGTTTGGTGTAATTTTGCTTCGGCTGACTCGAAACTTCCTGGCTCCTGCCTCCGAGAGATCTCACGAGGCTGACCCCTCGTTCTGTGCTCTTCTGAAAGTACTGAGTGTACAGAATGATTTGTTTTTTTGCAGGTCAGTTGAATGCTCCAACTGCGAGGCCAGTTTCAGGGTTACCTGTGCTTGCAGGCAATCAGTCACGGACTATTAACCAGTGTGAGGGAAACTCTGCCATCATCACTGTAACTCTATGCAGCCAATGTGCAAGTTCTTGACATTGTTGCATTTTTACTGCACAGCTGCTCAGTGAGCAAACAAATGTCACAGCAACTCATTTCTGCAACTTTGCTACTTCCAACTGCTTGAAAGCGTTCTTCAAAATGAGGTATATTCTTTTGGGCTGGGGAGGGGGAAGGCGCCAGATGTAAAATTCCACAATACCTCACATTTTCGTGCTGCAACTCAAAGAAAAGGAAATCCAAAAGAATTCCCGGCTTGGGTCACTGTCTGTGCAGAGTCTGCACATCCTCCCCGTGTGTGCGTGGATTTCCTCCGGGTGCTCCGGTTTCCTTCCACAGTCCAATGATGTGCAGGTTAGGTGGATTGGCCATGTTAAATTGCCCTTCGGTCCAAAAAGCTTACGAAGGGTTATTGGTTTACGGGGATTAGGTGGAGGTGTGGGCTTGAGTGGGGTGCTCTTTCCAGGGGCTGGTGGGGACCCGATGGGCCGGATGACCTCCTTCTGCACTGTAAGTTCTATCATAAATCTGACATGAGAAACAATCCTAATCAGCATGCTATTTGTTACATATTTTTTGGGAAGCTCTACTCTCTGAACCGTCCAGCAGAATCAGTGTTTCCCATTTCAGGTAGATGATGGGAGTGATTCACCCACCCAAGTGTCATTTGGGGCGGGGTTGCGTGAGATTCACACCTGTATTGACGAATAGATGTGATTCTCCCAAAAGGGAACAAAGTCCCATAGCGAGCGCGTTTAGCCACGTCATTCCCAGCACTAGCAGTGTTGAGAAACACATGGCTATTCAGTGAGACTCATGTTAAATAAGGGGCCTGAGCAGGGAAATTGCAGCCGCATGTAGCCCCACTGTTTTGTACAGTGGCGAGCTCTGCTCGCCGGAACTCCCCATTGTAGCTAGAGATGGCATCCCGATCTCCAAGGCCCCCGAAACAATCCCTGACCACCACCCCCATCCCAAACACAATATGGGAGGGTCGAATGCACCCCCCCCCAACATTCACGCCGGGTAACCCCGGCTAGATTGCGCACGTACAAAAAATGCCAGCTGACACCTTGGCAGTGCCAACCTGGAAGCTCCCATGCCAGCTGACAGTGCCACCCAGGCACCTTAGCAGTACCATGCTGACACTGCCAGGGCACCAGCTCGGGGCCTCTGATCCCCTGTGAGACCCCCCACAAGTGCCATTCCATCTGGTCCCCGTTTGTGGAGACCTGAACGGCGCTCACCTGAGGTCTCTGAGCCAAAGGGGTTGAATACCAAAGCCGTAGTCACCTTGGAAATCTGCACACTAGAGTGAGGCTTACTGTCTCGCTCTAATATGCAGATTTATTAAAAGGTGATCCTGCCCATTGTGGGTGGGATTCACATCACAACGTCACATCACAACAAATCCCATCCACCCACTTTGTACGTTTCAATGTCATCGGCTCTCATTTTTCCCAACTCCAGAGAATATAAGCCCAATTTACTAAGCCTCCCATCATAGGAAATGCCCCATCATCCAGGTCTTTAAAATGATGAATAGAATCTGTTGGGTAGACACAGAGAAGCTATTTCCTCTGATGGAGAAACTGAACAGCAGGGCGGGCATAATCTCAAAATTAGCATTAGGTGATTCAGGAGTGAAATTAGAGATTTGTTTTTCACCGGACGTTGAGAAGTAATTTGGGACTCTTCCCCCATAATCCTGTGAATTCTGGGTCATTTGAAATTTTCAAGACTGAGGTTTGTTAGGGAAGGCTATCAAGGGATTTAGAGCAACGGTGGGCAAACCTGCACCTCTCAGCCATGATCTGACAGAATGCGGAACGGGTCCCCGTTCCAATGTTGTAGTTGTGGAACATTACTCCACCAAGATATTCCACCAACTTGGCCCACAACGCATGTGTACTATTCCAACAGTTGGAACATTTAGCTCACAGGTAAAAACAAATCCTTCTGGTATATTTTGCACAGGAGTACGCACAATGAGCACTCAGTCCTGTGAGATAAGACAGGGGTCCAGAAATCTCCCTGACCCAGCTGAAACAAATCATGCCAGCCTTCCCCTCTGCAGTAGGCGTGGCGCTCTCAAATTGCTTTTGATATTCTCCATCTCATCACATTCTATATGCAGCACAGTAGCACAGTGGGTAGCACTGTTGCTTCACAGCGCCAGGGTCCCAGGTTCGAATCTCGGCTTGGGTCGCTGTCTGTGCGGAATCTGCACGTTCTCCTTGTGTCTGCGTGGGTTTCCTCCGGGTGCTCCGGTTTCCTCCCACAAGTCCCGAAAGACATGCTGTTAGGTAATTTGGACATTCTGAATTCTCCCTCTGTGTACATGAACAGGCGCCGGAATGTGGTGACTAGGGGCTTTTCACAGTAACTTCATTGCAGTGTTAATGTACCTGTGACAATAAAGATTATTATTATATATGCATGTTTAACATTGCAGTTAGCTTTGGGTGAGTATTTCCAATTTGACATTGTTTTTTTTTGCCAATGGTGAGCAAATTCCGACTGTGGCATCTGTTGTGTTATGCTTCTTCATGTAGCATAAGCTGCTTCCTTGATGTATACTCTGACAAAAGAAGGTTCAGACTTGGAGATAGGTTTAACACATTTATTGAACAGTTAACAATTATCCTACTTGAGTTCGACTCTCCTGCTGATCTTGCTATAGTAACTCAATCAAACTAACCAGTCTGCTCTAATCCATGCGGTGGGTGTGATGCTTCCTGATCTGCCCCTGTCTCTCTGAGTGTCGCCTATGGAAAGAGAAAGAGCATGTGTGCCCTGTCCTTTTATATGGGTTGCCCCCTTGTGGTAGTGTCACCTCTGGGTGTGTCTTGACTGCCCATTGGTCGTGTCCTATCTTACTGACCTATTGGTTGAATGCCTGTGTGTCATGATGTCTCTGGTGCTCCCCATAGTGTTTACTCAGTCCTAGTGTATCTACATTAACCCCTTGTGTATTTACAGTGATGCATATCACCACATGCCCCCTTTTTTCATGTTACATATTTTCTGTGCAGTGTGAAAGAAAATTGAACAAAATAGGTATGTAAGTGATGACATGTACAAATCATGATGACAGTGATGATTATACAATACAAAATAATATGTAAGTCCAAAGTTCATGAATTAATATGGTCGAGTGACTTTCTTGTTTTGTTGGTGAAGTGGTGATGTTGATGGTGGCATGAACTTGTGAACGCCGTCAGAGTCCCCGTGCTTAAGGAACCAAGAAGTGGTCAAATCACTTCGTTGTCTGTTTTGGACTCTTTTTTTTTCGATGCTTGTGGTAGCGATGCAGTATGTAATCTGTGTCGTCCAGCCTGGACTGTTTTTTGTGATTGCGATATTGATGCAGTATGTCATCTGCCTTGGAAGCTTGTTTGCTTGTTCGTAGTGGAGCAAACTCATCTGCCTTGAAAGCTGGTTTGCTGGTTTGCAGTGGAGCAAACTTGGATCGGTGAGATTTTCTGTCATGCCATGGCATGGCTGTACTCTTGCCAGTGTTAGGAGCTGTGCTGTTACATTGTCCTGCATTTGCAGAGTTATACTATCTCGTACCAGTCGCTGGTCCATTGTTGTTGTTATTGACATGCTTGTTGTTGACTTTGGTACGCTTTTTGTTGTTGTCTTTGTTGTTGATTTTGTAGGTTTTATTGTTGTGTTTGTTGCGCTCAATGACCACACTGAGTGGATAAGTCAAGTCCTTCACAAAGTTACTTGTGTCAGTGTCCTTTGTGGCATCTGCTGTCTCTGATTCTGCGGCGCTCCCCGTCTGGAGTCATGTCCGGTTCACTTGAATCATCTTTGGCTTGTCGATTAGATGAGCTGGGTAGACTGTCAGAGTCTTCTTCTGGTGGCTCAGATAATCTGGGTAGACTACCATAGTCTTTTTGTTGATCACTTGAGCGTGGTAGACTTGCATCGTCTGCTGCTGGTTGCTCAGATGAGGTTGCTAGACCTTCATGGTCTTGTTCATGCAAGGACTGCGCTCTGGAGTCTTGCGTTGTTTCCATTGTGGAGTCTGTCACCGAGCTCGCTGTGGAGGCTGGTATCGCTTTCTCTGTGGAGTCTGGCATCGTTCCCTGTGTGGAGTCGTGCAGTGGCCTCGCTGTGGAGTCTTTCGGTGTTCTCTGTGTGGAGAACTGCAGTGGTCTCGCTGTGGAGTCTGTCATCGCTTTCTGTGTGGAGTCGGGGACTCTTCATGGTGCGTGGACCACTCTCTGTGTGGAGTCGGGGACTCTTCCTGGTGCGTGGACCACCCTCTGTGTGGAGTCGGGGACTCTTTGTGGTGCGTGAACCATCCTCTGTGTGGAGTCGGGGACTCTTCGTGGTGCGTGGACCACTCTCTGTGTGGAGTCGGGGACTCTTTGTGGTGCGTGGAGCACTGTTCGTAGTGTGTGGACCACTGGTGTGGCGTCAGGACGTTCTCTGTGGGCTTGGACCTCTCTTTATCTCTTGGCATCAGGCCGCTCTCTGTGGGCTTGTACCTCTCTCTGTCTCTTGGAGTCAGGCCGCTCTCTGTGGGCTTGTATCGCTCTCTGTCTCTTGCTGTCAGGCCGCTCTCTGTGGGCTTGTACCTCTCTCTGTCTCTTGGAGTCAGGCCGCTCTCTGTGGGCTTGTACCGCTCTTTGTCTCTTGGCGTCAGGCTGCTCTCTGTGGGCTTGAACCTCTCTCTGTCTCTTGGCGTCAGGCCGCTCTCTGTGGGCTTGTATCGCTCTCTGTCTCTTGCTGTCAGGCCGCAGCAGAATCCTGTACTTTTGGGTTAGGATGTCGTCTGTGCTGGGCTGAGGATCCTCATATTCGAAGAACTCATCCATGTCTGTGTTGGATTCTTCACTGTACAACACATCTCGTTGCAATTCGGATTTGGTACTGAGGTCGCCACGCCCAATGATGAAATCATCGTCTGAGTCGTAGTCTTCAAGGACCATATCATCACTTTTTGTTTCGGAGCTGTCATTGTGCTCCCGATGTCCAAAGAAGTAATCAACGTCTGAGTCGTAGTCTTCAAGGACTAAATCATCTTAGGGCGTTGCTAACTGCTTGTTGCAGTGTTCTGCGGAGGTTACTTTCAGCTACTGGTCGAAGTTCAGGCACTGTGCTGTTGTTCCAGGTGAAAGAATTGCGTTTTCCGGCTTTAACATTTTTGTTTACTGTTTTGGGACATTTCCCCTTTAAGTGGGCATGGTCCAGGGCCTCTGATGTCATGTCGCTTGTGACATAGAGCGTAGGAATGGATCGCGCATGCGCAGATAGCTTTTCCTTTACTTTGCGCAACTGTGCATGCGCGGCTCCTCGCGCATGAGCAAAACACTGTTTTGCCGGTACGCTTCTTTTGGGGAACTGCGCATGTGCGGCTCCTTTCTCAAGATGGCTGCCAATCAAAACTGCCATTTTCTGCATTTGCAGGCCTACCTTCGCCTCGTGATGAGTATTGGCGCCTCTTTTACGTTCTCTCTTGTGTTTTCCTCGTAGTATGTTTGAAACTTGTCTAGGACTGTCTGGAAGTCTCTCTTGTCTTGCCCTTTGGAGTACTTGAAGGTCTTGAAGATTTCTGCTGCTCTTGCATCCGCAATGGTGAGCAGAAGCTTTATTTTCTCTGCGTCCGCCATGCCATCTAGGTCGGACGCTACCAGGTTGATCTTGAATCTCTGCCTGAACGCACGCCAGTTTGCACTGAGATTGCCGTGGTACTTGAGCTGCTGCGGAACCGGAATCTCGAACATCTTGCCTGGGTGCTGTTGCTGGTAGTCACGGATTTGTTGAGTTGAACTCAACTGGTACCTCTACTGGTACCATGTTGTGTTATACTTCTTCATGTAGCATAAGCTGCTCCCTTGATGTATACTCTGACGAAGGAAGATTCAGACTTGGAGATAGGTTTAACACATTTATTGAACAGTTAACAATTCTCCTACTTGAACATAGGACATAGAACATACAGTGCAGAACGAGGCCATTCAGCCCATCGAGACTGCACCAACCCACTTAAGCCCTCACTTCCACACTATCTCCGTAACCCAATAACCCCTCCTAAACTTTTTGGATACTAGGGGCAATTTAGCATGGTCAGTCTACCTAACCTACACATCTTTGGATTGTGGGAGGGAACTGGAGCACCCAGAGGAAACCCACACAGACACAGGGAGGATGTGCAGACTCCACACAGAGGGTGCCCAAGGCTGGAGTTGAACCCGGGTCCCTAGGGCTGTGAGGCAACAATGCTAAACACTATGCCACCGTGCCGCCCCCATATCCAGGTTATAACTGAGTACATATACAGTTTATATTACAGCAGTGAATGCTCCTTTACATTAAATTATTGCTTGAGTATAAGCTGTCCCCACTAGTCTTTTCTAAAATGTGATCATTTTTGATATCATAAAAGGCACAGGAATGGCAGTGTGTGGCCCAGTTGGCTAAGATGGAAGTACTGATTCACAATCAAAGCCCAAAACGCAAGAACAAAGTCCACGGGTCATTCTCTTTTATCTGCTATGGTTATGAGGAGGTCTTCAATGTGTTTGTGCCCCAGATTTGAGGTTTGTGTAATAAATCTACACTTAAAAAGCTTTACTGACAGAAAAGGAAAGGCTGTGATGTTTACATGATTTTGGTGTCTGCAGTGTTTCCTCAAGGGAGTAATATCTTCGAGTTACTGTTGTGAGTACTGAAGTAAATTCTCACTGGAGCTGATACAGTATGATGTTCAGCACCGATGCTGCAAATAATGAGGCACTGAGGCCTGATTAGTGGCCAGTGCATACCATTAAGCAACAGGGAAAGACTGAGAACCTGTTTCAGAACATTGCACATGGTTAATCAAGTCCACATTTTTGAGAGGTCGTAGTATCAAGATGTATGAAACATAGATCAGAAAATGTAATTGAGGATGGGTCTAATTGAATGGTCTCATTCCATTCCTGTTTTCCAAGATGCGAGCAAGCCAGAAGCCTGTGATGTGGTTGCAGCATCTGAACTGAATTTCAGATGTTCAGCACCCATATGAAAAGGATCCTTCCCTTCCTTTCTGATTTTTGCTTCCACTTAATGATTTGCTGTTTCCTGCTTGCCTTCGGCTAAACTAACGTACTGCTGGCTTCTTAAAACAGCATTGCATTAACAATCTGTGCTGCTTCCCTATGTTACATAATTCTGTTCTGCCTATATGGCAGCTGCATGTGTGCCTGTGGGCAATCTTTTGTTTTGTTGCTTTGTGAAGCTGTAGGACGATCAGAAGTAAAGGTATGCCAGATAGGTTTATTTGAGCTTTTAAAAAAAACATTTTTATTCTCCTTTTTCACATTTTCTCCCGCATTTACACCCATCAACAATAAACAATAATCAGCAACAAATGTCAATCCCCATAACAATAACAACGATCCCATCCGCCCACCAACCCCCAAACATCAGCCCGCATGTTTACATAAACAAATGACAAAAAGGAATCAGGGATTACCCACAGTCACCCTTAGGCTACACAGCCCCTCCCCCCCCCAACCCTCCACCCCCCCCCCCCCCCCCAACTAATGTTCTATGTTATCCAGTTCTTGAAAGTGCATAATAAATAGTGCCCATGACTCGTAGAACCCCTCCGAGCTTCCCCTTAGTTCGAACTTAACCTTCTCAAGGGTCAGTATTCCAACAGGTCTCCCCGCCACGCCAGGGCACTGGGTGGAGAGGCTGCTCTCCACCCCAGGAGGATCCGCCTTCAGGCGATCAACGAGGCGAAGGCTATGATATCTGCCTCTGTACCCGTTTCCAACCCTGGCTGGTCCGACACCCCGAATATGGCCTCCCGGGGACCCGGGTCCATTTTCACACGCACCACCTTGGAAATTACCCTAAACACCTCCTTCCAGTACTCCCCTAGCTTTGGACAGGACCAAAACATATGAACGTGATTAGCGCCCCCCCCCCCCCCGCAATGCTCACACACATCCTCTACCCCTTCAGAAAATCGGCTCATCCTCGCCCTCGTGAGGTGCGCTGTATATACCACCTTCAGCTGTATCAGCCCCAACCTCGCACATGAGGTGGAGGCATTCACTCTCCGGAGCACCTCACACCAGAACCCCTCCTCTATAACCTCTCCCAGCTTTTCCTCCCACTTTGCTTTGATCCCTTCCAGTGGTGCCTTATCCTCTTCCAAAATAGCTCCGTACACGGCTGACACTGCCCCCTTCTCCAGTCCCCTTGTCGTCAACACCTCCTCCAGCAATGTGGAGGCCAGTTCCTCTGGGAAGCTCTGTGTCTCCTTCCTGGCAAAATCCCGAATCTGCATGTACCTAATCACTTCTCCCTGCTCTATCCCATACTTCGCTTCCAGCTCCCTCAATCCTGCAAACCGACCCCGAAGAAACAAATCTTTTAGCGTCTTAATCCCCCTCTCTTCCCATTTCCGAAAACTTCCATCCCACCTCCCTGGCTTTATTTGAGCTTTTAAGTGATTAATTTGCATCAGCCTTAATGCTCGCATCTCCAGGGCCCAGCCATCTTCAGCTTGTGGTGTCTTTGTGTTGCTTATTTCAGGATGGTTGTCATAGAGTTCACAAAGCCCACAGAATAGCTTTTAACTTAAACAAAGCTATGATTTTATTTACACTACTGAACTGGGATCCGACACTTAGTCCTTAAGAATACAGAACTGATCAATAACATCTAACTGCACTCATCTACTGCTAATCTCACTACTGCTATAAACTATAATTTAACTTTACTCACACTATCTGCTCTTCTGTTCTTCACTAGCTAACTCCTGCATACACTCCTCCCCTCAGGTCTAGCATCACTGCTCTATATAGTTGTGTGTGTAGCTCCCTCTAGTGGCTACTCTCGACACTACATTAACCCTTGCAATATGGATAGTTATAATAATACCACATAGCTGTTCCATCAATGACCTTCCCTCCATCATAAGGTCAGAAGTGGAGATGTTTGCTGATGATTGTACAACATAATTTACAACTCCTCAATTCATGCTCACATGCAGCAAGACCTGGACATTCAGGCTCTGGCTGATAAGAGGCAAGTAACATTTGCACTGTGCAAGTGCCAGGCAATTACCAACTCCAACAAAAAATAATCTAACTGTCTCCACTTGGTATTATCGTCATTGAATCTTGCACCATCTACATCCTGGGGGTAAACACTAGCCAGAACCTGTACTGGACCAGCCACATAAATACTGTGGCTAGAGCAACAACTCAAAGGCGTGGAGAATAACTCCCTTCCTGACTTCACAGGGACTGTCCACCTTCTATGAGGCACAAATCAGGAGTGTGATGGAATATTCTGCACTTGCCTGGATGTGTGCAGTCACAAAGCTTGAAACCATCCACGACAAAGCAACCCACTTGATGAGCAGCACCATAAACTTTCACTTCCCCCACCACCAATGCACAGTGGAATCAGTGTACACCATCTACAAGATGAGCTGCAGCAACTCACCAAGGCTTCTCCGATAACTCTTCTAAACCTGCAAACCCTGACACCTAGAAGGACAAGGGCAGCAGATACATGGGAACACCACCGCCTGCAAGTTCCCCTCCAAGCCACACACCAGCCATCCTGATTTGGAAATACATTCAAGTAGATTCTCCATTTGAGGGAATATGGGCGGGATTCTGCGTTTCGCCGGCAGCGCACCGACGCCCGCGGGTTTCCGGCGGAAATCACATTGGCAGGTGGCGGAAACGGAGAATCCCACTGTCGACAAGGGCGCACCGCCCAAGAAAACACAGCTGGCGGGCCAATGAATCCCGCCCAATGTTCTTACTGGAGGAACCGATTTACGCCCCCCCCCCCCCCCCCCCCCCGGATTGCGGAGCAATTCCATACCCCTTGCCATGCAAATTAATGCATGGAGAGGAATACGAGGGAACCCTGCTACCGGGCTGCCATGTTGAGCAGGCAGCCCAAGAGCCGAGACCCGCGGCCATCAATCCCTCGCACCGCAATGCAGCCCCCACCCTTGGATTGCCTGGGAGCCCCCTCCTTCCCCCCAGTACAGGCATGACCAGACCCCCCCCCCCCCTGCCCCCCCCCTGCCCCCCAGGCCTCCCTAACTAGGGATGCCTCCCCACAGGGACTCCATTGGTAGGGAGGCCACCCCGGGACCCCGTGTATAGGGAGAGCACCCCCCCTCCCCCCCGGGGTCCCCTGAACTGATGGAATCCACTCCCCACGGGGATTCCCTAACTAGAAGAACACCCACTGGGTCTCCCTAACTAGATGGACCCCACAGGGACCCTCTAACTTAAGGACCCCCTCCACAAGGACCCCTTGAGTAGAGAACCCCCCCACAGGGACATCCTCATTAAAGATACCCCCCCTGCCCCCCCACAGTGACCCTTAACTAAAGGAACCTCTCACAGGGATCCCTTTACTAGAGGAACCCTCCTCCCACGATGACCTCTGAGTAAAGGGATACCCCACAGGGATGATCCAATTAAAAAGACCCTCCCAAAGGGACCCTCTATAAAGAGATCCTCCACAGGGCTCACCTACAGGGACCCCCTTGAATGAGAGGGACTCCCCTTAGTGACCCCTTAACTATAGAGAACCTCACAGGGACCCCCTGTCTGGAGGGACACACCACAGGGACTGCCTAAGTAAAAGGACCCCCCCCCCCCCACACTAAAAGGACTCCCCCAGGGATCCCGGACTAAAGAGACTACCCCAGGGACCCCTGACTAGAGTAACCTCCACAGGGACCCCCTAACAAAAGGGACCTCCACTAAAGGAACCCCCTAATCCTAACCCTCCCCCCTCCCCCACAGGGACCCCTTAACTGAAGGGACCCCCCTCCCACAGAGACCCTGACTAGAGGGAGAGCCCACAGGGACGATCTAATTAAAAGGACCCTCCCACAGGGACCTTCTAACTAAAGGGACCCCCTGACGAGAGGGACTCCCCACAGGGACTCGCTAATTAAAGGGACACCCCCCCCCCCCCAGGGTCCCACTGACTAAAGGGACCGCGTGCAGAGAGGTAAGTGCAAGTTAATCACTCAGTGCATTCCAAACACTCAAGCATGTGATTGCAATGCACTGATTGCTCTTAGTTGCAGCTGATATTTGTAAACACTGGGACTTCAGCACATAGAGCCACTCATCCATGAAGGATGAATAAATCCTGGCTGCAGCTGGATTCTGAAAGTATTCAATCACAACCAACTACTTAGAACATAGAACATACAGTACAGAAGGCCATTCGGCCCATCCCACTGAAAGGAATGAATGACTTGGGGGGGTTGAAGCAGTTCTCTTCGGAGGACCGGACACATGGAGCCTCCAGGTTAGTGTTACAGCTGTAATTTATTGCAATGCCCATGTCTGGACTGCCCTCTAACTTCCAAAAGGAGTCTCTTTTCTGGGGAGCGGGGGAGTGGGGGGAGGTCAGCTTAAACAGGAGGTCCCTGTGGGGGTGTCCCTGTGGGGAGGTACCCTCAGTTAGGGAGTCTTGGGGGCCTCCCTATTCATAGGGTTCCCGGGGTATGGTGGGTCTCCTTATTAAAGGGTTCCGGGGGGGGGGGGGTGAGTTGGGGGGTTCTGGTAGAGGAGGGGTGGGCAGGCTGTGCATTGTAGGGGTGAGGGTAGCCCTTGGATGGATTTTGGGGGCAACACCCCTCAGGGGTTTCCCCCTTGGCCCACTGCCATATCAGGGCCATACTGGGTAAATATCAGAAGTGATTCGCGTCCACGTGATTCCCTGCCCAGGGGACCAGAAAATCACGGAGGGTCGGAAGGAGACTCTGGTGCCTGGCTCGCTAAATGGATGCAAATGGGTCATTAAGATCCATTTGCGTTTATTTACATCCTCCCGCTGGCGCATGATCCTGAGCAGCATTCCCGGCGCCAGCGGGGCCCGGAGCATCGCTTTCGGATGGCGCCCGGCGTCGATCCTGATTTCCCCCGAATGCCTGATTCACCATCGCATCGGGAAACGTGCTTCGGTATTCGCGGGACGGAAAATCCAGTCAATTATCGTTCCTGCACTGTTGCAGGGTCAGAAATCTGGAGCTCCCTCTGGACCAGCGCTGTAGGTGCTACTTCGCCACATGGACTGCAGCAGTTCAACAAGGTGGCTCAGTGGCAGTGGGCACAAAATGCTGGCCTTCACAATGATGCTTGCATCCCATGAATGAATATAAAACTATACACTTGCACCGCAAGCTGTGTGACAAGACCATCTGGGAGATAAATAGGGTTTGTAGCAGGGGGGCAGATGTTAAACCAAGAAAACTATGCACTGTGGTGACCACTTTTGACTCTCATGCATGGCAGGGAAGATTGAGTGTTTTTAATTATATATGAGAGAGCAATGGTCGGGCAAGATTGCATTTGTATAAAATAAGTGAACGATGTATTTTCGGTGAGAGTGATTGCCCTCCTGAACCGATCATTTAGTAAATATGGATTACTTGCACTCCTTCAAATTGAAGCTGGATGAGTTCCTGAGAGAACAGGGTTTTTTCATTTGTGAACTTTAAGTTGCAGGGTAGCTTGGATTAGTGGGTGCTTGTCTGAATGCAGAGAGTACAGGGCACAGAGGAATGTAGCCTAAATTAACCACATGCTTTCTTTCAGCCTTTTTGGTGGAAGAGTATGGTGCAGGGGTAGATTGGTGGCTGCATAATTGAAATGACTGGCGATCATGAGTAAATTCTTGGCATGTTCAAAGGGCGTTCTCATGTCTATTGTTGGGATGGTGGTGCTAACCCAATTGAAACGAGTGGGTTACAGCCTCTGATAAAATAGTGAATGTCATGATATTCAGATAAACATCATGGTGCAAACACACATACACACTGATGGACAGACCAACGGACCAATCAATACACACGCAACATCACAGCCAATCACAAGCAAGAGCAGACACACTATAAAACGGGGAACACGACACTTCTGATACATTCCAGCAGGAGACAGCTCAGGGCACAGAGCTCACTGCAAGCCACTCAGACATTCACCATGTGCTGAGTGCCACTCCAAGAGATAGTGTTAGGGCTGGGTCCACAGGTTAGAGGGCAATGAACGAATCACAGTAACCAGTTTACAAATGTTAATACTGTTAGTAATAAAACTGAGTTGTACCTCCCACAACCGTGTTGGTTCGTCTGTGTAGCAGAGCACCCAACACGACATAGTACCAGGATTGGAACCCAGTACCTGTGAGACCTACCTACGCATCCTCAAGAATCCGCCATCCTGCGCCATGGACACCATCAGCCCGCCGCAGCCGCTCCAAATCGCTGGAAACCTCGGCGTTAACTGGAAGTTGTTCAAACAGCGCTTCCAGTTCTTCCTAGAAGCCACGGAAAGGGAGAATGCTTCGGACACCAGGAGAATCGCCCTCCTCCTCTCCACGGCAGGGCAACACGCCATCGACATCTATAACTCCCTGGTGTTCGCGGAAGGTGAGGACAAAACGAAGTACAAGACGGTCCTTCTCAAACTCGAGCAACACTTCAGCGTCGAGGTGAACGAGAGTTTCGAGAGGTACCTCTTCCAGCAGCGCCTGCAGGGTAAGGATGAGCCTTTTCAATCTTTCCTAACACACCTCCGTATCCTCGCGCAGTCCTGCGGTTACGAGGCCACCTCCGATTCCATGATTCGAGACCAGATAGTTTTTGGGGTCACCTCGGGCGGCCTACGCCAGCAGCTCCTCAAGATAAATGTCTCACCCTAGCCACCACCATCGAAGCCTGCGTCCTCCATGAAAACATGACCAGCCGCTATTCCCAACTCCAAGCGGCCGAATCGGCACGGCAGGGGTCATACGCGGCCAAATCGGCAGGGCAGGGGTCCTACGAGGCCGAGAGGGTCCAGTCTATCGAGTTCCTCCCGGCCCCCGGCCCAGACGGGGGCGGCCATTTTGCGTGCTTTTCGCGGCCTCCCACGCTTGTACGTGCCAAAAGAGACGTCGACGCAGAGGAACGTGACGCGCAGGCGCGCTCTACACAGGACCGAACTGCGCATGCGCGATGGTGCAACGAACGCCATGACGTCACGGCGTGCGGCAACTGTGGATCCGCACATTTAAAGCGGCAATGTCCAACAAAGAACCGACAATGCCTCCGCTGTGACAAGATGGGCCACTACACTGCCTGCTGCCAAGCAGCTCAACCTGCCAACGCTCCCCAATTCCGACAGCCTCGCAGGGACGTGCGGACCATTCAGCCTCCATACTCCAAATCATACCCGGATGATATACAGACCGGCGATACAGATGACCGGGAAGCCTTCCGCGTTGCGGTCATCGACAGGAACCGGATGTCTCCAAGCAGGACCCACCAGCCGATGCTAGTGAACAGTGTCAATCCGGGTGATGAATGGTGTGCCACCCTAACGGTCAACCCGAATTCGTCGTCCACCTAATAGGCTGAACTTATGAGCCTGTTTGAACATTGGACTCACTAAAAGTTTTATGCCACTATGTTAATAAGTTTCTCTTTTGTCGTTACAGGAGTTCGTTTTTGATGCCTGATGTTTACACTTGTTTTGTTAATGGTACAACCTCGTTGCTATGTTGCACCTGACACCTTCCTATGTATATAGTTTAGCCTCATGTACATGTTGTAGATATTGCACACACACACATTCAGCTGCACTCAGTACACATCCATATTTATTACCACATAGGCACATATTCTTGTAAAAAAAGGGGGGGATGTCATGATATTCAGATAAATATCATGGTGCAAACACACATACACACTGATGGACAGGTCAACGGACCAATCAATACACACGCAACATCACAGCCAATCACAAGCAAGAGCAGACACACTATAAAACGGGGAACACGACACTTCCAATTCATTCCAGCAGGAGACAGCTCAGGGCACAGAGCTCACATTCACCATGTGCTGAGTGCCTCTCCAAGATAGTGTTAGGGCTGGGTCCACAGGTTAGAGGGCAATGAACGAACCACAGTAACCAGTTTACAAATGTTAATACTGTTAGTAATAAAACTGAGTTGTACCTTCTGCAACCGTGTTGGTTCGTCTGTGTAGCAGAGCACCCAACACGACAGTGAACAGAAGGGTTGAATATAAACATGCTCAGCCCTTTTTCCATTGCCAAAGACAATTTCTACTCTAAGCCATTTCATTCAAAAAACAACACCACAGCAAAAGAAAAATCCAAGTTCTTTTTAATAAGGAGCCTAGAAACATCAGTTGTTCACTGACCAGCAGTATGATAGACCTTGTTTGTTTTATTTCCCACATTTGCACCTATTGTGTTTTGATTCATGTGAGCGAGAGAGATCGAGATCAGATGAATTTTTGCCAGGGCAGCCTCCCACTGCTCTGACTGTGATGCCAATCTATTTAATTATCTGTATTAGGCAAGAAGGGGTAACCTCGGCCCATGCTATGGAAACAAAAAGGCCACAACATTAAAACATGTCCAAACAAAGGACAGATTCCACACAGTGCACATTATGCAGTTGTCTTTCAAAACGCACATATCAAGATTTACTTGCACATTCTTCAGGTTATTTTCCACTGTGGGGAAGGTCGCAACAGTGCTAATCGCAATTCAGTTCAAGGTTAAGAGTTGAAAAAATGCTCGAATCAGAGGCTTGGCAGGATATTGATGTCTAGTAATGTGTCACTTGGCTATTATCTGTACTATCAGGTTGATGAGTACACATTGGAAATATATTATTATATTTAAGAAAACAATTTGAGAAAGTTCTGAAAACAAAACTATGGTTGGTAAATTGTGGGCAGCATAGCCAAAGTATTCGATGGGGACAATACAAATTTGTAAATTTGTACCCTCCCATTTTCAGAACATAAATGATGTTATAATTCTGAGGTTTATAAGATTATTATATTTTATGCTTCTACATTTTGGTTCATAAAAGTACTATATTTTGGGACTGTAGCTTTAAATATTGGTGAAAGGAGTCATGTGGCCTCAGCTGGAGTCTGACTGTAAACCGAGCTGGTTTATTTGCTGGAAGAAGAGACCAATAGCGGGATTCTCCGTTCCTGGGAATAAATGTTGATGCCGGCGCAGGATTCGTGGAGTTCCATGGCAACAAACCCGACGCCGCACCTGGACTGATTCAGCTACCGTTGAGGGGCTAGCACTGGTGCCACGTGGAACACAATCGATTTCAATGAGAAACAGTGCCAGATTTGCTGGTCTCAAGATTAACACTCAGGAGGCTGACAAACTGCAACCACATATACACACTTCACTCCCCACACACACCAGCCCAGGCAACAAGATGGCAGTGCGGAGAGCGACTCCTAGAGCAGACGCCGAGCTGGAGAACCCCCTGACCGCGGTGGAGGAGAAGCAGTTGACCCTGTAACCCGGCCCAATAAGAGGGCTGCCATCCGCCGGCATTCGTCGTGCCTGGGCGCAGGTGGTAGAGGCGGTGAGCGCAGTGGACAACACCGTCCGGACCGGCCAGTAATGCCGGAAAAAACTGCACAACCTCCTCATGGCGATCAGGGTGAGTAGGCAGCACTGTGTCCCTGGCACCCGTCCCACACACCCGTAACCGGACCACCCCTCCCACAACCCGGAGGCTGGCCGATTCCCCCACCCTGCACCACATGCCGGCAGCCATACCCCCCAAGTCAGACACTCCCGGCCCAATTGCACATGCACAAAAAATGCCAGCTTGGCACATTGGCACCCGGGCCCGAAATAGCAACAGATTGTCGTTAGATAGCGGGGCAGTGCCAGGGACGACCCTGCTAATCCCACCCAGAATGGGCTCTGATTACTTTTGGTTAGATTGTGCCCATAGTCATTAGTCGGGGGGCAGTACCAAGTGTGCACCAAGTGTAACCCTCCTCCTATGTGTGGTGAGAGAAGAGGGGAAAGCCCCAATGACAGCACGGGTTTGCTGGGGTGGAAGAATGCCCCCTGATACTTTTGTGATGGGCGGCGAGTTGCTCTGAAGTTTGTGGGGTTGGTCCTCTGTGTCCATGGGGAGGGTTGGTAGAGCTCCTTTTAAATGCAGATTGGAGAACCCTTTAAAGATGGTGCCCAGAACTCTGCGGAACTGGTCTTGCTGGCTCTATCAGGCCCTACCCCCAGAGTGACGGTGTAAGCAACGTCCAAAGGTTTTGTGTGCACTGAATGCCAGAAAATCTGCTTTAAAAACTCAGCTGTGTTTCTGAAGAGAAATGTGCTAGTTTTCAGTCAGAGCCTGACACTGACAAATTTAGGGAAAATCCCACCCCTTTTCCTCATGTTCTTTGTGTATTTATTGAAGCATAACATTTCTACAAGTTCTAACTTAATATGTTGCTGAAACACGGCGTTGAAGTTTAGCTGCTTCTTGGTTTTATGACTTTTGGTCATCTTGGCAATCATTTCACGGACTGGGAATGTTTGTTCACATCACAGACCAGTGATCCCATCTACCTATGAAAACAAAAGACTGACTACAGGCTACAAAGGGGAAAATGCACTGTGCCTTTTCCCTGAACCACATGATCTTGACACGGTAGTTACCATGGATCGAAAGGTAGGGACAAATATATGCTCATCTGACATTTCATAGCCCTGGTGATCAGATTTAAACTTTCCACAAGAATGCATAATAAGGAAAAAAGTTTTATATTCAACATTGTGGAGAAATGGTTGGCGATTGGTCTTAGAAAATCAGCAAAGCTTCTGACTGATAATGGAGGGGAACTTACAAATGATGGGTTCAGAGACATATGTAAAAATCTAGACATTATGGATATGAGCACATCAGCTGAAAATCCTTTGAGGAATAGACTCTGTGCAATGAATCACCATGTCCAGAGGACATGCACCTTCGGACCTCCAATACCTGGGCGAGTGCCATTCCATCTGGTCCCCATTTGTGGACACTAGTACTGAACGGTGCTCGTCCGAGGTCTCCAAGTCAAAAGGGATAGATCCCAACGCCTTGCTTACCTCAGGGAGCTGCATATTAAAGTGAGACTAGCTGTCTCGCCTCTATTGTGCAGATGTGCCGAAAGGTCATGCCGCCCACAATGGGCAAGGAATCAGACGGCAATGGTGCATCTAATTTTAGCTGATTAACCGTCCTTTAAGTTGACAACCACCCTGGCATGGGAAGTTCATGCAAAGGATTCACAACCTGTGATAGGAGAAATAACATCCTTAAATTAGCCTGTGGGTGAAATCATAATTTGCCATTTAATCTGAGCGATAATCCTCCTGCTGTTGAAGATCATTAGTTATTTTTTTCCTGTACGTTTGAATGTGTTACATGCAGGGAGACAGGTTTTCATCAAGGCTGAAGCCTTGAAGAAAGTCCAGAGAGCACTGAGGCATTGTACGACAATTTGAGATAGAGGTTAAATCAGGAGATTTTGTGTATTATGTGATGAATGTAAGAAATTGTCATATTTTATATTTTTTGCAGTAATTTTGGTGAAACCTGGGTTAAGATGCATGCAGATGGTATGGGAATGATCAAAAAGCCACGCGGCACCCAAAAAGCAGCACGCCGCGCCGCAACGTGTCCGAGAAGTGACGGGAGACTGCTCACGCGATAGCCCCGGATGGCTACGTTGGATTTGGATTTGTTTATTGTCACGTGTACCGAGGTACAGTGAAAAGTATTTTTCTGCGAGCAGCTCACAGATCATTAAGTACATGGGAAGAAAAGGGAATAAAAGAAAATACATAATAGGGCAACACAAGGTATACAATGTAACTACATAAGCACCGGCATCGGATGAAGCATACAGGATGTAGTGTAATGAGGTCAGTCCATAGGAGGGTCATTTGGAAGTCTGGAAACAGCAGGGAAGAAGCTGTTTTTGAGTCTGTTTGTGTATTCTCAGACTTCTGTATCTCCTGCCCCATGGAAGAAGTTGGAAGAGTGAGTAAGCCAGGTGGGAGGGGTCTTTGATTATGCTGCCCGCTTTCCCCAGGCAGCGGAAGGTGTAAATGGAGTCAATGGATGGGAGGCAAGTTCGTGTGATGGACTGGGCGGTGTTCACGACTCTCTGAAGTTTCTTGCGGTCCTGGGCCGAGCAGTTGCCATACCAGGCTGTGATGCAGCCAGATAGGATGCTTTCTATGGTGCATCTGTAAAAGCTGGTAAGGGTTAATGTGGGCCCCCCCAGTACACGGGACTAAGTGTGGCCACGATACATAGTGTTGTGTTTCTCAGTGCTGCGTCTCATTCGATCTAACGTGATCTTGCAAGACGTAGCGATGTGAAACCTGCCCTTTGTGGGCGGGATCACTTTCCAGCAAATCTGCATATTACAGCAAGACAGCTAGTCTCATTTTAATATGCAGTTCCTTGAGGTAAGCAAGGTGTTGGAATCCATCCCCTGTGTGGGTGTGGAGGGGGGCCCAGGCAGCCACTTACCATGAGTTGGGGCTTGGGGCATGTTCGGGGTTCGTGTTGGGGGCTCAAGAGATTGGAACACCATTTAAAAATGGCGTCTTGATCTCTCCTTGCATTGAGGAGCTTTGGCAAGCAGGGCCCCCCAGTACAGGAAACGGGACTAAGTGTGGCCACGTTACACAGTGTTGTGTTTCTCAGTTCTGCGAGCGCCGGGAAACATGTGGCTAAACGCGCTCGCCATGGGACATAGTTCCCATTTGGTTAAATTGTGACTTTGTCTGCTAAAGCTGTGATTAAGGGATCATAAAAGTATGGTATTGTAATCATTAACTTTGCAGGTGAAGTGTTCTGCTAAAGTTTACATTTAAAGGACAACTGGTATGTAGATAATCTATGAGGAATTGTGTTTGGTCCTGGGTAAACAGGTCATGGACATCTTGTGGGAGGACAAAATGAAAAACTTGTGCTTTGGGTACAGATGGTGTAATTAAGGAGAGGAGCCAGTTCTGAGTGAAAAGTTTGCTCTTCCTTGGATTTTAATCTGAACAGAGGTGTCTCAGTTTTGGTCATGAAAGGTTCTCTCTCTAAAGATTCTTCACAGAGAAATGCAAGTAGAAACCTGGTTGCGAGCTTTATTCATAAGTGTTATTTGAACTATATTGGTTTGCTTAATTGGAATATAGAGGCAGGTTTAGGAACTACGTTAAGTCTCTCTTTTACTTGAGGACTGTTGTAACTTAACTGTAAAGCTATTTCTCTGTTGTAAAGGTGGTTAATTCTGTGTTTAAATTAAAGATGGTTTTAAGACAAAAGATACCTACGGGCCAGTGTTATCTCCCCTGTGGTGCAGTAACATTTCCTCACAATTTTACAAATTGTCTGGTTCTTGGCCGGGATTCTAACAATTATAAAAGAGAAGGTCATGGGAATGTAAGATCATGATGGGAAGACAATACTTACAAATATTGCAATCAAACTGATAAGGTTTAAAAAGGGAGGTAGAGAGAAAACAGATAATTACAGACCAGTCAGCCTGACATCAGTAGTGGAGAAAATACTAGAGTCCATTATAACGTTGGGGACTTGGAAAACAGTGGCAGGATTGGACATGATTTATGAAAGGGAAATCATGCATGACAAGTCTATTGGAATTCTTTGAGGATGTAACTAGTAGAGTTGAAGAGCTGGTGAGGTTTATTTGGACTTTCAGAAGGTTTTTGGCATAGTCCCACATGAGATACAAGCGTGCTGAACCAAAGTGCATGGGATTGAAGGTAGTCTACTGAGATGGATAGAAAACTGGTTGGCAGATGGGAAACAAACCATTGCACGGCAGTCCCCCCACCCCCGGATTTCCTGTCTGCCCCCTACCCTAAGTAGTGACCCGACCCGCCCCCTCCTCCCAAGGACCCCTGTAATATGGAGACCCCCCCCCAGGACTCCTGTAATAGGGGCACTCCCACAGGGCCTCCTGTAATAGGGAGTGCCCCAGGGACTGCCCGCAAGGAACCCCCTCTACAAACATCACCCCACATACCGCCCCCCTCAACACCTCACGCAGACTACCCCCCACCAGAAAAGGGACCCCTGTCTGGAAGCTGGAAAGAAATAGACAGGGTCTATTGGAAGCATTATAGCTGTAATACTTACCTTTCCGCTTCATTCCTCGAAGGTGAGCAACTGTGCCTGCGTCTGGTTCCCACAGATTCACTGTCTGCAATCCATTCATGGCTTTTGGGCCGTGGTTTGTGATTGACAGCTCGTAAAAACCATCTGCCACTTTGATCCATTCATATCCCTTCATGCTTCTGTGGCGTAAGGGGTGAAATCACAGGCTTGGGTAATTGGAAAGCAGTTAGTGCAACTTGCATCTCTTGTTTTAAGAAGTTTTAAAATGTGCTTAGTGTTTGAGCTGAGTTGGGTTTTGTTATTTGTAGGTTTTAGTTTAAGTTATTGTTTGCCACTGTTTTATTTGCTTTTGGGTGTGGTTATGCTCAACTGCCATGGTGCCTTTGGGTTGAGGAAGCGGGGTGGGGTAGGTTTTAATTTTAGTTTGCTGACACTGTCTGCAGGTCTCTTTGTCAAGTCACCTGACTTGGCTTGGAGGCCATCTTGGGTGGATCTTCTTGCTTTGTCTTATCAATGCCCTTGTTTAATATCTCTCCATGGAAAGGCTGACTCCAGTTTGAGGGGCCGCCTCCTATCCGACTGATTACTTTGAACTTTAGGTGTTTGACTGGCCCTGTAAAATGGCCGAGAGAATTAATGCATCTTAAGAGCCTAAACTCTGATATTGTTTTTTTTGCAGGAAATCCAATCATGTATTAAGGATCAGAACAGGCTTTGTAAAGAATGGGTTGGGAAAGATTTTAATTCTAGTTTCAACAGCAGGGCCAGGAGAACAACCATTTTGATTAATAAAAGAGCCCCCATCCCAGATCGTGGCTGACCCAGTGGTCTATATATAATCATTTGTGGCTCCCTGTTGAACATCCCAGGAGTTCTGATCAATGGTAATGCACCTAACTGGGATGATAGGAATTTCATCAACTCTTAGCTTCCCTCCCCAACCTCGTCTCCCACCATCTTATTTTGCTAAGTGATCTGAATGGCGTTCTGCACCCGAAATTCGATCGCTCTAAACCCAAATTAGGGGTGGCCAGTGCTTTGTCTTCTTTCATGGCTTAGATGGGGGTGTAGTCTCCTGGTGGTAGAGAGATTGAATGTTTGTGGAAGTGGTAGCAATAAAGTGAACTGTTTTGTCCTAGATGCTGTTGAGCTTCTTCAGTGTTGTTGGAGCTGCACTCATCCAGGCAAGTGGAGAGTATTCCATTACACTCCTGACTTGTGCCTTGTAGATGGTTGACAGGCTTTGGCGGGGGGGGGGGGGGGGGGGGGGGGGGGGGGGGGTCAGGAGGTGAGTTACTCGCCATAGGATTTCAAACCTTTGACCTGCCCTGGTAGCTACAGTATTAATGTGGCTAGTCCAGTTCAGTTTCTGATCAGTAGTAACCCCCCAGGATGTTGTTTGTGGAGAATTCAGCGATGGTCATGCCATTGAATGCCAAGAGGAGATGGTTAGATCCTCTCTTGTAGGAGATGGTCATTGCCTCGTACTTGTGTGGCACAAATATTACTTACCACTTGTCAGCTCAAGCCTGGATATTTTCCATATCTTGCATTTGAAAATGAACTACTTTGTTATCTGGGGAGTTGCGAATGGTGCTGAACTTTGTGCAAACATCCCCACCTGACCTTATGGAAGGGAGGTCATTGATGAAGGAGCTGAAGATGAATGGGCCGAGGACTCTACCCTGAGGAATTCCTGCAGTGATGTCCTGGAGCTGAGATAACTGACCAATTGATCCCCCTCCCAACACCCCTTCCCAACTTTCCTTGATCCTCACCACGCGCTCACCTCCCTGCTCTCCCAGCCACCTGTATATGTCTCCAATTCTAACCCCCTTCAAAAAGGAGGCACCTTGCACCTCAAATGCTCATGTGTTTTGTGAGGAAGGTCCTGAGGAACACAATACAGTAGATCAAGGATTGGATAGTCATAACATGAGTGATCCTGACAGATGTGACAGAGCTGTCGCATCCATAGGTCGATTGCCTACAATGCATATTCAAGTGTCATATATTCTCGAAGGAGCAATGGAATGGACAGATACTACAACTAGTCCCACGATTGTGCAAGTGATTTAATTAGTGGAATGTTCAGGATAATGGCCAAAGAGCGAGGCCCATGGACTGTCAGAATGGGATAAAAAAGTGGAAAGTAAGAAAGCACAGTGTATGATCGTGAGTCTGTGTCTCTTATGTCAGAAAACAATGACATACTCAGAAAGTCCATCAGTGCAAGGGGGAGATTGTGCAGTAATAGGTCCAAAAGATGCAAAAGTGGAAGGGGAGAGAATAGATTTGACAATTAAATGAAGACCACCGAAGAGAGCAAAACCAGAAGTAAAATATTCATCCTCGTGAAGTTTTAATGGTTACAGGTAAACTTGAGGATAAATTCATAAGAGAGGCAAAGGATGGGAAAATAGTTAGGTGGAGAGAGTTTGGATATTCTGAAGAAAAAGATAACACTTACTCAGCTTTGTTGCAAAGGAGTATTGTACTGAAAAAGCCCTTGCAGATGGAACTTCGAAAACTAAAGATGGGGTTTAGTTTGGAGTATGGTGAGCAGTTTTGGGCCCCATATCTAAGGGAGGATGTGCTGGCCTTGGAAATGGTCCAGAGGAGGTTCACAAGAATGGTCCCTTGAATGAAGAACTTGTCGTATGAGGAACGGTTGAGGACTCTGGGTCTGTACTCGCTGGAGTTTAGAAGGATGAGGGGGGATCTTATTGAAACTTACAAGATGCTGTGAGGTCTGGAAAGAGTGTACGTGAAGAGGAGGTTTACATTTGTAGGAAAAACTAGAACTAGAGGACACCATCTCAGATTAAAGGGACAATCCTTTAAAACTGAGATGAGGAGGAATTTCTTCAGCCAGAGGGTGGTGAATCTGTGGAACGCTTTGCCGCAGAAGGTTGTGGAGGCCAAATCACTGAGTGTCTTTAAGACCGAGAGAGATATGTTCTTGATTAATAAGAGTTTCAGGAGTTATGGGGAGAAGGCAGGAGAATGGGGATGAAAAATATCAGCCATAATTAAATGGCAGAGCAGACTTAACGGGCCAAGTGGCCTAATTCTGCTCCTTTGTCTGGGAGTCGTGAATGGGTCTGAACTTTGTGCAAACATCCCCACTTCTGACCTTATGGAAGGGAGGTCATTGATGAAGGAGCTGAAGATGATTGTGCCGAGATGATTCCCGTACCAGCCTCCCCGAACAGGCACCGGAATGTGGCGACTAGGGGCTTTTCACAGTAACTTCATTTGAAGCCTACTTGTGACAATAAGCGATTTTCATTTCATTTCATGTCTTATGGTCTTATGGTTTTTTTCTGGGGCTTTTGCAGAGTGGGAGGTTGCTACAGACCTCAGTGTGGATTCTTTCACTGCTAGAAATATAATTTTAATATTATCTTTTCAGCTCTTTTGACCACATATTCACAGGAGTGTAGGTCAGTCAACATTTAAAGGGCAACTCTGCTGGGAAATATTTTCCAGAGAGAGGTGTTTCTGAAACCACTCTGAGACAGCAGATGGAGATGGAACTAAAACAAATGTGTCTACGGCCTTAATGATTCTTCCATAGTATGATTGTTTTCATTCTCAGTGAAAATAGGTTGTCTCCAACTAAAAGCTGATCCAGCAATATTTTGTAGGTATCATGATGTTTCTGCAGCCAGAGTACTTTTTATTTCAGTTCCTGAAATTTGAGTGATATGAGTGCAAGGAGCTGGCCCTGGCCCTGCGGTCTGTCTGAAGGTGAGGCTAGTTTCAGGTGGCCCTCTGGCCAGCTTCTTCTGGCACATCAGCATATTTGGAATCTTGGTTTATATTCAAAAGCTGACACCAATAAACTTATTAACCTCTCAGCCCGCCTCTACTCCCACACATTTCAGATAATTTTGGCAGGATGGGAACACTTGGAGACTTTGGCTGTTGTTTAAATATTCCCACCCTGCCTGCAACGATGCCCGTTGCACACAGGATCAGAAAATCCAGCCCCTTATTTTTTAAGTCAATAAAGACAGACAGTAGAATAACCTTGAAATGTTGAGGTACACATTTATTGCCCTAAGGCTGATGATTTCAGTATCAGCTTAAAACATTCTGCGTTCTTGTCATTCTGTTATGCAACTTTTTAACGGTCCTCGCCAAGGACCTTTGCATCCCTAGCCAAGTTGTTCCAGTACGGATACAGCACCAGCATCTACCCGGCAATGTGGAAAATTGCCCGGGTATGCCCTGCACACAAAAATCAGGACAAATCCAACCAGGTGTATTAGCACCCTGTCAGTCTACTCTTGATCATCAGTAAAGTGATGGAAGTCAACAGTGCTATCAAGCAGCACTTGCTTAGCACTAACTTGGTCACTGATGATTGCACAATGTTCAGTACAATTTGTGACTCCTTATATATTGTCCATGTCCAAATGCAACAAAACCTGGACAATATTTAGGCTTGGGCTGACAAGTGGGGAGAAACATTCGCACCATACAAATGCCAGAAAATGACCATCGGCAACAAGAGAGAATCTAACCATCGTCCCTTGACATTCAATAACATTATCATCATTGAATTCCTCACTATCAAAATCCTGGGGTTACCATTGACTAGAAACTCAACTGGAGCAGCCATATAAATACAGTGGCTACAAGAGCAGATCAGAAGCTAGGAATCCTACAGTGAATGACTTACATACTGACTCCCGGCCTGCCCACAATCTCCAAGGCACAAGTCAGGAGTGTGATGGAATACTTTCCCCTTGGCAGGAAGAGTGCAGTTCCAACAACACTCAAGATGCTCGACACCATCCAGGACAAAGCAGCCCGCTTGATAGGCTTCCATTCCACTAACTTTCACTCACTCCACCACCATCGATGCACTGTACCATTTGCAAAGCACTGCAGGAATTCACCAAGGCTCCTTACACGGCACCTTTCAAACCCGTTACCACTCCCATTTGAAGGACATGGATTGCAGACACTTGGGAGCACCACGACCCGGTAGTTCTCCTCCAAACCTCTCAGCATCCTGACTTGAAAATATGTTGCTGTTCCTTCACTGTTGCTGGGTCAAAATCCAGGAACTCAGTCCCTAACATGTGGGTGTACCTACACCACTTGGACAGCAGTGGTTCAAGAAGGTGGTTTGCCACCACCTTCTTTAGGGCATTTAGGAATGGGCATTGAATGCTGGCCGAGCTTGCTGAAGCCCACATCCCTTGAATGAATAAATAAAAGCAAAATCCAGCTTCCAAACAAACATAAAGCAAACTTTTTAATATTTTTCTGTTTAAGTATGGAGTTTTGGTTACTCATCTGGAACAGTATGTGTCTAGCAGGTCTTGAGGAATTCCTCAGCTGTCAAGAATACCCAAAACCTTGGCCGGGATTCTCCAATAATGGGGCTATGTCCCCACACCCACCAGAAAACCGGCGTGAATCACTCAGGACTTTTTCTAAAAGGTCCGGGGTAATTCTCTGTATTTAAGCGGGCTTGCAGGGCCCCGGCGTGCTCCGCGCAGCTCCGGCTGTCGATATAGGGACCTGCACTTCTGGCCAAGGGTCAGCGCATGTGCGCGGCAGCACGCCTGCAGCTCCGGCCCCGCGAAAGGTGACGGATCCACACAGCGGGCCGGTGCTGAAGAAGTAGGCCCCCCCAGATAGTGCGCCCCCGCCAATCGGTGGCTCCCGATCGCGGGCCTGGCTGTCGTGGAGGCCCCCCCCCTCACCCCCCCCCCCCCCAGGAGACTGATCCCCCCACCCCTCACCAGGACCGCAGCCATGACGCCGAGCTCCTGCCGGGTGGAACCAAATGAGAACCACACCGGCGGGAACTCGGCCGGTCGACCACGGATAATTGCCGTGGGTGCCTCTTTCAATGGCCCCCGACTGGTGCCGTGTCGGCGGGCGGCGTTTCTCCGGTCGCCAGAGAATCACGCAAAGGCGTCGCGGGTCCGACGCCCCATTCTCCACCCCCGTGCAGGGCGTGTTTGAGGCACGGGGGCTCGGAGAATCCTGGCCCTTATTTCATTTTTCACAGATTTAGTAAAAAGTCAAATTCTATCTTCATAAAATACTTGCAGCCAGTGACCATAATGATTTGCATAAAGAGCACAGAGTACACAGAACTGAGCATTCTATAAATGTCTGCTATGGTTTGGATGATATTAATATTACAACAAATAGAAAAAGAGCAAAATGTACTATTGTGTCATTAATAGTTTCTGAAAGGATGCCTTACAAGTTACAGGGAATGGATATAATGACGGTGTACAATTAGAGTGGAAGTCCGGAACAACGTAACACCTATCTAGGATGCTGCTCATAAACTAGAGACTATTGGAGGGACAATTAATTGATTCATTGCAAAAACAAAGCATAGTATGTTGTTTCCTAATTACAACAGTGACGACATTCCAGAAGTGGTTACTTAGCTCTGAAGCCTTTTGGACATCTTGGGTGTAATAACCACCACGGAACACAGGGTGCTGGTTCGATTGTTTCCCCGTGTGGCTCAAGGAGTCTGAGCACACCTACTAACTACGGGAATAGAACATAGAACATTACAGCGCTGTACAGGCCCTTCGGCCCTCGATGTTGTGCCGACCTGTGAAACCACTCTAAAGCCCATCTACACTATTCCCTTATCTATCCAATGACCATTTGAGTGCCCTTAGTGTTGGCGAGTCCACTACTGTTGCAGGCAGGGCATTCCACACCCTTACTACCCTCTGAGTAAAGAACCTACCTCTGACATCTGTCTTATATCTATCTCCCCTCAATTTAAAGCTATGTCCCCTCGTGCTAGACATCACCATCTGAGGAAAAAGGCTCTCACTGTCCACCCTATCCAATCCTCTGATCATCTTGTATGCCTCAATTAAGTCACCTCTTAACCTTCTTCTCTCTAATGAAAACAGCCTCAAGTCCCTCAGCCTTCCCTCATAAGATCTTCCCTCCATATCAGGCAACATTCTGGTAAATCTCCTCTGCACCCTTTCCATGCTTCCACATCCTTCCTATAATGCGGCGACCAGAATTGCACGCAATACTCCAAATGCGGCCGCACCAGAGTTTTGTACAGCTGCAACATGACCTCATGGCTCCGAAACTCAATCCCTCTACCAATAAAAGCTAACACACCGTACGCCTTCTTAACAACCCTCTCAACCTGGGTGGCAACTTTCAGGGATCTATGTACATGGACACCGAGATCTCTCTGCTCATCCACACTACCAAGAATCTTACCATTAGCCCAGTACTCTGTCTTCCTGTTATTCCTTCCAAAATGAATCACCTCACACTTTTCTGCATTAAACTCCATTTGCCACCTCTCAGCCCAGCGCTGAGCTTATCTATGTCCCTCTGTAACTTGTGACATCCTTCCGCACTGTCCACAACTCCACCGACTTTAGTGTCATCTGCAAATTTACTCACCCATCCTTCTACGCCCTCCTCCAGGTCATTTATAAAAATGACAAACAGCAGTGGCCCCAAAACAGATCCTTGTGGTACACTAGTAACTGGACTCCAGTCTGAACATTTCCCATCAACCACCACCGTTTGTCTTCTTCCAGCTAGCCAATTTCTGATCCAAACTGCTGAATCACCCTGAATCCCATGCCTCTGTATTTTCTGCGGTAGCCTACCGTGGGGAACCTTACTGAAATCCATATACACCACATCAACTGCTTTACCCTTATCCACCTGTTTGGTCACCTTCTCAAAGAACTCAATAAGGTTTGTGAGGCACGACCTACCCTTCACAAAACCGTGTTGACTATCTCTAATCAAATTATTCCTTTCCAGATGATTATACATCCTATCTCTTATAAAACTTTCCAAGACTTTGCCCACAACAGAAGTAAGGCTCACTGGTCTATAGTTACCGGGGTTGTCTCTACTCCCCTTCTTGAACAAGGGGAAAACATTTGCTATCCTGCAGTCTTCTGGCATTATTGCTGTCGACAAAGATGACTTAAGGATCAAAGCCAAAGGCTCAGCAATCTCCTCCCTAGCTTGCCAGAGAATCCTAGGATCAATCCCATCCGGCCCAGGGGTCTTATCTATTTTCACACTTTCCAGAATTGCTAACACCTCCTCCTTATGAACCTCAAGCCCTACTAGTCTAGTAATCTGAATCTCCGTATTCTCCTCGACAACATTGTCTTTTTCTGTGTGAATACTGACGAAAAATATTAATTTAGCACCTCTCCTACCTCCTTGGACTCCCCGCAGGGTTCATAGGGGTGTGTTCTGCTTGTGCAGTCGGGGGTTGGGGTGCTTTTCGTTTCTGGGGTTTTTCCTGTGTACATGTGTGGGCAGTCTCATTTAGCTCCTGCCAATCGGGGCCGTTTTCCTGGTCTAACTGGGGTCCAAACGTACTCTGAAACCCATTCTGAACAGAAAGCAGAGATTGCAATTCTGCAATTTGTTTCCGGCATTTTGCGTGATCTACCGAGCTCTGCCTTTGTTCCGTTGTGGAAGTGTGGAGTGCTCGTAGGGCTGCTTTTAAGTCGTTGCACTGTTTCTGCAACTGCTCGACTTGTTGTTCGGTTTCCTGTCTTACCAGCACCGTGCGTTGCGTGTCCTGGTAGGCTTTGTCATATTGGGACTGAAAGCTGCTCAAATGGGCGAGACAAGACTGGTGTGCCCGCTTGGTATCAGCCACCTCCTTGTCCCTCGCCACTAACTGCTTTCTCAGTTCCTTGTTCTCTCTCTCATATCCGTTCACATCTCCTTCACTACTTTTGTCTCTCTCCTCAATCTCTCTATGTTGCGTCCTCCCGACCTCCTCTGTGCCTCGCAATTGTGCCAAGCAGGACACGATTACCATCGGCTTGTGAGCTTTCCCTAAGCTCTTCTTATGGATCTCTGTCAGGTTCTCCCACCAAGTATGTCCTATACTCCTGGGACCTGTTTCATCACTGGCGCAGAATTCACTCCAAAGGGGCCATCCTTTCCCTGTGAGATATTTTCTGATCTCTTCTTCCCATACGGGACACTGTCCTACTCAACTGGTCACTGCGAGCTCGAATTCCTGGGTGTTCATAAGGCATTCCATTGCCTTCATTGCCATTTTCTCTATCTCTTTGGTCCTTACCGAATTTGGAACAAGGGGTGATAAAGTGGTGATGTAAACACGGGTACGGCTTACGCTAATTTCCGGCCTACAAAACTCCCGACAGTTTTACGTAACAAAATCTCTCAGGTTTACCTTATATTCCTGTTAGTACGCATGCATTAACACCCTTCCGAATCTTGGAGGTTTGATCAGTATCGTTCTTACACTTGTGGTTTTTCTGTTTCCAATTGGATTCCAATTCAAATTTGGGTTCTCCCGGAGTGACTAGGCCACTTCTAGGTTGAGTCCCGGCGGCGTCGCCAGTAAATGTTGCTCTCTTTGGTTGTTTTTAAATATGGCGGTCAATATGGTCGTCTTCCTTGATTCCAATTACGTTTGCTTTAGAGTCGCCAGGTATCTTTCGATACCGCCACAAGGTTCAAACCCAAATACTGATCAAAGAGTTGGTACACCAGTTAGTTAGTTCAAAGTCAATACTATTTATTTACATACACAGCAATATCTACTCATGCACAAAATACTATCACTACTGCTAAAGCCTATACTTAGCTTCGGGTGCACACTCAGTCAGAGTAACAATGGCCGTTGTTCGGTTCTGAGACTGCTGGGGTCGAACTGGTACAGGGGAACAGCTAAGATCGTCCGTCTGGTAGCGAGCGTTGACCTTGGACTTACTTTTTTTTTAAAATGTTTTTATTCTCCATTTTCACATTTTCCTTCAAACTTTACACCCCACCCACATACAGTAAATGGTAACAAATACAAAATCAATCCCCTTAACAATACCAACGATCCCATCCTCTCACCACCCCAAACAACGGCCCACCTGTCAATATATGCATCCAATAAAACAAACCCTCCCACGGTGGCAACAAAAAAACAAAGGAGAAAAAGAAAAAGGAGTCCGGGACCGCCCATGGTCACCATTGATCTATAGTGCCCACTCCCTCTCCACCCCCTACACTCAACGCCCTCCAACCTCTGAAAGAGTACCGTACATGATACCCAAGAGTTGGACCCCCCCCCCTCCCCAAGTCTCCAACTCCTCCCGTCCACTGCCTCTTGTAAAACTCCTCCCCCCAACCTCGGTTCCGTCCCCCCAACTTTCCACCCCGGCTAGACCACTTGGACCCTGTTCTGCCAGGCTCCGATGGCCACAGCCCCTCCCCCCCTCACCCCCGTTCACTGGCCGACTTAAACCGGCCAGCATGGAGGCCCCCTCCCGGGTCCCTTTCCCCCTTGCCCGGTCCTAGGAAAGCCCAGAAATCCCCTTTTAGCACACAAACCCCGCATATCCACCTACACCCCAAAGAGCCCTCATTTTGTGTGAAAGTCCCATCACTTCCTGTGTCCAAATATATACAACATTGGCTCCTTTAGCCCATACACCCGCACGCAGTGAAACAAAAAAGAAGAAAATACAGTCATGAGGTTACATCGGCACATCGCCATTTCTTAATTTCTCAGTTCTGCCACAGTCCTTCTGCCTTCGCAAATTCCTCCGCTGCTTCCGCTGTTCCAAAATAAAAGCCCCTGAGCTTGTAAGTCACCCTCAGCTTCACTGGATATACAATGCCGCACTGTATCTTGCTAATGTACAGTGCCCTCTTCACCCGGTTGAAGGCAGCCCGCCTCCTCGCCAGCTCCACCGTAAAGTCCTGGTATACACTTCTACCAGCTCCAGCCCACTGCACCACCCGCTTCTGCTTGGCCCAGCTCAGGACCTTCTCCTTCACACTGTACCTACTGAAGCACAGAGTCACTACCCTTGGCGGCTCACTCGCCTTTGGTACAGGCCTCCACGACCGATGAGCCCGATCCAGTTCATATCGGGAGGGATCCTCCCCCTCCCCCAATAGTTTCGTCAGCATCGCGGCAAAATACTCAGTCGGCCTCGGTCCTTCAATTCCTTAGGGCAGCCCCACAATCCTCAAATTCTTTTGGACCTTGGACTTACTTGCTTCTGGTGCAGCTGGTGGAAGGGTCTCTCTGTTTGAGAGCCGATTCCAAGAGAGCGATTCTCTCTTGGGGCTTTCTTCTTATACCCGAAGGGGCTTCGTGCGCTTTTGGGCGGACCTTGAACTTGACCCCAATTAATTGGGCCATTTCTTGATCATTCTCATTGATCCTGACCAATAAAGGGGTGGGTGCCCTGGTGGCTGGGCGTGACCTACGTGGCCGTTGGCCTGCTTTGTTTTCTGCTTTCGGTTTGGGGAAATGGCGCCGCGAGGTCTGGAGCCAGATCGGTTACTTAAGTATCTTCCTTTGTTCCCGGAGATGGGCCATCCATATGCTAATGAGCCTACAGTTTCAGTCTCGTCTGGGAGCTGTTTCTCCAATATGCAGACAGGCTCTGTGCCTGCTTGCTTTCTTAACATTGTCCATTTTTCCCTGCAATATTTGCAAATGTCCATTTTGTATTCTGGAAGTGGCCATCCCAGATGGCTACAGACTTCAAGGATTTTAACCCAGTGACAGTGAAGAAACAACAATATATTTCCAATTCAGGGTGCTGAGTGACTTAGAGTTAATTCCTAGGTGGTGATGTTCCCTGGTATCCACTGCCCTTGTCCTTCTAGGTGGTAACAGTTGTGGGTTTGGAAGGGGTTGCCTCAGGAACCTTGGTGAGTTATTGCAGTGCATTTTGTAAATCGTGCACACTGCTGCCACTGTTCACTGGTGGTGGAGGGAATGAAGGTTTGTGGAAGGGGTACCTATCAAGCAGACTGCTATGCCTTGGAATCGATCTTCTTGAGTGTTGTTGGAGCTGCTCTCATTCAGGCAAGTAATCCATCACACCCCTGATATCTGCCTGAAAGATGAGGGTAGGCTTTGGGGAGTCAGGTGAGTTATTCACTGCAGGATTCATAGCCATTGACCTGTTCTTGTAGCCATAATATTTATATGGCTAGTCCAGCTGAATTTGTAGTCAATGGTAAACCCCAGAATGTTGATGGAGTTGATGTCAAGAAGTGATGGTTAGATTTGTAGGGTTCTCCACTTCAGACATCTGTCTCTGTTACCGACCGAGTATATTATTACCATCATTACCTGGTCCTTCCTAATGATCATTTTCCTTATGTTGTCATTTTCATTATGCGAAGGGACGGGAGTTGTCTTAGAAGGAGCTGCTTATTCCAATCACGAAGGCGGCAATCCTAGATTGGGTGGTATACTGTGGTGAATTCTAAAGGGCTCACTAATCATACATTTGCAGTTGCAAATGTCAAATTAACTATATTGGGATGTTTGTCTCAATAATATTCTGAGCCAAATCCACTAGATTTCATTAGTGTTGGTAGTCAAAAGAAAAATATTTATCTAGTCAACATAAAAAGGAAGAATTAATATGCATTGAATGTCAATCTCACTTTCTAATGGGTTATCAATGCGGGTACAGATGTCGAGGTGTCCTGTTTAACTGGAAAATCATAGCTATGTAAAGCAAGGTTAGCTGACGAATTGTGATTCTCCACTTCAGACATCTGTCTCTGTTACCCACCAAGTATATTATTACCGTCATTACCTCATTAGAAAGATGAAATCTCTTCCGACTTAATGGAAGTGTGACAGGAAATGATCGATATAAATTGTAACAAGTTTGCTCCAACTCCTAGGAGGCTGCTGCTTTTATATGCTGCTTTTATGCCCCATTAAGTGTCACTTTATATCTTGAGTTCTGATTCTGCCAGTTGCTTATCTGCTGTTGTGTAAACCAATTAAGAGCACAGCAGATAGACTATAAATTAATTAATTGCATGTATTTTATCTGCGAAAAATATTCAGAACATTGTGTTTATAATTAAATGAAAAATTCAGCACCTTGTCTCGAAAAGCGTGACATCACCCAATATTTAATACAATGAAACCTATTGCCACTAATTCTCTTGCAACTTGGAGCCAGACCTAACAAGATTGCAAGATTCTGACTCGGATGTTTGTTGGTTCCAAGTCCCATCACAGAGACTTGAGCACGTAATGTAGACTGATGCTTTGCTGCAGTAGTGAGGGAATGCTGCATCAGTGGAGGTGCTGTCTTTTGGGTGAGCTGTTAAACTGCCATCTGGCAGGTGTAAGAGATTCCATGTCACTATTTTGAAAAAATGTTTAGGTGCTCATCCTGGTGTCCTGATCAATTTGTTTTCTGACAACGAACAGCCATAAAAAAAGTAGATTATCTGTTTTGTTACGGACAGGAGGAGTTTAATTCCTGATTTTGTCACTCACCACCTATCCATAAACAGAAAAGGTGCTCCGGTTTCCTCCCACAAGTCCCGAAAGACGTGCTGTTAGGTAATTTGGACATTCTGAGTTCTCCCTCGAATAGGGAACAGGCTCCGAGAGTGTGGTGACTCAAGACTTTTCACAGTAACTTTATTACAGTGTTAATGTAAGCTTACTTGTGACAATAAAGATTATTATTATTATAAAGGTGGTTTGATTTTGATTTCTTCCTTGGTGGTACATTTCACAACCGCTCGGTTTTGGTGTGATCCAGCTTCTATTAATAACCCCACAGAGGTGGCGCCATCAGGAGAATGGGGACCTGTATTACACATTAAACATGCTTGTGCACAACCATTATGACATGCCTGTCACTTTCTCCTGCAATGCGGGCTGACCTCCGATCTCTTGACCCATCTCTCCAGTCATCTCCCCCCCTCCCCGTGGCACCCACACACCCTCCGGCCGTGGACATGTTCCCGGAGCTGTGTCTCATCCCCTGGGTGTTCGGATGTTGGCTGCTGCATGAGTGGTGTTGCCTCCTGCAGTGTTAAGCCAAAGTGTCCATGCATCAAGGTGTGATTGGGATGCTTGGTAATGCCTCCCACATACTGCATGGCCCGCCCACCCACGGGAATCCACTTGGGATGTGCTCACTTAACCACAATTGGCAGTTCCCTATTAGTGATAGCATTCAGCCGCACGGCCAGAGACCTCGGCAGTCGGCGGGGGTTATGTGTGGTCCCCAGCACCTCCCCCCCCTTCCCTCTCCCCCCCCCTCCTATGGTGGCCCACCATTGCGGAGGGTCCCCCACACCCACCGAGCACATGAGCGGCAGTGCTCTCTGGCTTTTTGCTTTTGACCAAAGATAGCTACCCACCATCTGCCAGGTTCACGTTTTTCACAAGGAGTATTAATCAGCGCCAGCGTGACCGCTTGCTGGGGAGGCTGTGGAATGACAGGTGGCTGTTGGATTATGGAGTGGCTCTCGTTAATTGTATGGAAACAGGGCTTAAGTGGTGCTAATTGATTTCTCGCCACGTTAAGGCGAAGTCCCGATTTCACCGGCGCAAGTGGGCTTGTTGCATCGGAAATTGTTTGCCGCCTGGCGCGTTTCTCGTTTTTTGCCTCTCACGCTATTCACCGGCCTCGTTCCTCTTGAGCAAGAGCATAAGGAGGCCGGAGAATTGTGCCCTAAGTCTGGTTTTGGGTGCATTTGGCAGCCTATTTCTCAGCAGCTGCAGTGTCAAGATTTACCCTGCTATTCACTGGCACTTTGCCATTTTTTGGGGCCTCGGAGAGTTTCGCCCTGTGGAGGCCACACTTTAGTCTCCTCGCAGATCGAGGCGCCATTTTTACCGGGATTCGCGATCACTGCACCCCACCCCTTTCTGCACACCCATCTTCATTCCCCAACCTAGTCTTGGCCTATCGAACCCCCTCCCTCATCCCCCTTTATTGGGCAACCAGGTGGCACTGCCAGGGTGTCTGGGTGGCACTGCCAAGGTGGTGGACTGGTACTGCCAAGGTGACCGGGTGCCAGGAGAGTGTCAGGGTATACAATACAGATAGAGGTTTCCTATGCAACACGAGTGACTACAGTTTAAAAGTACTGTGTGGCTGCAAATCCTGAGATGATGAAAAGTGTGCTAAAAGTGTAGCTTATTTTTAAAAAATAAATTTAGATCCTTTAGCAACTGGGTAATTGCTCCTACTTGTTAACGCTCATCAGTTTAGTTCAACTGAGTCATTTCAGTCCAAGGTCATGAAGTTAGACCTTACTTGCAAATAGAGTTGAAAGACTCCTGACAAAGATCAGCTTGATTCACTATGACAAAATAGTACTAGACGCAAAATAGTATTGGCTGGGTTTCTCCGTTTGGGGGACTATGTTCCCCCACTGGGAGCGTATATCAGGAAGCGATTCCCAATCCATTGCCATGCAAATTTATGCATGGCATGGATTGCGAGAGACTTGGGAATCCAACAGGTAGATGGCCCGATAGCAAGGTCCGGCGACTAAGTGGCCCCCAGCAATGCAATTCATTGGGTCTCCCCACCACAATGCAATTCAGTCCCCCTGGGATTTTCTGTGTCACCCCCCTCCCCCACTCTATCCACGGGACAACCCCTCCCCACCACCAGAGATACTCTAATTAAAGACAACTGAACCAGAGACCTGTCATTAATGACACCCCAACCAGAGATGCCCCATAAGAGAGACCTGACAGCCCCCCAGAAGAGAGATCTCTGTCTGGAAGACCCCAGAGGAGACCCCTGTCTGGCCCCTCCCCTCCCATGCACACCCCAACACCCACGCAGGGCACACCTAGCCCAATCGCCACTGCGCACAAAATGCCAGCATGTCACCTTGGCAGTGCCAACATGGCACGCAGGTGGCACTGCCAGGCTGGCAATGTCAGGGTGTCTAAGTGGCACCAATAGTGCCAGGGTACCACCCTGCCCAAAGGGCATGCACATGGGGGCCTTTGATCCCCTGGGAGACCCCCGCAAGTGCCGTTCTGCCTGGTTTCCGTATGTGGAGACCAGTACTGAACAGGGCTCGCACATGGTCGCTGAGGCGAAGGGGTGCCTCGGGAAACTGCACACTAAAGTGAGACTAGCTGTTTCACTTTTATCAGAAACGATTTTTGATCAGATGGTTGAAAAAGAACAAGAACAGGTGGAGGATGAGGCTGATATTTTTAGTTCAGGACAATTGGCGGAGGTACAACAGCAAGATGTAGAAATAAAACGGATGAATCAGAAAGCATACACGGAAGAGGAATCTGAGTGTATACCAGAGTGTTATTACCGTAAAAGTAATGTCTTGATGAGAAAATGGTGACCTTTACATATGCAAGCGGATGAAAAGTGGGCAGAGGTTCATCAAGTAGTCTTGCCGGTAGGGTAGAGAAAGGAGGTGTTGCGAGTTGCACATGAGGTACCATTGGGAGGTCATTTGGGAATAAGGAAAACTCAAGCTAAAATCCAGAAACATTTTAGTTGGCCTGGACTACATAAAGATGTAGTTAAATTTTGTCAATCATGTCACACATGTCAAGTGATAGGGCAACCTCAAGCAGTGATAAAACCAGCGCCCTTAATACCCATTCCAGCATTTGAGGAACCTTTTACAAGGGTCCTAATTGATTGCATAGGACCGCTTCCTAAAACAAAAAGTGGGAATCAATATCTTTTGACAATAATGGATGTGTGTACTAGGTTTCCAGAGGCCATTCCAGTACATAATATTGCAGCTAAAAAGATTGTGGAGGAGATACTTAAATTCTTTGCTAGATATGGACTACCCACAGAAATACAATCGGATCAAGGATCGAATTTTACCTCAAGGTTAATCAAAGAAGTTATGGATAACTTAGGAATAAAACAATTTAAATCAACTGCATACCATCCAGAATCACAGGGAGCATTAGAAAGGTGGCATCAGACATTAAGGACAATGTGGAGGGCTTATTGTCAAGATTATCCAGAGGATTGGGATAAAGAAATTGCATTCATATTGTTTGCAATTAGGGCTGCACCTAATGAGTCAATCAAATTCAGTCCTTTTGAACTAAATTTTGGTCATGAGGTAAGTGGACCCAAAAATTGGTGAGTGAGAAATCAGAAATTACATTATTGGATCACGTGTCAAATTTTAGGGAACGATTAAATAGAGCAGGTGAATTGGCTAGACAACATTTGAAAGTTGCGCGAAATGTGATGAAACGGGTAGCGGACAAGAAATCCAAAGTTCGTAGTTTTGCCTGCGGAGATAAAGGGCGGTATTCTCTCCCCCCCCCCCCCCCACCGGGTGGGAGAATCGCCAGGGCGCCGTGCGAATCGCGCCATGCCGCCCCGACCCCCGCACGCGATTCTCCCACCCCCCGAAACCAGCCGGACCGCTCGTAGAATCGCCGCAAACGGCGAGCGGCGATTCTCCGGACCGGATGGACCAAGCGGCCACGCGTAAACGGCCTAGCCCCGCCGGCGCCATCCACACCTGGTCGCTGCTGGCGGATACTCGTCGCGAAGGCTTGGGGAGTGGCTTTTGCGGCGGGGGGGGGGGGAGGTGGGCTTCATTCCCGGGAGGGACCTCCGAGAGTGGCCTGGTACGTGATCGGGACCAACTGATCGGCGGGCCGGCCTCTCTGTCGGCGGGCCTCCTTTTTTCCGCTGGCGAGCCTGGATCCATCCGCCATGTTTGTGCAGAGCGGCCTGGGGAGGACGGCCACCGCGCATGCACTAGTTGGCGACGGCCCAACTGCGCATGCGCGGGACCCAAGGCGCCGCTTTTGCGCGGGACCCAAGGCGCCGCTTTTACGCGGGGCCGGGTCTCTGACGCTGCGCCGAGGCCCCGCCCCCATAAATCGCGCGACGCACCTACTAGCCCCACGGAGGGGGGAGAATAGGGGTCTGGGAATGGGCGCTGACACCGGAGTAAAACACTCCGGTTCATTACTCCGGCGTTGGCACTGGGACTCCCGTTGGGAGAATCCCGCCCAGTGTTTTAGTATTGTGACCAGTGGTAGGTGAACCTTTAATAGCAAGGTTTTGTGGACCTTATCAGATTAAAACGAAATTAAGTGAGGTGAATTATGTGGTAAAAACATCAGATAGAAGGAAGACTCACCGAGTGTGTCATGTGAATATGCTTAAAAGGTACTTTGAATCGGAAGGAGAGAAAAAGGAGAAGGTTTTAATGATTGTAACTCAAAGTGACAAACCAAATCCAGATGATTGTGAATTTGACATACCTCAAATTAAATTGGAAAACGAGGATGTTCTTAAAAATTGGGATAAATTGTTGAGCTACCTTCCAGAGGAAAAACAAACTGACCTGAAAGAGTTATTGATATCACATGGGCAAGTTTGTGGAGATAAATTGGGAAGTACTAAAATGGCAATACATGATGTAGATGTGGGAAAGGCTGTTCCGATCAAACAACATCCATACAGTCTTAACCCTTTAAAATTGGCACAGGTTAACAAAGAGATTGAGAGTATGCTTAAAAATCGCATAATTGAAGTGGGTTGCAGCCAATGGAGCTCACCCATAGTGATGGTACCTAAACCAGATGGTACTCAATGGTTGTGTGTGGACTATAGAAAGGTTAATGCAGTTACAAGAACGGACTCTTATCCTATCACACGTTTGGAGGATTGCATTGAGAAAGTGGGACAATCAGATTTTATTTCCAAACTGGATTTATTTAAAGGTTACTGGCAGGTACCTTTATCCGAAAGGGCGAAGGAGAGTTCAGCTTTTGTGACTCCAGATGGTATATACCAATTCAAAGTTATGCCATTTAGCATGAAAAACGCACCAGCCCCATTTCAACGGTTAACTAACAAATTTGTTTTTGGATTACCCAATTGTGCGGTATACATCGACGATCTGGTAATTTTCAGCCAGACATGGAAAGAACATTTAAAACATATGATGGAGTTATTCGATCGACTTCATGAGGCGGGTTTGGTGATAAGCCGAGCCAAAAATGAATTTGGAAATGCCCAAGTCACTTTCCTTGAGGAGTTTTCAATACCCTCAAGATGAAGGGAAATAATGCAATTTCTTGGCATGAGTAGATTTGATCGAACGTTTGTGCAAACGTTTTGCAGTGTGATTGCCCCACTGAAGGACTTGCTGACGAAACGTCGAAGATTTCAGTGGACAGCGGACTTTGAACAGGCTGAAAGCTGTGATAACCAATGCTCAAGTGTTGGAGAATTACAAGGGAATCTATGATCAGATTGAACTAAAATATCTGACTTTAAAGAGAAATGCCGCGGCGTAGAGAAATGGATGGATCGTGCAGATGCCTTCTTGTTCAAAGAGACTGTAAATCGAGAAGGATTTCAGTTGGAGGAAGAAGAACAAAAATGGATTACATTATTGTACCTGTTTGCGTGTGTTGTTTTTTGAAACGAAAAAGTATATTTACTGTGTGCATTTCTTAAAGGATAGTGTAAAGGTGAAAAATTTAACCACCTTGAAGTTGATGGGTTTTTTTTCTTAGGGGGAGGTGTCATGTGAGAGTACCTTTAAGAAATGGGTGTTTACTACTGCAGTGATGTCAGAGAGTGGGTGGAGCTGGGCTGTCTGTCAGCTTTTTACTTTAGTTTTTGAGCAGGCTGCAGGGTGTGTTTTAGTTTCGTTTTCAGTGTGGGAGCTGAAGCCAGACAGAGCAGCTGTACTGTTGATCTCTCTGCCATCAAAAGGCTATCTCTTGATCATTAGGTGAATTCAGAATTATAAATGTTCTCAGTAGTGAATGTAAACTAATGTGCTTCTGTTGAAAAGTGTTTCTTCTGTCTCCTGGATGTTGTTTGGGAAGTTATTAAGGATTACCTAGTGTTGTATTCTTTGGGGTTGTATTTGAATTGATGGTTGCTAAGATGTTCACTGTATGTTTTAAAAAGGTTAACTTCAGTTCATAGAATAAACATTGTTTTGGCTTTAAAAAATACTTTTCCATTTCTGCTGTACCACACCTGTAGAGTGGGCCGTGTGCTCCCCATACCACAATCTAGTAACAGTTGTGGGTCAGATGAACTCCATGATACACTTTAGGGTTCTCCAAACCATGGCCCATAACACCATCTAATCCTCCATCTCTCCAATCTGTGTCTTTTGTATCCCATCCAATTCACTATTGTTGGATGAAAGTTAGAAATGTTTATGACCTTATTAATTTCTTAAAGTAGCATTTTGGCAACCCTAAATTGCATTCAAGAGAGAGCAAGGAACTTTCCGGTGCTCTTCACATACCTGGTAACAAACTGGGTTCAGGAAAAAGACAGATTTTGCTTTTCCAAAATGTGACATAAGGATAATGTTTATTATTAATAGTAACAGGGTAGCTGATTTAAGTTTTATATTTACAGGACTATTATTGGTGACTTGTAACAAGGGTGGAGGTGGAAGCTCCGTCATGAATGCAAAATAAATGGCAACACTAGTTTCAGATTAGGTCGCGAAATGCCCAAGTAAGAGCCAGGCCAGTGGGCAGGGGGTGAGAAAAAATAAAGGAAACACATCCATGTCCCAAAATCAAAGCACTGTAAAAGATTTTGAAAGGTTTTTTTCCGTAGCCTGATTGGATCTCTTGCAGTATGAGGGAGACTGCAGAGGAATCCTTTCAGGAGACAGTTGGAACAGCAACAGCAGTGAGTTGGACAGTAATGAAGCTAGATTTTCCCCCTGGGATTTCTTGTTGTACTGAAGTCATCATTGAAGAGAAATTGTCTGAGGCATCTAAACGTAAAGTACCTTTGACTGACAAAAGGAAGAATTGATCCTGGGAAAATGTCATAGCATCATCGGTATCCCGACTGGTAGGGGGTTTAATGAAATGCTTCTTATTCTCTCCGATACTCTCTCACCCTTTGCTCATTTGCAGCTTCTAACTTCCAATGCTTTTAGTGTTAACATTACGTCAGCTGGCACACTGTTTAAGATGCAGATTGTGGTTGCCACTGCTTTCTGTGGAGATTTTCTCAGTTTTCAGTGGTTTGTCAGGATTCCGATAAACCTTTGGAGTAAATTCTGGGTAGTTTTGTTTAAAACAAAAGAGTTGACTTCCGCTCTCCAGTATTTTATGATCCTGTATTTCTTTTATTGTTTCTTTGGAATATTATATGGATCATGCGGCACGGTAGCACAGTGATTAACACTCTTGCTTCACAGCGCCAGGGTCCCAGGTTCGATTCCCGGCTTGGGTCACTGCCTGTGCGGAGTCTGCACCTTTTCCCTGTGTCTGCGTCTGCTTCAACTTCATTGCAATGTTAGTGTAAGCCTACTTGTGACAATAATAAAGATTAATTAATTAACACTTGCAAAAAGGTCCATAGTATGTTGGATCATTTAATGGAGGGTAGTGTGGAAGAACTGAAGGATAATGAGAAATTTGCACAAGGCAATGGTTAAACCTCGGTTGCAGTACTGTGTGAAACTTCGGGCCCTGCATTATCAAAATACATTGAAACCAGAGAGAAAATACAGTGTACATTGTGCTACTAGTGTATGTGGAGAGGCTGCAGGTGCCCAGATAATTTCTGGTGAAGCAGAGGAGGTAAGAGGAGATTTAATAGAGTTTTGCAGAGTTTTGATAGTGTGACTGGAAAAGCAAGTCACTCAGTGCAAAGCTAAACCTCCATCCACTCCCACTCACTCCCCCAAGGATCACTCCAAGTCCAGAGGCACACTCTCTCTAAACATATTTCAGTCCTTCCCTCCCCGCCTTTATTCCTGTTTTCCTCAAAGAGGCTTGCCTTCGTAATTCAACTTTTTAAAACTAAAATCAAATTAAAATGAGGAAAGTAACTGCCCGTCTTTTACTCATGTAAATACTGTGTGTGTGCATGCACATGCATCTGCCTGCCCGTCTCTCTTATTGCCAGGAATTTACCAGTCCTCTAGAGTCAGGCTGGGAGGAAGGAGAGCTGTTAAAATAAGGTGGAATGGGTCAGGAGGGAACCCCGACATCTTCCCACTGTCAAGAGATATTCCCAAAGGTCAGAAGGGCAGCACTCAGGTGCCCACTGGTCAGAAATGGGTGGCCAATTAATCTGGCATTTTTCCAGCATCAAGAGAGGGTCTGTTGCGCGTGGAGACTGCCACGTACATCGAGGCAGCCTCCCAGAGGCTTCCCAAGAGCATTGAAGGGGGAGCATTTCTTTCCTGGCCACTGACCACGTTACCACTGGAATTGCCCCCAGTTACTAGGATCTGTCTGCCTGGCCCAACACAGAAGTAAAGCTGCCCTCTTAACTGTGAGGACGCCTCAAGATGGAGCCACCCTCTCTTTCAACTTGCAGCCTCAGTAACGGCCACCTCTACTGATGGCGTTGCCAACACTGCAGAGATGCAGGCCCTCTAATTGGGCTGGCAGCTCAGAAATACAGACTGTTGCCCTCAATTAGATCATAGATCATAGAATTTACAGAATTTACAGTGCAGAAGGAGGCCATTCAGCCCATTGAGTCTGCACCGGCTCTTGGAAAGAGCACCCTACCCAAGCCCACACCCCCACCCTATCCCCATAACCCAGTAACCCCACCCAATACTAAGGGCAATTTTGGACACTAAGGGCAATTTAGCATGGCCAATCCACCTAACCCGCGCATCTCAGGACTGTGGGAGGAAACCGGAGCACCCGGAGGAAACCCACACACACACGGGGAGGACGTGCAGACTCCGCACAGACAGTGACCCAAGCCGGGACTTCAACCTGGGACCCTGGAGCTGTGAAGCAATTGTGCCAACCACTATGCTACCGTGCTGCCCTAGATACTTGACCCTGGGTTTTAACCCATGGTGTGCCAGCTTTTAGAAATTATAATCATCAGATGTAAATTTAAGAAATCTTTGAGCCGAACCTGCTGAAAACTAAATATTCCTCAATAGATGCCTGGTAAAATGGTACCTATGGATTTTGGTTTACAGCACTTGCCTGGACTGTACGAGCCATGTACTGGGAGCTCTGGGCAAAAATATTAACGCCAATCTCTGACATTTGAGAAAATCTGATGGCTACAATTAAAAAATTTAATGAAGGCATTCTAAAATGCAAAAGAGAATTAAATTCTGTTAGTGTGATGTATGCCATTTTGGTTGATTCCTTAACTTGTTCATAAGAAATTTCTGTAACCGAGGAAAAAACAATGAAACAATACCAGAAATCATATTCAGAACATTCATGGAGTCCTGCATAGCCGTGTTGCACAATCATGTTTACCTCGACATTCTACATTATACATGTGTGCAAAAGAAATCATAATGGAAAAAGTTAAAAGAAAAAAATGAGGCAAGTACATTGCAGGAAGGAATATAGTGCATTTAGTATATGATACAGATCCTTCCATTGAAAACTTGTACACGACATATTTGAGGCAGCATTCTCCCGGCACCTGGGAGTCATCAGCCGTACCATCGTAGCCTTAACCAGGCGCCGATTAGTACTGGTCTTCACAAGAGTGCCAGGGGCACTGCCAGAGCGTAGGGCTGGCAGTGCAAACGGGCCAAGCTGGCATATTGCCCACACCGGGGATCGGTTCTGGGAATGCCTTGCTAGTGTGTGGTGGGCTTTGGGTGGCTCGAGGACCTCCCAACAGGTGAGTTGAGGCATTGCGGGAATCGGGGCATCACTTGGTGGGTCGAGAAATGGGGACGCCATTTAAAAATGGCACCCCAAACCAGTCCTGCATTGAGGAGCTCCGCTGTGCAGCACTCCTCAGTGCAGGAAATGATGTGGCGTGAGCCCTCAGGGGGCGCGATGACGCTGGGGCCTGAAATAATAACAGCGCATCGTTAGATAGTGAGGTCGTTCCTGACGCTTATAACTCCGCTAATACCTCCCTGAACGGACCTGATTTTTTTTTGGTTCGATTGCACCCGAAGTGTCCGGGAATCTGGGCCTGGATCTCACCCCAAAAGTCCGATGGGAATCACCTCATCAAACTCGTCCAAAATGACATTTATGGCTGGATTCTACCGCCCTGCTTACCGCAAGACCGCCACGGGTGGGATGCGGATCACGTAAAGGTCCATTGACCTCGGGTGGGAATTTTGGTCACTGGGCGGGCACAGCTGGATAATCCGACCCTGAGTCATTTTTTGGGTGAATTGTGTCCAGTATTTCCAATAGAAAATGTAATGTTGAAATGTCAAAACCTGCCTGTAACTATTAACGCCCCAATAGATGGCCCTCAAGTGAGAATTCCAATGTTAACACTCACCTGTATGATAACCCACTGAGTAGTGCTTATTCTCTTTCCCTTACAAATGGCTCAAGGGGAATCACCAGTTTTTGTAACTGAAGGCTTTAGTAAAATTTTAAACAAACCAAGCAGACCACACATTTTACAATAATGTAACCACATTTACTCTTTTGTGTTTTTTAATTGCATCATTACATTTTGATGGCCTCTCCCTCTTCAAAAATAATGGACTTGGGTTTGAATTCTTGTACAAAGCTGTAGCTATTTTTTCAGAATTCTTTCAGGGGATGTGGCGAGACCAACATTTACTGCCCATCTCTAATTGCCCTTTAGGCGGCGGTGATGAACCACCTTCTTGAATCGCTGGTGTCTAGTACCGTTAGTATGTGTATACAAGTATATAAGAATGTGTACGCTAGCATGTGCAGTGCCTCTAGTTTGCTAAGATGTAGCATTTAGTCAGCATGAATTCAGTTAGGTAGTGTGAATAAATCTTTTGCTTTGATTAATACAAAAGCTAGTTGTGGTCTTTGTGAACACTACGCCAACCATCCTAAGATCTGAGCCACAAAGAACACCACACCCTCCATACCCTGTTCACCTCTGGCTCATTTACCAAGCCCTCACGGTAATTCACAGGCTGTTAATTAGAGGCGAGCAGCTTCCCGTGCCCTCCCACCACCCACACTTTAAAAATTGGATCGGTCTGGATCCAGAGACACCTTCAGGGTTTGAGATTTCCATATCCGTTGCCAGCACCCATTCCTAATAGTCACAATTGAAATTCTGGGTCTGTTTGTGTACAAGAGGGTCTGGGAAAAAAATGTGACATGTTGTATCGATTGAACATTTGTTGTAACCTTTATTTTATGCCCTAGAAACGTTTGAATTTGTAGGAATATGCGTGTGTCTTTCCTCAACATAATTTTAGTTCATTTTTTGAAAAAGACAAGTTTAATTTTGAAGCAAACAGAATTCCTCCCTGAGTTGTGTAACATAGGAATGTAGAAGCAGGAGGAGGCCATTTTGCCCTGTGAACCTGGACCACCATTCAATAAGATCATGGCTGACCTGGTTGTGGCCTGAGCTCCACTTTCCTGTCTTCCTCCCCCCACCCCCATCCCCACCCCCCACCCATAACCCTTTAACCCCAATAACCTTGTAAACATTTGAATGACTAACCTCACTTACATAATTGGGATTGGCAAATTCTGAGATCTCCAACTCCAATTAGAAGGAACCAAATGGATAAATGTTCACCTCCATACCTTCACAGCCCATGGCAGTGTGCTTCTTACTCTGCACCGAGGTTACAGTCGTAAATGTCACAAGTGGAGGATTTTGGTGAGGTTATCCTTATTGAAGTGTGGGACACCTCAAGCATTGTTCCTCACGGGTTCAAATAGGAGAATTGCTCCTTGGACAGCCTGGGTGGATATGGCCTCCTGGGAGGGAATCATTTTCTTCTTTCTGATGTTCCTCCCCCTACTAGCCTACTCTGCGTAGGTCTACAATGCACTCTTATCTGTGAGAAACTGGTTTATACAGAAACCCTCTGATGCACTATCTATTACGATGAGACGAGAGTAGAGAGTAATCGAGGCTTTATTACACAGAGATGTGTGGCCTCCTACAACGGCTGCCGAAATGGCTGCAGCTCGGAGAACCCACACATTTATACTCCGCCTACTGGGCAGAGCCAGCAGGCAGGGATCTACCCCCGTACCTGTAGTACAGGGGCCTTACCGTAATACCCCTCGTATGCGGTATATACATACAACAGTGGTGACTACCACATTCACCCCCTGTTAAAAAAGAGTCCAGAGGGGGGCGGGGGGAACTATTTACATTCAGGTGTTAACGTTTTAAGGAAAAGTTTACAAATTCAGACGATCGGGTGCCTTGATCCGTCTTTGCGAGCGCCGCAGTTCTGGGGGCGATTTCGGCGTCGGTTCGGCAGCAGCTGCGGGATGCTACACATTTCTGCACTATCAATTACGACGAGACGAGAGTAGAGAGTAATCGAGGCTTTATTACGCAGAGATGTGTAGCCTCCCGCAGCTGCTGCCGAAATGGCTGCAGCTCGGAGAGCCCACACATTTATACTCCGCCTACTGGGCGGAGCCAGCAGACAGGGATCTACCCCCGTACCTGTAGTACAGGAGCCTTACCGTAATACCCCTTGTATGCGGTATATACAATACAACAGTGGTGACTACCACACCCTCAAGTCAGCAAAAGGTCCTGAAGCATCACGCAGTGTAGACTTTTACATTCGAAAGAGTAATGGAAAGCTCAAAACACTTATTGATTGTAGCAACAGCCAGGATAAATAAATCTGCAATCAAACTATAAGTAGTGGATGATCTTTTAAATAGCACTGGTGTGGGTGGGATTTCTTCCTGCTGCTTCATGTGTGTCAAACTGTGAGACAAAGAGTGGACATTGGCTGGAATGTGAAGCTCCAAATTGATATTTCCAGCATCAGTGTCAAATCAGAATTGCTTACTGATCTGACATCATAATATGAGGGTGGAGCCATGCCCGAGAATTGCAGTCTTCGGGGTATCCGATCAGCCAGATCTATTCATGGGAATGAGGTCCGTCGCCCTTGCCTTTGCCTCCCTAATCGCCCGCCAGAGAATCCTGCTCGTCTGGCGGTCAGCAGCACCACACAAAGCTGCAGACAATTGGAGAAAACGAAATTCTCCATATGAGGGTCAGAAGAAGGGTTGCACAAAACATGGGAGCCATTCACTTGGTTGTTCCAAGACCCGTTTGTAGCCAACAAGTAGGTAGCCAAAGAACAGGGTATACACGACACAGCAAGGAGGACGGGGGGGGGGGCGGTGCTTGGAGAGGGGGGTCAGAGAAACATAGAACTCAACCAAGCCCAACAAGAGAAACATGAGACACAAGGGGGAGGGGGAGTCGAAGGGGGGGGGGGGGGAGAGAAGGTGAAAAAACCTGAACCAAAGAGGGGAGGAGAAGACAGAGAGAAAACCAGTGGGAAGAGGTACGCAGGGGACCACAACTGCCGTTGCTGATACCACAAGGAGGAAAAAGAAATGAAACTGTGTATGTATGTAAATAGGTGAAGCTGATATATGTGTAAATAGTTATAGTTTTTATTTTTATTTTGCTTTCTTCTCTCCTTGTTTTTTTTTGTTTCCTCTCCTAATGTATGTTCATAGTTACATATCTGCTCTGTAAACCCAAAACGTAATAAAAACATATGCAAAAAAAAAAAAATCTGCCTGTTGTATATTCTTCTGGTGAATGTTAGCTGTGCAGGAGTCAATGCCCTCACCAAGATGGCATCCAGTGCGATTCGTGACAGAAATGTGCGTCTGCACACGGATGCCATTTTGGTCCCCAAAGCCTCCAAACAACAGAAACCACTGAGTCCAAATGCGTTGTTACATGTGAGAGGAGCCTAAATTTTAATATTGAATAATTGCTGAGATGAAGGGGAGAATAGCAGACAGGAGTAGATTAGAAAAGGTCAAAATAATCTCCTCCTCATGGTTTCGTTTGTGCCAAGTTACCAATTTACTGTCTTCAAGCCAATTATTCTGACATGTTTCTGAGACAGTGGTCAAAAGATTCTCTGCACCAAGCATCAAAACCAAAGAATAACAAACTCTCACTTCCAGTGTGGTGCGAGAAAAATAAAATTAGAATATTACCTGCATTTCTGTGCCTTTATTGTGCAATTATCAGAATGCATAATCCTGCCATGTTGGGTTAAGAGAAACACCCAACATTACTCAAGACAGCAGTGTCATCCAAATGTGAGTGAAATCCAGTGATTATAAGGTTGCAACTGATTGATGATGATATCAAAACCAATTTGTATTAGTCTTGGTTTTTGTTTCGGCAGCAGCTGTCATTTGTATGACTTGATTCCTCAGCCATCCTCAAGAGAACAAAAATGTTCACACACCTGCTGTTATACAGGCTGGATGTATGAAAGCCTGATGAAATGTGGATATATTAATGCCAGGAATGAGCACTACAAAATTGAAGCGACATTTAAAACATCCCATGTAGTGTTATTAACATGTCCCTAATTAATATGTTCATTTGGTTGGATGGTTTCTTTCTAGTAGTAAGTAGGAGTGGAAAAAGATTTGATCTAAGTCAATCATGAAACAAATTCAACTTTCACCAGTGAATTGATAAAAAAATGGCACACTTTAGATATGCACATAGACAAATGAGTCCCCTATGGTGCTATACAGGTAAGTTGGTCTCTCCCTTACTTGTCTCTGCTGTTTTGGGTTGTTCTCCCTCTACCTTCCCCTGCCTTTTTTTGTCTTCTCTCTGTCAAACTCTCATTGCTGTCTCTCTCACCCTCTCCTCATCTGCTTTTCTGTCTCGTTTCTTCTTTCAAGTGGGAGATTGTGGAAAACCATTGTTCTGTGAATAATTTGTGGGGGTAAAGAGAGAGGAGCCTCATGGGGCTGCAGGCTACATTTTCCAGTGAGGACTGTGGGGCAAATGAAGCTGACAGCTCTCAAGTGCCTCCCATCACATCTCCTCCCCCATCACTCACGCCTCCACTATCCCCTACTGCCAATCACATCCTGACCCCTGCACATTCCCACTGCTTCTTTCCTTTCTTATCCCAACTATTCATTCGCATCGCTACCACTACCTCCTCCCATTTCAACAAAATACTCAGGCCACTGATGCTCTCTATTCAAAGAGAGACCTGCGGATAAAGAGGGAACCGGTGGATATACTGTACTTAGATTTCTAGAAGGCAATTGTTAAGGTGCCGCATCAAAGGTTATTGCCACAAAGAAAAGCTCATGGTGTAGGCGTAACATACTGGTATGAATTGAAGATTGGCTAGTGAACAGGAAACAGAGGGCAAGATTCTCTGGCCGCATCCGCTCGGTCACTGGAGAATCCCGTCTGAAGTCAGTCGAGTTCTCCATTGTGTGCGGCTCGCCCATGGCGTTCTTGTGGCGGGAGAATCCGGCCCGGAGAGTTGGCATAAATTAGTCTTTTTCTGATTGGCTGGATGTGATAAGTGTCATGCCACTGTGATCTGTGCCTCAACTTTTTATAATTTCTATAAATGACTTTGATAAAAGACTGAAAGTATGTTTGCTAAATTTGCTGATGACACAAAGATAGGTAGGAAAGTAAATTGTGAAGAGGACGTTAAATGCGTGGGCAAATAATCTGACAAATGGAGTACAATGTGGGTAAATGTGATATTGTCCATTTTGGCAGGAAGAATAAAAAAATAAGCTTATTATCTAAGTGGTGAGAGATTGCCCACCACCTTGTGTGCCTTGGCATTGCATCTAAATACTTCTTAAATGTTATGAGGGTCTCTGCCTCCACCACCCTTTCAGGCAGTGAGTTCCAAGACTCCCACCATCCTGTGGGTGAAAAGGTTTTACCTCACATTCTCGCTAACCCTCTTGCCCCTTAGCTTAAATCTATGCCACCTGACCATTCATCCCTCCACTAAGGAGAAAAGTTTCTTCCGGTCTTCTCTTTCTATGCCCCTCATAATTTTATACATCTCCCCCCTCATGTCCCCCCCTCAGTCTCCTCTGCTCCAAGGAAAACAACCACAATCTATCCAATCTCTCTTCATGCCAAAACTCTCCTGCCTAGGCAACATCCTGGTAAATCTCCTCTGCACTCTTTCCAGTGTTATCACATCCCTCCTATAATGTGAATTCCAGACCTGCTCGCAATACTCTAGCTATGGCCTAACCAAAGTTTCATATAATTCCAGCATAATCTCCCTGCTCTTAAACTCTATGCCTCAGGATAATAAAGGCAAGTAAACCATGTGCCTTCTTAACCACTGTATCCATCTGCCCTGCTACCTTAAGAGACCGGTGTACACTGATCCTCGGCGCTTCTCAGGGCCCTACCATTCATCATGTATTTCCTTGCCCTATTTGTCCTGCCCAAGAGCATCATCTCACATTTATCCGGATTGATTTCCACTTGGCACTGCCCATCTGGCCAGCCCCCTGTAACCGAAGGCTCCTCATTATTTACCATTTATTTTTTATTGAAATTTATTGTTGTATTTATTATTTATTTTACTATTTATTGAAGTTGCAAACAGATAAGCCATGATAATATTGAATGGCGGAGCAGGCTCGAGGGGCCGAGTGGCCTCCTCCTGCTCCTAATTCGTATGTTCGTGCGTAACTGTGGGCGGGATTCTCCGACCCCCCCCGCCGGGTCGGAGAATCGCCGGGGGGTGGCATGAATCCCGCCCCTGCGGGCCGCTGAATTCTCCGGCACCGGAAATTATAAAAAGTTGAGGCACAGATTCAAGTGGCATGACACTTATCACATCCTGCCAATCAGAAAAAGACTCATTTGTGCCAACTCTCTGGGCTGGATTCTCCTGCCCCGCCCGCCACTGCTGTAATGATGGTCCCGCCGGCGTGAATTAAACCACCTCCCTTACCGGTGGGACCAGGCTGTGCGAGCGGGCTCCGGGGTCCAGGGGGGGAGCGCGGGGCTATCTGGCCCCGGGTGGTGCCTTTAGGGGCCTGTGCCGTGGGGGCACTCTTTTACTACGTGTCGGCCATGTAGGTCTCCGCGATGGCCGACGCGTAGGTGACCCTCCCCGTACATGTGCGGGGATGACGTCAGCAGCCGCTGACGCTCCCGCGAATGCGCGGACTTCCGCCGGCTGGCGGAGTCCCTTCGGTCCCGGCTGGCATGGCGCCAAAGGCCTTCCATGCCAGCCGACGGGACGGCAACCACTCCGGAGCGGGCCTAGTCCCTAAAGGGGAGGGCTTGGCCCCTAAAGGTGCGGAGCAATCCACACCTTTGGGGCCGCCCGACGCCGGAGTGGTTCAAGCCACCATCCCGCCGGGACCCCCCGCCCCGCCGGGTAGGGGAGAATCCCGCCCTATATTTCATTCTCTCTCACTGGAGGCTGGTAGGCGGAGGAAGAGTGTGGTTGCCCTAGGATTACAGTCAATACATGGTGTTCAGTATCAATTACTGCATGCATATCAGTTTGCGACCACTCCATGTCAAATATACATTCTGCGGGAACTGAACGGGATTCCACCCCTTCAGTGACAAACTGGTGTGCGTCTAAGGGCAGCGAATCATAAAGGCCAATGCCAGATATCCTGAAAGTCTACTGTGTGATTTGTATTTGAGCCATCATAGCAACCCAAAGGTGGCTATTGGATGACAAAGGGCTGATAATGTATCTCATGATTTCAGTGCACCAATCACACGTGTCAGGAGCACACAGACAATGAACGCCACACTGTCAAACACAATGTGACAGAACAGACCATTGACATACTAAAACAATACCTCTACTGCCTCAGCTAATCAGACGGGGCCCTGCAGCACTTGCTAAAGCGGGAGGCATGATTCTTCATGGTCTGCTGAGGGACAATCCTGTCTTCAGCTATACAGTGAGTGGTTGAGGAACAGGAGTGTAAAAAAGTGGGTGGAGAGCAACCTAGACACGTGTTTTCTTCCCAATCCTTCCATGATGAAGTGATGTGAGTGCAATGCTAGGAACCACAATCTTCACACCCTGTTCACCAACTGATCCACACCTTTCCTCTGTCACTGACCATCACACAGTCCCCTTAGCCGCAAAGCAGATAAAAAGAAAAGCACAAAATAAACATCCCAGGCCAAATTTTCAGACAAATCATGCCATATTTCATATGGAAGTAAAAAAAATTAGCCTTATGCTTCCCCTTGGAGCTCATCTTTAACCGTGAGTTTTTTGCCTGCCCTACGCAATGCTGGTGGAAATCTTTCAGTGGAGGAAGCTAGATGGCCTTGGAGTAAGAATTTGAGCAGCTCTGGGCCTTGATAGCCTGGATGCGGACTGCACTATCTAGGCATGGGCAGCAGTGGTCGAGTCTGCCTGGCTGACAGACAACAAGGGCCCTGACTGTGAGGCAGCCATGTAAGGACCAATATTGTAATCCTGAGTGAGGGCAACAGGTTTGTCCTCCATGGAGCCAATGGTTCCCCTGGGTAGTTGGCACCTCCCAAACTTGCAATCTTTACCACCCAAAAAGACAAGGACTGCCAGCGCTTCAGAACATCCCCAACACCAAGGCCCAAATATGTTCTGGAGCCCACGTTTGGTGGCTGGAGCACAAGTGAGATGATTTCCCCTGGGGATCAGGATGGCTGACCACATGCGATCGTGTGCTTTTCAACTTATTACTTAAGCATCCGCGAGGAACACCGTTAATCCTGTGCAGGAAGTCGCCAACCCACCGTAATGACGGGCAGGGCGCCATTACTAAAAGGGCTCCCTGTACATCCCCATCTGAACTCTTTCAGTTTCACGTTTCCCATGCAATTGCAATGAGAATTTATAATGCCAGTGTAGTGCATGGAGAGCTGTGCGATACTACAGCCTGGGAAGCTTTTAATTGACCTCAACCAATAGGCCTATTTTCTTACCTTGATTGTATGTCCCTACACACAGTAACCCAGCACACCCAGGATGTCAAGCCCTCCCCAGACCTGCGACCCCAGGCCCCTGACCCCATTCACTGTGTTCCCTTGGACCGTCTTCCATCCACGCACCCAAATCCCAACCTTTAAACTTCCCCACCCCAACTCACCTTTTTGAGTCCTGACCCTCCCTACTCCACTCCCTTACACCACAAGAGCTCAACAAGGAAACCCGCTGACCTCACACAGCTGCACCAAACTGATAGATGTATGTCACAGTTGAATGAATATAGGCCGGGTGCCACATAATTCTCAGACATTGCCGACTTTATATTGAAGGTAGAATGGAATTTTAAAAATGTTTTACGCAGATCATTATTCATTTCATGCAAATATATTAAAAGTATGAACCTACCCGGAGTGGCATAAGGCTCGACACACTACAGAAACTCCACTGACTTAATCTTTGAAGTTCAACCCACCATTAGGAAATGGCTAACAATCCCTGCAACGTAGCCTGTCAAGTCAGGAGTGTAGTGAGCCTGTATCCTCCTCCTTGACTCTGTGAAAATCCAGTCCTATGTCTCCTGTAAAAGCTCTCATTCTCATTTATTTCCACTTATGCTATCAATTCATCCATCTTGTTATGAATTCAGATAAAGAGCTTTTAATTCTCTATGCTTACTGCTTTCCCTACTCTAACCCTATTTGCTGGTACACCCTTATGTTAGTATACTTTTTCCTTCCTGTCACATTCTGGTTATCATTACCCCCAGCGCTATCCTGCACTATTGACTTGCCCTTTCTCTTCAGCTTTGCAAATTGCGATTCCTGCAAACCACCTCCATCCCCAACTATTTAGTTTAAAGCTCTCTCTACACCCCTCGTTATCCGATTTGCCTACACATTGGCCCCAGCTCGGTTCAGGTAAATCCCATGAATTGAAACCCATTCCTCCATTCATCCATTCCTTCAACTCTTTCAAATATAATCAAAATACTGCAGATGCTGGAGATTTGAAACAAAAACAGAAACTGCGGGAAGAACTGTGTGATAGTTTGTTGTTGACGCAGAGAGAAAGGGTATGGAGGTGCCCATGCTCTGGATTCTTGTAAAACACAATGAGAGATTCATTGCTCAATACAATCCAGATGGTGATCTGTCCAAAGCCCGCGCAAACATTCTGCTGATGTTCACTACACATCATGTGACGCATAGCCAGAAGGAATGTATTCCATGATATATAACACCCCTCCACCTTCACTTCATTAGTACAATGACAACGGTTAACATTATACAACCGATCCAGTTGTGTATTATTTCTATACATATATACAATTCTGGAACTTAGCTACTTGAGACCTTGGAATGGTCCACATTCCTTTCTGTAGATGGTGCCGGTGAAGTTTGCGGTGTAGCATATTTTTGTGAGGGCCACGAAGAATCCAGCACGAGTTTTAAGGATACAAAGTAATAACATTTATTTACAATAACAAAGATATATAACAGCAGCAGCAGCAGCAACTTCCCTTGCTGCACACTTCTTCCTGCTGGTTCCAAACTGGCCAGCTTTATTTATACTTGGAGTTTACTAATAGTTTCTCCGCCCCCCTCATTGGGGAAACTCATACTCCCACAGGATTGTGGGATTGTCATTAGTCCTCAGCCAATGGTAAGCAGGCAGGTTATAACATCCCCCCCCCCCAAGTCCAAGGAATCCACCGAAGACCCTGGCGAAGGAGGGCGTCGGACTCGTTTTGCCGCAGGCCGGACATCATTTGCACGCGCGCTGGATCAGGCGGTGTGTAACAAGACGGAGACCGGCGCTTCCGTGATGAACGGCGTAACGGTTGGACATCCACGGCCCGTGGACCCGATTCCCCCTCTGATGCGTCCTGTGTCTCCATCTCGGAGTCAGGGTCTGCTGCCTCCGTCATGTCAGCGTCTCTATCTCCATTCGGTCCCGTAACGATCTGCGCAGGCTTTGAGTGAGGCACCAGTGGAAGTTTGTGAGGACTACCTTCCCTTGTCTCTGGTCTCTGTGGCTGTAGAAATGAGCTTCGGGGGCGGGGAATCTTTGGAAGGGATAGTCTTCTGGACCGAACGTGGTCTACATGTTTGCGCTGGAGACGACCCTGGGCTTGCACCTGGTAAGATATAGGGCCCGTTTGGCGAAAGATTACGCCAGGAACCCACTGGGCACCACCAGCAAAATTCCGAACGAACACTGGGTCACCGGGTGCAAACTGCCGAATCGGCCGATGCCGAGAAAATCCCTGTCCCTGCCGTTCTTGTGTGCGGCGTACTTTTGCGCCAATGTCAGGGAAAACCATACTAAGGCAGGTGCGAAGTCTCCGGCCCATTAGGAGTCCTGCGGGAGCTACCCCAGTCACCGCATGGGGTGTGGTCCTATACGTAAACAAAAAGCGAGCCAGTCTCGTGTCCATTGATCCGGAAGACTGCTTCTTTAGGCCTCTTTTGAATGTCTGCACTGCGCGCTCTGCCAACCCATTTGAAGCCGGGTGGTAAGGGGCAGTGCGGATATGGTGTATGCCATTCATCTTCATGAACCTCGCAAACTCCTCACTCGTGAATGGAGTGCCGTTATCCGTGACCAGCACCTCGGGTAGGCCATGCGTACTAAAGGACAAACGCATCTTTTCAATTGTTGCGCAGGACGTTGTCCCCTGCATCTTATGCACCTCTAGCCATTTAGATTGGGCATCGATTAATAGAAGGAACATGGACCCTTGAAAAAGGCCTGCAAAATCTGCATGCAAGCGTGCCCAAGGCCGCCCTGGCCATTCCCAGTGATGTAGGGGTGCGGCCGGCGGAAGCTTCTGATGCTCCTGGCAAATGGAGCAGTTTTGAGCCACCTTCTCAATGTCGGTGTCGAGGCCTGGCCACCAGACATAACTCCGGGCCAACATTTTCATTTTGGTCACACCCGGATGCCCATTGTGCAAGTCTGTTAGTATCAGCTCCTGGCCTTTTTCCGGGACAATCACACGCGTCCTCCACAAGAGGATGCCGTCTTCCACGCTGAATTCTGACAGCTTGGAGGAAAATGCCCGCAACTCGACTGGGAGCTGTCTATGCTGCCCACCATACAGGACTATGTGCCGAACCTTTGACAGGACTGGCTCCGTCTGGGTCCACTCACGGATCTGTGATGCCGTGACAGGCAAGGTGTCCATATAATTTAGGGTTGCAACCATCTCACCGGTCGTGGGGGTCGACATGGGGCCGGTCGATAAAGGCAATCGGCTCAGTGCGTCAGCATTTGCTATCTGCGTTCCTGGTTTGTGCTCCAGAGAATACTCATATGCAGCAAGCAACAAAGCCTAGCGCTGGATCCGTGCAGAAGCAATGGGCGGTATTGGCTTATCCTCTCTGAAAAGTCCCAGCAGAGGCTTATGATCAGTCACGATAGTGAAATGGCAGCCATACACGTACTGGTGGAAGCGTTTCACCGCAAAACCCACTGCCAGGCCCTCCTTCTCGATCTGCGCATACTTTTTCTCCGCTGCAGTCAATGTGCGGGAGGCGAAAGCTATCGGTCGCTCGGCCCCGTTCTCCATCTTGTGGGACAGGACGTCCCCAATACCATACGGGGATGCATCACATGTGACGATCAAAGGCTTTCCAGGATCATAGTGGGTTTGTAACCCAGTTAGTAATTGTGACGACGACAATTGTTGCTTTACCCGCCGGAAAGCGGTTTCTTGCGGCTGACCCCAAACCCAGGTGTGATTTTTCTTCAGCAGAAGGTGCAATGGGGCCAGCATAGTTGCCAGATTGGGGTGGAACTTCCCGTAATAGTTTACGAGACCGAGAAAAGAATGAAGATGCGAAGTGTCAGTCGGGGCGGGGGCCTGTTGAATTGCACGTACCTTCTCTGCGATGGGGTGCAAACCTTCATGGTCCACCCGATAACCCAGGTAGACTACTTCCTTCGCCTGAAAGACGCACTTTATGTGACGTAAACGGACTCCAGCCTCCAAAAAGCGTCTTAGGACAGCCTCCAGATTTTCCAAATGTTCCTTCTCCGACGTCCCTGTAATCAAAACGTCATCTAAGTAGACAGCAACACGTGGTAAACCTCTCAAAATGCCCTCCATAACACGTTGAAAAATAGCGCAGGCAGAGCATACTCCAAAGGGCAACAGTGTATATTTATACAGGCCCCGGTGTGTATTAATCGTTACATATGGTCGGGAGGCAAGGTCCAGCTGCAACTGTAGGTAGGCGTGACTCATATCTAATTTTGTGAAGGAGAGCCCGCCTGCAAGCTTCGCGTAGAGATCCTCTATGCGAGGCATTGGATATCGGTCGAGTCGGGAAGCCGTATTCACTGTAAGTTTATAGTCGCCACACAAGCGAACTGTGGCATCTGGCTTCATTACAGGTACAATTGGTGCTGCCCAGTCAGCAAAACGGACAGGCTTGATAATTCCCAAACTCTCCAAACGAGTGAGCTCCCCTTCTACCTTCTCGAGCAAGGCGTAAGGCACCGGGCGCGCCCGGAAATAGCACGGTGTGGCTCCTGGTTCGAATTGGATATGGGCTACGGCCCCTTTTATTTTCCCCAAACCAGGCTAGAATACATCTGGGTATCGTCCTAGCACCTCAGTCAACCCTTCAGAAACTGTTTGGAGGATGTGCTGCCATTGCAACCGCAAATAGCGCAACCAGTCCCGACCCAACAGGCTGGGCCCATGGCCGTGCACCACGATAAGTGGGAAACGCCCCTCCTGGCATCCATAAACAACAGGGGTCATTGTAGTTCCTGCAATTTCCAGTGGTTCCCCCGTGTAGGTGGCCAACCTGGCCTGTGAGTCGGTTAATGTAAGGGTCTGTATACCCTGCTTGATGCAGTCGAATGTCCTCTGGGCGATCACGGAGACCGCTGCGCCAGTGTCCAACGCCATCTCAAGCGGGTGACCATTGACCCGTACTGTCACCTTAATGGGGGCCACACGGGGAACTGCCATACAATGCAGCTGCAGGCAGTCGTCCTCCGTCTCCACGTCCTCAGGACTAGTCGCCGCAGGTTCATCCACATGGAAGGTACGGCCCCTGGGCTGGTCCCATTTTTGGTCGGAACGACGGCGCGCCCCCAGGACCGGCGTCCGCGACGGGGTCGGCGCATACAAGTCTGACATGGGCATGGCTCCTCATCCATTGGTTCTGGAGAACGCTCCCTTAGGGGAGGAATGTCCGATGGCCACTGGCGTCGGTCCGGAGGTCGCCTCGCCCAAGGTACCGCAGGAGTGCGGGGGGACGTTTTCGGACAGAAGGGGTTGCGCCCCAAGGCATGCACTCATTCCCTGTAGCTCCTGCACTCCTCGTTCTGCGCTCTCTCGGGACAATACTATTTGAATGGCCTGTTGAAAAGTCAATGTTGGCTCAGCTAACAACTTTCTCTGGGTGGCCGCATTGTTAATACCGCAAACCAAACGGTGGCGTAACATTTCTGACAAGGTCTCACCATAGTCACAGTACTCTGCAATCCTGCATATCCTGGATAGAAAATCGGCAAGGGATTCTCCAGGGGTCCTCTCAGCGGTATTAAACCGGTAACGCTGGACTATCGTGGACGGGGTTGGATTAAAATGTTGCACCACTATATTCACAAGCTCATTGAACGTTTTGGTATCCGGCGCAGCTGGGTACGTAAGGCTCCTAATCACCCCAAACGTATGCGGGCCGCAGGCGGTGAGCAATATGACCACTTGGCGCTCGTTTTCGGTGATCATGTTTGCCCGGAAATAGTAACGCATCCGTTGTGCATACTGGTTCCAGCTTTCCAACGCAGCATCAAAAACATCCAAACGTCCATACAGAGGCATGGTATAATAGAAAACAACTTCCAACCTGTATCCAACAAAAATCCAGGAAGGTGGCTTCAGCCGTGTAGACAGCTATTCACTTTAACCCTCGTCGCCAGTTTTGTGAGGGCCACGAAAAATCCAGCACGAGTTTTAAGGATACAAAGTAATAACATTTATTTTCAATAACATATATATATATATAACAGCAACAGCAACTTCCCTTGCTGCACACTCCTTCCTGCTGGTTCCAAACTGGCCAGCTTTATTTATACTTGGAGTTTACTAATGGTTTCTCCATCCCCCTCATTGGGGAAGCTCATACTCCCACAGGATTGTGGGGTTGTCATTAGTCCCCAGCAGGCAGTTAGTAAGCAGGCAGGTTATAACACATATACAATGTTCCGGTAAGACATTTGGAATTTGTTTACTCTTCTTCCCTATACCCTCCAGTCCTTCGACGCTTTGATAGTTTTAATGATTGGACAAAACATTCGTTGCTGGATGATATGGAGCTGACTTTGGGGCAGCACGGTAGCATTGTGGATAGCACAAATGCTTCACAGCTCCAGGGTCCCAGGTTCGATTCCGGCTTGGGTCACTGTCTGTGCGGAGTCTGCACATCCTCCCCGTGTGTGCGTGGGTTTCCTCCGGGTGCTCCGGTTTCCTCCCACAGTCCAAAGATGTGCGGGTTAGGTGGATTGGCCATGCTAAATTTCCCATAGTGTCCAAAATTGCTCTTAGTGTAGGGTGGGGTTACTGGGTTATGGGGATAGGGTGGAGGTGTGGACCTTGGGTAGGGTGCTCTTTCCAAGAGCCGGTGCAGACTCGATGGGCTGAATGGCCTCCTTCTGCACTGTAAATTCTATGATCTATGATGACTTGATATGGTGTACACCGTTCCCCTTCAAGTAGTCCTCAAGCTCCTTCAAAGTAAATTGCATACCATTATCCCTGATGATCTACTCTGGTGTTCCAAACCTTGTGAATATTTTGACTAGTTTCTCAATGGTCTGCTCAGTTGTTATAGTTTCATTATCGTGACTTCTGGCCATTTTGAGTGTGCGCCCACAATCACGAAGAACATGTGATCCTCCAGTTGGCCAGCATAATTGATGTGTATTCTCTGCCGTGGCTGTGTAGAACTTTCCTACTCATGTATTGGTTGCAATGTGCCTTAGTTTTGCACAGGATTGACATTGCCCTACTTTCTATTCAATTTGAGCATCTAATCCTGGCCCTCAAAAATAACTGGGTGCAGGGCAGCACGGTGGCGCAGTGGGTTAGCCCTGCTGCCTCACGGTGCCGAGGTCCCAGGTTCGATCCCGGCCCTGGGTCAATGTCCATGTGCAGTTTGCACATTCTCCCCGTGTTTACGTGGGTTTCGCCCTCACAACCCAAAAGATGTGCAGGGTAGGTGGATAGGCCATGCTAAATTGCTCCTTAATTGGAAAAATGAATTGGGTACTCTAAATTAAAAAAAACACTGGATGCCAATTCCTTCATCCTCAGTACATCAGAATGTCCCTCATGCCAGTTGGTCAAGGACTCGACTGCGCAAGCTGGGGGGAATAATCGCACAGATTGCCCACAATAGTCTGCAATGTCAACTTAAGTCTTCATATGATGTAGGGCTTGAGGTCTGAATTGTTCCTATGAACATCTGACAGCATTTCTTTTTAGACCATTCTACCATTCGTAGAATCATAGAATCCCTACAGTGCAGAAGAAGGCCATTCGGCCCATTGAGTTTGCACCGGCCCTCCGAAACAGCACACTATCGAGGCCCAATCTCCATAACCCCACTTAACATTGGGCACAAAGGGGCAATTTATCATGGCCAATCCACCTAGCCTCCACATCTTTGGACTGTGGGTAGAAACAGAGCACCTGATGGAAACCCACGCAGACATGGGGAAAAGTAAAAATTCCACACACATAGTCACCGATGTCGGAATTGAACACAGGTTCCTGGCGCTGTCAGGTAGCAGTGCTAACCACTGTGCCACCATGCCGCTCCATCACTGGATCAGTTTTTCGGTATCTTTCAAATTGAGATGAAGCAACAGGTATATTATCGTCAAGCGAGAAATACCAAGTTTTGACTACATATTTTTCTGGGTCATGCTTGACTTAGACTGGCATTCATGCTGCTCTGACTTGCGATATTGGATATCGTAAGTATGTGCCGACAATATCAATGACCATCTTTGCAATCTACTAGCTGCCAAAGAAGGTATATCTTTATATTGTCATCAAGAGCCGCTAATCCATCAAACAAGTGAAATTATGTCCATAAAGGTAATGGTGGAACGCTCCTGATGCTCAAAGCTGCTTTTTCTAGCTGAGCATGATTCATTTCTGTGCCGGTAAGAGTGAGTGGAAGAGAGTAGGCACAGATGTTATTCCAAAAGGAAATCTTCTGTAAAGGAATAGAACTTTTGAGCGTCAGAATGGTGAATAGTAGCTGTGATTCATCAGCCAAATTAATCTGTAAATGTGCCTAGGAAAGAACAATTTTATTGAATTTATGCTCTCCAGAAAATCAGCGGCAGTGGATAATAATCTATCACAATACTGGGTTAATAGTTACTTTAGAATCTCCACAAATTATCACTGAACGATCATGTTTTAATACAGGAGCTGTTGGTGTTGCCCAATCACTTGTAGCAACAGGTTAAATGACTCCTGTTCATACTAGTCTTTCTCATTCTTCAACATTTGGTCTGATGGTGCATGGTATGGTTACAGCTTTGAGACATTTTATCGTGCTGTCTGGTTTGATTTTTATGTGTAGCTCAACTCCAGTCATAGAACCTAGTGCATCTTCAAACACCTTCTTGTAATTTATCAGAAGTTGTTGCAAGTTTCTCTTTGAAACCACTAGTTAATTGACTGCTTCTTAGTTAAGCCTAATGTTAGCCAACCATGCTCTGCCAAACAGAGCAGGAAAGTTTCCACGGACAACGTGAAGAGGCAACTTCACTGTCTGTCCATTTGCTTTTACATTCACCATAACGCATCCTTTTAACGGTACAATCCCTTCAGTGTACGTCCTTAAAATCACATTTGACGGTGGTAAAGACAAGTGTTTCAGCTTTTGATGATAAATTGTCTCAGGTATTGATGATACTGCTATCCACTTCCATTTTAATTTCATAACCTTCAAGTTTTGGACATGTCCAGAAACATTATTGATTGCCCCGCATTCACAAAATACCTAGCCTCAGCTCCTGCAGTAGTTCAGTTATGTGGTCTTTTGAGTGATCTTGAGCTTCATCCATTAATTGATAGACATGACTTGTCTGTTTAGCTGTGTTTTTCTTCTTGGTGTAGGAGGAGTCGTTTAAGCCTTACATGCCTCGGCAATGAGTCCCTAATTTCCACATTTCTTGCATGTATTCGTTTTACTCCAACATGGTTGCACCCTTGCAGCATTGTTCCTTGCGGTCTCCATTTTGTGGATCTTCTCTCCAGCCCCTATCTGTGAAGTTTCTCTTGTTGCTAGCTCCATAGATGAGGCAACTTCCACAGCAGCTTTTCAAGCTAAATCACTGACAGTAAGCAGCTTCCTCTGATTAGCTTCACTGTGGAATTCACAAACCATCCTATCATAATGACCATCGTCAAGTGTTGCATCAAATTCGCAAGATTTAGCTAACCTTCTTAAAGCTGCTATGAGCTGTAAAATGCTTTCATCTTCTTCCTGACTATGGCAGTGGAACTGAAACCTTCCTACAATCAATAATGGTCTGGGAGAGAAATGCCCCTCTAAGATTTTAATTAATTTAATGTAAGACCTATCTGCTGGTTCTGCTAGGTGAACGGAATGTTATAGTAGCACAAAAGTTCTATGCCCTACTGAGCTGAGAACTGTTGTGACCTCTAGGTCCTCTGGTGTCTGATTTGCTATGAGATATAATTGAAATCTTTCCTCATCTGAGTTCCAAGTCTAATGCATCCATGGCGTGTTAATGGCACCTCTGCATGTTAACGGCACTCCACAAGCCCAGTGGTAGTGGCAGCCCTGAGAGTGTGGGGGCAATGGAGGCAGCATATGAGACTGGAGGGGATGTCGGTGTGGTCACCGATCTGTGACAATCACCGGATTGTCCTGGGGGATGGGGGGGGGGGGAGGTCGCTGGATGGGGGCTTTAGGAGGTGGCAGCGGGGATTGAGAGATTTGGGGATCTCTTCATTGAGGAGGGTTTCCCGAGCCTGCAGGAGCTAGAGGAGGAGTTTGAGTTACCGGGTGGGAACGGATTCCGCTACCTGCAGGTACGGGACTTTGTCCGAAGGCAGGTTCCAAGCTTCCCTCGCCTCCCTCTAAGGGGACTACAGGATAAAGTGATGTCAAAAACAGGGGTTGGGGAGGGGAGGGTCTCGGAAATATATAAGGAATTGATGAAATGGGAAGGGGTCCCAATCGGGGAGGTGAAGAGGAAGTGGGAAGACGAGTTGGGGGGGGTTGGAAGTCGGGCTATGGGGGAAGGTCCTGAAAAGAATCAATGCATTCCCGCCGTGTGCCAGGCTTAGCCTGATGCAGTTCAAGGTGGTCCACAGGGCTCATATGACTGTGGCCTGGATGAGTGGGATGTACATATGTTTTGAGCATGTCCGAAGTTGAGGGGATTTTGGCCTGGATTCCAGATGTCATGTCAGAGGTCCTGGAAGGAAGGGTGACTCCGAGTCCAGAGGTGGCAATGTTTGGAGTGCCCGAAGATCCGGGAGCCCAGGGGGAAGAGAGGCCGACGTTTTGGCCTTTGCTTCCCTGGTGGCCCGGAGGCGGATTTTGCTGGGCTGAAGGGACCTGGAGCCTCCAAAGTCGGGGCTGTGGGTCAGTGACAGGGAAAGGTTTCTCAAGCTAGAGAAGATTAAGTTTACCTTAAGGGGTTCAATACAGGGGTTCGCCCGGAGGTGGCAGACATTCACCGACTTCTTCAAGGAAAACTGACATCAGCAGAAGGAGGGAGGAATGGGGAGTGCGGGGGGAAGGAGAGGCATGAAAGTGGAGAATAAGGGCAGGGAATCTATTACATGGGTAGTTAGGAGTTCATATAATTTACAGTTCAGAAAGAAGCCATTCGGCCCATTGCGTCTGCACTGGCCCTTGGAAAGAACACCCCACTTAAGCCCACGCCTCGATCCTATCTCCGTAACCCAGTAAGCCCACCAACCCCACCTAACCTTTTTGGACAGTAAGGGCAATTTAGTATGGCCAATCCACCAAACCTCCACATATTTGGACTGCGGGAGGAAACCAGAGCACCCGGAGGAAACCCACGCAGACGCGGGGAGAACGTGCAGACTCCGCACAGTCAGTGACCCAAGCCGGGAGGAAGCAACTGTGCTAACCACTGTGCTACCCTGCTGCCCGAGTCCAGAGGTGGCAATATTTGGAGTGTCAGAAGATCCAGTAGCCCGGGGGGGGGAGAAAAAGCCGATGTTTTGGCCTTTGCGTCCCTGGTGGCCCAGAGACGGATTTTGCTGGGATGGAGGGTCTCGGAGCCTCCAAAGTTGGGGGTGTGGGTAAGTGACACAGCAGGGTTTCTCAGGCTAGAGAAGAGTAAGTTCGCCTTAAAGGTTGAATATAGGGGATCGCTCGGAGATGGCAGCCATTCATCGACTTCTTCAGGGCGGTTAGGGAGGGGGGGGGGGGGAAAGATGGGTATGTTACTGTGAGGTTTTTGCATCAGTCGGACTGTTCTATTATTTAGAATTTTAATATGTTAAAATGTTAAAATTATAAATTCCTCAATAAAATATTTCCTAAAAAAGAAATCCATGGCGCTCATCTTTTCCACCATTTCGGATCCCGGCTCCTGGGGTCTACATTTCAACTTCCTCCCTTCCTATTTTTTATGGAAAGCATAGTGCAAATGACTCCCTTTATTACAAGCAACTTGAATTTTTTTCAGCTTTGCCTGATTGTAGTTCGGCTTTTTCCCTGAGTAATGGGCTGGGATTCTCTAAAAACGCGGCTAAGTGTTGACGCCGCCGTAAACACCGGAGTGTTTCACACCAGCGTCAACGGGCCCAGCGATTCTGTAGCTCACAGGAGGCCAGCACGGCTCCGGAGTGCTCAGCTGCTCCAGCTACGGTACGTGGCCCTGCACTGCTCGCCGCGGGTCAGCGCATGCGCGCGGCGGCCGGCCGCAGGTCCGTGCATGCCCGTGGCGGCTGCTTCCACGCTACGCCGTGCAACATGGCAGAACCACACAGCGGGCCAGAGCGGAAGAAGGTAGGCCCCTCTAGATTGCGCGTGACTGCCAATCGGTGGCACCCGATCGCGGACCCGGCTGGCGCAGAGGCACCCCCGGAGACTGATCCCCTAGCCCCCCCACCAGGACTGCCACCACAGCTGTGACGCCGAGCGCCCGCCGAGTGGAACCATATGTGAACCACGCTGGCAGGACCTCGGCCGGTCGACCGAGGAGAATCGCTGCGGGGGTTTCTTTCAATGGCCCCCGACTGGCGCCGCGTTGACCGCGTGCGCGCCTGACTCGGATTCTCCGGTCGGCGGAGAATCGTGTCCCGGCATCGGACCCGATTGCGGTTCTGAGGCCCCATTCTCCGCTCCCGCACCGAGCGCCATTTCGGCGCGGAGGCTCGAAGAATCCCGGCCATGGTCTGTGAAAAGCCGGCAGACTTTGAAATCCCCGTTTCCCCGCAGCCCATTTCATTTTGTCACGTGCACGGTCTCTGCAGCTCAGACCCCACTTGCTTCAATCAAGCAGGTTTTCCGGACTTCTTACTCACAGTCGCAGTTGAATTATGTTTTTTAACCTTCAGAAGCGGCGGTAGCACTTCGCCCGACCATCTATGTGTGTGTGTGTGAGTCCAGTGCCGGGAATCTTGCGTTGCTCTGGATGCCGTCTCCACTATTCCGTTGACAAATAAAGACGTTCAGTAATTTTTTTCTGTCTCAATCCTCGTTGCCAGTTGTCTCTTCCAACTCCCCTGACTGGTGCCGCAAAGAGGAAAGGTATGGACGTGCTGCTCATACAATCAAAGATGGTGATCTACCTAAACCCTCGCAAATACTCTGCTAATGTCACTACACATCATATGAAGTATAACCAGCAGGAATGTATTCCGTGATACATAACAAACTGGCAGCATCTGTGGAGGGCGAAACAGAGTTGACTTTTTTTAGTCTGTATGACTCTTCAGCATTTTCTGTCTTTGTTTGAAGTCTCTGATTTTGTTGACCTTTCAGGTAGTAATCCAGAGATTATTATCATTGTGGTTCTGTTTCTCAATGTAGTTCTTCGCTGCTCACACTCCCTCCGCAGAAGCTGGCTTCGTCCTACTTATATTGCTGATACCCATGTAAACCATTACAACTGAATCCTTCCACTCCCGCTCTAAGTTCGTCTCCAGCTCAGAGGAGATGCTCTTAAGGTCGGGCACTCCTGCGCAGGCAACACAGACTTTGGGACTCACGCTGTTGGCTGCATAGAACAGTATTATCACCAGTGCCTAACGGAAGGGGAAATCAGGAAAACTTACTTTTTTGCCAATTTTTAGGACACATATAAGGATGACCTGTAGTTCATTGTGTATGATTCCTCCTCCCCGCTACCCTGCTCTTCCCATGGCGAAGGGCTCAGGCTCCACCTGGCACCTCTGGCTGACACTGAAAATTTGTCATGGGGGCTAGTGCTCATGTTTGAGCGCATAGTGTGCTGAAGCAGGAATGCACTGTATTACTCTGATGCCTGTTGTACATGTAATAAAATAGGATGTTTTTATACAGAGTGACATTAATTTCAATTTTAGTCTGGCCAAACTGGAATAAGAAGAAAAATTAAAGTGTTCTTGATTACCTATTTGAATAAATTTTATTTCTCATTGAAGTCCGACAATATTTCCTCATTTGTTTCTGCCGCCTGTGTTCAGTAGCATGGACTTCTGTGAGATGGACTGAGCTGTTGGCTTGCCGCAAACCCATTTCCTTCCACCTTCAGGGAAAATATTGATTTGATTGATGTTCTTGTAGACAATATCAAATTGCTTTCCAAGTCTTTCTGTATCTGTTTGGATCTGGGATATTACACTGATCGTACTCACCATTTCCTCTTGAGGTCATATTTAAATTCATTTCATGTTGCTAAGCTATCCCAAAATAAAGGCCAGAATTCTCCGGCCATTACGATTCTTATTCCAAGCACTAAATTGCGTTGCCACTGTGTATGCTGGTTAATCATTGCATTTTGGACCAATCTTTGCATTTTTGAAGAACTATTGAATTTGTCCTCAGGGATTAAAATCGGAAGCTTCCTTAAAAATAAATTATTCCACAAATTTCTTTCAGATTTTTGATTCTCTCCATCCAGTTTCTCTCCTTTTTCTCCTTCTCATTATCACTCCTCTTTCTTTTCCTGCTTCTCTCTTGCTTTCCTCTCTCCCTCTCTCTTTCCCCTGTCTCCTTACTCCCTGTTTGGTGTCACGGATATGGAGCACCCAAGTAGCTATAAGACGTGTCTTGTCAGTGAGATTTTTCACTGTCCTATACGAGGACATCACAGCTAAGGGTCTGGAAGCTGAGGTGCTGACTTCATCCAATGACCAAAAGTGCCTGCTTCAAATTCCTCTTTCCTCACCAAGGATGCTGAGGCCAGTTGTCCATCCCTACTGTTGCCTCAACACAGTCTTTTAAAAAAATGTTGTTCCTTTCTCAGAGTTAAAGAACCACTACGCAGAGTGTACAGGGCAAGCCTTTAGTTCAACTCCTTGCTTGCACCAAAAATCATAGAATTTACATTGAACTTACAGAAGGAGGCCATTTGGCCCATCGACCCTACCTAAGCCACACCTCTACCCTATCCCCGAAACCCAGTAAACCCCCCCCCCTAAACCTTTTGGATACTAAGGGAAATTTATCATGGCCAATCCACCTAACCTGCACACTTAGACACGGGGAGAATGTGCAGATTCCGCAGGAATCGAACCTGGGACCCTGGAGCTGTGAAGCAACTGTGCTAACCACTGTGCTACCATGCCACCCACAAATCCAATTCACATTCAATTTGAATCCAATTCATGGTCCCCACAAGAGACAAGTACGAGAGCCAAGCTGACTATAGCAGGCATTATACCTGATCACGGACTTGATCTTAGCCAAAAGGCCAAGAAGCTTGTCATAATATACATCAGTATATCATGGTGCAGACACACACTGATGGACACACAGTGGGACTAATCAACATACACAACACCGCAGCCAATCACCAGTGAGAGCACACGCATTATAAAGACAGGGTACATCAGAGTTCCCGCTCATTCGAGTAGCAGCTAGCTAGGAGCACAGAGCTCACAGCCTGCAACACAGACATTCACCATGTGCTGAGTGCATCAACTGGTTAGGACAAGACAAAGGTCTTTAGTTAAAGCTGATATCGTATTTACCCACAGTTCAAGCATGTTTAAATAGTTAACCTTTTAATAAAATAGTGTTGCACTACTTCAAGTGTTGGTGGTCTGTATGTGATCCAGAACACCCAACACATCAAAGCTAACTCACAATGGACCAGCAATTAACTTGATACATCCCTAGTCTGCATAGTTTTTCTCTTTGATGAGTCATGTGGGTTCTGTGTTCCTCCCATGATATGCACAAAGTACCCCATTTGATTGAAATCAGTTGAAATCACAAATCTACCCATGAAATTAAGAATGCAAATATTCTCTCAGTGAGCACGAATTGGTTTGTGAGAACAAGCTGACTTGACAAATCCTCAGCTGACATTGGTCCCTAATAACTATATAAATTACATTAATACTTCCACATTAAAAATGGTAACAAATTATGTAAAAATCAAACCCATTAATTTGTCTGTGCATGCAGAACAATAATTTACAGTTCTCACAAAACAATAAAAAATGCCTGGTGCATTTCAAATCTTTCCCACACAGTAAACAGACCACCGTTCAGTCTGTATCTGATAGGTGATGTACTCTGGCAATTATAGGGAATTAGTCGTTTGGGATGCTGGACTAGTGGTTCTTCATCATCCGTGTGTGAGCCAAAGGTAAACAAAGCTTGCCAGCTCAGGGAGATAGCAGCCTCCATGGAGTTTTAAATTGGTTTTATTTATTACCTACTTGTTCCGTGGTAAACTCCACAATCAACATTCTTCATATCGAAACAATGCGAATTGTATGTTAGATGGTTCAGCCATAAAAGGCAAAGTGGACCAGAGAATTTGCTGTAATGAAGTAGCCTGTAGCCATGGACATGGATGTTTCATCGGAATTGCCTCCGAGCTTTCTTAAATTGGATTTATTTATTGTTTTCTATGAACTCAATTTACTCCATTCGATACCTACTACTCTTGGTCAATACAAATACAGACATAGCATCCGTGAAGTACTGTGAGGTTTTACAAAGCTAGTTAAGGAGCCACGCTTTATACTGGGTACTTGATTTAGTTTAGTGAATTTTCTATTCATCGCCGCTGTAATTTGGCACGAAAGCTATAACAGAAAAATAAATTGGACACTTTTGGAAGGATTAATCTAATGCTGCCTTTTAAGTTTCAAATGAGTTGTTGATCAATATGCCTCCAAGTGTGCCTCTGATGGTGAAACTGAGTAGCCAACTATTTCTGATAATTGAGAATGTTTTCTAACATCTGAGCCCAGGTTTGCCACTTGCATGATATCAACAAGGCAAATGTTTAGTGGCAGGTGGAAGCAAATAAAAATGGAAGCGAACTGCATACATTTTTGTTCGGCCAAATCATTAACATAGGGCAGAATTCTCCCATCTGGAGCTATGTCCCATGGTGATGGCACAGACATGGGGGATTTCCTGCTGTGGAGGTCGACAGGAAACCATGCCGTATCTCCCAGCCCCTACCCCATTAACTATGCACTCAGAGGCTTTGCACTGTATTCTTTGGTGGGTCAGGCCTGATGTCGCGTAGTCAACCATCGTATCCTGGCGCCATATCGAAAAGGCACCCAACATCATTGACCCACTACTGAAGAAGGAAGATGGATCACCCAAAATACAAGATGGATCTTCAGGAACACTCTGAGGCTGGAAGATGGACCTCTTCAATGACAACAAATCTGAAAAAGCAGCCTGCAGATCCTCCCCCCAAACCACTTCTGTGGTGTTCTGGGGTCCAAGATCACTGCTGGCCTCCATTCCAGCCCCGGGCATTAATCAACTGTGTCACGACATCTGCATGTTACTTTGTTCTAGATGTGTTTTGGACTGGCATGCTTTTCCGCTGGCACTGCAGAGAACCGGGCGTGGGTGGAGGATTCTGGTCAGGCCTTCTGTTGCATCCTATTAACGAGATGCAAATCAGTTACACACCGGTCTCCAGCGGGTTTCCCGATCCACAGTGATGGGCACCAATGGAAGATGCTGCAGGAAGTTTGCGTCAAGTGTGAATCCAATTCTTTGCACTCTTGCCAAATTGGGCCACCCCCCTCGTTCATGTCAGTGATGCGGGAATATTGCTGAGAACGGAAAACTGCTTTCAAGTGAAATCTGAAGGATGGGCCATTTAAACGGGAGGGTCACAACATGGTGACAAATGTCCTGAAAGCCTTTGGAAAACCTCAAAAGATATTTAAGCCTTTTTGCAATTTTTGTCAAAGTAAAGAGACAGGGAACTAATAAGTGGGGGGTAAAGAAAGGAAGTAAAGAGTAGTCGGCAAATAAATGGGGCAGACCAGCATCTGATCTGCATGCCAATTGCTGAAGTTGACTTGTTACGGCATGAATGTGAATAACTTGGGTGGATAGTGGTCCTCTGATCCATTCAACCTCAACAGGTTTGAAGCGGTGCTCAAAGCTAAAGCATTATTGCACATTCTAGATTATCTTCGTCAACTTGGGTGACTGTTTACCCAGTGGGCTATTTTCTGAAAACAGCATTGAGGACCGTTGGCTAGTGAGTGGGCCGCATTGTGATATGCTACGAATTAAGTAATGGCATGATGAGAAAACTGGTCAATGGGAAGACTGGTCAAAAGGTTTGATACAATATAATAAAAACTGAAACTACTCATTCCAGCTCACCAGGCCCAGGTAAAGAATGCTGCCCTAACCATTTTCAGACTAGTATGGCCGTAGGCCAACTCTGCATAACTTGAAGTCTGAAAAGATCAGCGAAGGTCGAGGCATTCCAAAACACCGGACCTCAGCAACTCCTGACAAAACTAACTCGTCATAACCCAGGGCCGTAGGAATTTAAAACAAAGATAAGTTCAGGAAGAAACAAGTCTATTCTGACCTTTCAATGTTCCCTCTGAGGACTAAATAATGGTATGAGTGATATGACCAAACATGGTCTGGTCTTTGCTTCCATTTGTATTTCCGATCAAACTCCTGACCATACTGTTGTCACATAATCTTGATAAAGATAATGTATAAATATTGAGCTAATTCTCCGCGAAAAGCACGGAACTTGTGACAGACTGAGCAGTTTTATTGACTGCTCTCTGACTTCAAGTTTCAGCCATTGCTGCAAGCAGTTGTTTTCGAAAATAAAGGTTGTTATTCTGACTTAACGAGTGTGTTGAATTTTTCTACCACAGAAGCGGGAAAATATTGACTTTGACAGCATGAGGGGCTCTCCTTCAAACCCACTGGGCTGCAAGATTAAAATAAGGCTTATTGTCTAACCATGATCCTGTTAATGAAAAAAAATAATAATTTTAGAGTATCCAATTATTATTTTTCCAATTAAGGGGCAAGTTTTTAGTTTTGCCAATCCACCTACCCTGCACATCTTTGGGTTCTGAGGGTGAGAACCATGCAGACACAGAGAGAATGTGCAAACTCCACACAGACAGTGATCCGGGGCCAGGATCGAACCCGAGCCATGAGGCAGCAGTGTCACCACTGCGCCACCGTGCCGCCCCCTCCATGATCCTATGAATAAGATGGAATACGTTGAATAAATGCCGAATATTTCAAATCAAGTTATAGAAAGATCTTAATCATGGATATATCAACTTCAAATGGTAAAAACAAAATAAATATTTATGCTTTGGATGCAGAAGGTGTGCACGGCTCTCACAGTTAATGTGTGCAGTCAGCAAGCTCCTCACTTCACTTGTTAAATTTGGTAGATCAGCAAAATGTGGCAACCTGCATGTGGGCAAGAGCCAACAAAATGTTTTGTAGGCCGCACTCAGGACCCAGATGGGCTGCATGAGCCCCCCCCCCCCCCCCCCCCCCCCCCCCCCGCCGGGCTGCCCACAGGTTGCCCACCACGGTCTTAAAACCTTGAAATACAACAACTTGGATTTCTCCATTGTGGATGGTGGGAATGGGAAGTTTTCAGCTTTTCCACAAGTGGTGAGGACGAATTGTGTTGAACTCGGCACTGGGTTAGAAAAAGAACCATTTAAAAAGCTGGCAGTGTGCTGCTGACACAGAATACTGGACAGTCAAATTAATCCTACAACGGTCAGCATGTCCTCTAGGTGTGCTGGTATGTTGGCTTACAGTCAAAGCCATATTTGGCATGTTACACAAGGTTGTGCTGCATTCATTAATGTCACCATATCAATTTTACTGGTCAAATATGGCTTCCTGTGCACTTCTGCAACACAACAACAACTTTTATTCAGAGGAGTGACTGGTCACAGTACTGTGAATGTCCAGAGCCTTCTGTAAGGAAAAATGATATTAAACGTGTTCCTTTTTTTATTCAGAATTCTTGCTTTACTCCAGTCAAGCATTTTGTCAAAATAAAAATAGAATTTGCGGGAAAAACACAGCAGGTCTGACAGCATCAGTGGTGAGAGAAACTGGGTTAATGCTTTGAGTCTGTATGAGTCTTCTTCACAGCTGAAGAGAAGGAGAAACGTGATGGATTTTATACTGTGGAGGTGGGGTAAAATAGAAGGTCAGGGACAGGTGAGAGCTCCAGAGAGATTTGAGAAAAATGTCATGGATTCAAGACAAAGCGAGTGTTCATGATAGTGTTAAAACTAGCTAAGAAGCTAATAGCTGCTTAAAGGTCAGATAGCAAAATATATTAATAGCAGAACAAAGATCAGTTCTCTCTGAAAGTAAAACATAAGAACAACTTACAACCTGCCTCTGTGGGGGAGGGAGGTCGGGAAAGAAAAGAGAGATTAAAAAACAATCAAAATGGAGGACAGAGTTCATGGTCTGGAGTTGTTGAACCCAAAATCCATGGAACAATTTTGTTGAACCAGATATATTTTTGTTCTCATTGCTAAGTGCGTACGGAAATGTTTTTAACTAAATGTTTAATGTGTTTGTACAGAATTCCACTCTCTATTTTATGTGCTATTCATCCATGTAGCATAAACGTATCAATGCCTGAGCTGAAATATTGGAAGAAGAAATTTAGTATGACTGCAGTGACTTTAGTTTCGTGACTCAGCGCAGTATCCACTTAAAGTAATGACTTTATTTCAGGCATTAGGTCAAGGTCTTGCCCTGGTCCTGACAAATATAAATTTCTTTACCCGTCAGTCTGGCCTCAATAAAAGTCGAGAGGATTTGCAGGTACAGCATTAGTTATTTTATTTGACTTGCAAGTCTGATTCATTTCACACAGGCACAGGACACAGAACTAGTCTCCTAGACCCCGGGAAAACGAATGAAGAAGGAGACAAAGGGATTTCTGCAAATACATTCAAATGGCCACCAAGTTTCACATGCAAGATTCCCATAGGTCATCCTATACCCCTCCTGACCTGGCCATACATCCTGATTGGCTCACTTCTCATCCCTTCCTCTGGCCTCCTATTACCCAGCATCCTTTTCTCCTCCTTATCTGGACACCCCTGCCCCTTGCTCTGCCATGCGTTCTGAAATCCTTTGTCTGTGAACTAACAGAATCAGACCGGCCTATGTTTACATTACAGTAACTAATATCTCTAAAGTAACTATTTTATATCACATTCGTCAGTCCGCGAATCCCTGATTTGAGAAGTAGTTCAACTTTCCCCAGTCTGCTATGTATTACCCCTGCGGGAAACAGAAAATCAATTCATCAGGAGGAACACAAGTTGTGAACTGAAGTTTCAAGTAGGTTCATTTATAGCCCCGAAACATCGCCATTTATTATCAATACAACTTTCAAGAACGATTTGCAGCACTTATTAGCAAGTGGAGTGGAGTGCAAGCTTTCTTCTGCCTGATGATTACCAACCCATGATTCTTTTTCTTCCCGTTGCCACTAATTGTCAAGTAAATCGATACCACTGTACAGTAGAACATAGCATTGAGCACTTTCGAACAGAGAAGCATTTTCCTTGGAGCAGCACTGAAGGCCCATTGAAGTCCAGATGGAATTTCAAACGTCCGTATGATCGTTCTGAGAAAATACATTTTCAGCTTTTTAAATGCCCTGGTGGAGGTCACAGATGTACAGAGATGGCTTGGGTTTGATCCCTGGTCAGCGGTGGATCAGTGGCAGCACTGAATGTATGCTCGTATGGCCCTAAAATCTTGTGGATTCAAGACCCACTCCTGAGCACAAAAATCAGAGCTAATACTTGAGTATAACATCGAGGGAGGTGTTGCACTGACAGAGGTGCCATCTTTTAGATGCAATGTTACACTGAGGGCAAGTCAAAAGTACTTCATTGACTGTAAAATACTTTGGGATGTCTGTGGGTTTGAAAGATGCTATGGAAACGCAAGTCTTACTCTTTCCTTCTTTGGTGTGTGTTGAATCAGCTGATCTGGAGTGATTGTTGGCGTATTGCAATTAGCGTTTCTTTCTCTGGATTAGGAGAGGCAGAATCTATGTTGCATCGAATCGCCCCTACTTCTATTTGGTTAAGGTCAGCTAATGATGCAGACTAGGGAGCTGCACTTTTTTTATTTCCTATTCGGTTGGACCAACTGACACAGTTACTCTCTCGCTAACCTCACAGCTCTCCAGGGAGCTCTTTCACATGTACGTTAATCAGTTTGCACAAGATGTTGCTTGCATAATTTGTGCTAAACCAGAGGGCTTTATTGTTGTGCAAAGTTCATTGGCTAATTGTTGCATTCAGAACCAATGGGAACAATCTGTTTGAAAACCAAACACTGGCAATTGTTGGTCATTGGTTCCAGGCGAGCAACAAATGGCAGTGACACTGACAAAATTAACACACACAAGAGTTCCAACAACAGCCGACTTCCCCCCTCACCGCCCCCCGCTGATTCTCAGAATAATTCCCTTTAACAAGTGTTACCAAGGCCACAAATCTGCTTCATTGAAAGTGTTGAATCTCGTATTGGGGGAAAATGCAAATCGCATTTTCAAGTGTTACACACTAAACCATCAGAAATGTCAAGAGTTTGTCACATTTCCCTGATTGACTAGTTCTCATCCCGATCCTGTCAGACAAGAAAAGCTATAAATCATTCACCATTAGGAAGATAACGAAGATGGCTTGTTATGAAGATGAACGGTGGAATTGTCACATAATCCTGTAGCGGGGGCAGGAACGTGGAGTGTTGCTAGCTGCGACGGCTAATGGGAAACCACACCATATCTTCCGGCGCTGACCTAATTAGTTATGCACCTTGGGGTTTTGTGTCATATTCAACGGCAGGGAGGGTATAATGGCACGAGTCCTGCCATCATATCTGGGTGCATATTCAAAAAGCGCCCAATATCATAGGCCCATTATTGAAGAAGGAATTTGTGCCTCTGGGAAAAAAAATGGGCCTCCTCATGACACTGAATCTGGAAGATCAACCGGTCGATGCACCTCCCCACCCAATGTTGTGGTGTTCGGGGTCCAGGGTTGCTAGCGGTCCCTATCCCAAACTCCGGAGGCAGCCCCAGGCATTGTTCAACTGAGTACTGATTTAGACCATAAGAAATAGGAGCGGAAGTAAGGCCATTCAGCCCATCGAGTCCACTCCACCATTCAATCATGGCTGATTTCAACTCCATTTACCCACTCTCTCTCCATAGCCCTTAATTCCTCGAGAAATCAAGAATTTATCAACTTCTGTCTTAAAGACACTCAACGTCCCGGCCTCCACCGCCCTCTGTGGCAATGAATTCCACAGACCCACCACTCTCAGGCTGAAGAAATTTCTCCTCATCTCTGTTCTAAAGTGACTCCCTTTTATTCTAAGGCTGTGCCCCCGGGTCCTAGTCTCCCCTGCTAATGGAAACAACTTCCCTACATCCACCCTATCTAAGCCATTCATTTATTCTGGACCAGCGTGTTTTCTCGCTGGTGTCGCGGAGAATCAGAATATTTTGGTCGGGCCTTCATCTGCATCCCATTAGTGAGAGTATTCCATCACTCTCATGACTTGTGCCGAGGAGGTGGTGAACATGCTTTGGGGAGTCAGGAGATAAGTTATTTGCTGCAGAATTCTTGGTCTCTGATCTGCCATTAGAGCCACTGTATTTATATGGCTAGTCCAGTTCAGTTTCTGGACAATGATAACCCCCAGGATGTGGATAGTGGGGGATTCTATGATGGCAATGTCATTGAATGTCAAGAGGTGATGGTTTGATTCTCTCTTATTGGACATGATCATTGCCTGACAATTCCTGAGGAGTTACTATCCAGTGATTTTTATTATGGAGGGATGGCAACAATAAGTTCCCTGATGGCTGCCACTTGAGTCACCAGGGTACCTTCTAGCCTCACACTGAGGGGTGAACCAATTATGCCCAGGTAGTAATTTGAGATTTATGCTTGTGACACTGATGGATCCTCAAGTTTTAACCCTTCACACCATCAGCTCCCCACACCACTACATCCAAGGCCGAGCCTCAGCTTTCAGTGAGAGTTAGAAAACCTCAGAAACAAGGGCCAAGGTGTTGACCTCCCCCCAAGGGCCCCTGCTCATGGAGTGGTGTCATTGAATTTCTCCACGCCGCGCCCCCTCCCCCACAGCTTTCCAGCGCCCACCTCATTGTCCAAAGGTGAGCCTACAGGTGCGACCAGGAAACCTAAAACCCTCCTGAAAGAGCTGTCAGTGATCCCATGCACAGGGCAGGAGGGCTAGAGCAACCTTGTTACAGAAGGTCCAGGATTAGGAAGGACACTTGGATGACCCTTCTGGATGTGGCCCTTCCTATGTACCCAGAGGATTCGCAAGGGCTATTCAGGGAGCTGGCGACGGGGAGTCGCCGAATGCTCGCTGACATTCAGTACAGGAGTGAGATGAATACTTACAATGAAGAAACGGCTCATATGCTCTTCAGAAATACTGCGGATTTCTGACTCCTATGGCTGATGGCAGTTCAAAGACTCCAGTGGCTTGGGTCATTTCAAAATGATGATGCATTGAGTCATTCATATCTCCTGATGCAGTCTCAGGGGCTGGGAGTTTGGTTAGAGGATTCCCTGTATCATTAATGAGTTCTGTCAGTGCGAGGGGAACACAAGCACTGAAGTAGCATCATCATCATCATCTATAAGTTCAAATGCATCCCTAACGTTAGATGTGCCATTGCTGTCACCAATCAGTGGAGATTGGGCAGTCTAAAAGTGATTAACAAAAGTGAGTTATAACACATAGTGAAATCAAATACATTCAGTGCTCTACATCCCGAATTGCCGAACATCACCCGTACCCACGTTGTGCGACTACGATTTCTTAACCTTCCTACCCGCACAGTGGTTAGCACTGTTGCTTCACAGCGCCATGGTCCATGTTTGATTCCAGCCTTGGGTCGCGGAGTCTGCACGTTCTCCCTGTGTCTGCGTGCGTTTCCTCCGGTGTTCCGGTTCCCTCCCACTAGGTCCGAAAAGCGTGTTCGTTAATTTGGACATTCTGCATTCTCCCTCAATGTCCCCGAACAGGCGCCGGAATGTGGCGACAAGGGTCATTTCACAGTAACTGCATTGCAGTGTTAATGTAAGCCTACTTGTGACAATTATAAAGATTATTAACCCCACCGCTATGTCTAGATGTCTCCCCAGGGTCCTAATCTGAGGTTGAGGCGGCCTGCTGTCTGCCATGTCCTGCTGCCTGAGATGGCATTGGCGGATGTCCTCCGGAGGGCCGAGACCTGGAGGACCCTGGCCTACTTGCGGGTAGCACAGGTGTTGTTATGCCACCTTGTTCTGTCTGCTGGGTTGGAGGCACCTTGGTGTGCGGAAGGGGTGAGTCAGATGGAGTGGACACTCCCAAAGTCTCTTGATCGATTGCAGGTAAATGTTTGCCCTCGTCTCCTCCACAGCATCTAACGTTCGTGTCAGGGCACCCTCCAAGAACCTTGGGACTGGCTTTCCTACTGCCGACCTCTTGGCTGGACTGTCAGCAAGTGTTGTGAAGCCTTTTAAATGCTTTGCCCCTTGACTAAACTGCTCCGGGGAGGCTGATTCAGACCATTGCCCCATGGGGATGGCATTATTCCCATGAAATTTTTTTTCTCCAAATATCTAACAATTCAGATCTAGATCGCACCAATGGGGCTGGCAGGATTCATTCCAGCTGACAGGTGGCCAAATTTTGGGAATATTCTACCCATGAACTGTTTCTCTCTCCACTATAATTCCAGGACTGCTGAGCTTTCCCATCATTTACTGTTTTTACACCATAACAAAAGAGTCTTCCACAGAGAACCAACTCTGGAATGAAACAATGGCAGTGAATATAAATTTCAAACAATTATACGCAGACAAATGAACACAATCCTGAATCAACCAAGGACTTTGTTCACAACAATGCCTTTACGCAATCGGACATGCAATTACCTTCCCCAAGCTGGCCTTTCAAATTGTTTTGCATCTCAGGAAGAGTTCTGATGGAATTATGTTTCATCAAGCCAATCAAAATCATATTTCCTGGAGGCAGCATTGTGGCGCATTGGTTAGCATGGCTGCCTCACGGCGCCAAGGTCCCAGATTCGATCCCAGCTCTGGGTCACTGTCCGTGTGGAGTTTGCACATTCTCCCCATGTTTGCGTGGGTTTCGTCCACACAACCCAAATATGTGCAGGGTAGGTGGATTGACCATGCTAAATTGCTCCTTAATTGATAAAAATTAATTGGGTACTCAAAATTTATTTTTTAAAAATCACATTTCCTTTCGATTTGTGCATTAGATGCTGATGATCCTGCATTTATTGTCCATCCCGAGTTGTCCTGGGAGGTTGCGATTGGCTCCCTTCTTAAAGTGCTGCTGTCTTGTCATGTGTGGTGAAGGTGTTCCCATGATGAGAGCAGGCAGGAAAGTACTTCCAAAATGGAATGCTGGTTGACTAGGAGTTGGTGAACCGCAGGCATCGCTAATTGGTGACATTAATACATCGACCAGGCCGTTTGAACTCTCATCACTGTCATGATATTCAGGTAAACATCTTGGTACAAAGATACATACTGATGGACAGATCAACGGACCAATCAACACACACACAACACCACAGCCAATCACAGGCAAGAACATACACACTACAAAACAGGGAACACGACACTTCCTGGGCATTCCAGCAGGAGACAGCTCAGGGCACAGAGCTCACAGCAAGCCACTCAGACATCCACCATGTGCTGAGTGCCACTCCAAGATAGCATTAGGAATAGGTCCACAGATTCTAGGGTTATGATCGAACCTCAGTAACCAGTTTACCACTGTAAATAAGTGTTAGTAATAAAACTGAGTTGTACCATTCGCAACCGTGTTGGTTCGTCTGTGCAGCAGAGTACCCAACACATCAATCACCAGAACATTTTGTGTAATTAACCAGGCATACAATCAAGATGCTACATCAGCTGCACTAAATGGGAGATAGTTGTTCCTTTCGAAATTCTATAAGTAGAAGGCAACAATGTGTGAAAAGGCCCAACGCCTTAAAGCCTAAGTGGGTTATGCAATAGATTTGTAGTACTTTAGCAGGTTTTTTTTTTACAATGCAGTGTAATTTAGTTGTCTCAAGGGATTCGCATTCATTTGAACCATGAAAATGTTCAATGATTCATAAGGTTTTCTTCCTTTGTACATGCTGTAGTTAATTGGATTAGGCCAGTTTTCAGAGGCAAGATTCACAGTATAAATGTGAGCCAGCTACAGTGCAGACTTTGTTTGCACTGAGAGCTGAATTTGGGTGCATTTGAGTGCTATAGTGAGAGTTTGGTGACTGAGGGAGTTAGGTGAGGAGGGAGTAAGGTGCTCCTTTCATTTCATTTCCTACATTTCCTCAAAGAGCGTGAAGGGAGCCGGGAGTTTACAGAGAGTGCAGCTGACAGGGAGCAGAGTCGGAGGACGGAGTTCCAGTTGGTCCACAGGGCAGCTATATTCTGTAAGGTAAGAGGGATGGAGGCTAGGGCAGTTGCATGCTCCTCCTGTAGGATGTGGGTGGTGAGGATACCACCGGTGTCCCTGCTGACTATACCTGCAGGACGTGCACCCAACTCCAGCTCCTCAGAGACCATGTCAGGGAACTGGAGCTGGAGCTGGATGAACTTCGGATCATCCGGGAGGCAGTGGGGGAAATAGATAAGAGTTACAGGGAGGTAACCACACCCAAGGTACAGGACAAGAGTAGCTGGGTTACAGTCAGGGGAAATAAAACGAAGGGGCAGGCAGTGCAGGGATCCCTTGTGGCCGTTCCCCTTCAAAACAAGTATACCGTTTTGGATGCTGTTGGGGGGGATGACCTACCAGGGGAAGGCCCTAGTGGCCAGGTCTCTTGCACTGAGTTTGGCTCTGGGGCTCAGAAGGGAAGGGGGGAGAATAGAAAAGCAATAGTGATAGGAGACTCAATGGTTAGGGGAATAGATAGGAGATTCTGTGGTCGCGAGCAAGACTCCCGGAAGGTCTGTTGCCTCCCGGGTGCCAGGGCCAGGGATGTCTCGGATCGTGTCTTCAGGATTTTTAAGGGCGAGGTGAGCAGCCAGAAGTCGTGGTGCACATTGGTACCAATCACGTAGGTAGGAAAAGGGGTGTGGATGTAATAAACGAGTTAAGGGAGTTAGGCTGGAAGTTAAAAGCCAGGACAGATAGAGTTGTCATCTCTGGTTTGTTGCCGGTGCCACGTCATAGCAAAGCTAGGAATAGGGAGAGAGTGCAGTTGAACATGTGGCTGCAGGAATGGTGTAGGAGGGAGGGCTTCAGGTATTTGGATAACTGGAGCGCATTCTGGGGAAGGTGGGACCTGTACAAGCAGGACGGGTTGCACCAATATTCTGGGAGGGAGGTTTTCTAGTATTCTTTGGGAAGGTTTAAACTAATTTGGCAGGGGCATGGGAACCGGATTTGTAGTCCAGCAACTAAGGTAGCTGATGTACAGGTCGTCAAAGCGTGTAGTGAGGCAGTGGGGAATGTAACAATGACAAAGGAGAGTACTTGCTGGCATGGGTTGAAGTGTGTATACTTCAACGCAAGAAGCATCAGGAATAAGGTGGGTGAACTTAAGGCATAGATCGGTACTTGGGACTACGATGTGGTAGCCATCATGGAAACTTGGATAGAAGAGGGGCAGAAATAGTTGTTGGAGGTTCCTGGTTATTGGATTGGATTGGATTTGTTTATTGTCACGTGTACCGAGGTCGAGTGAAAAGTATTTTTCTGCGAGCAGCTCAACAGATCATTAAGTACATGAGAAGAAAAGGGAATAAAAGAAAATACATAATAGGACAACACAACATATACAATGTAACTACATAAGCACTGGCATCGGATGAAGCATACAGGGTGTGGTGGTAATGAAGTCAGTCCATAAGAGGGTCATTTAGGAGTCTGGTGACAGTGGGGAAGAAGCTGTTTTTGAGTCTGTTCGTGCGTGTTCTCAGACTTCTGTATCTCCTGCCCGATGGAAGAAGTTGGAAGAGTGAGTAAGCCGGGTGGGAGGGATCTTTGATTATACTGCCCGCTTTCCCCAGGCAGCGGGAGGTGTAGATGGAGTCAATGGATGGGAGGCAGGTTCGTGTGATGGACTGGGCGGTGTTCACGACTCTCTGAAGTTTCTTGTGGTCCTGGGCTGAGCAGTTGCCATACCAGACTGTGATGCAGCCCGATAGGATGCTTTCTATGGTGCATCTGTAAAAGTTGGTAAGAGTCAATGTGGACATGCCGAATTTCCTTGGTTTCCTGAGAAAGTATAGGCGCTGTTGTGCTTTCTTGGTGGTCGCATCGACGTGGGTGGACCAGGACAGATTTTTGGAGATGTGCACCCCTAGGAATTTGAAACTGCTAACCATCTCCACCTCGGCCCCGTTGATGCTGACAGGGGTGTGTACAGTACTTTGCTTCCTGAAGTCAATTGCCAGCTCTTTAGTTTTGCCGGCATTGAGGGAGAGATTGTTGTCGCTACACCACTCCACTAGGTTCTCTATCTCCCTCCTGTATTCAGACTCATCGTTATTCGAGATCCGGCCCACTATGGTTGTATCGTCAGCAAACTTGTAGATGGAGTTGATGGTTATGGATGTTTCAGTAAGATTAGGGAGGGTGGTAAAAGTGACGGGGGGGGGGGGGGGCGGGGGGGGTGTTGCATTGTTAAGTATAGAGATAGTATAACAGCTGCAGAAAGGCAGTTCGAGGAGGATCTGCCCACTGAGGTGGTATGGGTTGAAGTCAGAAATAGGAAAGGAGCAGTCACCTTGTTGGGAGTTTTCTATAGGCCCCCCTATAGCATCAGAGATGTGGAGGAACAGATTGGGAAACAGATTTTGGAAAGGTTCAGAATTCACAGGGTAGTAGTCATGGGTGACTTCAACTTCCCAAATATTGAGTGGAAACTCTTTAGATCAAATAGTTTGGATGGGGTGGTGTTTGTGCGGTGTGTCCAGGAAGCTTTTCTAACACAGTATGTAGATTGTCCGACCAGAGGGGAGGATTTGTACTTGGTAGTGAACCAGGGCAAGTGATAGATTTGATAGTGGGGGAGCATTTTGGAGATAGTGACCACAATTCTGTGACTTTCACTTTAGTAATGGAGACGGATAGGTTTGTGCAACAGGGCAAGGTTTACAATTGGGGGAAGGGTAAATACGATGCTGTCAGACTTGTTCAAGGAACAGATACTACGTGTTCTTGATATGTATGTCCCTGTCAGCCAGGGAAGAGATGGTTGGGTGAGGGAACCATGGTTGACAAGAGAGATTGAATGTCATGTTAAGAGGAAGAAGGATACTTATGTAAGGCTGAGGAAACAAGGTTCAGACAGGACGCTGGAGGGATACAAGATAGCCAGGAGGGAACTGAAGAAAGGGATTAGGAGAGCTAAGAGAGGGCATGAAAAATCTTTGGCAGGTAGGATCAAGGAAAACCCCAAGGCCTTTTACACATATGTGAGAAATATGAGAATGACTAGAGCGAGGGTAGGTCTGATCAAGGACAGTAGCGGGAGATTGTGTATTGAGTCTGAAGAGATAGAAGAGGTCTTGAACGAGTACTTTTCTTCAGTATTTACGAATGAGTGGGGCCATATTGTTGGAGAGGACAGTGTGAAACAGACTGGTAAACTCGAGGAGATACTTGTTAGGAAGGAAGATGTGTTGGGCATTTTGAAAAACTTCCCCCGGACCTGATGGGATATATCTAAGGATTCTATGGGAAGCAAGAGATGAATTTGCAGAGCCATTGGCAATGTTCTTTTCGTCCTCACTGTCAATAGGGGTGGTATCAGGGGATTGGAGAGTGGCGAAGTCGTGCCCCTGTTCAAAAAAGGGAATAGGGATAACCCTGGGAATTACAGGCCAGTTAGTCTTACTTCGGTGGTAGGCAATGTAATGGAAAGGGTACTGAGGGATAGGATTTCTGAGCATCTGAAAAGACACTGCTTGATTAGGGATAGTCAGCACGGATTTGTGAGGGGTAGGTATTGCCTCACAAGTCTTATTGAATTCTTTGAGGAGGTGACCAAGCACGTGGATGAAGGTAAAGCAGTGGATGTAGTGTACATGGATTTAGTAAGGCATTTGATAAGGTTCCCCATGGTAGGCTTATGCAAAAAGTAAGGAGGCATGGGGTAGTGGGAAATTTGGCCAGTTGGATAACAAACTGGCTAACCAATAGAAGTCAGAGAATGGTGGTGGATGGCAAATATTCAGCCTGGAGCCCAGTTACCAGTGGCGCACCGCAAGGATCAGTTCTGGGTCCTCTGCTGTTTGTGATTTTCATTAATGACTTGGATGAGGGAGTTGAAGGGTGGGTCAGTAAATTTGCAGACGATACGAAGATTGGTGGAGTTGTGGATAGTGAGGAGGGCTGTTGTCGGGTGCAAAGAGACAAAGATAGGATGCAGAGCTGGGCTGAGAAGTGGCAGATGGAGTTTAACCCTGAAAAGTGTGAGGTTGTCCATTTTGGAAGGACAAATAGGATTGCGGAACAGGGTTAACGGTAGGGTTCTTGGCAATGTGGAGGAGCAGAGAGATCTTGGGTCTATGTTCATAGATCTTTGAAAGTTGCCACTCAAGTGGATAGAGCTGTGAAGAAGGCCTATGGTGTGCTAGTGTTCATTAGCAGAGGGACTGAATTTAAGAGCCGTGATGTGATGATGCAACTGTACAAAACCTTGTTAAGGCCACATTTGGAGTACTGTGTGCAGTTCTGGTCACCCCATTTTAGGAAGGACGTGGAAGCTTTGGAAAAGGTGCAAAGGAGATTTACTCGGATGTTGCCTGGAATGGAGAGTAGGTCTTGCGAGGAAAGGTTGAGGATGCTAGGCCTTTTCTCATTAGAACGGAGAAGGATGAGGGGCGACTTGATAGAGGTTTATAAGATGATCAGGGGAATAGATAGAGTAGACAGTCAGAGACATTTTCCCCAGGTGGAACAAACCATTACAAGGGGACATAAATTTAAGGTGAATGGTGGAAGATAGAGGGGGGATGTCAGAGGTAAGTTCTTTACCCAGAGAGTAGTGGGGGCATGGAATGCACTGCCTGTGGAAGTAGTTGAGTCGGAAACATTAGGGACCTTCAAGCGGCTATTGGATAGGTACATGGATTATGGTAGAATGATGGGGTGTAGATTAATTTGTTCTTAATCTCGGACAAAAGTTCGCACAACATCATGGGCCAAAGGGCCTGTTCTGTGCTGTATTTTTCAATGTTCTATGTTCTATGTATGTACCCTTAAGCTATCATTGCTTATTAAGCTTGCTAAGAAGAAATAGTTCATTTCAATTGACTAAAATAAAATTTCAAACAGAATACAACAATTGAAAATATTCGCCATGTTATACCTGTTGAATTGCCTTTAATATCTGAAAATACTTTTTAAAAATTCAAGTATTTTGTTATGAGCCAGGGTTTAGAGAACCCCAAAGTGTATCATGGAGTTCACCTGACCCACAACTTTTAATAGATTGTGGTATGGGGAGCACACGGCCCACTCTACAGGTGTGGTACAACAGAAATGGAAAAGTATTTTTTAAAAGCAAAACAATGTTTATTCTATGAACTCAAGTTAACCTTTTTAAAACATACAGTGAACATCTTAGCAACCATCAATTCAAATACAACCCCCAAAGAATACAACACTATGTAATCCATAATAACTTTCCAAACAACATCCAGAAGACAAAAGAAACACCTTTTAACAGAAGCACATTAGGTTTGCATTAACTACGGCGGACATTTATAATTCTGAATTCACCAAATGATCAAGAGATAGTCTTTTCAAGGCAGAGATCAACAGTACGCCTGCTCTGTCTGGCTTCAGCTCCAACACTGAAAGCAAAACTAAAACACATCCTGCAGCAAACAGCCTAAAACGAAAGTAAAAAGCTGACAGACAGCCCAGCTCCACCCTCACTCTGACATCACTAATAAACACCCATTTCTTAAAGGTACATTTCTTAAAGGTACTCTCACATGACACCTCACCCAAGAAAAAAACAATAAACCATCAACTTCAAAATGGTTTCATTTTTCACCTTTTCACTATCCTTTAAGAAATGCACACAGTAAATATAGTATTTTTTTAAAAAATAAACGACACACGCAAACAGATATAATAATATAGTCCATCTTTGTTCTTCTTCCTCCAACTGAAATCCTTCTGGATTGACAGGCTCTGTAAACAAGAAGGTCTCTGCACGATCCATCCATTTCTCTACGCCTCGGCATGTCTCTTTAAAGTCAGATACTTTAGTTCAATCTGATCACAGCGTCCCTTGTGTTGCTGATTTTCTCCTTGGTTCAATTGCTCAGTTTTATTACCTTTGCTCTCGAGTCGCCACGTTATGATACCGCCACGAGGTTCAAGTTCGAGTAATGATCAATAGCCCAATACACTGATTAGTAAGATTCAAATCAAAGCACATTTATTATACACAGTAATCACTACTCATGCACAGATTCTACGTCTGAGCTACTTCTACAACTAACAGGCCTATACTTAACTTCGGACTGGCCCACCCGGTCAGGGGAACAAATGGCCTTTCGTTCGGGTTCTGAGTCTGCGGGATTTGAAGTTTGTATGGATTGGTAGCTAGGAGCGCCTATCTCGTAGCGAGCGTTAAATTAAGACTTCGGCGATCACTGCACCGGTCACGGTCAACGTTGGTTCGTGTTGCTGGGTGACCCGGGCAGGACGCAGAGGTGAAGAGGGCTGAAGAGAGAGCAATTGGAACTTGGGGCTCAACTCTTATAGTCCCCAGGGGCTTCACGCCTTTCGGGGCGGACCCTGTACCTAGTCCCAGGTGATTGGACTTTGTCCCAATCGCTTGGTTCAATTTTCTCCAATACTGGAGCGGTTCCCTGATCGATGGGCGGTCTTGAGGTGCTCATTCACCTCCTTTGTGTTGGCTCCTGCTGGCGCCGAGGAGTCTGCTTTGCTTTGTGTGTCCAAAATGTTACTTATTGTTCCCGGGGATTGCTCATCAGTATGCAGATGGCTGCTACTTTTATGCTGATGGTCGCTGGTATCGATGTTGTCTGGCCTTTGCAGAGGTCAATACACAGCAAACCTGCAGCTGCTGGTTTCTGTCTATGTTGGCTGACTTTCCCATCAGCCTTTGCCGTTCGCCATTTTAAATCGGGAGTTGGCCAATTTAGGTGGCTACACACCCTCCTTGTGATCCTAACGCGAAGCGTGAAGGATCACATAACTACATTGCTTTCCATTCCCTGACCTGGGGAGCACTTCTTTCATGGCCTCTACACTGACCATAACTATGCAAAAAACTTTTAACTGACAATTCTAAGGGGCGCTATGTCAAACAGGGACATGCATTACAAAACAAGAAAATGGGAACCTCTAACTATCCTGAATACACTACTCTCACTTAAACATTTCATCACTAACTTCCTAAACCATACAAACAAAACCATAGCAGTTTATACACATTTTTCCTGGCTTGGCAGTCAAGCTCAGGATCGTACAATTGCTCATGAACATTTCTTTCTTTATTTACAATAAAACCGCAAGTGAATGCTCTTTATTATAGATCACGGGGGTCGGGGGTCTGGTCGCATCCGAAAATAGGGGATCTAATCCTATATACCGGGGTTCGACGAAACTGGTGGTGTAACTGTCTAAGTGCACAGCTGTATACATGTACCGGTTTCTACCTTTAGGCGATGGGTTTGGTTTAAATTTATAGTGCTCAATTCTTTTTTCCAATTGAGCGGCAATTTAGCGTGGCCAATTCACATACCCTGCACATCTTTGGGTTGTGGGGGCAAAACCCCGGACAGTGACCCAGAGCCGGGCTCAAACCTGAGATTCTTTTATGTGGGTGCGGTTTAATGAAAAAAAGTCCCGTTGTGGACGGGTTTAGCGGGTGTTTCCTGATGCTTGTATCACCAGGAACAACCCTGCTATCGAACAGGACTCTATTATTTTTTTCGGGCCTCGGCAGGGAAGGCCCCTCTATGGCCTTACTTAACTTAATTTCTTGCACCGAGGAGGCCCACCCATCAGTGAAGGGAATAGCATCCCAATCCCCGAATGCGACCCCCAGACCTCCCAATGTATCTGTTGGGGTGTCCTCAAGCCCCCCCTCACACACCACTGCATAACGTTAGGGCACCCCGGGCACAATCCTCTGTGTGGGCAAAATACAACCTTGCCCAGGTGGCACTGTCAAGCAGGGTGCCACCCTGCCGAGAGCCCACCCACCCTGGGGTTTCCGATTGCCTGGAGACCTCCCCGAAGTGCTGTTCCGTCTGGTCCCCATTTGTGGAGACCAGTGCTAAACGGCGCCCGGCTGGGGTCTCCTCGGCAAGACCGTTAGATCCCGGGGTTAGCTCTGGCAGAGACATATTTAAGTGTGCCTAACTGCACACTTGAATATTCAAATTTAGCGGGATCCAAATTGTGACTGTCATGATATGTCTAATCTAAGGAGAGTTAAGGGTTAACAAGATGATGTTCATGTATATCAACACTAGATGGCATTACTGAGTAGTCTAATAAAAGGTGTGTGTCTGAGCATTCTGGGAGAAGCTGGGGAGTTGCTGCAGAAGGATAGTGTGAGGTTGAGTAAGGGTGTAGGTTGTATTAGAGAGATTACAGTAATTCATTACTATAATATAGATTTAATACGATTATTTTGTTAGTTATTACTCAGTAGAGTGTGCGAATCATTTCAAGTAGTGTAAAATAAAATAGCTTTGGTTTAAACATATAGCTTTATGTTCTTTGTAAACACTACTACTTTGGCTATCTTGGCGAACAATACAAGGAACATAACATGATACCAGTAGTGGAAAATGCTAACAGTGATGTCTTGCGAGATCCCATTAGATCTTACGAGGCATGGCGAGCTGGGTAAACCTCGCGAAAGGCCTCTCATGAGATTTACCGTCCATTTCACGTCCCTCGTAGGGCGCAATGCGGCCTTTTGATAGCGCCCGCTATTTCAGAAAATTACTTGAACAAAGGCCGAACAAGAATAACGAATTACAAAAATTCTTATCAGGTGGCATTTCTATTTCTTTAACTGAGATTTTCGGAATGAGATAGAAACAGTGGATCTATGACATGACAGGTTGCTGATGATAGAACCTGTGGTAACCTTTGTGTGCTTCAAATTGGAAACATTCTATGAACATTTTTATATCAAAGAGGGGAAGAGAGTGAGACAGAATAATATCTTCCCTGATCCTAATTTGGGCTTTATTAAATTTGAAAATAAAAGAGTCAGATTAGTATTGAAATTATTGGAGGTGATTCCATTGAGTATGTGAATTGGTCAGATATCTATTAATCTGTTATCAAATTCTGCTATTTTCCAATTAAATGTCAGTATGACTCTGATGCTAGCAGTCCATGTCAGAAGCTTTATATTAAATGTTGTAAGTGCATATAAGATAAGCAAGCATGTACTGCACAGATTATTTCACCATTTTAAATGCACGATTGGAAATCCATGTTCAGACATACACCCTTAGCCAGTAAGGCTCCCAATAGGGAGCTTGAAGTTACAGTATAGCTCCAATAATTTAATCCAATAATATCTCCCCTTTGACCATCCATTCCAATTCCAATTTTCTTCCCAGACCTAGTACACTAAGGCAGATTTTTATTTGCTTCCATGGAATGGGAATGTCACTTTAAGAAATGTTTGTCTTCTCAAGTGGCTGCAGTGATGTCAGTGTGTGGAGCTGGTCTTTACTTTTTACTTTTGTTTTGAGCTGGAAGCTGTTTTTGGCTCTGGGTTTTAGTTTTGTTTTCAATTGGAGAGCTGCATTCAAACCAGGAGATGTATTTTGGTCTCTCTCTCTCTGCCTGCCAAAGAATGTTCTAGATCACTTGATGATTTCAAAGTAATACCTGTTTCTGTAAGGAATGCAAACCTACTGTCTTTGTTAAAAAGGGTATTTGATTATGGATGTTGATAAGAAAGTTACTAAGGGTTATCTATAGAGTACTGTATCTTTGGGGAGGTATCAGTGTTGGTAGTTGGTAAGATGTTTACTGTGTGTTTATAAAATGTTAACTGGATTCATAGAATAAACATTGATTTTGTTTAAAAATACTTTAGATCTCTGTTGCATCACACCTGTAAAGTGGGCCCTTGTGCTCGCCACAACCAAAATCTATTAAAAGTTGTGGGTCAGGGGAACTCCATGATATACTTTGGTGTTCTCTAAACCCTGGCGCATAATAATAGCGAGTACTTCCCAGAACAGGTCGCTCGTCTGTTGCCAGGGGCTCATAGCTAGAGGGGTGCAACTCCACATCAAGCATGGCTGACCAGGAGTCTCTCCTGCTCTTACCGCCAGCTGTTAGAATGTTTGGAAGGATTCACAGGTTGACATATTCAACCTGTTTTACTGTGTTATGGACGCCCCTTCCTTGGCCATCAAGTCCTGGCATGGGACTCAGACTCAGAGCTTCTGACTGCCCACTGCACCTTCTTCAATGTTGGGATCCCAACATTATCAGGAGGTCCCAACTGTCTGCCAATATTCGCAGAGAGTCTTCTGCACGCTAAAGGATTGAAACCTAAAGTTTTAACAGAACGGTTTCCTTTCCATGGAGACTCATCATTTTACATTTCAAGCATTTTTCCTGAGCATTTGCATTGTGCTTTGGAGATGATGTGCTTGCCGCCGAAAACTACGGGACTCATCTTGGAGGACTTTCAGTCCTCCAGGCTATCCCCAAAGTCATTTTCGAGGCAGTACAACTGGAAAAAATAATCAATACTGGCTTGGAAACAACAACAGATTTTATTACCCTTGAGGTACTGGTAACATCACTCTTAAAAATTATGCTATCAGTGTTTAAGGATGAAATCACGGTGATAATCGTTTACAAGACCAATGCAATCTGGTTGAAGTCACGAGGGATGGTTTTGCTTACAAGTAAAATCTCATGATATATTCCTTCATCGGAAAATATGGGGCAGGATTCTCCGTCGGCCGATGCCGGGATCGGGAAACACGATTGGCCGGAGAATCAGAGTGTCCGCCGAAAATCTAGCCCGGCTGAACTGAATGCCACGCTCGGGTGCCTTGACAGCGGCGTGAATGCGTTCCACGCCGCACTCACAGTAACCGCCGTTGGCATATCATTAATGGGCCTGGTATTCTCCGGGGCTCTCACGATGCTCTGCCAGGAACAAAAAGCGACGGCGCGGTTCACTTGTGGTTTTAAAAATCGGGAAACAGGTGCAATGGCTGCTGAGGGAGAGGACACAGGTAGGTCATGTTCCCAGAGGTGTGACCGTGGGCTGCAGATCCTTCCGCTGGCATGGCTGTCTGGTGGGGGGGGGGGGGGGGGGGGGGGGGGCTGTTTGCGAGGGTGGGATAGGGTGGAGAGGGATGGGGTTGGGGCCGGGTTCCGTGTTCTGAGTTCCGGGGCGGTGAGCGGCGGCTGACCTGGGGGCTTTAGTTTGTGCCTACCTCCTACGGCTACAGATGCCCCCTCAGTGCCCCCTCTGCAGCCAGCCCAGTCCAGCCCATCCTTCCCACCCATCTGACAGAGCACCGGGACAGGTAGAAACATTTGTGAACTGATGTTTATTGTGAACAAGTGAATATGTTTCTACAGGTTGGTGCCCTAGCTCCTCATCATAGAATTTACAGTGCAGAAGGAGGCCATTCGGCCCATCGAGTCTGCACCGGCTCTTGGAAAGAGCACCCTACCCAAGGTCAATACCTCCATCCTATCCACATAACCCAGTAACCCCACCCAACACTAAGGGCAATTTTGGACACGAAGGGGAATTTATCATGGCCAATCCACCTAACTGCACATCTTTGGACTGTGGGAGGAAACCGGAGCGCCCGGAGGAAACCCACGCATACACGGGGAGGATGTGCAGAGTCCGCACAGACAGAGACGCAAGCCGGAATCGAACCTGGGACACTGGAGCTGTGAAGCAATTGTGCTATCCACAATGCTACCGTGCTGCCCTATCTAACGCTATCTTGTGTGCTGCACTCGTGCCAAATTAACTGGTGCCTAGCTTTCTGGCCTTACGAGCCATAAAGCTACACCTAGGTGAATCCCCAGGTGGTACATCAGTAACCTGCTGTGATTCCCATCCTGTGACCTCTCTGGCGGCCGTCCTCCAGAGCGACTGGGCCTGGACGGGCCAGGCAGTCTTTCATGTGTCCCAGGTGGGGTAGTGCCACCCTATTCTGCCCGCTGCCTATCAGATGTGTCAGGGACGTGCCAGGGATGGCAGGAGGTAGTGGTGGGTTGCAGTTTGATGCACTGTGGTGTTCCAGAACCTCCCCTGCGGGGGTCACCAGCACGGACCCCATCACCTCCTCCTCCCAGGGGTGTGCAATGGTCCCCGGGCTACTCCTTGGGATGGGGTTGCGGCCGGAGGCCCGCTCTCATCTCAACCAGGGTCTAGATGCTCACGGCCATGGAGCACAAGGCCTGGGCCACCCCCATCTGGGATTGTGCCAGATCCCTCTGTGACTGGATCAGGTCAGTCAGTGCCCGGGCAATTCTGTTGATGCCCACGGCCATGAGCCCTTGTGACTGGGCTAAACTCTGGAGTGTCGCTGCGATGTCCAGGTGGCCCTTGTACATAGCTGCTTGTGACAGGGCAGCCCTGACCTGTGCCTCAGCCACCGTCCGCACAAAGTGCCCCAGGCCTTGCACGTCTGACCCGTGGCCAATACCTTTGCCCCCACCCCTCCCATGCAGTGGTGGCCTGGGTGGCACATATGGTCCGTAACACGTCCTGCCTCTGCAGTCGGTTGGACTCCTAACAACTGCTCCTGCAGGCACTGGATAGTTACTGACAGCGTCTCATGTAGTCCCTGGCTCTGTGTCTGCGTCTCCTGCAGCCTCAGACCCATCTGAAGGTAGCTAGTGTTATGGGCCAGGGTTTAGAGAACCCCAAAGTGTATCATGGAGTTCACCTAACCCACAACTTTTAATAGATTGTGGTATGGGGAGCACATGGCCCACTCTACAGGTGTGGTACAGCAGAAATGGAAAAGTATTTTTTAAAGCAAAACAATGTTTATTCTATTAACTCAAATTAACCTTTTTAAAACACAGTGACCATCTTAGCAACCATTAATTCAAATACATCCCCCAAAGAATACAACACTAAGTAATCCTTTAAGCTATTCTTGTAATATCCATAAGACTTAAAACACCTTTTACCAGAAGCATATCGGGTTAAAGTCACTACTGTTATTAGTTTTAAATCACCAGGATCGATTTACAGTTTTTAGATTACAGAGAGAGACTCTAATACACCTTCTGGCTGTGACTGCAGCTATCCAGCTCTGAAAACGAAACTAAAACACACCCTGCAGCAAACAGCCTAAAACGAAAGCAAAAAGCTGACAGACAGCCCAGCTCCACCCACACTCTGACATCACTGATAAACACCCATTTCTTAAAGGTACAGTTCTTAAACACCCATTTCTTAAAGGTACTCTCACATTACACTATTCCATGAGTTTGGGATGTCCTCTGACCGTATGCCCCCTCAGGGGTTACTACCTCCACCTGATGAACCGCTGCATGTGTGTGGTGCACACCAGATAGTGCTGCCGGAGCCTTTTCACTCAAGTGCCCAACCGAGGTGAGTGTCTCTGTTTTGGTAGAGGTTGTTGGAGACAGCGTAACGGAAAATCAGTGCCGAACTCCACCTAGGCGACTGCCCTCTCTCCAAGCGCACCTACCAGATCCAGTGCCTGCGGCTCCGTGACTGTGAGGTCCAGCAGGCCCCCTCCAGTCTTTTATCTCTTCCTGTGGTTGTGTGCCGCCTCCTCCTTGGTGGTGGGCAGGGTGTTGTTGGGGGGAGGGGGGGGGGGGGGGCAGACAACAGAAAATGCACAGTGTCAGAGAGTCAGAAATGGCAGCACAGGAGGTGAGCAGCTGGTGGCCTTTATGACGGGCGGTATGGGTGCTGGCATGCGGTGCAGGGTGGGGTGGGAGCAAATTGCTGGCGTGTGGGGTTCGGTCACCCCCCGGGTAGGGTTATTACAGGTGTGTGGGAGGGGGGTTGGTGCCAGGGACATGGTGCTGTTTACTCACCCTGGCTGCCCTGAGGAGGTGGTGCAGCTTTTTACGGCACTGCTGGCCAGTCCTGGCAGGGGGGCCCACGGCGCTCATGGCCTCTGCCACTACCCAAGCCCGGTGTACAGCGGCGGGTGGCAGCCTTCTTCCCAGCCCGTCTCTCCTCCACGGCGCCCAGCAGTGTCTTATCTGTGAAACAGGGTGGCGCTCTTCGGGCTGCCATCTTGGTGACTGGAATGTGTGTGTGTCTGTGTGTGTTGGGGGGGGGGGGGGGGGGGGAGTGGAGTGCTCATATGTGGCTGTAGCTTGTCAGCATCTCGAGTGCCAATTACCACCCTGGCGGATCGGACACCATTTTGCATTGGAATTGCACTAGTTCCATGTGGCTAGCCCATTAATGGACTCTGAATTGCTCTGGTACCGGCGCCACCTCTATGGTCGTTGACACCGCCGATGGCGTCAGCACATAGTCTCTGAAATAGAGAATGCAGCCCATGGTAGCTAATTTGTGCACAGCAAGACCCCCACAGACAGCAAATAGATTAATGACCAGATGGTCTAATATATTTTCATTGGTCAAACGATAAACACTGGAAGAATTTCTGTTTGCCTTTTTGGTTCTCAGACAGGAAGGTGGGGGAAGGAAGTTGGGTGTTTGGGCGAAACACCTATATCTGAAGATCCCTCTAGGATCTTAGAGTTCCAGCATACACTGGACCCCCCCCCCCCCCCGTTCCCCCGGCATATGCTCTGACGCTGTGATCACCCGCCTCTCGACTCCACCAGGACATCTCCTGCCCCTGAGTCACCTGAGATTGACCTTGAGAATGGTTCCGGGTCTTAGTTACATGCAGAGAGCTGTGGCACCTCTTCTGGCCACTGCTAATCAATTCTCAAGTGGCGGTAGCATGTTACATGCCAACTCTCAGGATGGCGAGCTCTGACCCCTGGCCATCCTTAAAATTCTGCCCCTGGGATATTTGGAGTAGGTGGAAGGGCTTGGTTTAAACAACTCTGCTCGGAGGTGCAATCTAAATCCTACAGTCTGTGCAATACATGTAAACCATCAGCAACACTCTGTGCTCCACTCACCCTTATCCAGCTAATGCACCCTTTCCACAGGAAAGTGGGGAACACGTTGTCACGTGAAACATTTTTTGACAGCCAACCAACAGATTTGCTACATATCGCTCATGTTGTGGAAAGATTCAGTGCTATAAAACTTTAATGTGTATCTTCGTACCCATGGAAACGGCTCAATCTCCAGAAGATGACATACTGCGTATCAGCCGCCTTTTAAGAAGTGAGGTACTAAGATGGACTCCTATCATGAGGATCACCTTGGCTCTGTGAGCTTTGGGTTTACTGGCATATCTTCACATAATGACTCCATTATTGTTATATCTTTCAAACTCATCCTCATCTCAATGTACGGCACCTTGGGGACTTGCAAACAAAACCCCTGTTCTCAGTCATTTTCATTGTTGCCAGTTTTATTGTGACAGCACAAAGCAATATTGTAGAAAAGCACTGCAGAAGTTTGCAATGTTGAAGTGGCATGTTCCACAGCAAGAGAAACTAAGACTGGGGGCAAAATATAATTAAACAGTATTGCTTCCTTCAAGTTTATGCAGCAACTCAGCATCGGTTTTTACAATGTAATGCAAAACTAAAATATTGCGGATGCTGTAAATCTAAAATGAAAACAGAAAATGCTGGAAAATCTCCGCATGCGGAGAGAGAAACAGAGTTAACAGACAGAATTCCCCAGCTTCACCCCTGGCCCCTGGTGATTTACATTCCTCGCCTGTGCTGCAGTCGGGGAAACTGCGGCAAGGTCGCCGCTGGCGGCGGCATCTTAAGATCTCGCCGTCAAGGAGGGCTGGAGAATTCCACCCAACGTTTCAAATGCGTATGGCTCTCCTTCAGAGCTCTTATGAATCTCATGTAGTAGCTCATGGTTTTTGGGTGAGGTGAAAGTAAAACGAAGAGCTTGAAATAGAGTTTAGAAATCAGTCTGCAGAATTTTATTATTGGATGAAGGTTTGCTCAAACCAACACAGTGGCTTCCCTTATCTTAGTTGGTTTCTTTGTGGCACACTGTGAACAGACTGGAGCGGACCTGTTTGATTTCCCAACCTACACTCGCCCCCAACAAGGTTCCATTCTACTATCAGATCTTCATAAAGCCAAGTCTTCTATCCAATTTGTGCCGTACCTCACCTCATCTTAAATCGTAGGGATGGGTACCATCAGCCCTGGGTATCATTGGGTATCCTATTAATAGTCTAGGATTCAAGTCCTACTCTAGAAACGTGAGCACTCTAGCACACTGACACTCAGTGCTGTGCTGAAGGAATGCTGCAGTGATAGAGGTGCTGTCTTTCATAGGAGACATCAAATTGAGGCCCTGTCTGCCCGCTCTCGTGCACATAAAAGATCCCATGGCATCATTCCAAAGAGGCTCAGGGGAATTCTCCTCATTGTTCTGGCCAACGATTACCCTTCAGCCAGCATCACTAAAACTGATGACCTTATCAGCTGAAATTGCTCAGTTCGGAGAGTATTAGACTGAAGATCTAAAGGTCCCTGGTTCAATCCAGGGATTTGGCACATGCTGGCTTCCTTCGTTATCTGGTAAAACAGATGATCAATTTGCTATTTGTGGAATCTTGTTGGATGCAAATGTCTCCATCATTACAACTGACTATATTTCAAAAATACTGCATTGCCTTTAAAAGTGCACTGTAACATCTGAGGTCATGAAAGGTGCTCTATAAATACTCGTCTTCCTTTCCTTTCAATTTGTGCACATGAAGCATTATTGAAAGCCAGAGGACACAGGTTTAAGGTAATCGCCAAAAGATGCAACGGCAACATGAGGGAACTGTTTATCACACAACGAGTGGTTCGGTTCTGGAATGCGCTGCCTGGAATTGTGGTGGAGACAGATTCATTCAAGGCATTCAAAAGGGAATCAGACTGTTATCTGAAAAGGAAGACTGCAGAGCTATGGGGAGAAGCCAGGGGAATGGCATTGGGTGAATTGCCCCCTTTGGAGAGCTAGTACAGACATGATGGGCCAAATGGCCCCCTCCGCTGTAACCATTCTGTGCATAGGTAAGTTTATCGTCTTTAAAAAAAATTAATTTAGAGTACCCAATTCATTTTTTTCCAATTAAGGGGCAATTTAGCAATCCACCACACTTGCACATCCCACGCAAACACGGGGAGAATGTGCAAACTCCACAGGGACAGTGACCCAAAGCCGGGATCGAACCTGGGACCTCGGCACTGTAAGGCAGCAATGCTAACCACTGCGCCACCACGCTGCCCACATTTCTCTTAACAGTCTCAACATAGATTCAGATGCAGTGGGCGCTCCAACTGGCTTGATCTTATTCTTCCAGGAAAAAACCTCAGGGTGGAATTTGATAACTTTTTAACGAAGTGTCAACTCAGGTGGGAAAAGCGGGATGTAGGTTCCACTGCCGGCTTTTCCCACCAATCGTTTTGACATTCAGCCAAAAGAAATCCTGGCGGGTCTCACAATGTTACGCTGGCGGTACGGACTCAGAATGAACCTGCCCCACCAGCAACCTCGTCTTGCAAGAGACCAATGTTTAAAAAATAAATGTTTCAAAAAGATATCCCCAACGGACATGGAGACCCCCCACCACGGGAACTCACCGTTCACCACCACAGACTTACACATGACCCCCCACCCCTACCGCACGGAGTGTAGAAATTACCAAATGGACATCGGAAACCCCCCATGGGCACGGCAATACCGTTCGCCAGCAGTGCATGGGGCAATGAGGCATTGCTAGGGCACTGCCTGGGCATGACCATCTCTCCCCCCACCCCGACTGCTGTACTTACCTGTGAGCTCCCGACAGTGAGCTTTTGCCAGATCTTAAATTGTCAAAAACTGTTGTAAACCCCGCCGGCTTGATGGCATGCCGGTTGTGGGGAGAGGGGGGGATCCTAACATGGAGAGGATGGTACAGTGGGGAAGCCTGTTAATGATATTTAAAGTACGGTAGTGGGGTTCCCAACCTTTCACTGCAGGAACCCATTACATCATTGGTGGGGTGCAGGGATAGTGGGAACCAGAAGTCCCACATGTGGTGTTCTTTGTGTTGCTAAATTCAAAATTAAATTTTGGTGATGGTTGGTGTAGTATTCACAAAGACCACAAAATAGCTTTAACTTGAACAAAGCTCTAAATGTATTAACACTACTACAGTTGATAATTAACATTTTATCTACAGTCACCTACAACTAATCTCTACACTATTATAAACTCTGATCTGCTCTTACTCACACTATCTTTCCTTCAGTCTATGCTCGAGCTAATTCCTTCACTTCTCTCCCCCACATGGCTTAGCATCAATGTCTTATATACGTGTAACTCTAGCTCCCTCTAGTGGCTGATCTAGACATTTCATTAACCCTTGAAGTTCTTACATTTATGATAATACTGCACCATCTGTTTGGGGACCCCCGCAGGATTCTCCGTCCCACCGGCTTTTCGCCCGGCAAAAACAGAGCAGAGAATCCCGGTTTATTTTGCCTCCCAGCACCATCGTCACCCAAGTGATTTTTTAAAATTAATTTTTATGGGATGTGGGCTTCGCTGGTTAGGCCAGCATTTGTTGCCCATCACAAATGCAAACAAAACAAGCAAGCTGTCTGCACTGTGGCCACACCTTTACACATTTTGAAGATTTATTCTCCTTTTTGCTGGTTCCTTTTGACCAGAGATTTTTATTTCGCATTAACATCTAATCCCAGACTGGTGTTGGGAGCTGGGATGTAGCTCAGGGACTGTTAAAACTCAAATAGTCCAATAGTGAGCCAAATCTCGCCGGGGGCTGCCGTGAATCCCGCCCCCGCCGGTTGCCGAAGTCTCCGGCACCGGATATTCGGCGGGGGCGGGAATCGCGCCGCGCCGGTTGGCAGCCCCCCGCTCGATTCTCCGGCCCGAATGGGCCGAAGTCCCGCCGATAAATTGCCTGTCCCGCCGGCGTAAATTAAACCACCTACCTTACCGGCGGGACAAGGCGGCGTGGGCGGGATCCGGGGTCCTGGGGGGGCGCGGGCCGATCTGGCCCAGGGGGGTGTCCCCACGGTGGCCTGGCCCGCGATCGGGGCCCACTGATCCACGGGTGGGCCTGTGCCGTGGGGGCACTCTTTCCCTTCCGCCTCCGCCGCGGTCTCCAACATGGCAGAGGTGGAAGAGAATCCCTCCACTGCGCATGCGTGGGAAACTGTCAGCGGCTGCTGACGCTCCCGCGCATGCGCCGCCCGGAGATGTCATTTCCGCGCCAGCTGGCGGGGCAACAAAGACCGTTTCCGCCAGCTGGCGGGGCGGAAATTCGTCCGGCGTCTGCCTAGCCCCTCAATGTTGGGGCTCGACCCCCAAAGATGCGGAGCATTCCGCACCTTTGGGGCGGCACGATGACCGTCTGATTGGCGCCGTTTTGGGCGCCAGTCGGCGGACATGGCGCCGTTTCCGGAGAATTCCGCCCACATGTCTCAGAGCCCGGTAATTAGTTGCCTTCTGATGACTGCAGGCTCTTGAGCTTATCATTTTAATGAGCACAGAGTCAATGCTCAAGGCCCTGGCTGCCAGCTCTAGTTAAAATATGATATTCACTTCTTGAAATCCTGAAGAAAGTCAAGTATCCTTGTGACTGTTAACAGAATGTGAATTGTGCTTAGGGTGTCTTCAGAGAAAATTGTTGAATCTTGGAATTGATCCAAATAAGGAAAGTGGCCATGATAAAAAAATGGAAATGGATTATCACATTGCCCATGTGGAGGCTATGCCATGAGAAAATTGTGGGATTAGTTGCAGGTATAAAAATCACCTTGAGAACATTGAACAAATCAGCAGGAACAAAGGGAGGAATATTGGAGCATAAGTTCCTGCCTGGGATGTTGGGACCATTTGCGGCAAGAGATACCAGGCTCAAGATACTAATTCTCCAATTTGCTTAACTTGAAGGAAAATCCTTCGGGTTGTCTGACCAATTAGGGGAAGGTGGGCAGGATGTATTCTGTGAAAGTAAGGATTTCTAATTAAAGGGATCACGACCTGGGTTTACAGGGGCTCGCCAGCACTTGGGTTTTTGGGCTGATACCATCACGGTGCAGAGACGAAACCTGGGAAGGCATGTCCCCAATCCCTGGATTGGGACCTCCCTCTTAACTGGAGGTCCTTCTGCAGGACCTCAGAGACTGCAGTGAGGAGGCCATTCCCAGGGACAACATCTACAACTAGGCAGGCATGGTTGGAAGTGATTCAGGAAGTCAGCAGCAGAGGTGTTGGTCCCTCCTACCTGGAGATAGTGCACCAAGAGGATCCAAGGCCTCGTGAGGGCATAACAGGAGTGTGGGGTTACACTTTCAGGTGCCAAGTCCCCCACTCTGACTTGCCCATCATTCTCCTGCACAGCACTCATTTGACAAGTACGTCTTGTAGCTGCACTATTGGTTCTCTTTGCAAGCATCTCCTCACGATTCCATCTGAACAGCCAACACTCACACACACCCTCATCCTATTCCCCTTTCACACCCATTCCTCACAGTCATTCTCAACAAGTGATGTCTTTCCTTAATTTCCATGGAATTCATCATGAGGTAATCGGGGAGGGGAGCTTATCTCGATTAAGGAGCATAGGGATAAGGTAGGTAGATTGGAGAGACTGAGGCTGGTGGAGGCTATTTTAGCAGTGGAATGACGATACTTGTCAGCCCCTGGGGCTGTTGAAGGGGAGTAAGAACCTCCAGATGGAGATTGATCTTATGTCAACGGGGAAGGCGGTGGGGCAGTTTTGGGTTAAGGGGGAGTTTTATGAGCAAGGGGAGAAGGCCAGTAGGCCATTGGCGTACCAGTTGAGACGGCAGGTGGTGGTGAGGGAGATTGGGCCCTGGGGGCGGGTGGTCACCGAGCCAAGGAAGGTGAACGGAGTGTTTGAAGCCTTCTACCGAGGCTGTACAGAACGGAGCTGCATGAAGCAACTTTTGGATGGCTTGGATCTCCCAGTGGTGGAGGAGGGGAACCCATTTGGGTTGGAGGAGGTGGTGAAGTGCATTGGGTCGATGCAGTTGTGGAAAGCCCCAGGCCCGGATGGATTCTCAGTGGGATTTTACAAAAGGAGTTTACTACAGAGTTAGGGTTGCTCCGAGTGGAAATGTTTAACAACTCATCTGAAATGGGGGGGGGGGGGGGGAGATACAGCGCACACTGGCACAAGCACCCATTTTGCTTATTTTAAAGAAAGATAAACATCTGGAGGATGTGAGTCGTATCGACCAATATCGATTCTGAATGTGGAAGGTGTTGCTAATGGGCCTGGAGGATTGTGTGCTTGGGGTGTAAGCCGAGGACCAAACTGGGTTCGTAAAGGGGCGACAGTTATCGTCAAACATTTGGAGTGAATGTAGTTATGATGCCTCCAACAGGTCAGAAAATGGAGGTGATAATATCTATGGACGCGGAGAATGCGTTTGACTGGGTTGAGTGGGAGTGCCTTTTTGAAGTATTGGGGCAGTGTGCTTTGGGCCCGGGGTTTTGTCGGTTAGATTAAGATGCTGTGCAGTGTACACAATTGTGCGACTGTATGCACAAACACTACAAGCTCAGGGTATTTTTGCCTGCATCAGGGAACAGGCAGAGATGTCCACTGTCTCCGTTGCTTTTTGCATTGCCGATTAAGCCACTGAAAATGAAAAATGAAAATCGCTTATTGTCACGAGTAGGCTTCAATGAAGTGACTGTGAAAAGCCCCTAGTCGCCACATTCCAGTGCCTGTTCGGGGAGGCTGGTACGGGAATTGAACCGTGCTGCTGGCCTGCCTGGGTCTGCTTTAAAAGCCAGCGATTTAGCCCAGTGAGCTAAACCAGCCCCGGGCAGTGGCGATTAGGATTCAACGGAGTGGAGAGGAATAGAGAGAGGGGGATGGAACATCGAGTGTCCCCGTATGCGGACGGCCTCCTGCTCTATGTCACAGATCAAATTACGAGCACAGATAGGGTTAAGGGGATTTTGATGAAATTTGGGTTGTTTTCAGGGTCTAAGCTTAATGTGGGAAAGAGCGAGATGTTCCCGGTCAATGCTCAGGAACAGGGGAGGGGGTTGGAGAAGTTACCGATTCGGCTGGTCAAGTCAAGGTTTCGTTACTTGGGAATTTAGGTGACACATAGTACACACTCAGCTACATAAATTGAATCTGGCTAATTTGGTCGACGGGGTGAAGGAGGATTTCAATAGGTGGGATGTTCTCCCGTTGTCATTGGCAGGGTGGGTCCAGACTGTAAAGATGACGTTTCTCCCGAAGTTTTGGTTCATTTCTCAGAACCTCCCAATTTTTGTACCAGATTCATTTTTTGGGAGGATAAATAGGATGATCTCAGACTTCATATGTGCTGGGAAGGTGCAGCAGAAGGTATTTTTGGAGAGGGATAGTGGAGTGGGGGTGGGGGCTTGACTCTGCCGGGCTTGTTGAAGTATTATTGGGCAGGGAACGCAGAGAAGGTGCGGAAGTGAGTCGTTGAGGAGGAGTCAGTGTGGGGTATGATGGAAGAGGTATCATGTAGGGGGACAAGGCTGAGAACATTGCTGATGGCACCCCTGCTGTTCTTGTTGGCTAAGTACTCCACGGACCCAGTGGAGGTAGCCTGGTTAAGTTTCTGGTACCAGCTCAGACTAAGGGCATGTCGGTGTGGGCATCGATCTGTGGCGATCACAGATTTATTCCAGCAGGTTTGGATGCAACATACAGTGTGTGGGAGCAGGAGTGGATAGAGAGGTTTGGGGATTTATTTGTGGAGGATAGGTTTGCAGAGTTGAAGGAGAAGTTTCAGTTAGTGGGGAGGCTTTGTTATATGATGATTGTGTAGAAATAGTACGAAGTCTTACAACACCAGGTTAAAGTCCAACAGGTTTGTTTCGATATCACTAGCTTTCGGAGCGCTGCTCCTTCCTCAGGTGAATGAAGAGGTATGTTCCAGAAACATATATATAGACAAATCAAAGATGCCAGACAGTGCTTGGAATGCGAGCATTAGCAGGTGATTAAATCTTTACAGATCCAGAGATGGGGTAACCCCAGGTTAAAGAGATGTGAATTGTGTCAAGCCAGGACAGTTGGTAGGATTTCGCAGGCCAGATGGTGGGGGATGAATGTAATGCGACATGAATCCCAGGTCCCGGTTGAGGCCGCACTCATGTGTGCGGAACTTGGCTATAAGTTTCTGGTCGGTGATTCTGCGTTGTTGCGCATCCTGAAGAGGCCGCCTTGGAGAAAGCTTACCCGGAATCAGAGGCTGAATGCCCTTGACTGCTGAAGTGTTCCCTGACTGGAAGGGAACATTCCTGCCTGGTGATTGTCGTGCGATGTCCGTTCATTCGTTGTCGCAGCGTCTGCATGGTCTCGCCAATGTACCATGCTTCGGGACATCCTTTCCTGCAGTGTATGAGGTAGACAACGTTGGCCGAGTCACACGAGTATGTACCGCGTACCTGGTGGGTGGTGTTCTCACGTGTAATGGTGGTATCCATGTCGATGATCTGGCACGTCTTGCAGAGATTGCCATGGTAGGGTTGTGTGGTGTAGTGGTCACTGTTCTGAAGGCTGGGTCGTTTGCTGCAAACAATGGTTTGTTTGAGGTTGCGCGGTTGTTTGAAGGCAAGTAGTGGGGGTGTGGGGATGACCTTGGCAAGATGTTCATCTTCATCGATGACGTGTTGAAGGCTGTGAAGAAGATGACGTAGTTTCTCTGCTCCGGGAAAGTACTGGACGACGGTTGTGTCCCATGTTTTTCTTCTGAGGAGGTCGGTGCGTTTTTTTGCTGTGGCGCGTTGGAACTGTCGATCGATGAGTTGAGCGCCATATCCCGTTCGTACGAGGGCATCTTTCAATGTCTGAAGATGTCTGTTACGCTCCTCCTCATCTGAGCCGATCCTGTATATACGGAGAACTTGTCCATAGGGGATGGCTTCTTTAATGTGTTTAGGGTGGAAGCTGGAGAAGTGGAGCATCGTGAGGTTATCCGTGGGTTTGCGATAAAGCGAAGTGCTGAGGTGACCGTCCTTGATGGAGATGAGTGTGTGCAAGAATGCAACTGATTTTGGAGAGTAGTCCATGGTGAGTCTGATGGTTGGATGGAACTTATTAATGTCATCGTGTAGTCGTTTCAGTGATTCTTCGCCGTGGGTCCAAAGGAAAAAAATGTAATCGATGTATCTGGTGTATAAAGTCGGTTGAAGGTCCTGTGCGGTGAGTAGGTCTTGTTCAAACTTGTGCATGAAGGTGTTGGCGTATTGGGGCGCGAATTTGGTCCCCTGGATGAAGAACTTGTTGTCGAAGGCGAAGGCGTTGTGATCCAGAATGAAGTGGATGAGTTGCAGAATTGCCGTCGTCATGGGGGATGCTGGTGTAGAGTGCCGAGACGTCCATTGTGACGAGGAATGTTCCTGCTTCAACTAGTCCATGGGTTCAGGCAATGGGACCCTGTGTGAGAACCTCTCTGGCTACATCGAGGGCATCTTGAAACCCATCGTACAAGGTACGCCCAGCTTCTGTCGTGACACGACGGACTTCCTACAGAAACTCAGCACCCAAGGACCAGTTGAACCAGGAACATTCCTCGGTACTCAACACCGACAACTGCCAATCTCCAGATGCAATTCTGCAACTCATCCGCTTCATTCTGGATCACAATGTCTTCATCTTCGACAACAAGTTCTTCATCCAGACGCACAGGACAGGGGAAACCAGAGCTAAGCGGATGCTTGGCGGGAGGAGGGGGGGTTGCGGGGGGGGTTTGAGTAGGGGGAAGGGGTGCTGCTTTGCTGACTGAAGGGGAGCCAGATGAGGGGTATGGATGGAGAGTCGGGCGGGGGGCTGCCGGGGGGAGAGCTGGAGGAGAGCTGGGCACGCGGCTGGCTGGAAAAGGGATGGGGGGGTGGTCAACCCCCCGACCAGGCTGATCACGTGGAACGTGAGGGGCCTGAATAGGCCGGTCAAGCGGTCCCGCGTGTTCTTGCATTTGAAGGGGTTGAAGGCGGACGTGGCCATGTTGCAAGAGACGCACTTAAAGCTCGTGGACCAGACGAGGCTAAGGAAAGGATTGGTGGGACAGGTGTTTCACTCGGGGTTAGACTCCAAGACCAGAGGGGTGGCCATTTTGGTCAGTAAACGAGTGGCGTTTGAGGCGGGGAGCATCGTGGCGGTCAAGGGGGCAGGTATATAACGGTGAGTGGCAAGCTGCAGGGGCCCCGGGTGGTGTTAGTGTATGTATATGCCCCGAATTGGGACGATGCGGACTTTATGATGCGCGTGTTGGGTAGGATCCCGGACTTGGAGATAAGTCACCTGATAATGGGAGGGGACTTTAATACGGTCTTGGATCCGAGCTTGGATCGTTCCAAGTCCAGAATGGGAAAGAGGCCGGCGGCAGCCAGGGCCTTGTGGGTGTTCATGAGCCAGATGGGGGGAGTGGACCCCTGGAGATTTATGCGGCCAAGGACGAAGGAGTTTTCCTTTTTCTCCCATGTCCATAAAGTCTATTCGCGAATAGACTTCTTTGTGTTGAGTAGGGCGTTAATCCCGAGGGTGGAGGGGGTAGAATACTCGACCATTGCGGTCTCAGACCATGCCCCGCACTGGGTGGACCTGCGACTGGTTGCGGAACGGGGTCAGCGCCCTCTCTGGCAACTGGATGTGGGGCTGCTGGCGGATGAAGAGGTGGGCGGGCGGATAAGGAGGAGTATTGAGAATTATGTGGGAGCGAATGACACAGGAGAGGTGACGGTGGCAGTGGTTTGGGAGGCTCTGAAGGCGGTCATTAGGGGAGAGTTAATCTCCATTAGGCCCCATAGAGAGAAGAAGGAGAGGGCGGAGAGGGAGAGACTGGTGGGAGAGATACTCAGGGTAGATAGGAGGTACGCGGAGGCCCCAGAGGGGGGGCTGTTGAACGAGTGCCAGAAATTACAGGCGGAGTTTGACGTGCTGTCCACGGGGAAGGCGGAGGCGCAGCTGAGGAAAGCGAAGGGGGCAGTTTATGAGTATGGGGAGAAGGCGAGTAGGATACTGGCGCACCAGCTGCGCAGGAGGGAGGCGGCCGGAGAGATTGGGGGAGTGCGGAATAGGGAAGGCAACATGGTGCTGAGCCCAGAGAGGGTGAATGAAGTCTTCAGGGAGTTCTACGGGAGGTTATACGAGTCGGAACCCCCCATGGAGGGGGAAGGGATGAGGCGGTTCATGGACCGGTTGAGGTTCCCAAGGGTGGAAGCAGAGCGGGTGGAAGGACTGGGGGCCTCGATTGAGTTGGAAGACGTAGTCAGGGGGCTGGCAGGCATGCAGTCGGGCGAGGCCCCGGGCCCGGACGGCTACTCCGTAGAATTTTATAAGAAGTTCTCGCTCCTGATGAGAACCTTTAATGAGGCAAAGGAGAAAGGGACCCTTCCTCCGACAATGTCGCAGGCATTGATCTCGCTTATCCTGAAGAAGGAGACGGATCTGCTTCAGTGTGGGTCCTACAGGCCGATATCGCTCTTGAACGTGGATGCCAAGCTGTTGTCCAAAATTCTGGCCACCAGAATAGACTGTGTCCCGGGAGTGATTGGGGAGGACCAGACGTGTTTTGTTCAGGGTAGGCAGCTGAACATGAACGTGAGGAGGCTCCTGAATATTATCCTGATGCCCTCGGAGAGGGTGGGGGTGGTGGCTGCGATGGACGCGGAGAAGGCCTTTGACAGGGTGGAGTGGGAGTATCTGTGGGAGGCGTTAGGGAGGTTTGGATTTGGGAGGGATTTATAGGGTGAGTCAAGCTGCTGTATCAGGCCCCTGTAGCGAGTGTGTCCACAAACCGGCTAATGTCGGAATATTTCAGGCTGCACCGGGGAACGAGACGGGGTGTCCCCTGTTCCCGTTGCTGTTTGCCTTGGCAATTGAGCCGTTGGCCATTGCGCTCAGGACTTTGGGGGATTGGAGGGGGCTGGTGCGCGGAGCGGAGGAGCACCGGGTTTCCCTCTACGCGGATGACCTGCTGTTGTATATTTCGGACCCGTTAGAGGGGATGGAGGAGGTCATGCGGATCCTGGGGGACTTCGGGAGGTTCTTGGGGTATAAGTTGGACGTGGGGAAGAGTGAGCTGTTCGTGGTCCACGGTAGGGGCCAGGAGGAGAGACTGAGGGAGCTCTCGCTCAGGATAGTGGAGAGGAGCTTTCGGTACTTAGGGATACAAGTGGCCAGGAACTGGGATGCCCTGCAGAGGCTCAACTTAACCCGGCTAGTGGAGCTGATGGAGGGAGAGTTTAAAAGGTGGGATATGCTCCCGCTTTCCTTGGCGGGACAGGTGCAGACTTGCAATCCGGGGTGACGGTTCTCCCCAGGTTCCTCTTCGTATTTCCGTGCCTCCCCATTTTCATCCCCAAGTCCTTCTTTAAGCGGGTGAATAGGATTGTTACGGGATTTGTGTGGGCGAATAAAACCCCGCGAGTCAAAAGGGTATTCTTGGAGCGTAGCCGGGGCGGGGGGAGGACTGGCTCTGCCGAACATCTGCAGTTATTACTGGGCGGCCAATGTGGCCATGATCAGGAAATGGAAGATGGAGGAGGGGGCGGCGTGGGGGCGGTTGGAGGTGGCGTCGTGTAGAGGCACCAGTCTAGGGGCACTTGTTACGGCTCCGTTGCCGTTCTCGCCGGCGCGATACACCACTAGTCCGGTGGTGACGGCAGCACTGAGGATCTGGGGGCAGTGGAGGAGACACAGGGGAGAGGAGGGGGCCTCGGTGTGGACCCCGATACGGAATAACCACAGATTTGCTCCGGGTAGGTTGGATGGGGGATACCAAGGCTGGTACAGGGCAGGTATTAGGAGGATGGGGCACCTGTTTATAGACGGGGTGTTCCCCAGCGTGCAGGCGCTGGAGGAGAGGTTCGGCCTGCCCCCGGAGAATGCGTTTAGGTACCTTCAGGTTCGGGACTTCCTTAGAAAACAGGTGGGGACATTCCCGCGGCTGCCCCCACGTAGGATCCAGGATAGGGTGGTGTCTGGCGTCTGGGTAGGGGAGGGAAGGTGTCGGACATATATCAGGAGCTGCAGGAGGTAGAGGAAGCCTCAGTGGGGGAGTTGAAGGATAAGTGGAAGGAGGAGCTGGGCGCGGAGCTGGATGAGGACCTGTGGGCCGATGCCCTGGGCAGGGTGAACTCCTCCTCATCATGTGCCAGGCTCTGGTTAATCCAGTTTAATGTGGTGCTTCGGGCGCATATAACGGCGGCAAGAGTGAATAGGTTTTTTGGGGTGGAGGACAGGTGCCCGAGGTGTGCGGGCAGTCTGGCGAATCATGCCCATATGTTTTAGGCATGCCCAGCGCTTAAAGGATTCTGGCAGGGGTTTGCAAGGGTGGTGTCTAGAGTTTTGGACGCTCGGGTGAAGGCGAGCCCAGCGGTAGCGATATTTGGGGTGGCGGAGAAACCGGGAGTGCAGGAAGCGAAAGAGGCCGAGGTACTGGCCTTTGCCTCCCTGGTAGCCTGGAGACGGATTCTATTATTGTGGAGGGACTCGAAACCCCCGAGTGTGGAGACCTGGGTTAGCGACATGGCGGGGTTCCTCAGCCTGGATTGAATAAAGTTCGCCTTGAGAAGGTCCTTGATGGGGTTCTCCTGGCGGTGGCAACCTTTCCTCGACTTTCTAAGTGTCAGCAGCAGCAGCATCCTGGGGGAGAGGGGAGGGGGGGTTCAGGTAGTGGGGGTACTGTTGATATAATGTGAGTTGGGCATGGAGACAAAACCCACCTTGTTCTGTTTAAAAAAAAAAAAATCTGTTTTGTAAGTAGTTTCATTGTAAGCTTTGGGCTATGTTTATTGTTATTTTTTATTACTATCTGTATTTCTATTTTTGTTATGTAAAAACGCTCATTGGAAAACTTTAATAAAACATTTATTAAAAAAAAGTGATAGAGCCGCCCATCTGCCTCGGAGGCAGTGTCTATGCGGCCACTAGTGCGGATATGAGCTGGTGGTAGGCGGACTTAAGATCCACCGTGCAGAAGACCTTGTAATGCGCGATCCTGTTTACCAGGTCGGATATGCGGGGGAGAGGGTACGCGTCCAGCTACGTAAACCTGTTGATGGCCTGACTGTAGTCGATGACCATCCTATGCTTCTCCCCGGTCTTTACCACCACTACTAGAGCTCTCCAGGGGCTGTTACTGGCTTCAATGACTCCTTCTCTCAGTAGCCTTTGGACCTCTGACCTAATAAATTTCCGATCCTGGGCACTGTACCGTCTGCTCCTGGTGGCGACGGGTTTGCAATCCGGGATGAGGTTCGCAAACAGGGAAGGCGGATCGACCTTGAGGGTCGCGAGGCCGCCGATAGTGAGGGGGGGTATAGGGCTGCCGAATTTGAAAGTTAAACTTTGGAGATTACACTGGAAGTCTAAACATAGGAGTGTGGCCGCGCAGAGGTGGGGAAGGACATAGAGCCGGTAATTTTTAAACTCCCTTCCTTGGACTGTGAGGTTTGCTATACAAAACCCCTTTATCTCTACTGAGTGGGAACCGGAGGCCAGGGAGATTTTTTGATTAACGGGGTGGACGAGGAGGGAACAGCGCCTAACCGTGTCGGGGTGTATGAAGCTCTCCGTGCTCCCAGAGTCGATTAAGCAGGACGTCTCGTGCCCGTTGGTTAGTACTGTTGTTGTAGCAGTTGAGAGTGTTCGAGGCCGGGACTGATCCAGGGTCCCCGAGGCTAATCTCAGCAGTTGAGTGTTCTCTTCGGGCGGTGTGCGGTCAGCCGAGCTGGGGTCCTGGGAGGCCATCCAAGATGGCGGCTCCCATTGGTCGCACATGGCTGGGGTTGCACAAAATGGCAGTGCCTATCCATCGAACGTGGCGTCCGCGGGACAAGATGGCGGCGCCCGGGGGCCGCACATGGCCCTGGAGTAGGAAGATGGCGGCGCCCGCTGGCCGCACGGGGACCGTGGGGAGGTTTGTGGTGGTGGTCCGCATTCGCCACCGGAGACAGCGGCGACCGCACGGGCCTGGCATACCACCACGAAGTGGCCCTTTATACCACATCCCTTGCAGGTGGATGCGCGGGCCGAGCAGCGCTGCCGGGGGTGCTTGGCCTGCCCGCAAAAGTAGCAGCGGGGCCCCCCGGGGTTGCCAGGCCGCCTTGCAGCCCAAGCTTGTGGGGGGATGGGGGATGTCTCGGGGCCGGCTGCGGAGGGGTTCCACGCTGCCCAGGGGGCTGCCGCGTGGTCGGGAACGTAAACGCGGGCGTTTCTGGAGGCCACATCCAGGGAGCCTGCGAGGGCCTGTGCCTCCTTGAGGCCTAGGGTGTCTTTTTCCAGCAATCGCTGGCGGATTTGGGAGGATAGCATACCTGCCACAAAAGCATCCTAGATTAAGAGTTCTGTGTGGTCGCTCGCCGAAACATGCGGGCAGCTGCAGTTTCTCCCCAACACCAGTTGCGCACGGTAGAATTCTTCTAGCGATTCCCCAGGGATTTGTCGCCTCGTTGCTAGCAGATGTCGGGCGTAGACCTGGTTTACCGGGCGAATATAATGTCCTTTTAGCAGCTCTATTGCTGCATCGAAGTCTTCCGCGTCCTCGATGAGGGTGTAAATTTCCGGGCTCACCCTCGAATGCAGGACTTGCATTTTCTGTTCTCCCGTGGGTGTGTTTTCGGCCGTTCTGAGATATCCTTTAAAACACGCCAGCCAGTGCTTGAAGATTGCCGCTGAGTTCGTCGCGTGGGTGCTGCTCCGGCTTGATTCGGAGCTCCATCCTTTTAAATCTAGCTTATTAAATTGATGCACGATCAATGACCACTAAAGCGAGGTTGTAGTCCAACTGAAGGCGTTAATAAGCTAGATGTTTCCCCTGGCAGCTCAGGGACAGAATGAAGGCTGCTGGGGCGGCACGGGCTCTTATACCCCACCTTGCAGGGCGGAGCTACCATATAGCTTGACCAATAGGGAACATACAATATCTACCAATGGTGTTCCAGCATTACCAGGTACCGTAATACCTCTACACAGACTACCACACAGAGGCAAACAAGTCATAGAATCCCTACAGTGCAGAGGAGGCCATTTGGCCCATCGGATCTGTACCGACCCTCCGAAAGAGCACTGTTATATCTCGCATGGGTCTTATGGGGTAGGGATCCCCTACCCCGTGGAGCTTGCAGAATATGAGGCGGTGGCGGGGGACCCAGAACAAGGTTCATGTGTCTTTGTATAAATAGAGTCGGCCAGTCAGGCACCAATTCGAGAAGACGAGGGAACTATTGGAGCTGTACATAATAGTTAACATGTTAAACAAAGTCAGTTTTGTTTTTCTCGATAACTCAGTGTGGACTCTTGGTTTCGCCTTACAGAAAGAACCCTACCTAGACCCAACCTGCCGCTCTATTCCTGTAACCCCACCTAACCTTTGGATACTTAGGGGAAATTTAGAATGGCCAATCCACCTAACCTGCACATGTAAAGTCAATGCCCCTGAGACACCTGGCACTTTCACACTTTTGAATGTGCTGGGAGACGAGGGCGGTTACATAATGGAGCATGACCAAAGAGAGAAAGAAAAGCAAAAATAAGGCAGAAGAACATTTTAAAAGACTTACAGAGTATTGATGGAAAAAAGATGATGAATGCAGAGCTCATATCAACAATGTGAGAACGCTGCATTGACACTTTAGGGTGCTGCTGGCAAGAGTGTTGCACTGATGTGTTATGTTTTGGTGAGATGTTGAGACCCGTCAGATCGACATCACAGATCACCTGTTTTTAAGGTGAGCAGGGCCATTCTCCTTCAGAGGTGACCTGACCAATAGCTCAACCAACACCACTAAACACGGATGATCTGGTCATTATCTTATTGCTGTTTGTGCGAGTTTGCAATGTGCAAATTGGCTGCTGCACTTCCTACTTTACAACAGAGACATCACACCAATTGTACTTAATTGGCTGTTTACTGCTTTAGGATATCCTAGGGTAACAAAATATGCTATGCAAGTGCAAGCTCTTTAAGTCATTTTTTATTGGACAATAGTGGGTGTTGTGAGCAGTAAGACCGACTGATTCTGGAATACATTAAAACCAATTAATATGAGACTCCTTCTCGTCAAGAAGTATATTGCATTTGGTATTGATGCTGTGTCCACAAATGGTTGTAAACATCCTTTTTGAATTTCTGCCAGTTTTATTCTTTCGCATTTCTTAAGGTGCTCAGAACCATTGAGAGGAATGTCATCTTCCTGAGTTGGAGCCAAAAGGCAGGGTGGGTTTTGTGAGGGCCACGAAGAATCCAGCACGAGTTTTAGGGATACAAAGTAATAACATTTATTTACAATAACATATATATATAACAGCAGCAGCAACTTCCCTTGCTGCACACTCCTTCCTGCTGGTTCCAAACTGGCCAGCTTTATTTATACTTGGAGTTTACTAATGGTTTCTCTGCCCCCCTCATTGGGGAAGCTCATACTCCCACAGGATTGTGGGATTGTCATTAGTCCCCAGCCAATGGTAAGCAGGCAGGTTATAACATCCCATCCTCGTCGCCAGTTTTGTGAGGGCCACGACGAATCCAGCACAAGTTTTAAGGATACAAAATAGTAACATTTATTTACAATAACATATACATATAACAGCAGCAGCAGCAACTTCCCTTGCTGCACACCCCTTCCTGCTGGTTCCAAACTGGCCAGCTTTATTTATACATGGAGTTTACTAATGGTTTCTCCGCCTCCCCCCTCATTGGGGAAGCTCATACTCCCACAGGATTGTGGGATTGTCATTAGTCCCCAGCCAATGGTAAGCAGGCAGGTTAAAACAGTGGGGTTCAGGATGTCGAATGTAGCTTCTGCAGGGCATGGTTGGGAATTGCAAGTGCTCAGAGGCAGGCCGTTTTAAATCTCAGCGACTGAACCCCATGCTAGCCAATATCCATGAGCCCTGAGAGAGATCTTTCAACATTGAATAAAGAAAGTTACAAGCCTGGAAATGGCTATTTGGTTCTATCTTCTAGATTCACGTGGAAGTATATAAACTCATCAGGTTCATGTGATTATTTCTTGATTTTTAAAATTTTGTTAAGCACCTGCAAGTTTCCCTCCAAGCCACTATAAAGAACTAGGTGGATTGCAGTCATTCAAGAAGGCAGCTCAACAAGACCATTTCAAGGGCAATTGGGATGGGCATCAAGGCCAGGAGGCTTGTATTTTAAACAACCTTTAAATCATTAACTTAAATGCAGAAAGATCAGCTCGAGTCCACACAGCCAGTGACGTATATTTGGAAAATGAGACTTGCTGAAAAAGACATGTGAATTGTTATGCCCTTAATTATTGGTATTCTCGCGAACTGTTCTGATGAGAGCTAGTAACATAGAACATACAGTGCAGAAGGAGGCCATTCGGCCCATCGAGTCTGCACCTACCCACCTAAGTCCTCACTTCCACCCTATCCCTGTAACCCAATAACCCCTCCTAATCTTTTTGGTCACTAAGGGCAATTTAGCATGGCCAATCCACCTAACCTGCACGTCTTTCGACCGTGGGAGGAAACTGGAGCGCACGGAAGAAACCCATGCAGACACGGGGAGAACGTGCAAATCCCGCACAGACAGTGACCCAGTGGGGAATCGAACCTGGAACCCTGACGCTGTGAAGCCACAGTGCTATCCACTTGTGCTACCGTGCTGCCCAGTCTCTTTTTTTCAGCAACACTTTCAATTCTTGCCTGGGGCCCATTTGTGCGGAATTTGCATGTTCTCCCCGTGCCTGTGTGGGTTTTCACCGGGTGCTCCGGGTTCCGGGTGCTGTGAAGCAGCAGTGCTAACCACTGTGTAATTGTGTCACTGCTGGAAACCAGTCTGTTATCTTCCAGGGAGACAGTTTGAGAACGAAAGCACTTGAGCCAATCTTTACTCAGTCTCACACTTATTTACAGAGTTATACATTACAAGCATAAATTTCACCATAGTTTCAAAAAGCGCCTCCTTTTATGTGCTTAATTAAAACTCAAGTTAATGCCCATCGTCTGCAATTAAACACAATAAAATTAATCAATTTATATACAACTAATGGAATCTATCTTTCAGAAAAATGCACTCTAGAATAGCTGACCAATACCCACATCTTTGTGTCTTCTTTCCCTCTAATGACAGCTGATGAGAAAACTGATTATTACAGCCTGTGTTGTACACAGAGAAACAGGAGTAAGGTATTCAGCTTCTTGAGACAGTTCCCCCACATCATTAGATCATAGCTGATTGGTATCTTAACTCCATTTACCTGCTATGGTTCCTTATTCCTTCATACCCTAATCTGATACAAAAAATTATTTTTCTCAGTTTTGAAGTTTTCAACTGACCCATTCTCAGCAGCATTTGGTGGATAGACATTCAGATTTCTATTAACCTTTGTGTGAAGGTGCGTGGCAGATAGAGCTTCTACGTCTTTTCATGTTGTCTGTGATCAAAGTGTTTCTATGGGTGGGATTCTCCGGCCGCGTTCGCCCGGTGACCTGAGAATCCCGCCCGAGGTCAATGGATTTTTCCATTGTCGGTGTCTCGCCCGTGGCGTTCTTGCGGCAGGCGGGCGGGAGAATCCAGCCCTCTGTGTGAGTTTAGTGTGTTTTCTTATCCTCCGTGATTTGCCCCAATTTAAATGATTCTAGCAGCAAGCTTTTGTGAATTAAAAAATAACGATGATTAATATTATTATCATACACTTGTTCCAGAAGTTCACAATGTAAGACTTGCGGACATTTTCACACATACGAAAATTAGATACAGATGAAGGAAAAATCAATACAATTACAATCTTGAATTATTTCAGTCTCTTTCATAGCAGGTATGCAGGATTTTAGATGAATCGATGCTTTAGCTGCAGTTTTGCAAAAGCAGAGGATTTTCGATAAACTGTGAGGCTTCTTATAGTTGAATTTCCAGCAGGTCAGCTCTCCGTGAATTTGAAGTTGTAACATGTTGTGGGGAGTGTCCTCTCCCACTTTCCAGGTATAGCGGTTTTACCTTGGCTGTGTAGTTGTGTGGGTGCGAGACATATTCTTTTTCTTGTGGCCTTTCACACTTTTGAGTTTGAGATGGCCAAGGCCTTCATGTTTGGGATGAGGAGCCATTGCAATCCAAAACCCTAAAAGTAACCCTCTCAAGGCAAACTTGATTTTCTCCAAACAGAGAAAGCTAGCCATGTCCAATAGCCAGGTCTCCGACTTTGGGGGCTTTGAATCCCTCTAAGCTAATAGTATCCGTCTCTGGGCTACCAGGGAAGAAAAAGCCAGAACATCTGCCTCTTTCTCCTCCTGGATTCCCGGGTTTCTGACACCCTGAAAATCACCACCTCTGGATTCAGCGCCACCTTGTTTTTAACACCGTGGACATGACATCAGCAAACCCCTGCCAAAATCCTCTAAGCTTTGGACATGTCCAAAACATGTGGACATGGTTCGCCGGTCCTTCCGCATATTTTGCGCACCTGTCCTCCACCCCAAAGAACCTGCTCATCCGAGCCACTGTCATGTGAGCCCGGTGAACGACCTTGAACTGAGGCTGAGCCTGGCACATGATGTGTACGCTACTCAACGCGTCCGCCCAGAGACCATCCTCTATCTCTCCTCCTAAATCCCCTTCCCACTTGCGTTTCAACTACTATCTCCTCTGACCCCATGAGTTCCTTGTAAATGTCAGAAACCCTCCCTTCTCCCACCCACATTCTGGAAACTACCCTGTCCTGTAAACCCTTTGGTGGTAGGAGCGAGAAAGTTGGGACCTGCCTGCGTAGGAAGTCCCGCGCCTGCAGGTACCTAAACGCATTTCCTCTCGTCAATCCAAATTTCTCCTCCAGCCCCCTCAGGCTAGAAAAGCTCCCCTCGATAAACATATCTCTCACCCTCTCAATCCCTGCTCACTGCCATCTCCGGAACCTTCCATCCAGCCTTCCCGGGGCAAACCGGTGATTATTACAGATTGGAGAACACACCGATGCTCCCTCTGCTCCCACATGCTTCCTCCATTGCCCCCAGACTCTCAGGGCCGCCACCACCACGGGGCTGGTGGAGAACCGTGCCGGCGGGAACGGCAGAGGCGCCATTACCAATGCCCCCAAACTAGTGCCCTTGTATGATGCCGCCTCCACTTGCTCCCACACCGACCATCCCCTCACCATCTACTTCCTTATCATGGCTATATTCGCCGTCAATAATAATTACTAAAGTTTGGCAGCGCCAGCCCGCCCTCCCCCCGGCTCCGCTCAAGCATCCCCTTTTTGACTCGCGGGGTCTTACCCGCCCAAACAAAGCCAGTGATCACCTTATTGACCCATTTAAATAAGGATCATGGAATAAAGATGGGGAGACACTGAAACACAAACAGGAATCTTGGAGAACCGTAATTTTCACTGTCTGCACCTTCCCAGCTAGTGACATTTTTCCCCATATTCAGTTTATAACCCGGAAACCGGCCAAATTCCCCCCGAATCCTCAAAATTTCTTCCATCCCTTCTAGTGGGTCCGAAACAGGAGCAGGTCATCTGCATATAGCGAGACTGTGTTCCACCCCCTCCCCGGACCATCCCCTTACAGCCTCTTGAAGCTCTCAGTGCAATTGGCAATGGCTCTATGGCTAACGCGAACACCAGTGGGGAGAGGGGGCATCCCTGTCTCGTCCCACGGTGCAGCCTGAAATAGTCCGATGTTGACCTTTTCGTCCGTACACTCGCAACAGGAGCTTGATACAGCAGCCTGACCCAGTCAATGAAGCCCTGTCCAAATTCAAACCGCCCCAGTATCTCCAACAGATATTCCCATTCCACCCAATCAAATGCCTTCTCTGTGTCCATTGCGACCACTACCTCCACGTCCCTACCTTCTGGGGGCATCATGATCACATTTAGCAACCGTCTTACGTTGGCCGCCACTGCCTACCCTTAACGAATCCCGTCTGGTCCTCCCCAATCATTTCCGGAAAGCAGTCTTCAATCCTAGAGGACAAGATTTTGGCCAACAGTTTGCCGTCTACATTTAGTCGGGATATTGGCCTGTAGGACCCACATAGCTCCGGGTCCTTGCCCCACTTCAGGATCAATGAGATAGCAGCCTGTGACATCATCGGGGGAAGCCCCCCACGCTCCCTTGCCTCATTGAATGTCCTCATCAACAGCGACCCCAATATCCCAGAGAACCTTTTATAAAACTCCACTCGGTACCCGTCCGGCCCCAGGGATTTACCCGACTGCATGGTCTTCAGCCCCTCTGCTATTTCCTCCAACCCGATCGGGGCCCCCAGCCCTTCTACCAACCCCCCCAACAACCTTCAGGAACTTCAGCTCCCCTAAAAAGTGCCTCATCCCCTCCGGCCCAGCTGGGGGTTCCGACTCATACAACCTGCTGTAAAACTCCTTGAACGCCTTATTAACCCTTGCTGAATTTCCGACCAGGTTCCCGTCCCCGTCCTTTACTTTCCCTATCTCCCTGGCTGCCTCATTCTTCCTAAGCTACTGCGCGAGCATTCTACTGGCCTTCTCTCCATATTCATAAATCGCCCACCTCGCCTTCCTCAGCTGTTCCACCGCCTTCCCTGTAGTTAACAAGCCAAACTCCGGCTGTAGCCTCTGTGGCTCCCTTCGAAGCCCTGCTTCTGGGGTCTCCGCATACCTCGTGTCGACCTGCAGTATCTCCTTTATCAGTCGGTCCGTCTCTGCTCTGTCTGCCTCCTCCCTGTGGGCCCGTATCGAGATCAGCTCCCCTCTAACCACCGCCTTCAATGCCTCCCAGACCACCGCCACCAAAACGTCACCCGTGTCGTTAACTTCCAGGTAGTTCTGAATACATTTCCTCAGCTGCCCACACACCTCCTCTCATCAGCTAAAAGTCCCACATCCAGCCTCCAGTGCGGGCGCTGGCTACTCTCCTTATTAACCTGTAAGTCAACCCAGTACGGGGCATGATCTGAGATTGTAATCGCCGAATACCCCGTGTCCACTACCCCCGTCAGTAGAGCCCTGTTCAGTCCGGGAGTACACTTTATGCACATGTGAGTAGAAGTAGAACTCCTTCACTCTCGGCTGCCCAAATCTCCATGGGTCCACCCCCCCCCCCCTCCTTCCATGATTGGCTAATATTTCAACAAACAACATCAACTTACAATTATATTGATGCCTTTTATAGAGTAAATGCCCTATCACTATTCATCAGTGAGTAAATATGGTCACATGGCAATACTGGAAGACACCATGGATGTGACAAGTATTATGATACCCATAGAGCCTGTTAATGTTTTTTTTAAATTTTAGAGTACCCAATTCATTTTTTCCTATTAAGGGGCAATATAGCGTGGCCAATCCACCTAACCTGCATATCTTTGGATTGTGGAGGCAAAACCCATGCAAACACGGGGAGAATGTGCAAAGTCCCCACAGACAATGACCCGGGGCCGGGATCGTACCTGGGACATCGGCGCCGTGGGACAGCAGCGCTAACCACTGCGCCACCGTGCTTCCCTCAAGCCAGTTAACTTTAAATTGAAATTTGAACTTCTAATTGATACCTGAAACGGGGACACAGCAAGATTTCATGTTTAAAGACTTTAAAAGCACAATTGACTAAATATCATTGTTGCAGGCAACTTATACTTTATACTATCAGAACAGAACTTTCCTCTTTTATTTTTAACACAAGCAAGAAACTCTTTGCGCAGGTATATTTTAGACTGTCCCTAAGTAGTAATTCGATTTCCTCAGAATCAATCCAAGGTGAGTATTTGTTCGGGAGGCTTAGCTCCCGAGGGTTATAATTCCATTCTATTTCTTTCCCAGGCAGGTACATTTTAACATCAGAACTGTCTTTCATAGCGAGCGTTTTTCCTGGTGATTGTCCCTCCAGCAGAAGCAAGGCAAATCTTCCAGCGTCATTCAAATCCTTACACATTTGGTCACTTAAATCCAACTGTGAGCTTCCACCCGCAGTCCTCCATGGAACCATTGAGACTTTCAGTCTCTTGTTACGACACCCTGGGCGAGCGCGCGGTCAATTCCAGCCCCACAGAAACCAGAATCGCAACATAAGTGAATTAACCAACAATTTGTGTATTTCACTGAGATCTTTGGCCCTTGACTGCTGCAATGAATTACATAAGTGAATTCACCAATAATTCAAGTATTTTCCTTAGATTGTTGACCTATAACTGCTCCAATGACTTATAGGCACCAGATATGTAAGTAAACATTTAAAAAACTGTTTATTTATAATAAGATGACATAAACATGGAATGGAAATAATAGAACAATTGTCTACCAGTCTGACTATTTCCCAAACCCAGTCCCACCTTCCACCCAGACACACACAAGGCAGACATAAGGTGGGTAGAAAGAAAAAGTTCTAAAATAACAGCGGTTAAAAGGCTGGGATGTATCTTTGCTGCTACGGTGGTAGCCTTTGTTGTCTGTGATCTTGAAATCACCGGGTGATTTGGATCTTTTAGAATCTTCGTTCAATTCGAACATACAGGCTGTAGAATTCTTTCAGTTGTACAGGCCTCCACCAAACTGGCTCTCAGACCTAATGAGATAATATTACAGTTGTGTACCTGAGAATTTAAATGAAGGTTGTCTGTCCACTCCATTTGTCGAACGCGTGTCTGCCATTTCTGAAGATCTAGGTTAACTGTAATGAAGATGAAGTAAAAGGCCCTTTTCCAGACCTCTAGTGATCTCAGGGGAGAGCTACCAGCAATGTGGCTTCCCCAGCCTTCCAAACAGAGGTTAGTCTTTTACAGCAAATAACGGAAAATACTGGACAATCTCAGCAGTTCCGACAGCATCTGTGGCGAGAGATGGGCACAGCCAGAAGTCTTACAACACCAGGTTAAAGTCCAACAGGTTTGTTTGGAATCACTAGGTTTTGGAGCGCAGCTGCTTCCTCAGATGAGTGAAGGTGAGAGGGAAGAGAGCTACCATTATGAGGCTGGATGACTCTTTGTCAAAGCCAGGTTGAAATGCCTGAGTAACTGAGGGGCAGAGGTGGAAAGATATTCCAGCATGGAAGTTCTTGAGTAACTATGAAGGTCTTGTGGTAGTCTGTGTTAGAAGTATTACGGTACCTGGTAATGCCGGAATACCATTGGTGGAGAATGTACTTGTTCCCATTGGTTAAGCCTGTATGATAGCTCCGCCCTGCAAGGCGGGGTATAAGAGCCTGTGCCGCCCCAGCAGCTTTCTTCTGTACCTGTGCTGCTGGGGAAACATCTAGCGTATTGAAGCCTTCAATTGTCTCCAATCTCGTTTCTGGAGTTATTGATTGTGTATCAATTTAATACGCTAGTTTTGAAAGAATGGAGCTCCGAATCAAGCTGGAGGGTCTGCAACAAAGCCCCCACGCGGCAAACTCAGCGGCAACCTTCAAGCACTGGCTAGCGTGCTTCAACGGATATCTCGGGATGGCCGAAAACACACCCATGGGAGAACAGAAAATACAAATTCTGCACTCGAGGGTGAGCCCAGAAATCTACACCCTCATCGAGGATGCAGACAATTTTGATGCCATAATGGAGCTGCTGAAAGGACATTATATTCACCCCGTAAACCAGGTCTATGCCCGACATCTAGCGACGAAGCGACAAATCCCTGGGGAATTACTGGAAGAATTCTACCATGCGCTCCTGGTGTTGGGGAGAAACTGCAGCTGCCCGCAAGTTTCAGCAAACGACCACACAGAACATTTGATTCGGGACGCTTTCGTTGCAGGTTTGCTGTCCTCCCAAATCCGCACGGGCCCTTGCCGGCTCCCTTGATGTGGCCTCCCGAAACCCCTGTGCTTACGTCCCCGACCGCGCGGCAGCCCCCTGGGCAGCGTGGAACCCCCCTGCGGCCAACCCCGAGGCATCTGCCAACCCCCCACAAGCTTGTGCTGCAAAACGGCCTGGCAAACCTGGGGGGTCCCGTTGCTATTTTTGCGGGCAAGCCAAGCACTCCCGACAGCACTGCCTGGCCCGTTTATCCATCTGCAAGGGATGCGGCAAAAAGGGCCACTTCGTGGCAGTATGCCAGGCCCGGGCGGTCGCTGCGGTCTCCAGAGGCGAATACGGACCGCCACCACAACCCTCTCCACAGACCCCGTGAGGCCAGCGGGCGCCGCCATCTTCCTCCTCCAGGGCCACGTGTGGCCTCCGGGCGCCGCCATCTTGTCCTGCGGAGGCCACGTGCGATGGATGGGCGGTGCCATTTTGTGCACCCCCAGTCATGTGCGACCAGTGGGCGCCGCCATCTTGGATGGACTCTCAGGACCCCAGTTTGGCTGACTAAACACCGTCCGAAGAGAACATCCAACTGCTGCCACGATTAGCCTCGGTGACCCTGGACCAGTCTCGGCCTCGAACACTCTCGACTGCTACGACGACGGTGCTTATCAATGGGCATGAAACGTCCTGCCTAATCGACTCTGGGAGCACAGAGAGCTTCATACACCACGACACGGTAAGGCGCTGTTCTCTCCCCATTCACCCCGTTAATCAAAAAATCTCCCTGGCCTCCGGATCTCACTCAGTAGAGATCAAGGGATTTTGTGAGGCTAACTTCATGGTCCAGGGAAGGGAGTTCAAAAACTACCGACTCTACGTCCTTCCCCACCTCTGCGCGGCCACACTCCCAGGGTTGGACTTTCAGTGCAACCTCCAAAGTCTAACTTTCAAATTCCGCGGCCCTATACCGCACCCCCCCTCACTGTCTGCGGCCTCGCGACCCTCAAGGTCAATCCGCATTCCCTGTTTGCAAACCTCACCCCGGATTGCAAACCCGTCGCCACCAGGAGCAGACGCTACAGTGCCCAGGATCGGATCTTTATTAGGTCAGAGGTCCAAAGGTTACTGAGGGAAGCTGTCATTGAGGCTTGCAACAGCCCCTGGAGAGCTCAAGTAGTAGTTGTAAAGACCTGAGCGAAGCATAGGATGATCATCGACTACAGTCAGACCATCAACAGGTTTACGCGGCTTGACGCATACCCTCCCGCATATCCGACCTGGTCAACAGGATCGCGCAATACAAGGTCTTTTCCACGGTGGATCTTAAGTCCGCCTACCACCAGCTCCCCATCCGCACTAGTGACCGCAAATACACTGCTTTCGAAGCAGATGGGCGGCTCTACCACTTCTTAAGGGTTCCCTTCAGTGTCACTAATGGGGTCTCGGTCTTCCAACGAGAGATGGACCGAATGGTTGACCGGTATGGTTTACGGACCACATTCCCGTACCTCGATAATGTCACCATCTGCGGCCACGACCAGCAGGACCACGACACCAACCTCTGAAAATTCCTCCAGACCGCAAAAATCCTTAACCTCACGTATAACAATGATAAATGCGTGTTCAGCACTGACCGCCTAGCCATCCTCGGCTACGTATTGCGTAATGGAGTTATAGGCCCCGACCCTGAACGCATGCGTCCCCTTATGGAGTTCCCCCTCGCGCACTGCTCCAAGGCCCTGAAGCGCTGCCTAGGTTTTTTATGCCCAGTGGGTCCCCAACTATGCGGACAAGGCCCGTCCACTGATCCAATCCACAGTTTTTCCCCTGTCAATAGAGGCCCGCCAGGCCTTCAGCTGCATCAAAGCAGACATTGCAAAGGCCTCGATGCACGCCATCGACGAGTCCCTCCCCTTCCAGGTCAAGAGCGACTCGTCCGACGTAGCTCTGGCGGCCACCCTCAACCAAGCGGGCAGACCCATGGCCTTCTTCTCACGCACCCTCCAGGCTTCCGAAATCCGCCATTCCTCAGTCGAAAAGGAGGCCCAGGCCATAGTAGATGCGGTGCGACATTGGAGGCATTACCTGGCCGGCAGGAGATTCACTCTCCTCACTGACCAACGGTCGGTTGCTTTCATGTTGCTTTTCTTGTTCTTTAAATAGAAGACAGGTTTAGATAAAGGATCTGGATCGGCGCAGGCTGGGAGGGCCGAAGGGCTTGTTCCTGTGCTGTAATTTTCTTTGTTCTTTGTTCTTTGATAATGCACAGCGGGGCACGATAAAGAACGATAAGATCTTACGGTGGAGGATCGAACTCTCCACCTACAACTATGAGATCTTGTATCGTCCTGGGAAGCTAAACGAGCCTCCTGATGCCCTATCCCGCGGCACATGTGCCAACGCACAAGCGGACTGCCTCCGAGCCCTCCACGAGGACCTCTGCCACACGGGGGCCACTCGATTTTCCCATTTCATCAAGACCCGCAACTTGCCCTACTCCATCAAGGAGGTCAGGACAGCCACCAGGAATTGCCAAACCTGCGCAGAGTGCAAGCCGCACTTCTACAGGCCAGAGAAAGTGCACCTGATAAAGGCTTCCCGTCCCTTTGAACGCCTCAGTATGGATTTCAAAGGCCCCCTCCCCTCCACCGACCGCAACACGTACTTCCTGAACGTGATTGACGAGTACTCCTGGTTCCCATTCGCCATCCCCTGCCCCGACATGACCGCAACCACCGTCATAAAAGCCTTCCATAGTATCTTTACGTTGTTCGGTTTCCCCGCCTACATACACAGTGATAGGGGGTGCTCCTTTATGAACGACGAACTGCGTCAATTCCTGCTCAGCAAGAGCATTGCCTCGAGCAGGACGACCAGTTACAACCCCCGGGGGAACGGACAGGTAGAGAGGGCGAACGGAACGGTCTGGAAGACCGTCCTACTGGCCCTGCGGTCCAGGAATCACCCAGTCTGCCGCTGGCAGGAAGTCCTCCCAGATGCCCTCCACTCCATCCAGTCACTGTTCTGTACCACGACCAACCAAACACCTCACGAATGTCTCCTTGTCTTCCCCAGGGAATCCCCCTCTGGGACCTCGCTCCCGACCTGGCTGGCAGCTCCCGGACCCATCCTGCTCTGAAAACACGTGCGGGCGCACAAATCGGACCCATTGGTCGAGAGGGTACATCTACTCCACGCGAACCCTCAGTACGCCTACGTGGCGTACCCCGACAGCCGACAGGATACGGTCTCCCTACGGGACCCGGCGCCCGCTGGATCCCCACACACACCCCCGCCAACAGTCCCACCATCCCTCCCACCGGCGCACCCCACAGCCGCCCCCTTCCCAGATAGATTGGTTCTTCCACCGGCCCCATCTAGGCCCTTCCGCCCACCGGCGCACCCCACAGCCGCCCCCTTCCCAGTTCTATCGGTCCTTCCACCGGCCCAGTCTAGGGGTGATGAAGCGGCCACAGAAGCCAAAACCACGCTTCGGAGTCACAGACACCTGAACCTCCACCGGCATCAGCACCAAAGCTACGACGATCGCAGAGGACGACCAGGGCCCCCGATCGACTAATTGCTTCATTTTGAAATGTACATTACTGTTTTAAATAGTTAAGATGTAATAAGGCAAAACGTTGTACAGAGGTATTATGGTACATTCATAACTGTAACTTCTACCACTTTACCACGTTGTAATACGAAGCCACCCCCCCGCCGGACTCTTTTTTAACAGGGGGTGAATGTGGTAGTCTGTGTTAGAAGGATTACAGTAACTGGTAATGCCGGAATACCATTGGTGGAGAATTTACTTGTTCCCATTGGTTAAGCCTGTCTGTTAGCTCCGCCCTGCAAGGCGGGGTATAAGAGCCCGTGCCGCACCAGCAGCTTTTTTCTGTACCTGCGCTGCTGGGGGAAACACCTAACGTATTAAAGCCTTCAATTGTCTCCAACCTTGCTTCTGGAGTTAGTGTTCGTGCATCAGGTCTGTAGGTGGCAACGGATTTGAAAGTGTTGGAGGAGGGAAGAAAAAGGAGAAAAAGGTGTTTGAGGAGTAAGGAGCTGAACTGATAAGAGGTCTTGGGGTGTGAGCACTACTGTGAAGATTTGAGTGGACTGTTATAAGAACAAGGTGGTCTTGGTGAACGGGAATCAATTTATTTGTACAGACCATTTTTCTATCGGATCATAAAAGCAAAGCAATTTGTTAAGATCAGTATTACTATTCTGATGCTCATAACACAATTTTATTTGTCTTTAATAATTGCTGCCAGCCTATATAGCCCCATTACGAGTGACCAGTCTATGTCTGGAAACATACAAAATGCCATTAAAATTTAAATTATTGCTACATTTCCAACACTCGACTACAGTTAGAAGCTGTCAGCACATTCTCAGTCAGTAACTGAAATGTAAAGTATTCCGAGACTCATTTAAGTGTTGGATCTCCTCATTAATTGTTTTAACATATTCTAGAAATGGATGTCAAATTGTCTACAAAATGTTCTATTTTATTCACATTGACACATCTCTGCAGATTCAGATGAATGCAAGCGTTCCTAATCTGCCCTCGTGGGATCATCAGTTTAGGAGAGTCCAAAGCACAGGCCATAGACAGTTGGGCTCTGTAAGTCTGGCTTTTGAAGCCTGGGCAGCTCAATTTGAGGTGAGCCTTGTCATAATATCCACTCATGTATATCATGAGATGCAGACAGGCAGTGATTGACACATAGGATGGCCAGTAAGCATACAACACAGCACAGCCAATCACCAGACAGGACACTACCACTATAAAGCCAGAGGGCACTAGGTTTCCCGCTCTCTCGGGACCCAGCTACTGAGACAGTCAGAGTCCACAAGCTAGCACAGTGCAAACACCATGCGGTAGCCAGTAAGTCTAGTCAGGCTACTACAAGGTCACTAGTCAGATCAGTATAGTGTCGACCCACAGCTGAATATGTACAGCAGTTCATCTAGTTGAATAAAACAGTGTTGGATCTTCTCATGTGTTAGATGTCTGTTTCTAACTTCCCTGCATCGAGTGCACTCCACATCTTTTTTTTTTTCTAGATCTAAGTTTCCACCCTAGCTCCCTGAATTCCTGCCTTACATCCCTATCCCTTTTCCTACCTATGTCATTGGTACCTATGTGGACCACGACTTGGGGCTGCTCCCCCTCCCCCTTAAGGATCCCGAAAACACGATCCGAGACATCACGCACCCTGGCACCTGGGAGGCAACACACCAATCGCGAGTCTCTCTCGTTCCCACAGAATCTCCTATCTATCCCCCTAACTATGGAGTCTCCAATGACTAATGCTCTACTCCTCTCCCCCCTTCCCTTCTGAGCAACAGGGACAGACTCTGTACCTGGCTTACCCCTGGTAAGTCGTCCCCCACAACAGTATCCAAAGCTGTATACTTGTTACTAAGGGGAATGACCACAGGGGATCTCAGACTAATCAGCTGCAAACCACTGCAGTCACTTTCAGCGAGCATGACATTGTAATAAAATAGATGTAATTAGAAGGACTCTTATGTTCAGTCTCAAATTATGTGATGTGCCTCTGACGTGTTTTTATATTTCTGGATGGGGCAGGAAGCAGTGCAACAGGTGACACTGAGGACAAGAGAGAGAGAGAGACAGGGACAGACATGGAGGGGAGCCCTGGGCACCCACGGAACTCTGTTCGGTGCTGGTGTTTCATGGCGCGGGGACGGTAATCGAGTGCAGTCCACATCTAACCAACCTGCCCAACACATCATGGTGCCAGAGTGATACTGATCTTGACGGACCTACCTCGAGTGAATCAGCATCGACCAGCAAGCAGCCATCCGATGAAATGGAAAACATCCAGCCTCCTCCGCAGCTCCGGCAACCTCGCCGCCAATTGGAAAATCTTCAAGCAAAAGTTCCTCTGGTACATCGAGGCCTCCGACTTCGAGGCAGCATCGGATGCCAGGAAGATCGTGCTATTTCTCTCCACTGTGGGGGACCACGCCATCCATATCTACAATTTGCTTACGTTCGTCGACAGCGAGACAAAACAAAATTCAAAACAGTCCTGCTGAAGTTCGACAGCCACTGCGACATTGAGGTGAATGAGAGCTTTGAACGGTACATCTTCCAGCAGAGGCTTCAGGGTAAGGAAGAACCTTTTCAGTCCTTCTTGACCCATCTCCGCATCCTAACGCAGCCATGGAACTATGACTCGACGGCTGATTCCATGATCAGGGATCAGATTGTTTTCGGGGTCCACTCCGACTCCCTACGGCAGCAGCTCATCAAAATCAAACAGTTGACCCTCTCTGTCGCTATCGAGACGTGCATTGTCCACGAGCATGCCAAGAATCATTACTCCCACATCAGGGCGGCAGGAACTGCAAAGCTGGCCTCCCACAAGGCGGAACGGGTGCAGGCCATTGCACAGATGCAGGGTCTGAGCATCAAGGAGAGTGGCCGTTTCGCGCGCTTTTCTCGGATCCCTGCGCATGCGCGCCACGACCGAGTGGACGACAAGACCGAAAACCCGACTGCGCAGGTGCGTACGTCGGCCGACCACACTGCTCATGCGCGATGGCGCACGGATCGCGCTGACGTCAGCGTCATGACGTGTCCGAATTGTGGCTCCGCCCACTTAAAGCAGCAATGTCCGGCAAGAGTACACAAGAGGGCGCCAATGTCTCCAGTGTGGCAAGCTTGGCCACTACGCAGCCCTCTGCAGATCCGCTCCAGCACTCAGCAGCCAGCGATCCCAGCTGCGGCGCAGAAGTATCCGCTCAATACAACAAGGCATGCCAGATTCTGATCCCGACAGCCCAACAGACCCTGATGCCTCAAGTCCCCATACCGGGTGGGCATCATAACCACACATGAGCTGGCCTCCACTACACCTGCTCAACGCCTCTCGATCCTCAGTGTGGATCCCGACGACGAGTGGTGTGCTGTCCTCACAGTTAACAAGGCTCGCATCCGATTTAAACTGGACACCAGCGCATCTGCGAACCTCATCTCCCAATCCGACCTCGAAACTATCCGGGCCCGACCAAGCATTCTTCCACCGGCCTGCCAGCTCCTTGACTACAATGGCAATGCCATAGCTGCCAGTAGCTCGTGTCAACTAGGGGTATCCAACAAGGCGCTCAAGGCAACGTTACGATTTGAAATCATCGGGCCTGACAGGGCGTCCCTGCTCGGTGCTCGAGCCTGCAAGCTCCTGAACCTGGTTCAGCGAGTCCACACCATGTCATCATCACCGGCGACGGCCTGGCCCAATGGAAATTTGCAAGCCGACATAGATGACATTATCACGCAATACCACAGTGTATTCGATGGAATGGGCATGCTCCCGTACCAATACAAAATAGTGCTCAAGCCGAACGCCACCCCTGTAATCCATGCACCACGCCGGGTGCCGGCACCCCTCAAGGAACGTCTGAAAAAGCAACTACAGGACCTCCAAGACCAGGCCATCATGAAGGTCACGGAGCTAACAGACTGGGTCAGCTCCACGGTCTGCTTAAAGAAGCCATCAGGGGAGCTTCGCATTTGCATTGATCCCAAGGATCTAAACTGCAACATCATGTGGGAGCACTACCCGATCCCGAAGCGTGAAGAGCTAACCAGTGAGATGGCTCATGCCAAATTCTTCACTAAGCTGGACACTTCCCGGGGTTTTTGGCAAATACAGCTGGACGTGTCCAGTCGCAAGCTGTGCACGTTCAACACCCCGTTCGGTCGCTACTGCTACAACCGGATGCCTTTCGGTATCATATCTGCCTCTGAAATGTTTCATCGCATCATGGAGCAAATGTTGGAGGGCATCGAGGGGGTGCGAGGATACGTGGGCGACGTGATCATCTGGTCCACAACGCCCCAGGAACACATCGCTCGCCTCAAGCAGGTCTTCCGGCGAATTCATGAACATGGTCTCCAGCTCAACAGGGCCAAGTGCGACTTCCGGGTGCGGCGATGACCAGCTAAGTCGCACGTTTCGGCAGCTCCCGGTGGAACGGACTTTTGGGCTCTTGATAGGAGCCCCAACGGCAATTTTAACGGCTAAGAACACCGTGCGGTAAACCAGAAGGGAATTCCCCCTGGACACGGATGGAAAAAGGAGAGGAAAGTGGCCGGATTGCAGCAGATCCTTTGGAACAGCGGCAAGGAAGGCAAGCAAAAACCAAGATGGCGTCGGAAGGTGGCAGTTTCACATGGGGCCCTGAACAACAAGAGTTCTTGAAATGCTGCGTGGAAGAGATAAAAAAGGAAATGAAGAAAGAGCTGTTGGCCCCGATACTACAGGCGATCGAAGGGCTAAAGGAGGAACAAAAGACCCAGGAGCGGGAGCTTCGGGTCGTGAAGGCGAAGGCAGCCGAGAATGAGGACGATATACAGGGCCTGGTGGTGAAGACGGAGATACAGGAGGCACATCAGAAACGATGTGTGGAGAGGCTGGAGGCATTGGAGAAGAACGCAAGGAGGAACAACCTGAGGATTCTTGGTCTTCCTGAAGGTGTGGAGGGTGCGGACGTCGGGGCATATGTGAGCACGATGCTGCACTCGTTAATGGGAGCGGAGGCCCCGGCGGGTCCGTTGGAGGTGGAGGGAGCATACCGAGTTATGGCGCGAGGACCGAGAGCAGGAGAAACTCCCAGAGCCATAGTGGTGAGATTCCTCCGTTTTAAGGATAGAGAAATGGTCCTTAGATGGGCGAAGAAAACCCGGAGCAGTAAATGGGAGAACGCGGTGATCCGCGTTTATCAAGACTGGAGTGCGGAGGTGGCGAGAAGGAGGGCGAGCTTTAATCGGGCCAAGGCGGTGCTTCATAAAAAGAAGATAAAATTTGGAATGCTGCAACCGGCAAGACTGTGGGTCACATATCAAGGGAGGCACCACTACTTTGAGACGGCGGATGAAGCGTGGACTTTTATTGTAGAAGAAAAACTGGAATGAGTGGATTATTAAAAAGAACGTTTGAACAAAGTGGTGGGGCGAATGTGGGGGGCGAAGAGGGGTTTTATGTTCTAATCCTGCGGTGTGGTAACTTTTCTCTCTCCCACAGGGGGTGATGGGGGGAGGGAGAGGAGATGGGGCGTTGGCCATGGGGGCGGGGCCAAGGGAGAAGCGCGGGCTTGGCTCCCGCGCTATGATAATTATGGCGGGAATAGAGAAGCAGGAAGGAGGGGGCGTCGCACGGTGCGAGCCGTGGTCACGGGGGGAAGCCGAGGTCAGCCAGAGTTTGCTGACTTCTGGGAGCAACATGGGGGGAGTAATTACGCTAGCGGGGGGTCTAGCGGGCGGGGTGGGAGGGGGGAATTACTGGGTTGCTGCTGCTGGGGAAAGGGGGGAGCGGGTACGGGAGAGGATGGGCGGGGGGGCACCGCCTGGGGGAGATACAGCTGCGTGGGAACTGGGTGAGAAGCTGGAAAAAGATGATGGCTAATCGGCAAGGGGGGGGTGGGAAGCCCCCCAACTCGGCTGATCACGTGGAACGTGAGAGGGCTGAACGGGCCGATAAAGAGGGCACGGGTACTCGCACACCTTAAGAAACTTAAAGCAGATGTGGTTATGTTACAGGAAACGCACCTGAAACTGATAGACCAGGTTAGGCTGCGCAAAGGATGGGTGGGGCAGGTGTTCCATTCGGGGCTAGTTGCGAAAAACAGGGGGGTGGCTATATTAGTGGGGAAGCGGGTAATGTTCGAGGCAAAGACTATAGTGGCGGATAACGGGGGCAGATACGTGATGGTGAGTGGCAAACTACAGGGAGAGACGGTGGTTTTGGTAAACGTGTATGCCCCGAACTGGGATGATGCCAATTTTATGAGGCGGATGCTAGGACGCATTCCGGACCTAGAGACGGGAAAGCTGATAATGGGGGGAGACTTTAACACGGTGTTGGAACCAGGGCTGGATAGGTCGAAGTCCAGGACTGGAAGGAGGCCGGCAGCAGCCAAGGTGCTTAAAGATTTTATGGAGCAGATGGGAGGGGTAGACCCGTGGAGATTCAGTAGACCTAGGAGTAAGGAGTTTTCGTTTTTCTCCTATGTTCATAAAGTCTACTCGCGCATAGACTTTTTTGTGCTGGGTAGGGCATTGATCCCGAAGGTGAGGGGAACGGAGTATACGGCTATAGCCATTTCGGATCACGCCCCACACTGGGTGGACTTGGAGATAGGGGAGGAAACAGGAGGGCGCCCACCCTGGAGAATGGACATGGGACTAATGGCGGATGAGGGGGTGTGTCTAAGGGTGAGGGGATGTATTGAAAAGTACTTGGAACTCAATGACAATGGGGAGGTCCAGGTGGGAGTGGTCTGGGAGGCGTTGAAGGCGGTGGTTAGGGGGGAGCTGATATCAATAAGGGCACATAAAGGGAAGCAGGAGAGTAAGGAACGGGAGCGGTTGCTGCAAGAACTTTTGAGGGTGGACAGACAATATGCGGAAGCACCGGAGGAGGGATTGTACAGGGAAAGGCAAAGGCTGCATGTGGAATTTGACTTGCTGACTACAGGCACTGCAGAGGCACAATGGAGGAAGGCACAGGGTGTACAGTATGAATATGGGGAGAAGGCGAGCAGGTTGCTGGCACACCAATTGAGGAAAAGGGGAGCAGCGAGGGAAATAGGGGGAGTGAGGGACGAGGAAGGAGAGACGGAGCGGGGAGCGGAGAGAGTGAATGAAGTGTTTAAGACATTTTATAAAAAATTATATGAAGCTCAACCCCCGGATGGGAGGGAGAGAATGATGGACTTTTTGGATCGGCTGGAAATTCCCAAGGTGAAAGAGCAGGAAAGGGTGGGACTGGGAGCACAGATCGAGGTAGAAGAAGTGGTGAAAGGTATTAGGAGCATGCAGACGGGAAAGGCCCCGGGACCGGACGGATTCCCAGTCGAATTCTATAGAAAATATTTGGACTTGCTCGCCCCGGTACTGACGAGGACCTTTAATGAGGCAAAGGAAAGGGGACAACTGCCCCCGACTATGTCTGAAGCAACGATATCGCTTCTCTTAAAGAAGAAAAAGAAGAGATAGTAGTGGCGATGGATGCCGAGAAAGCATTTGATAGAGTGGAATGGGATTATTTGTGGGAGGTGTTGAGGAGATTTGGTTTTGGAGAGGGGTATGTTAGATGGGTGCAGCTATTGTATAGGGCCCCAGTGGCGAGCGTGGTCACGAATGGACGGGGATCGGCATATTTTCGGCTCCATAGAGGGACAAGACAGGGATGCCCTCTGTCCCCATTATTGTTTGCACTGGCGATTGAGCCCCTGGCGATAGCGTTGAGGGGTTCCAAGAAGTGGAGGGGAGTACTTAGGGGAGGAGAAGAACACCGGGTATCTTTGTATGCGGACGATTTGCGACTATATGTGGCGGATCCGGCGGAGGGGATGCCAGAAATAATGCGGATACTTGGGGAGTTTGGGGATTTTTCAGGGTATAAATTAAACATGGGGAAGAGTGAGTTGTTTGTGGTGCATCCAGGGGAGCAGAGTAGAGAAATAGAGGACCTACCGTTGAGGAAGGTAACAAGAGATTTTCGTTACCTGGGGATCCAGATAGCTAAGAATTGGGGCACATTGCACAGGTTAAATTTAACTCTGTTGGTGGAACAGATGGAGGAAGATTTCAAGAGATGGGATATGGTAGCCCTGTCAATGGCAGGGAGGGTGCAGGCGGTTAAGATGGTGGTCCTCCCGAGATTCCTCTTTGTGTTTCAGTGCCTCCCGGTGGTGATCACGAAGGCTTTTTTTAAAAGGATTGAAAAGAGCATCATGGGTTTTGTTTGGGCCGGGAAGACCCCGAGAGTGAGGAAGGGATTCTTACAGCGTAGCAGGGATAGGGGGGGGCTGGCACTACCGAGCCTAAGTGAGTACTATTGGGCCGCTAATATTTCAATGGTGAGTAAGTGGATGGGAGAGGAGGAGGGAGCGGCGTGGAAGAGATTAGAGAGGGCGTCCTGTAGGGGGACTAGCCTGCAGGCAATGGTGACAGCCCCATTGCCGTTCTCACCGAGGAACTACACCACAAGCCCGGTGGTGGTAGCTACACTGAAGATTTGGGGACAGTGGAGACGGCATAGGGGAAAGACTGGAGCCTTGGGGGGGTCCCCGATAAGAAACAACCATAGGTTTGCCCCGGGGGGAATGGATGGGGGATATGGAATGTGGCAAAAAGCAGGAATAACGCAACTGAAAGATCTATTTGTGGATGGGAAGTTCGCGAGTCTGGGAGCGCTGACCGAGAAATATGGGTTGCCCCAAGGGAATGCATTCAGGTATATGCAACTGAGGGCTTTTGCGAGGCAACAGGTGAGGGAATTTCCGCAGCTCCCGACACAAGAGGTGCAGGACAGAGTGATCTCAAAGACATGGGTGGGGGATGGTAAGGTGTCAGATATATATAGGGAAATGAGGGACGAAGGGGAGACTATGGTAGATGAACTAAAAGGGAAATGGGAAGAAGAGCTGGGGGAGGAGATCGAGGAGGGGCTGTGGGCAGATGCCCTAAGCAGGGTAAACTCGTCGTCCTCGTGTGCCAGGCTAAGCCTGATTCAGTTTAAGGTATTACACAGGGCGCATATGACTGGAGCACGGCTCAGTAAATTTTTTGGGGTGGAGGATAGGTGTGCGAGGTGCTCGAGAAGCCCAGCGAATCATACCCATATGTTTTGGTCATGCCCGGCACTACGGGGGTTTTGGATGGGGGTGACAAAGGTGCTTTCAAAAGTAGTGGGGGTCCGGGTCGAACCAAGCTGGGGGTTGGCTATATTTGGGGTTGCACAAGAGCCGGGAGTGCAGGAGGCGAGAGAGGCCGATGTTTTGGCCTTTGCGTCCCTAGTAGCCCGGCGCAGGATATTGCTAATGTGGAAAGAAGCCAAGCCCCCGGGGGTGGAGACCTGGATAAATGACATGGCGGGGTTTATAAAGCTAGAGCGGATTAAGTTCGTCCTAAGGGGGTCGGCTCAAGGGTTCACCAGGCGGTGGGAACCGTTCGTCGAATACCTTGCGGATAGATAGATGGAATGGGAAAAAGAAGGCAGCAGCAGCAGCCCAAGATTTGGGGGGGGGGCGGGGGGGGGGGGGGGGGGGCGGGGGGGGGGGGGTGTAACTTGTGACAAGGCAGTTGCCAATTAGGGCTAGTTTTCATTTTTGTTATTTAATATTTATTCATTTTTTTGTTTATATAAAATAGGTCATTGTTATTTGTGCTGTTATACTATTGTGTAAAGGATACACAATGTACTGTGTTGGTTGACCAAAAATTTTTCAAAAAATATTTATTAAAAAAAAAAAAAACAGGGCCAAGTGCTCATTTGGTCAATCTGATACAAAGTTTCTAGGCGACCACATCTCGCGGCAGGGTGTGCAGCCAGATGCCGACACGGTCTTGCTGATCAACGCCATGAAGACCCCGGAGGCCAAGAAGGCGGTCCTCCACTTCCTCGGGATGGTCAACTTTCTCGGGAAATTCATTCCCAATATGGCATCTCACACCACGGCCCTCCGCCATCTCGTCAAGAAGTCATCGGAATTCCAGGGGCTGCCCACACATGAAGCGGAATGGCGTGAGCTGAAGGCAAAGCTCACCACAGCCCCAGTTCTAGCGCTCTTTGACCCAACCAAAGAAACCAAGATATCAACTGATGCAAGCCAGGATGGCATTGGGGCGATGCTCCTCCAGCGAGATGACTCCTCGTCCTGGGCTCCAGTGGCATATGCCTCCAGGGCCATGACGCCCACTGAGCAACGGTATGCCCAGATCGAAAAGGAGTGTCTGGGTCTCCTGACAGGAATAGTCAAAGTTCCAGACTACGTTTACGGCCTGCCGAAATTCACGGTGGAAATGGACCACAGGCCTCTAGTCCACATAATCCAGAAGGATTTAAATGACATGACACCTCGGTTACAGCGAATTCTTCTTCGACTCCGCTGCTATGACTTCGAACATGTCTACACGCCAGGCAAAGAGCTGATCATTGCAGATGCCCTATCCCGGTCCATCACCACACCGTGTGAACAAGGTGACTTCATCTGCCACATAGAAGCGCAAATGCAATTGTGTGCCACCAACCTCCCAGCCACTGACGAACGGGTGGTCCAAATTTGTGAGGAACGGCCAAGGATCCTTTACTGCAGCGTGTGATGCAGCACCTTACCCATGGCTGGCAGAAGGGACAATGTCCCCAACTCTTTAATGTTAAAGACGAGCTGACGGTTGTGGAGGGAATCCTTCTGGAACTTGACAGGATCGTTATTCCTCAAAGCATGCAGGCTATGGTGCTGGGGCAACTCCATGAGGGTCACCTTGGAGTCGAGAAATGCCGACGCAGAACTCGGGAGGCGGTTTACTTTCCAGGCATTAACCAGGATATTATCAACACGGTCCTCAACTGCCCCACCTGTCAGAAGTTTCAACCGGCTCAATCCAAGGAAATACTGCAACAGCACGAGATCGTGACCTCTCCGTGGTCCAAAGTAGGTGTAGCCCTTTTTCACGCATACTCCTGGTCGACTACCTCTCCAGTTACCCAGAAGTGGTGAAACTGTCCGACCTCACGTCGAAGGCGGTCATCTAAGCCTGCAAAGAAACGTTCGCCAGGCACGGGATACCGCTCACGGTAATGAGCGACAACGGTCCTTGCTTTTACAGCCAGGAATGGTCTGATTTTGCACAGTCCTACAACTTCAGTCACGTAACCTCCAGTCCCCACTACCCGCAATCAAACGGGAAGGTCGAGAAAGGGGTCCACATTGTAAAGCGGTTGCTGTGCAAAGCTGCAGACTCAGGCTCCGACTTCAACCTGGCGATGCTGGCAGACAGGGCAACCCCACTGTCCACTGGGTTGTCCCCAGCGCAGATACTCATGAATCGCACTCTGAGGACCACAGTTGCAGCCTTCCATGTTCCAGACCTTGACCACCTCATGGTACTACAAAACGTTCAGCAGTCCCGGGCCCAACAGAAGGGCAACATATGATGCTCATGCCATGGATTTACCTGAGCTAGCTCCAGCCGATCATGTTCGCGTCCAGTTGCCTGAGGGCGGTTGGTCAGCACAGCTGTTGTTGTCAAACAAGTTGCCCCGAGGTCTTTCATTGTTCGCATGGCTGATGGCTCCCTGGTACGGCGCAACAGACGGGCATTGCGAAGAGTTCCACGTCCACCACCTGACCGCAGTGCTCCGCCGGCTATCATGCCTCCTCCAGACGTACCCTGCCACGAGGCCACCGATCTGCCAGCGATCCTGCCGGCCCACGCGACCACCGCAATGGCCGCAATCCCACCTCTCCACATGCAGGCGGCTCCTGATCCACCTTTGCGGCGATCGACAAGAATTCGTCACCCGCCACAAAGACTGAATCTGTGGACTTAACTTTTGTAAATTTTTGTGACTGAATCCATTGACTTAACTCTTGTAAATATTGCTTAGTTTGCCATGTATCTGCACTATCGACACCTTCCCATGTATATACATTTGTTCAATCACTGTTTGTATATAGTCAGGCATATATATATATACACACGTCAGTATATATTTAAATCAAAAAAAAGGGGGAGATGTCATAATATCCACTCATGTATATAATGAGATGCAGACAGGCAGTGATTGCCACATCGGATGACAACACAGCACAGCCAATCACCAGACAGGACACTACCACTATAAAGCCAGAGGGCACTAGGTTTCCCGCTCTCTCGGAACCCAGCTACTGAGACAGTCAGAGTCCACGAGCTAGCAAGCACAAACACCATGCGGTAGCTAGTAAGTCTGGTCAGGCTACTACAAGGTCACTAGTCAGATCAGTATAGTGTCGACCCACAGCTGAAAATGTACAGCAGTTCATCTAGTTGAATAAAACAGTGTTGGATCTTCTCCTGTGTTAGACGTCTGTTTCTAACTTCCCTGCATCGAGTGCAGTCCACATCGAACCAACCTGCCTAACACATCAAGCCTAGGGGCTGAATTTTACTAGGGGCTATGAAAATCAGGTCCCAAGATCAATACTCGCAAGCAGGGGACCGACTCAGTGATTTTACTGCAGGTGGGGACAAAGGTGAACCTGCTCTGGGGGGGATTGTTGGGGCCACAGGGATTTCCGCGTTGCAGCTCCCTCTTTGAGTCACGGAGCCTATCGCTCTGATGCACCAGCTCCCTGACTGCTGCAAGGATTTTGCTCCTGTGAAGCTGGCAACCTCTCCACATGGCTTAGAGCTGTCCAGCCACTGGCAAAAAGCTGGAGACCCTGTTAAATGATGCTTAGTAATGATGCAAATTGGCTGTACTCCTCCATGGAAGAAGCAGCTGATCAGCCTCCTGCCTGCTGCTGGGAAACGTCCCAGGTGGTGGGATAACGACAGGGAACTGTCACGGCTCCCCACTAATTTACTGCCACCCGCTGCCTCTGTTCTTGCCATCCGGGGAGCAGTAAAATTCAGCCCAATGTTTCCTGCCTGCTGATCGTTCCTGTTTGACTTTGTGGGTCTAGAAATTCAGAAAGGGCTGATTTTAATGCTGTTGGTCTTGATTGGTGAATAAACCCTATAGGAGTACACCAAGATGTGTTGGTGTTTTGCAAATCAATGGAAACTCCTTTTGTAACGCCTGAAACGCCCTGATTACAACCTCAGTGCAGTCTACAAAGACAAACAACTTGGACACCCAACCGCAGTATATTCCCATTATGTTCTGTGCACAATGATGTACATGACCTACCTATCACTAGCGTATTACCAATATGGGAATTATCACTGCTACAGAATGTGCACGTATTTCCAGATTGGACTGTAATGCCAATACTGTACACCACTTAAGTTAATATAGGGCAGAACAAGTTGAAGCCAGCCAGCAAAGAATTTTGCAGAGTAAATAGCCTTTAACTGAATGTGTTGTATTTGTTTGGTAATAATGAATATTGATGTGACCACTACCTTTAGACTGCGTATGAATCAAGTGTTTGCTCTGGTCATTGATGAAGTGCATACAGAATGGAGGAGCAAAAAGCAATGTTGGAGCAGGGCAGGCTGTCCTTCCTGCCTAGCAGTGATTTCTATGCAGCCATCAGACCACCCACAAAACCTTTCCCTGGTTTAGTTCCCTTACCTGTGGTTTTGAGAGTAACTGCTGCGGTTGGTTTTTATGCTCAAGGTTTGTAGACAAGTCCAGGGAGAGACCGACGCTGCATTACATATTCAGAACATTCCCAAATCTAAAAATCATAGTCCAACTATCTTGGAGTCATCGAGGTGATTAATAACTGAAAGGGAATTGTAATGTGTAACCGCACAGAGTTCAGATAGAAAAAATATAATGCCACATTAGAAAGCAGTTATGATTGTTAGCTACCTAATTAATTGGGAAAACAAGTGAATATTTGAGGGCTGTTTTAGAACATAGAACATAGAACATTACAGCGCAGTACAGGCCCTTCAGCCCTCGATGTTGCGCCGACCTGTGAAACCATTCTAAAGCCCATCTACACTATTCCCTTATTGTCCATATGTCTATCCAATGACCATTTGAATGTCCTTAGTGTTGGCGAGTCCACTACTGTTACAGGCAGGGCATTCCACGCCCTTACTACTCTCTGAGTAAAGAACCTACCTCTGACATCTGTCTTATATCTATCTCCCCTCAATTTAAAGGTATGTCCCCTCGTGCTAGACATCACCATCCGAGGAAAAAGGCTCTCACTGTCCACCCTATCCAATCCTCTGATCATCTTGTATGCCTCAATTAAGTCACCTCTTAACCTTCTTCTCTCTAACGAAAACAGCCTCAAGTCCCTCAGCCTTTCCTCATAAGATCGTCCCTCCATACCAGGCAACATTCTGGTAAATCTCCTCTGCACCCTTTCCAATGCTTCCACATCCTTCCTATAATGCGGCGACCAGAATTGCACGCAATACTCCAAATGCGGCCGCACCAGAGTGTTGTATAGCTGCAACATGACCCCATGGCTCCTAAACTCAATCCCTCTACCAATAAAAGCTAACACACCGTACGCCTTCTTAACAACCCTCTCAACCTTGGTGGCAACTTTCAGGGATCTATGTACATGGACACCGAGATCTCTCTGTCATCCACACTGCCAAGAATCTTACCATTAGCCCAGTACTCAGTCGTCCTGTTAATCCTTCCAAAATGAATCACCTCACACTTTTCTGCATTAAACTCCATTTGCCACCTCTCAGCCCAGCGCTGCAGCTTATCTATGTCCCTCTGTAACTTGTAACATCATTCCGCACTGTCCACAACTCCACCGACTTTAGTGTCATCTGCAAATTTACTCACCCATCCTGCTACGCCCTCCTCCAGGTCATTTATAAAAATGACAAACAGCAGTGGCCACAAAACAGATCCTTGTGGTACACCACTAGTAACTGGACTCCAGTCTGAACATTTCCCATCAACCATCACCCTTTGTCTTCTTCCAGCTAGCCAATTTCTGATCCAAACTGCTAAATCACCCTGAATCCCATGCCTCCGTATTTTCTGCAGCAGCCTACCATGGGGAACCTTATCAAACGCTTTACTGAAATCCATATACAACACATCAACTGCTTTACCCTCATCCACCTGTTTGGTCACCTTCTCAAAGAACTTTCTAAGGTTTGTGAGGCACGACCTACCCTTCACAAAACCGTGTTGACTATCTCTAATCAAATTATTCCTTTCCAGATGATTATACATCCTATCTCTTATAAACCTTTCCAAGATTTTTCCCACAACAGAAGTAAGGCTCACTGGTCTATAGTTATCGGGGTTATCTCTACTCCCCATCTTGAAAAAGGGGACAACATTTGCTATCCTCCAGTCTTCTGGCACTATTCCTGTTGACAAAGATGACTTAAAGATCAAGGCCAAAGGCTCAGCAATCTCCTCCCTAGCTTCCCAGAGAATCCTAGGATAAACCCCATCCGGCCCAGGTGACTTAACTATTTTCACACTTTCCAGAATTGCTAACACCTCCTCCTTATGAACCTCAAGCCCTTCTAGTCTAGTAGCCTGAATCTCAGTATTCTCCTCGACAACATTGTCTTTTTCCTGTGTGAATACTGACGAAAAATATTCATTTAGCACCTCTCCTATCTCCTCGGACTCCAAGCACAACTTCCCACGACTGTCCTTGACTGGCCCTACTCTTATCCTAGTCATTCTTTTATTCCTGACATATCTATAGAAAGCTTTAGGGTTATCCTTGATCCTACCTGCCAAAGACTTCTCATGTCCCCTCCTGGCTCTTCTTAGCTCTCTCTTTAGGTCCTTCCTAGCTAACTTGTAACTCTTGAGCGCCCTAACTGAACCTTCATGTCTCATCTTTACATAAGTCTCCTTCTTCCTCTTGACAAGTGTTTCGACTACTTTAGTAAACCACGGTTGCCTCACTCGACCACTTCCTCCCTGCTTTGATACCATCGGAGTAAGATAGTGTATTATGTTTGGGCTGTTGGATTTTGAAGTATTAACATCCATTCTGAAACTCTAGTTTTTAAAAAGTGGTCTTACGATTCATCTCCTTTTGTGCTAATTTATATTGTCAAGTTTCATTCCTGGGCCAGGAGAGAACTATGCTCTTAGCTTTTCGCAAGCAAGCCTGAAACTCCATTCTAGTTGTTAAAATGGAAAGCTGAGTATAATGTAGGACATGATTCGAGCATGGGGCTGGCAAGACAAGCATCAAGTTCAACTCAGCTTGCTGATGTGAGACCTGGATCATTTCAACCTCACAGCCTCTTCGAAAGAGTCCGGACCCTACTCATGCCCAAGTGGTGTTTGTTTCATGCTCGGAAAGCAGGCTACTGCAGCAGGAAGCCACAGCCAGAGGCCCACGGCAATGGTCCCCAACAAAGTAGATGAGGAGGGAAGAGAGTCTCTGACAATTGCTGATAACAAACACCAGCTTGACAGGAGAGCAGATTGTAGGCCTTAAAGAATAGAGCCAAAAATAAGCTGAATATCTACCATCAACTAACTTAAAACCTGATGGTGCCATTCTCACATATGCGGAAAGGTTATGAAACTCCAGATTATCTAGGTTGAAATTTCAGGACAGTATTGCTGTCGCATTTCCCTGGAATACGAAAGTGACTTCACTTCCAATTGGCTGGAAAGTGTTTTGGGATGTCCTGAAAAGCTCTATAGAAATGCAAGGTCTCTCTTTCCCTTTGTCCTTCTGAAACTGACTCCCTTACGGAGTTTATGGTAAACTATATGATACACCGGCTATTTATACTCATGTTTTTTTTCTTACAGAACTACGGATTAGAGACCGAAAACCTCAGAACGCTTTCCCACAAGCTGAATGCCTCAGCCAAAAACCTGCAGAATTTTATAACCGGCAGACGGAGAAGTGGCCATTACGATGGCAGGGCCTCCAGAAGGTTGCCGAATGACTTCCTTACCTCGGTGGTTGACCTCATTGGTGCTGCCAAGAACTTATTAGCTTGGCTAGACAGGTACCCTGCTGATGTTATTCTGACTTATCAATAACCTTTGAATGCCTGCCCATCAGTTGGAATACTGAGTTCATTGCCCCACCTCTGACCCCCCTTCTGTCCTCGAAACAAATATTGACGCGCCCCAAATCCATGGCCATCTTTTCTGCAATTCCACATTTGAATCCCTCCAATGAGTTTATCAACTCTGCCACATTCCTAAAAAAGTTGTTGTCAAGCCACATATTATATACTATGCAAGGTGACTGTGGTCAGCTATATACCCTGATCCTCGTTGATCTGTCTGCAGCTTTTGACATGGTTAACCCACCATCCTCCTTTGACAGCACCTTCCTCCAAAGCCTCTCCAGTGTCATCCAGCTGGATGGGACTACCCTCACTAAGTACCATTGGTATCTATCCACTCTTAGCCAGAGAATCTCTTCCTGCTCCTGGCAATTAGCTCTGTCTCTACCAAGGAGCGGTCCTCTGATTTCTCATACATGCTGCCCCTGGGTGGCATCATCCAAAAATGCAACATCATGGCAGGAATTCTCCAGGCGTTCGCTGGCAGCAGGATTCTCTGGTTGCACGGGCAGCGCACCCCTGCGCGCAGGTTTCCTGCCAGGGTGGGGTGGTTTCAATGGGAAATCCCTTTGGCAAGTGGCGGGAATACAATCCCACCGGCATCGAATGGCGGGCTGTCTCCTGCTGTTGAAATAATGCACATTGGTATTTACTCATTGTTTTAAATCCAGCCCATTTTTCACAAGAGCACAAAAAATAGAAGCAGGAGTAGACCATATGGCCTCTTGCGCCTGCTCCTCCAGTCAATATGATTACGACTAACCTTGGGCTTCAACTCCATTTTCCCAACTGCTCCCCATACTCCTTAATCCCCAGAGAAAACATGATGCCTGGGTTGAACCAACACCTTCATCCTTAGCTTGAACATCTCGGGAAAGGTCAGAAATCTCACAATGATCACAGAAATAGCATTAGTCACCTTATGCCCCAATGAAGGGATCATCCTCTGAAGGGAGAGCTGCCTTAGCAACATGTGGCTGCTGTGGAATGTGATTAACATTCCCTTAGCACATCTCCTTAAGCAGCTCCCTGTAGTACAGTCCTTTCACTCATGGCTTCACCAGTCAGTGGACATGGCATCTTTAATGGGGCTGAAAAGCTAAATCAGAGGTAGATGCACTCATGTTAGTATTATTCCAGATTAGTAAGTCGACCCATGCACACATATCATTCTTGAATGGTTCGCACTTGGATGTCCGAAGATGGAGCAGCATCTGGACAACTCCATTTCTCCCATCACCCATTTTCACGAATGAAAACGGAAACGCTTCCTCTAGCTATTGACCCCCCAATTGCCTTTCCCACATCAGGAATATAAGGAAAGTAGGAAGAAACTTAAGCATGGAGTCAGGAGGGCTAGAAGGCGTCACAAAATGTCATTGGCAAATAAGGTTAAGGAAAATCCCAAGGCTTTTTACACGTACATAAAAAGCAAGAGGGTAGCCAGGGAAAGGGTTGGCCCACTGAAGGATAGGCAAGGGAATCTATGTGTGGAGCCAGAGGAAATGGGCGAGGTACTAAATTAATACTTTGCATCAGTATTCACCAAAGAGAAGGAATTAGTAGATGTTGAGTCTGGAGAAGGGTGTGTAGATAGCCTGGGTCACATTGAGATCCAAAAAGACGAGGTGTTGGGCGTCTTGAAAAATATTAAGGTAGATAGGTCCCCAGGGCCTGATGGGATCTACCCCAGAATACTGAAGGAGGCTAGAGAGGAAATTGCTGAGGCCTTGACAGAAATCTTTGGATCCTCACTGTCTTCAGGTGATGTCGCGAAGGACTGGAGATTAGCCAATGTTGTTCCTCTGTTTAAGAAGGGTAGCAAGGATAATCCAGGGAACTACAGGCCGGTGAGCCTTATGTCAATGGTAGGGAAATTACTGGAGAGAATTCTTCGAGACAGGATCTACTCCCATTTGGAAGCAAATGGACGTATTAGTGAGAGGCAGCATGGTTTTGTGAAGGGGAGGTCGTGTCTCACTAACTTGATAGAGTTTTTCGAGGAGGTCACAAAGATGATTGATGCAGGTAGGGCAGTGGATGTTGTCTATATGGACTTCAGTAAGGCCTTTGACAAGGTCCCTCATGGTAGACTAGTACAAAAGGTGAAGTCACACGGGATCAGGGGTGAGCTGGCAAGGTGGATACAGAACTGGCTAGGTCATAAAAGGCAGAGAGTAGCAATGGAAGGATGCTTTTCTAATTGGAGGGCTGTGACCAGTGGTGTTCCGCAGGGATCAGTGTTAGGACCTTTGCTGTTTGCAGTATATATAAATGATGTGGAGGAAAATGTAACTGGTCTGATTAGTAAGTTTGCAGACGACACAAAGGTTGGTGGAATTGCGGATAGCGATGAGGACTGTCAGAGGATACAGCAGGATTTAGATTGTTTGGAGACTTGGACGGAGAGATGGCAGATGGAGTTTAATCCGGACAAATGTGCGGTAATACATTTTGGAAGGTCTAATGCAGGTAGGGAATATACAGTGAATGGTAGAACCCTCAAGTGTATTGAAATCAGAGAGATCTAGGTGTACAGGTCCACAGGTCACTGAAAGGTGCAACACAGGTGGAGAAGGTAGTCAAGAAGGCATACGGATGCTTGCCTTCATTGGCCGGGGCATTGAGTATAAGAATTGGCAAGTCATGTTGCAGCTGTATAGAACCTTAGTTAGGCCACAATTGTGTTCAATTCTGGTCGCCACACTACCAGAAGGATGTGGAGGCTTTAGAGAGGGTGCAGAAGAGATTTACCAGAATGTTGCCTGGTATGGAGGGCATTAGCTATGAGGAGCGGTTGAATAAACTCGGTTTGTTCTCACTGGAACGACAGATGTTGAGGGGCTACCTGATAGAGGTCTACAAAATTATGAGGGGCATAGACAGAGTGGATAGTCAGAGGCTTTTCCCCAGAGTAGAGGGGTCAATTACTAGGGGGCATAGGTTTAAGGTGAGAGGGGCAAGGTTTAGAGTAGATGTACAAGGCAAGTTTTTACACAGAGGGTAGTGGGTGCCTGGAACTCGCTACCAGAGGAGGTGGTGGAAGCAGGGACGATAGTGACATTTAAGGGGCATCTTGACAAATACATGAATAGGATGGGAATAGAGGGATACGGAGCCAGGAAATGTAGAAGATTGTAGTTTAGTCGGGCAGCATGGTCGGCACAGGCTTGGAGGGCCGAAGGGCCTGTTCCTGTGCTGTACATTTCTTTGTTCTTTTGTTCTTTGATGCAGTGACCTTTAACTCTACATCAGTCACCCAAAGCTGCGAGTCTGTTTGCATTGTCCTCACAGAAGGTGCCGCTCCAGGGCAATGATTCAATTAATTCCAAACCATCAGGACCCTCTAATCATTGGAAGTCTGCAAGTTTCTATCCTTGATGATCTTGGCATTATGGAGAAATGTGGACCCGGCAGTACTGGCACAGCAGTTAATAGCAAGTTCTTCCCTTCATAAACCCTGCCGAGGACTTAGGAGGTGTGCAAAAGCATCGCTTTCGGAGCATGACAGTCCTCGACATGGCCCTGCTCACAAAGCCCAATTCTTCTATATACCCTAGGTTAATGAGAAGACTGTCATACAATGACAGATTGAGTTGTGCACTGTGCCTTTACACAAGAAATACGCAAAGTACCTCTAAGCAGCCATTCAGGATCAATGAGCAGATGGCTTCATCAGGATGATCACACACCTAAACCCCTCTTGCAGATATTTGTAATGTTCCTGATGAACCCTTACTTCCCTCGTTCATAGAACAGTACAGCACAGTACAGGCCCTTCGGCCCACAATGTTCAGGGTTATACATAGGGAGAATGGGAACTCAGCATGGAATGGCGTTCAGTCTTAAAAGCGGAGACTAGATCTACCTGCAGAGAGGCATGGATTCCCAGGGGTTTCGAAGTTTGACATTTCTTTTTTCATGAATACACTCTCATAAAATAAATGGCATTGCAAGCTATACATTGGAGAAATGATTATAATGTTAGTCGCGATGACTACCTGTGCCGTCCACAAACACCAGACTTCAGTGTGACAGCAATAGGATAATTGTTAACCTGGATGAGCAATTCTCCTGAACCCAAACAATGTCTGCTGAGATTTAAGGCTAACAGGTGTGTTTACTAGCTGTCAGTGTCACAGGTGATGTGCATTTTCTAATGTCGCAGATTTGGAAATAAAGACTACTCACGATGTAACTCAGGTGAAGATCCAGATGGGAGCTCATTGAATCCATGAGACTTGGAGAAGGATTAATACAACATTTGCAGAAGTGAAAATTCAAAACAATGAGTAAATACCAGTGTGCATTCACCACTTAATTTTTCTAACCCTGCTGCCAAGGCTAGATGCAGCCCTGACACCTGCAGCAGAGATGGAGGCAGCCTGCTGCCTGCTATGCCCTGTTGTCTGAGATGGCCTCTGGCCTGGCTTTCTAAGTCTCCTCCTCCACTGCAAGTGCTCCCTTCTTAGCCTGACCTGCTAAAGTTCATGGGGTCACTGGCAGAGGGGGAGCTGGACCCTTGAAGTGTCCTTGGTGGATGCACTTGGTGCCTGACTGGCATTGTTCCTCCCTTTGGGAGCTGGATGGCCCTTCCCTAACTCTTTGAGGAGAAGGAGCACCTGGAAGGAGGCCAAGGTTGCCAGTTCCTTACTCGCCTAGTCACTGCTGGAACATAGCAATGAATAGAGTGATGGTCTACAGGTCAAAGTGCAAATCCAGCAGGAACTGCTGGACCTGTGTTTCCAAGTCACACTTTCTATGGCGACATTGATGTGCTTGCATGCTGGAGCTACAAAGTCAGACAGAATGCAGACGTACTCCATCTTTCATTTCAGTTTGGCGATGACCTCTGACAACTCTGCCTGATGGCCCCGTGCCTGTCTCTGCCTCTCGAACATTTCTCTCAGCGCATTTTCCAGAGGCTCGTTATCAGACTCCGTCTCAGCAGGGGCCTGGTATCTAGCCAGGTGTCAGTGAACCTTGACTGGCCTTGCCTCCTCCAGCTGTGGACCCATGTGGAACATATAGAACATACAGTGCAGAAGGAGGCCATTCGGCCCACTTAAGCCCTCACTTTCACCCTATCCCCGTAACCCAATAACCCCTTGATGCGACCATCAATTCACACGAGACAGAGAGTTGAAGTGAACAGTGGCTTTAATCAACTAGAACAGTGCCTGCCTGCGACTGCTCTGCAATGAGAGGCGCCTACAGGGCAGCTGCTCTTTGTACCTCCACTCAAGGGGGCAGAGCCAGGGGCGGAGCCCACAAGGGCACCAACATGATACAATCAGTGTAGTACAGTACAATGGTCCATAGATGGAGCCCACATGGGCAACAGCGTGGTACAATGCAGTACAGTGGTGAATGGTTACTATAATACATTCACCACATTCACCCCCTGTTAAAAAATTGAAGTCCGGCGGGGGTGAAGGGCTCACAGGTTCAGTCTGTCCGGCGCCCTGATTGTGCGCTGCGATCGCCAGAGCTCTGGTTTCACAGCGGGTATTGGTGTCGAACTCGTCGGTGCGGGCCTGGGTGGTGAACTCGGCGATGCGGGCGCAGGTATGGACTCCGGGAGCGTGTCTTCAGGAGCTTCATTCCTGTAGGTCGGCGAAGGGGGGAGGGGGTATAGGAGGGGGTGTGGAGGCCATGTAGGGGCAGGGGCGCTGTTCGGGGTAGGTTGGGGTGATGGTAGGGGATCCTGCGGGTGCCAGGTTCCGGAGGGAGACCATATCCTGTTGGCAGTCGGGGTTCTCTACGTATGCGTACTGGGGGTTGGTGTGAAGGAGCTGGACCCTTCGACCAGGGGGTCGGACTTATGGCTCCTTACATGTTTGCAGAGTAGGACGGGTCCCTGTGCCGTCAGCCAGGACGGAAGCGAGACCCCGGAGGTGGATTTCCTAGGGAAAACAAATAGGCAGTCATGAGGGGTCTCGTTCGTGGCCGTGCAAAGGAGTGACCTAATGGAATGGAGCGCGTCGGGGAGGACCTCCTGCCAGTGGGAAACTGGGAGATTCCTGGACCGTAGGGCCAGGAGAACGGCCTTCCATACCGTCACGTTCTCCCTCTTCACCCGTTTCCTCGGGGGTTGTAACTGGTCGTCCTGCCGAGGCGATGCCCCTCCCGAGCAGGTACTGACGCAGTTCGTCGCTCATAAACGAGGAGCCCCGGTCACTGTGGACGGAGGTGGGGAAACCGAACAATGTGAAGATACTATGTCGGGCCTTAATAACGGTGGCCGCGGTCATGTAGGGGCAAGGGATTGTAAAGGGGAAGCGGGAGAACTCGTCAATGACGTTGAGGAAATACGTGTTGCGGTTGGCAGAGGGGAGGGGCCCTTTGAAGTCGATACTGAAGCGCTCAAAGGGCCGGGACGCCTTCACCAGGTGGGCCTTATCCGGTCGATAGAAGTGCGGCTTCCACTCCGCGCAGATTTGGCAGTCCCTGGTCATGGCCCTGACCTCCTCGGTGGAGTAGGGCAGGTTGCGGGCCTTGATGTAGTGGAGAAGCCGGGTGACCCCCCGGGTGGCAGGTCATCGTGGATGGCCCGGAGTCGGTCATCTTGCGCACTGGCGCATGTGCCGCGGGACAGGGCATCTGGGGGCTCGTTGAGCTTCCCCGGACGATACACAATATCGTAATTGTAGGTGGAGAGTTCGATCCTCCACCTCAAGATCTTCTCGTTCTTGATCTTGCCCCGCTGTGTATTGTCGAACGTTGGTCGGTGACTAGGGTAAACCTCCTACCAGCGAGGTAGTGCCTCCAGTGCCGTACATTTTCCACGATGGCTTGAGCTTCTTTTTTGACTGAGGAGTGTCGAATTTCGGAGGCGTTGAGGGTACGGGAGAAAAACGCTACTGGCCTGCCCGCCTGGTTAAGGGTAGTGGCGAGGGCGACCTCGGACGCGTCGCTCTCCACCTGGAAGGGGACAGACGCATCCACCGCGTGCATCGCGACCTTGGCAATATCTGCCTTGATGCGGCTGACGGCCTGGCGGGCCTCAGCCACCAGTGGGAAGATGGTAGCTTTGATCAGTGGGCGGGCTTTGTCCGCGTAGTTGGGGACCCACTGGGCGTAATAGGAAAAGAACCCGAGGCACCTTTTCAAGGCCTTGGGGCAGTGGGGAAGGGGGAGTTGCAGGAGGGGGCGCATACGGTCGAGGTCGGGCCCTAGAACCCCGTTTTCCACAACATAGCCAAGGATGGCTAGTCTGGTTGTGCGGAAAATGCATTTCTCCTTGTTATAAGTGAGGTTGAGGGCTTGGGCGATTTGGAGAAAGTTCTGGAGGCTGGCGTCGTGGTCCTGCTGGGCGTGGCCGCAGATGGTGACGTTGTCCAGATATGGAAATGTGGCCCGCAGCCCATACTGGTCCACCATTCGGTCCATCGTTCTTTGAAAGACCGAGACCCCGTTGGCGACACCAAAGTGGTCCCGGAGGAAGTGGAAGAGGCGGCCGTCTGCCTCAAAGGCCGTGTAGTGGCGGTCCCCCGGGCAGATTGGGAGCTGGTTGTATGCGGACTTCAGATCCACCGTGGAGAACACCCGGTAGTGTGCGATCTGATTAACCATGTCCACTATCGGGGGAAGGGGGTACGCATCGAGGTGCGTGGACCGGTTTATGGTTTGGCTGTAGACTACAACCATCCGGTTCTTTTCCCCCGTCCTGACGACCACCACCTGAGCTCTCCAGGGGCTATTACTGGCCTCGATGATCCCTTCCCGCAAGAGTCGCTGGACCTCGGACCTGATAAAAGTCCTGTCCTGGATACTGTACTGCCTGCTCCTGGTGGCAACGGGTTTACAGTCGGTGCGGAGATTTGCTAAGAGCGGGGGAGGGTCGACCTTCAGGGTTGCGAGGCTACATACGGTGAGAAGGGGTAGGGGCCCACCGAACTTCAGGGTCAGGCTCCTGGGGTTGCACTGGAAGTCCAGTCCCAATAGAAGAGGAGTGCAGAGATCGGGGAGTACATATAGCTTAAAGTTTGCGTATTCGACGCCTTGTATCACGAGGTTCGCGACAGTGTACCCCCGGATCTGCACTGAGTGCGATCCGGAAGCTAGGGAGATTGTTTGATGTGCGGGGAGATTTGGAGCGAACAGTGCCATACCGTGTCTGGGTGAACAAAGCTCTCTGTGCTCCCGGAGTCAAACAGGCAAGGCGTTTCGTGTCCATTGACCCGGACCGTCATCATGAAGTTCCGGAGGTGCTTTGGGCATGACTGGTCGAGTGTGACCGCGCCGAGTTGCGGGTAGCCGGCGTGGTCAGATGTGGTGGTGTGGTCCCAAGGTGGCGGCCCCCGTCGGTCGCACGTGTCGGGCGGCGTTGCAGATGGCGTCCAAGTTGGCGCCCCCCGTCGGTCACACATGGCGGGCCGCGTGGGAGACGGTGACCAAGATGGCGGCCCCCGTGAGTCGCACGTGTTGTGCGGAGTCGAAGATGGCTGCCCCCACGGATAGCACAAGGCAGATGACGCGTCCGAAGGGGGCGGAGCAGGCAGGCGTTTCGAGCCGGGCAACGCTGCCTCGGGTGCTGGTGCTGGCCGCAGAAATAGCAGGGTAGCCCCCCGGGTTGGGCGGACAGCCTCGCGGCACAGGCCTGGGGTACTCTCTGGTCGGGAGTCCCCGAGGCTGTCGCATGATCGGAAAGGAAAGTGTTGAGACTTTGAAATGCTACTTCTGGGGAGGTGACTAGTTTTACCGTCCCTTCTAGATCGAGGGCGCCCTTCTAGAGCAGGCGCTGTCTGACGTAGTTGGACTGGCGTCCTGGTCGGCGAGTTCCATTGTTGGGAGGCCGTGACGGCCTTGTAGTTGCAGCTTCGCGCGAGGACCATGAGGTCGCGTAGGTACTCCTCCAGCGATTCCCCGGGACGTTGGCAGCGAGTGGTGAGGCTATGCAGCGTGTACACTTTGTTCATCGGCCTCACGTGTAGGCGCTTCAACATCGTGAGGGCGTCTGCGTACGTGGTCGCTTCCTCGAGTTGCACAGAGATTTGATGGCTCACCCGGGCGTGGAGGAGGCTCAGCTTCTGTTCGTCGATGACGGAGGGCGAGGCGGAGGCAGCGAGGTAGGCCTCGAAACATCGGAGCCAGTGTGGAAAAATCCCTTTGGCTTCCGCGGCCTGTGGATCGAGTTCCAGTCGGTCAGGTTTGAGGGCTGCTTCCATCACGATGTTGTAGTTGAGTAAATTGGTGCGACCATCAATTCGCACGAGACAGAGAGTTGAAGTGAACAGTGGCTTTAATCAACTAGAACAGTGCCTGCCTGCGACTGCCCTGCAATGTGAGCCGCCTACAGGGCAGCTGCTCTTTATATCTCCCCTCAAGGGGGCGGAGCCCACAAGGGCACCAAAATGATACAATCATTGTAGTACAGTACAATGGTCCATAGGTGGAGCCCACATGGGCAACAGCGTGGTACAGTGTAGTATAGTGGTGAATGGTTACTATAATATGTTCACCACATCCCTCCTAAACTTTTTTGGTCACTAAGGGCAATTTATCATGGCCAATCCACCTAACCTGTGAGGCTAACCATGGCCAATCCACCTAACCTTGGGCGCGATTCTCCGCTCCCGCGCCGGCTGGGAGAATCCCCAGGCGCGCCATTTTTCCCCGCGACGCCGGTCCGACGCCCTTCACCCAAGCAGCGAGAACGGCCCCGTCGAGTTCTGTGCGGCGCAAGCCGGAGAATCGCCTGGGACACCCAAAATGGCGATTCTCCGCTATATCCGCTATTCTTCGGGCCGGATATGCCGAGCAGCCTGGCCAAAATGACGGCTTCCCGCCGGCGCCATCCACACCTGGTCGCTGCCGGCGGGAACAGCGCAGGAATGCTGGGGAGGGGGGGGGCCTGTGGGGGGGGCGAGGGGGGTTCTTTCACCGGGGAAGGACTCAAACGGGGTCTGGCCCGCGATCGATGCCCACCAATCGGCGAACCGGCCTCTCTGAAGGAGGACCTCCTTTCCTCCGCTGCCCCCAAGATCCATCCGACATCTTCTTGCGGGGCGGCCACGGGGAGGACGGCAACCACGCATGCCCGGGATGGCGCCGGTCAACCCGCGCATGTGCAGATGACGTCATTTACGTGGCACCGGCCCTGTCATTTACGCGGCGCCGATTTTACGCGGCGCCAAGGCCTGGCACGCGTAAATGACGCGGCGCCGCTCCTAGCCCCCCAGGGGCGGGAGAATTGGGGGCTGGGAGCGGCCTCTGACGCCGGAGTAAAACACTCCGGCGTCGGCACTTAGTCTCCAGATGGGAGAATTGCGCTCCATGTCTGTGAGGCGACCACCAGATTGTGAACCCTCGAACTAGGTCCCATTGAGCTGCGTGTATCTGCACTAGTATGGGGGGGGGGGGGGGGCGGCGGGTGCAGCTGAACGCAGTAACCGTTCTTCCTCTGAGGATACCTCTGCCTCCTCCTTCAAGGTGGTCTGGGGGCTGGCGCTCAGTTTTCTCATCGAGTGACAATAATAAAGATTATTATTAGTAGTAGTACCTGCATTAGAGAGAAGAGAGAACGAGTGATTGACTAGGCAGGCCCAGACATTAAAGATCACTCACAATCATTGTCTGCATTTTATCGATGGATACTGGATGGATCCTCACTGGCTTGTTGGGGGAGGCAGATCTTGTCTTGCGTGCAGCAACAACCTCTCTCCTTACTGGCAACTCTGTGGCCTGCTCTCCGAACTTTGAGAGGGTTCGCAACTCGGAAGTTCCCTCATCGGCATTGGCTCTCTGCCTTTAATTACGTGAGATCTTGTTCTGCATAAAGACAGATGGTTAACAGTGATAGATAATAGAGCAGTTCAGAAGCATACCTGCCTGTTGTGTCTGCTGAGCCCTCTCAGTAAGGGATTAAGGCGTCGTTTATGCAGCAATATACATGAGATGGTTAGCTTCAAGTAGCTGGCAGACAATCAATGCCGATGTTCCATCTGCTGGTCATAGAAACATATAAAATAGGGGCAGGAGGAGACCATTCGGCCCTTCGACCTTGCTCCGCCATTCATTGTGATCATTGCTGATCACTCAACTCAATAGCCTGACCCCGCCTTCCCTCGATATCCTTTGATCCCTTTCGCCCCAAGTGCTGCATCAAACTACTTCTTGAAAACATACAATGTTTTGGCCTCAACTATTTTCTGTTACAGCGAATTCCACAGCCAGCCACTCTCTGGGTGAAGAAATTTCTCCTCACCTCAGTCCCAAATGATCTTCCCTGTATCCTCAGACTGTGACCCCTGGTTCTGGACATCCCCACCATTGGCAACATCCTTCTTGTATCGTGTGTGAGATCCTTGTGGACTCTAACCCTTAGACTGCCTTGCCCAGTGAGAGTGTGAGTTTGCAGAGAGTAGAAATTTCACTCATCCTGGTGGAGGAGAGGATCATTCATCCATTTGTGGCTCTGCAGGGCGGCGCATCTCTATGTGCCACAGGTGCTCATCTCCCTGATGACCTCTTTGCGGGCCAACATGTTCAGATGGGAGGACTTCCTGCTCCTATACATCGGAAAGTGGACCTCCAGCCTTTCCTAGATGGCCTTGAGGAGATTCCCCAGGGAGGCTTTGCAGACCGGTGGGACAGAGTCTTTGCCTCACCTCAGTGCTATTATTTTCCTCCTCACCACAGCACCTGGCCTGCAGTGAGTGAATGGGTGCCTGGGTGCTATTTATATCTGGCACCAGGAACTTCGACCCCTGGAGGTAATGGTGGGGCGGGTGACTGTCGAGCTCCTCGCTGATGCATAATTAATGAGCTGAAAAACAGAAGGTTGTGCGTGTACAGCAGTCCCATAATTCAGAGGGGATCATGCAGACTTTCCCACCCACCACTGGACGAATGGAAAATTCTGCACATTATCTTTGGCCCTTGGCACAAACTCCATTCCTTAGCCATCAACTCCATCCAACTTATGGCAACTGTCTGAGGCTGAACTCCAGCGCTGACAGCTTTAGTGTTCTATTTGACATCAAGATCAGCTTCCGACCACATACCGGCTCCATCACCAGCACTGCTGACTTCCACCTTCCTATCATTACTCAGCCTGGCCTCTGCCTCAACTCATTTGCTGCTGAAGCCTTCATGCATGATGTCTTTGTTATCCCTAGACTTGACTATTCCAATGATCTTGCAGGTTGTCTCCCACTTTCTGCGACTGCATCTGTAAACATGAGGCCATCCAAAACTCTGTGGTCCTTACCCTGAGTCCCGTTCACCCATCACCCTGGTGCTCGCTGACCTAGATTGGCTACTGGAGCGGCAAAGCCTCAGTTTCAAAATTCTCATCCTTGTTTTCAATCCTATCTCTATCCCTGTAACCTCCTCCAACCCTGCAAACCTCAAGTGTAAGATAGTTGCTCCCTGCCAATTCTGACCTCTTAATGCCAACCTCTGTGATGAATAGCACTTCTGTTAAGCACATTGGCACATTTCACCATAGGTACTATATAAATGCAAACTGATGTTGCAGTTATCTCGTTAGTTAAATTTGAAATAAAAACAGAAAATGTGAGAAATACTCAGAAGGTAGGGCACAATTTGTGGAGGGAGAAACAGTTCACATTTCAGGTTGAAAACTGTAAAGTGCTGGAAATCAAAGATGAGGTGCTGCTCCTCAATATTATGATGAGCCTGAATGGAATAGTGTAGAAGGCTGAATGCAGAGAGGTCGAGTTGGGACGAGGTGGAGAATTACATTGACAGTGACGCAAAGGTCAGCGTCACAGTTACGGGTTTAACGTAGGCTTTTCACAAAGCCATCAGCCAACCTACGTTGGGTCTCCCCAGTGTAGAGGAGGCCACATCATGAACAGTAAATATGGAATAGCAACTTGAAATGCTGTAGGCATGAGGGAGTCTAATTTCTCCTTTCACTACTAAACAGAGAGGTGTTTTTGATTTTGATTTCTCTCTTTATTTGTATAGCATACCCTGCACATCTTTGTGTTGTCAGGGTGAGATCCAAACAGGCATGGGGAGAATGTGCAAACTCATGGGGAGAATGTGCATGGGGAGAATGACCCGGGGCCGGGATCGAACCCAGGTCCGCGGCGCCATGAGGCAGCAGTGCTAACAATTGTGCCACCGTGTCTCCTGATTTCTCTCTTTTTAAGCAGTGGTGTATTTTCAAACACCTCAGTTTTGGTGTGATCCAATTTCTATTAATAACCTCACAGCAAACTCAAGATACTATGAACTCATAGGGTTAGTTTATCCATGCACACACAATGCGGGAAGGTGTTTCTCTAGGTAGCCCCAGTGTACTCATACAATAAACAAAGGATAGAGAAAGATTTACAGGACAAAGGCCACAGAGCAAAGAATTATTGTTTTATGTGAGTCCAGGATCATCGTCCAAAGGTATTCCATCACAGAGGTCGGCAGGTTGAAAACTGATGCTGGATAATTAACTTTTCCAGTAGTCCATGATAAGGCAGACACACAGAGTTGAATTAGTCATGGAGGCAATGGTATAGAAGTTCAGAAGTTGCAGTAGAAACAGTAGTAAATGAGGCCAATATCGACATTGGCAGACTGCCTTTCAGTACAGCACGACAGTACAACTGCCCCCTGCCCCCCTCAAGCTGAGTGTGGCAGGGGAGGGGGAGTGTCATGTCACATGACACACACCTCTTTTCTTTGACATTGAAAAAGAGTGTATATTCCTTTGTCTGAGTTTCCAAGATTTTTAATATTCCAACCATGAAGAATTTGAAAGGGAAAGGTTGCAGGGCTCTTTGTCCTAGTAGACTTGTAGACTCCAGTGGCCAAGCCTGGTTATAAAATGTAGATGGCCATTGTATAATTCCCTTTGAATTTCAACTCTGCAGCCCACAGAGCTTGTTCGTGTCTCTTCAGAGATAATGAGCTGTAATTTTTTTTGATACTGCCAGATGAGCTCCGATTATTCCAAGGCGGCAGGTGAGGGAATTTCCGCTACTCTCGGCATAGGGGATCCAAGATAGGGTGATTTTGGGCGTATGGGTCGGGGTGGGCAAGGTGTCGGCGATATACCAGGAGATGAAAGAAGAGGGGGAGGCTTTGGTAGAGGAGCTGAAGGGTAAATGGGAGGAGGAGTTGGGGGAGGAGATTGAGGAGGGGCTATGGGCTGACGCCCTAGGTAGGGCTAATTCCTCTTCCTCGTGTGCCAGGCTTAGCCTGATACAATTTAAGGTGGTTCATAGAGTGCATATGACGGGGGCGAGGCTGAGCAGGTTCTTTGGGGTGGAGGACAGATGTGGGAGGTGCTCAGGAAGTCCTGCAAACCATGTCCATATGTTTTGGTCATGTCCGGCACTGGAGGGGTTCTGGAGGTGAGTGGCGGGAACAGTATCTAAGGTGGTGAAAGTCCGGGTCAAGCCAAGCTGGGGGCTAGCACTATTTGAAGTAGTGGACGAACCGGGAGTGCAGGAGGCAAAAGAGGCCGGCATTCTGGCCTTTGCGTCCCTAGTAGCCCGGCGAAGGATCTTGCTAATGTGGAAGGAGGCAAAGCCCCCCAGCGTGGAGGCCTGGATAAATGATATGGCAGGGTTTATCAAGTTGGAAAGGATAAAGTTAGATGAAGGTCGGACAGCAGCAACAGCAACCCAGGAGGGGAGGGGGGGACCGTTCGTTGAGGGGGGGGGGAGGAGTGGGGGGGGGGGGAGGGTTTCTCTGGGGGGCTTTTGAGCAAGAAAACACAAGAATGATCCGGAAACTGACATGTACGGGAAGAATCCAATGTACAAAGTTCTGTATCTTATTGACTTGCCATGTTCATGTCTTGCCATGCAAGTTCTTTTTCTTTTCTTTGTTACGGGGTGGGGGGTGCGGTTTGTTTGTAAGGTGGAAAATATTGTTATTGACAAATTCTTAATAAAAACATATTTTTAAAAAAAAGACTGCATCAAGTAGTAGCCTGTGTTATCCGAAGCAGCATAACACAACATGATAACAGGAGTGACTGTTCAATCTATTCAGTTCAACTCAGCAAGATCCGTGATAACCGGCTACTGAATACAGGCACAATGGACAAGATTCAGGCTCCTCATCAGCTCGGCAATCTTAGTGCCAACTGGCGATCATTCAAGCAGAAATTTCAACTATACGTGGAAGCGTATGGCGCGGCCGATGCTCAGAAGATAGCTCTTCTACTCACCACTGCGGGTGACCATGCGATAGAGATCTTCAACTCCTTTCACTTTTCCGAAGGGCAGGACAAAACAAAGTACCCAACCATCCTGGACAAATCCGACAGCCACTGCGAGGTGGAAACCAACGAAATCTTCGAGCGCTACATCTTCAAGCAGTGGATGCAAGGTAAAGACGAATCCTTCAACTATCTAACTAACCTTAGACTGCTAGCGCAACCCTGCAACTTCGCTGATATCACAGACCCATGATCAGCGACCAAATCGTTTTTGGAGTCCACTCTGATCCTCTCTGAGAGCAATTTTTGAAAATCCAGCACATGACCCTGCCAGTCGCGATTGAAACGTGTACTGTGCATGAGCACACTGAAAATCGCTATTCACAGTACAAAACGTCAGAAAGTGAAAAACAAGCCTCCCACGAGGTGGAGAGTGTTCAGGCCATCTCCCGGATGTAGCGCCTCCACATTGACAAAAGGGGCCATTTCACACCCTCTTCCCGGGGCCCGACGCATGCACAATGCGATCGGGAACACAAAGCGGCCAAAAACCGCACTGCACAGGTGCAGACGTCCGAGAACCGCACCGCGCATGCACAACGATGCACTAAGCGTACGTCATGATGTGTGCGAACTGCAGCACCGCCCATTTTTTTTAAAAATGCCCTGCAAGAGACAAACGCTATTTAAACTGTGGGAAACCAAACCACTATGCAGCCCTGTGCAGATCTGCACCACCAGTCAGGAGCCAGCGCTCCCAATTCCGACAGTGGCTCATCAGAAGTGTGCAACACCGAATGCATGACTCTGATCCAGGCAGTGCGATGGATTCAGATGATGAATATCTGGACAACACTTACCGAGTGGGCATTATTACGAAGTGCGAATATGCCACACCGGACACATCGCGAGTCCAATCAATCCTGTCCGTGGATTCCGAGGACGAATGGCAAGCAGTGATGAAGGCCAACCACTGCCCCATCCAGTTCAAACTGGACACAGGTGCCTCCGCCAACCTGATTTCGCAGGCGGACTTCAAGAGAATCAAGCAGCCCCCCACAATCCTTCCAGCTGCCTGCAAACTCCTGGACTACAATAGAAACACAATCAAGGCACTGGGGTCCTGCCATCTGCAGATGGCCAACCGACACACACAAGCAAGCTTACACTTTGAGATTGTTAAACCAGACCTGCTAGGTGTGCACGCCTGCAAGAAAATGAACCTCAGTCAAAGGGTTTACATCCGTCCCATTCGGATCTTCAGGCCAGCATCGATGACATCCTAACCCAATACCCAGATGTATTTCGCGGGATGGGCACGCTGCCGTACGAGTACAAGATTCTACTGCGGCCTGATGCCAAGCCAGTAGTCCACGCACCACGACGTGTCCCTGCTCCACTGAGAGAGTGCCTGAAGGCTAAGAGCTCACGAGTCTACAACAAAAAGGCATAATTTCCAAGGTCAGTGAACCAACCGACTGGGTCAGCTCAATGGTGTGTGTACAAAAGCCTTCGGGGGACCTACGCATCTGCATTCACCCCAAGGATGTAAATAAAAACATTATGCGGGAACATTACCCCATCCCGAAGAGGGAAGAAATCACGAGTGAGATGGCACCCGCGCACTTCTTCACAAAATTGGAAGCATCCCAAGGATTTTGGCAGATACAGCTTGAAGAATCCAGCAGAAGTCTCTGCACCTTCAACACGCCTTTTGGCAGATTCTGTCTGTCCTGGCTTTTAACTTTCAGCCTAACGAGTTTAGGGAGTTAGGCTGGAAGTTAAAAGCCAGGACAGACAGAGTTGTCATCTCTGGTTTGTTGCCGGTGCCACGTGATAGTGAGGCTAGGAATAGGGAGAGAGTGCAGTTGAACGCGTGGCTGCAGGAATGGTGTAGGAGGGAGGGCTTCAGGTATTTGGATAATTGGAGCGCATTCTGGGGAAGGTGGGACCTGTACAAGCAGGATGGGTTGCATCTGAACCAGAGGGGCACCAATATCCTGGGAGGGAGGTTTTCTAGTACTCTTCGGGAGGGTTTAAACTAATTTGGCAGGGGAATGGGAACCGGATTTGTAGTCCAGCAACTAAGGTAGCCGATATTCAGGACGCCAAAGCGTGTAATGAGGCAGTGGGGAAGGGAACACTGACAAAGGAGAGTACTTGCAGGCACGGAGATGGGTTGAAGTGTGTATACTTCAACGCAAGAAGCATCAGGAATAAGGTGGGTGAACTTAAGGCATGGATCGGTACTTGGGACTACGATGTGGTGGCCATCACGGAAACTTGGATAGAAGAGGGGCAGAAATGGTTGTTGGAGGTCCCTGGTTATAGATGTTTCAATAAGATTAGGGAGGGTGGTAAAAGAGGTGGGGGGGTGGCATTGTTAATTAGAGATAGTATAACAGCTGCAGAAAGGCAGTTCGAGGAGTATCACCCTAATGAGGTAGTATGGGTTGAAGTCAGAAATAGGAAAGGAGCAGTCACCTTGTTAGGAGTTTTCTATAGGCCCCCCAATAGTAGCAGACATGTGGAGGAACAGATTGGGAAACAGATTTTGGAAAGGTGCAGAAGTCACAGGGTAGTAGTCATGGGTGACTTTAACTTCCCAAATATTGAGTGGAAACTCTTTAGATCAAATAGTTTGGATGGGGTGGTGTTTGTGCAGTGTGTCCAGGAAGCTTTTCTAACACAGTATGTAGATTGTCCGACCAGAGGAGGGGCAATATTGGATTTAGTACTTGGTAATGAACCAGGGCAAGTGATAGATTTGTTAGTGGGGGAGCATTTTGGAGATAGTGACCACAATTCTGTGACTTTCACTTTAGTAACGGAGAGGGATAGGTGCGTGCAACAGGGCAAGGTTTACAATTGGGGGAAGGGTAAATATGATGTTGTCAGACAAGAATTGAAGTGCATAAGTTGGGAACATAGGCTGTCAGGGAAGGACACAAGTGAAATGTGGAACTTGTTCAAGGAACAGGTACTACGTATCCTTGATATGTATGTCCCTGTCAGGCAGGGAAGAGATGGTCGAATGAGGGAACCATGGTTGACAAGAGAGGTTGAATGTCTTGTTAAGAGGAAAAAGGAGACTTATGTAAGGCTGAGGAAACAAGGTTCAGACAGGGCATTGGAGGGATACAAGATAGCCAGGAGGGAACTGAAGAAAGGGATTAGGAGAGCTAAGAGAGGGCATGAACAATCTTTGGCGGGTAGGATCAAGGAAAACCCCAAGGCCTTTTACACATATGTGAGAAATATGAGAATGACTAGAGCGAGGGTAGGTCCGATCAAGGACAGTAGCGGGAGATTGTGTATTGAGTCTGAAGAGATAGGCGAGGTCTTGAACGAGTACTTTTCTTCTGTATTTACAAATGAGAGGGGCAATATTGTTGGAGAGGACAGTGTGAAACAGACTGGTAAGCTCGAGGAAATACTTGTTAGGAAGGAAGATGTGTTGGGCATTTTGAAAAACTTGAGGATAGACAAGTCCCCCGGGCCTGACGGGATATATCCAAGGATTCTATGGGAAGCAAGAGATGAAATTGCACAGCCGTTGGCAATGATCTTTTTGTCCTCACTGTCAACAGGGGTGGTACCAGGGGATTGGAGAGTGGCGAATGTCGTGCCCCTGTTCAAAAAAGGGACTAGGGATAACCCTGGAAATTACAGGCCAGTTAGTCTTACTTCGGTGGTAGGCAAAGTAATGGAAAGGGTACTGAAGGATAGGATTTCTGAGCATCTGGAAAGACTGCTTGGTTAGGGATAGTCAGCACGAATTTGTGAGGGGTAGGTCTTGCCTTACAAGTCTTATTGAATTCTTTGAGGAGGTGACCAAGCATGTGGATGAAGGTAAAGCAGTGGATGTAGTGTACCTGGATTTTAGTAAGGCATTTGATAAGGTTTCCCATGGTAGGCTTATGCAGAAAGTAAGGAGGCATGGGATAGTGGGAAATTTGGCCAGTTGGATAACGAACTGGCTAACCGATAGAAGTCAGAGAGGTGGTGGATGGCAAATATTCAGCCTGGATCCCAGTTACCAGTGGTGTACCGCAGGGATCAGTTCTAGGTCCTCTGCTGTTTGTGATTTTCATTAATGACTTGGATGAGGGAGTTGAAGGGTGGGTTAGTAAATTTGCAGACGATACGAAGATTGGTGGAGTTGTGGATAGTGAGGAGGGCAGTTGCCGGCTGCAAAGATACATAGATAGGATGCAGAGCTGGGCTGAGAAGTGGCAGATGGAGTTTAACCCTGAAAAGTGTGAGGTTGTCCATTTTGGAAGGACAAAAATGAATGTGGAATACAGGGTTAACGGTAGAGTTCTTGGCAATGTGGAGGAGCAGAGAGATCTTGGGGTCTATGTTCATACATCTTTGAAAGTTGCCACTCAAGTGGATAGAGCTGTGAAGAAGGCCTATGGTGTGCTAGCGTTCATTAACAGAGGGATTGAATTTAAGAGCCGTGAGGTGATGATGCAGCTGTACAAAACTTTGGTAAGGCCACATTTGGAGTACTGTGTACAGTTCTGGTCGCCTCATTTGAGGAAGGATGTGGAAGCTTTGGAAAAGGTGCAAAGGAGATTTACCAGGATGTTGCCTGGAATGGAAAGTAGGTCTTACGAGGAAAGGTTGAGGGTGCTAGGCCTTTTCTCATTAGAACGGAGAAGGATGAGGAGCGACTTGATAGAGGTTTATAAGATGATCAGGGGAATAGAGAGAGTAGACAGTAAGAGACTTTTTCCCCGGGTGGAACAAACCATTACAAGGGGACATAAATTTAAGGTGAATGATGGAAGATATAGGGGGGATGTCAGAGGTAGGCTCTTTACCCAGAGAGTAGTGGGGGCATGGAATACACTGCTTGTGGAAGTAGTTGAGTCGGAAACATTAGGGACCTTCAAGCAGCTATTGGATAGGTACATGGATTACGGTAGAATGATTAATTTGTTCTTAAGGGCAGCATGGTAGCATTGTGGATAGCACAATTGCTTCACAGCTCCAGGGTCCCAGGTCAGTTTCCGGATTGGGTCACTGTCTGTGCGGAGTCTGCACATCCTCCCCGTGTGTGTGGGTTTCCTCCAGGTGCTCCGGTTTCCTCCCACAGTCCAAAGATGTGCAGGTTAGGTAGATTGGCCATGATAAATTGCCCTTAGTGTCCAAACTTGCCCTTAGTGTTGGGTGGAGGTGTTGACCTTGGGTAGGGTGCTCTTTCCAAGAGCCGGTGCAGACTCAATGGGCCGAATGGCCTCCTCCTGCACTGTAAATTCTATGATAATCTATGATTAATCTAGGACAAAGGTTCGGCACAACATCGTGGGCCGAAGGGCCTGTTCTGTGCTGTATTTTTCTATGTTCTATGTTCCATCATCTCGGCATCAGGGATTTTCCATCGCATCATGGAACAGATGATGGAGGGATAGAAGGGGTTCGTGTCTACGTTGACGATATCATAATCTGGTCCACAACCCCAGAGGAACATGTGTCGCGACTCAAGAAAGTATTCCGACGCATACGTAACCATGTCCTCAAGCTAAACAGATCCAAGTGCTGTTTTGGGACATCCACGATGAAGTTCCTGGGCGATCAGATTTCGCAACACGGTGTGCGCCTGGACACAGACAAAATTAAAGTCATCGAGGCAATGGAAGTCCCCGAGGACAAGAAGACAGTACTGCGTTTCCTGGGAATGGTCAATTTCCTTGGCAAGTTCATCCCGCATTTGGCCACACACACCACGGCCCTACGCAACCTGGTGAAAAAAATTAACCGCCTTTGAGTGGAAGGCGGAGCACCAAACTGAGTGGCTGGAGCTGAAAGCCAAGCTCACCACTGTACTCGTCCTTGCATTCTTTGACCCAGACCGAGAGACCAAGATATCCACAGATGTGAGTCAGGATGGCATTGGGGCGGTGTTGCTTCAAAGAGACAACACGTCATCCTGGGTACCAGTAGTATACGCGTCACGGGCATTGACACCCACTGAGACCAGATATGCGCAGATTGAGAAGGAGTGCTTAGGTCTTCTCACCGGCATCCTCAAATTTCTTGATTATGTCTATGGCTTGCCAACATTTACTGTTGAGACGGATCATAGGCCTCTGGTCCACATTACCCAAAAGGACCTGAACGACATGACGCCTCGTTTGCAGAGAATTCTGCTCAAACTCCGAAGGTGTGATTTCAATTTGGTGTACGCACCTGGCAAGGAGCTCATCATCGCCGATGCAATGTCTCACTCCGTCAACTCACCCAGTGAACCACTGGAGATCATCCAGCACATTGAATTGCAGGTACAACTGTGTGCAAGCACTCTCCCGGCAACAGATGAGAAGATCGTTCTCATCCGAGAAGAGACAGCCAAAGACCCCCAGATGCAGCGAGTCATCCACAACCTCAGCAATGGCTGGCAGAAAGGGCAATGCCCTCAATTCTACAACGTCAAGGATGACCTGACGCTGATCGACGGCATCCTGCTGAAGCTGGACAGGATAGTCATCCCGCTACGTCTCCAGAGCATGGTGCTGCGGCAGATTCATGAGGGACACCTGGGCGTAGAAAAGGGCAGAAGCAGGACCCGGCAAGCTGTCTACTGGCCAGACATCAACCAGGACATCACGGACATGGTCCTGAACTGCGAAACCTGTTAGAGGTTCCAAACAGCGCAGAGCAAGGAGACGCTCAAACCACAAGACCTTGAGACCTCCCCGTGGTCCAAGGTTGGCATTGACCTATTCCACACGAATGGTCGCGACTATATCTTAATCATCGATTACTTTTCGAACTATCCTGAGGTGCTGAAGCTGCCAGACCTCACGGACCGTCATCAAAGCGTGTAAAGAGACATTCTCACGGCATGGCATCCCGAACACCGTCATGAGTGATAATGGCCCGTGCTTCCACAGTCGAGAATGGTCCACGTTTGCCAAGAGCTACAATTTCAGGCATGTCACCTCCAGTCCGCACTATCCGCAGTCCAATGGCAAAGTCGAAAAAGGGGTGCACATCGTTAAGCAGCTCATCCGCAAGGCCTCGTTCTCCGCTTCCGACATACACCTTGCACTACTTGTGTACCGGGCGACTCCCTTGTCCACTGGCATGTCGCCAGCTCAACTTCTGATGAACAGGGACCTGCAGACAACGCTTCCAGCCATACACCTGCCCAACCTTGATCACCTCCTGGTGCTGCATAAGATGCAGCAGCTTTGCGACAGCCAGAAGCAGGGCTATGACGCACATGCCACTGATCTGGATATGCTATCCCCGGCAGACATGGTGAGGATCAAGATACCGGTCTGTTCCGGCTGTCGTTCGCCAGGCCACAGCCAGATCCTGTATCCTACGTATGGCTGATGGCTCCATTGTGCGAAGGAATCGAAGGGCAGTGCAAAAAGTTGCTTGCCCACAACCACTTTCCCCTCCATTTGCACATGTCAAATTGCCACCTCCAGACACCTCGAACCATGAGGCCACCAATCATGCCTCCCACTTGCCTGTCAGGACACCGTCTTCCCCTCCACCACCTCTCCGGTGGTTGATGAGGATCAGACGCAAGCCTCCCAAACTGGACTTATGAGCTTTTGTTTTGTTTGTTCTGTTCTGTATTCCTCAGTCAGTCACATTGGACAGACACATTCACATGTATATACATCTACAAAAAAAACAGGGGGAGATGACATGATATGCAAACATGCAACTAATGAACACTCAGAATAGGACACAACCAATGGGCAGTCAGGACACTCAGAGGTGGCATCACCACAAGGGGGCATGACATAAACACTATACAAGGGATGAGACACTCACACCCTGCCTCTTTCCACAGACAGACATCTAGAGAGTACATCAGGGTTGATCAGTAGCATCACACCCCAGCACGTGGCTTAGAGCAAGCTGGTACAGTTAGACTGAGTTACTACAGTTAGATTAGCAGAGAGTCGAACTCATTTGAGAACTGTGTTAATAGTTCAATAAACATGTTGAACTCATTTCAGAGTCTGGAGCATCCTTGAGATAAGACTGCATCAAATAGCAGCCTGTGTTATCCGAAGCAGCATAACACAACGCCGCCCAGGGACATCAATTATGAGGCAAGGCTGGAAAGTATAGGCTGTTTTCATTGGAACAGAGAATGTTTAAAGTTGACCTAGTAGACATTTTCAAAATGACGAGAGGCTTTGATCGAGAAGGCAGAGAGAATCTATTCCACCTGGTCAGTGGGTCAATAACTAGACATGATAGATTTAAAATCATTGGCAAAAGATCAAGAGGGGAGAAAAGCAGAAATGTTTTGACTCAGAGAATTGTCAAGATTTGGAACTCTCTACCCGAAAAGCGGGCAAAACCAGATTCCATGAATAACGTTGAAAAGGAATTGAACAGGTCCTTGAGCATAAGAACTTACAGGATTACGGACAAAAGCCAGGGTGTGGGACGAAACCTAACTGCATTTTCTAAGAGCCAGCACAGGCAAAATAGATCAATTGGCTTCTTGCTGTGCTGTAAGAATCTACGATTCTACGAAATGTGAAGTTAATTGTAATTTATCAGTGTCCTGGGTGCTATATTTTCACAGGCAAAAAGGTGTGTTAATGTTTCTAGCTGGTAAGGATCCGATTATATTGTGACGTGAAAGAAGGATTTACCACCGCAATATTAGAATTAATTATTCTTCATTGTGTTTTTAGGTCTCCATTCGTTAGTGTGACAGAATACTCCCTTCTGAAAAATAACATTGTTCAGCTGTGCCTGGAACTAACAACTATTGTGCAACAGGTAAGTGTTACTCACATCGAGTAGCCATATCACAAGAAAAAGATTGTGATTGGTTGCTCTTTAACCCATTATCACCACCTAATTGAATTATTTCTTCATTTACCACAATTTAAAAAAAATAAATTTAGAGTATCCAATTATTTTTTTCCAATTAAGGGGCAACTTAGCGTGGCCAATCCACCTACCCTGCACCTTTGGGTTGTGGGGATGAATTCCATGCAGACACGGGGAGAATGTGCAAACTCCACACAGATGGGGCCAGGATCGAACCCGGGTCCTCCGTGCCTCAGGCAGCAGTGCTAACCACTGCGCCACCGTGCTACCATTCATTTACCATAAATTAACACAACAATGTATTAGTCATATATATGTTGGTAGTTTGATAACTGATTGCAACACATGCACACATTGAAGGATGTACAGTCACTGACAGATGCCTGATCGAACAAAATATCAGGCATCTACAACATAAGTCAGAAATCAATTAATGATGCTTCGATGGGAGTTAATTCACGATTATCTGGAGCTCTGTCTCTGTACGAAAGGTGAATCAGAAGATTCAGAATATGTTCATGAATCAGCCTATGCTCCAGCAGCTTGTAAGCTGGAAAGAGCTCGAAGGGTTATATGCAAGCTGACACATTGGTTGATGTATACATAGTTTTATATCCATTCTTCATGGTCAATTATTTTGATTGTTCACAGGCTCTGATGTTACTCCTGCACTCAGGCATAAGTGATTTGTAATCCAGCCAGAAATATTTCCTGAGACAGCTGGATTAGTTATGCTTGAGTTGGAAAGGGTTGTGCATTAATAGAAAAATTCCACAGCCTTCAAAGGAAGACAATTTTATTTGCAATTTGTTTCTCATTGATAGTTTCCTGCATTGATTTGTAAAATGATGATGCTTTGAAACGTACCATTGAAGTCCAGTGGTGTTTTGTGCTGTGTCCTATTCTAACTCAGTCCTTTGCAGAATTGAAATTTGTGGAAGTAATTTGGAGAGATTTGAACTCATTCAGGATCTAACCACTTACACAGGGTTAAAATTGGCTCTGAGTCTCCCAGTACTGTTTGCTCCTGTTCCCCAAAGGTGGCAACTTTTAAATGCAGCCTGTGCCTCCTATGAACTGATGTTCAAAAATCTTTAAACTTCCAGAAAATGGGGTGGATGATCAAGCCTTTTATTGTTGGTCGACTGAACATTGTAGGGAATACTCACCTAATGCTCTTGATTTAAAGATGAGGGAACCTTATATTTTTAGCCTCCTGACAAATTTATTGCAAAAAAAGAAATGTGCACATGAACAAATAAATTCAACAGAAGAAAACATGAGCAATACTTCACTTTCATCAGTGCATTACATTTTTTTGGAGCCCAAAATAAATCGTTGTTAGATTCTTAGTTCTTTAAACTTTCATTAATTTTTATATCAATGCCTATGCTTAAAAATAATTTTGTGTCACCTCAATGGTTGATCTGATTGCTGTTAGCTTCTTGTATATATTACAGGTCAAAGAACCTTCTGAGCACAGAGCTGTCAATCAAATCTGTGCACAGAGACGATAGAGGATCTTGAGACAAAATCAGTGCTCAACATGCAACATACCCATCCTTGCCTCAAATATTGCATTTGCTGCCTTTTCTCAATGCAGCGGCAAATTGACTTGCGGTGTATTTCTAACAGTTTCAGTTTCTGGGCACATTTACTGGCCGCATCCTGCCGGAATTGGGTTTCCCGATGGTCGTTACACCTCAAGAGATCTAATGAGATCTTGCAAGATGTGGCGATCTGGGACCCCTCCACAATGGGCGAGATCCAGACTTGCAGACTCACTGAACTCTGCCTCTGCCAGATCTAACCGGCTCCTGCGATCTACCAGCGTTACTGAGGAGATCCCAACCGGATGCCGTTTAGCACTGGTACCCACAAACGGGAACCAGGCGGAATGACACTTGAGGAGGGGGTGGGGGGTGGGATCTTCCAGGCGATGGGAGATCCCCACGTGGTTGGTATCTGGGCATGTGGCACCCTGGCACTGCTGATGCCTCCCTGCCACAAGGCACTGCAAGCCTGGCAGTGCATTCCACCTCAGAGACCTCGGACGAGCGCCGTTCAGCAGTGGTCTCCACAAACGGCACTCGTGGTCTCCAAGGGGATACTTGGGCAGGGTGGTGCCCTGGCACACTACTGGTGCCACCTGCACAACCTGGCAGTGGCAGCCTGACAGTGCCACCTGAGTGCCAGCCTGGCACTGCCGAGGTGCGCAGGTGGCACTGGCGGGGGACGGCCAAGGTCTAGATTGGCACTGCCAAGGTGCCAAGCTTGCATTTTCTGGGCACAAGCGCACAATCTGGCCGGGGTTGCCCACTGTGGGTGTTGGGGGTGAGGGGAGTTGGGGGCAAACCGGGGACCATCCCATATCGCGTTTGAGCTGGGGGGGTGGGATGTCGAGGATTCTTTTGGGGCCTCGGCGAGATCATTTAAAAATGGTATCCCGATCGCTCTCTACAACGGGGAGATCCAGCGAGCAGAGCTCTCCATTATAAAAAACAGGGCTATGTGCGGCCTCAGCCACACGTTCCCTATTCAGGCCCCTTATTCAGCATGAGTAGCGTTGAACAGACATGTGTTTCTAAACCCGCTCTCTGTGGGATTTTGCGCCCTTTTGGGAAGATTGCGCCCAACATCTCACTAAAGCAGGGGGGCCATGGGGGCGATTCTCCGAGCCCTGCGCCGGGCCGGAGAATCGGAGCAACCGCGCCACGACGCCCCAACGCTGTCGCGCAATTCTCCGAGGTGCGGAGAATCAGCGCCATTTGCGCTGGTGCGTTTGGCGCGGCGCCGTCACGGGCCGCTGGAATCGGCGGGGTGGCCAATTCTCCGGCCTGGATGGGCCGAGTGGCCGCTCCGACACCACAGAGTCCCGCCGGCGCCATTCACCCCTGTTCGCTGCCGGCGGGAACTCTGCGGTAACGCTCGGGGGGCGGCCTGTGGGGGGGGCTCCTTCACCGGGGGGGGGGCCTCCAAAGGGGTCTGGCCCGCGATCGGGGCCCACCGATCGGCGGGCCGGCCGCTCTGTCGGCGTGCCTCCTTTCCTCCACCTGCAATGTTATAGCCCTGCGCCATTGTTGTGCGGGGCGGCCTGGGGGAGGACGGCCACTGCTCATGCGCAAGTTGGCGCCTGCCCAACTGCGAATGCGTGGGACACAAGGTGCCGCGTCTTTTACGCCGAAGCCCCGCCCCCGCAAATCGGCCCACGCCCCTGATAGCCCCAGGGAGGCCCCAGAATAGGGGTCTGGGAACAGGTGCCGACGCCGGAGTAAAAAAATAAGTGAATTCTTATTTGGGTCACCTCAAGCACCAATCCTAGCAGTTCATGTGCAGAAAGGGATTCCATTCAACTCACGTGTAGATGGTCCTGAACCCCAACATGAAGTAATGAAAACTAATGATTAAGTACATGGTGATAATAGTGATCTGGATGCTGGGGCTTTCCAGTCCAGGGTCACAATTCACTGGACTGGTGGTCAGTAAAAAGGAGGAGGGGGGAGATTGCCTTTTTTTAAGGGCCTCTAACCCCATTGGAGGCTCCCCCCAACCCCTTCAATGGATATTTGAAATCTAGTGCTAGGAAACAGATAGTTAACAGTAACTTTAAAAAAATAAAAAAATATATAAAATTTAAAAAAAAACTTTGAATTTTAATTAATTGACGCAATGTCAGTTAGAGGGGTGTAGTGCTCTGACTGTGCGATATGGTAGGTCCGGGAGGCTTCCAGCGTCCCGGATGGCTTCATCTGCAGAAAGTGCACCCAACCGGAGCTCCTCACAGACCGCATGCTTCGGTTGGAGCAGCAATTGGATGCACTTAGGAGCATGCAGGTGGCGGAAAGCGTCATAGATCGCAGTTATATAAATGTGGTCACACCCAAGGTGCAGGCAGAGAAATGGGTGACCACCAGAAAGGGCAGGCAGTCAGTGCAGGAATCCCCTGTGGTTGTCTCCCTCTCGAACAGGTATACCCCTTTGGATACTGTCGGGGGGGATAGCCTATCAGGGGAAAACAGCAGCAGCCAGAGCAGTGGCACCACGGCTGGCTCTGATGTCCAGAAGGGAGGGTCAAAGCGCAGAAGAGCAATAGTAATAGGGGACTCTATAGTCAGGGGCACAGATAGGCGCTTCTGTGGACGTGAAAGATACTTCAGGATGGTATGTTGCCTCCCTGGTGCCAGGGTCCAGGATTTCTCCGAACTGGTAGAGGGCATCCTGAAGGGGGAGGGAAAACAGGCAGAGGTCGTTGTACATATTGGTACTAACGACATAGGCAGGAAGGGGCATGAGGTCCTGCAGCAGGAGTTCAGAGAGCTGGGCAGAAAGTTAAAAGACAGGACCTCTCGGGTTGTAATCTCGGGATTACTCCCTGTGCCACGTGCCAGTGAGGCTAGAAATAGGAAGATAGAGCAGCTAAACAGATGGTGTAGGAGGGAGGGTTTCCGTTATCTGGACCACTGGGAGCTCTTCCGGGGCAGGTGTGACCTATATGAGAAGGACGGGTTGCATCTAAACTGGAGAGGCATAAATATCCTGGCCGCGAGGTTTGCTAGTGTCACACGGGAGGGTTCAAACTAGTATGGCAGGGGGGTGGGCACTGGAGCAATAGGTCAGAAGGTGAGAGCATTGAGGGAGAACTAGGGAATAGGGACAGTGTGGCTCTGAGGCAGAGCAGACAGGGAGAAGTTGCTGAACACAGCGGGTCTGGTGGCCTGAAGTGCATATGTTTTAATGCAAGAAGTATTACGGGTAAGGCAGATGAACTTAGAGCTTGGATTAGTACTTGGAACTATGATGTTGTTGCCATTACAGAGACCTGGTTGAGGGAAGGGCAGGATTGGCAGCTAAACGTTCCAGCATTTAGATGTTTCAGGTAGGATAGAGGGGGATGTAAAAGGGGTGGAGGAGTTGCTCTACTGGTTAGGAAGAATATCACAGCTGTACTGCGGGAGGACACCTCAGAGGGCAGTGAGGCTATATGGATAGAGATCAGGAATAAGAAGGGTGCAGTCACAATGTTGGGGGTTTACTACAGGCCTCCCAACAGCCAGCGGAAGATAGAGGAGCAGATAGGTCGATAGATTTTGGAAAAGAGTAAAAGCAACAGGGTTGTCGTGATGGGAGACTTCAACTTCCCCAATATTGACTGGGACTCACTTAGTGCCAGGGGCTTAGACGGGGCGGAGTTTGTAAGGAGCATCCAGGAGGGCTTCCTAAAACAATATGTAGACAGTCCAACTAGGGAAGCGACGGTACTGGACCTGGTATTGGGGAATGAGCCCGGCCAGGTGGTAGATGTTTCAGTAGGGGAGCATTTCGGGAACAGTGACCACAATTCAGTAAGTTTTGAAGTGCTGGTGGACAAGGATAAGAGTGGTCCTAGGATGAATGTGCTAAATTGGGGGAAGGCTAATTATAACAATATTAGGCGGGAACTGAAGAACATAGATTGGGGGCGGATGTTTGAGGGCAAATCAACATCTGACATGTGGGAGGCTTTCAAGTGTCAGTTGAAAGGAATTCAGGACCGGCATGTTCCTGTGAGGAAGAAGGATAAATACGGCAGTTTTCGGGAACCTTGGATAACGAGAGATATTGTAGGCCTCGTCAAAAAGGAAAAGGAGGCATTTGTCAGGGAAAGGCTGGGAACAGACGAAGCCTGTGTGGAATATAAGGAAAGTAGGAAGGAACTTAAGCAAGGAGTCAGGAGGGCTAGAAGGGGTCATGAAAAGTCATTGGCAAATAGGGTTAAGGAAAATCCCAAGGCTTTTTATACGGACATAAAAAGCAAGAGGGTAGCCAGGGAAAGGGTTGGCCCACTGAAGGATAGGCAAGGGAATCTATGTGTGGAGCCAGAGGAAATGGGCGAGGTATTAAATGAATACTTTGCATCAGTATTCACCAAAGAGAAGAAATTGGTAGATGTTGAGTCTGGAGAAGGGTGTGTAGATAGCCTGGGTCACATTGAGATCCAAAAAGACGAGGTGTTGGGTGTCTTAAACAATATTAAGGTAGATAGGTCCCCAGGGCCTGATGGGATCTACCGCAGAATACTGAAGGAGGCTGGAGAGGAAATTGCTGAGGCCTTGACAGAAATCTTTGGATCCTCACTGTCTTCAGGTGATGTCCCGGAGGACTGGAGAATAGCCAATGTTGTTCCTCTGTTTAAGAAGGGTAGCAAGGATAATCCAGGGAACTACAGGCCGGTGAGCCTTACTTCAGTGGTAGGGAAATTACTGGAGAGAATTCTTCGAGACAGGATCTACTCCCATTTGGAAGCAAATGGACGTATTAGTGAGAGGCAGCATGGTTTTGTGAAGGGGAGGTCATGTCTCACTAACTTGATAGAGTTTTTCGAGGAGGTCACTAAGATGATTGATGCAGGTAGGGAAGTGGATGTTGTCTAGATGGTCTTCAGTAAGGCTTTTGACAAGGTCCCTCGTGGTAGACTAGTACAAAAGGTGAAGTCACACGGGATCAGGGGTGAGCTGGCAAGGTGGATACAGAACTGGCTAGGTCATAGAAGGCAGAGAGTAGCAATGGAAGGATGCTTTTCTAATTGGAGGGCTGTGACCAGTGGTGTTCCACAGGGATCAGTGCTGGGACCTTTGCTGTTTGTAGTATATATAAATGATTTGGAGGAAAATGTAACTGGTCTGATTAGTAAGTTTGCAGACGACACAAAGGTTGGTGGAATTGCGGATAACGATGAGGACTGTCAGAGGATACAGCAGGATTTAGATTGTTTGGAGACTTGGGCGGAGAGATGGCAGATGGAGTTTAATCCGGACAAATGTGAGGTAATGCATTTTGGAAGGTCTAATGCAGGTAGGGAGTATACAGTGAATGGTAGAACCCTCAAGAGTATTGAAAGTCAAAGAGATCTAGGAGTACAGGTCCACAGGTCACTGAAAGGTGCAACACAGGTGGAGAAGGTAGTCAAGAAGGCATACGGCATGCTTGCCTTCATTGGCCGGGGCATTGAGTATAAGAATTGGCAAGTCATGTTGCAGCTGTATAGAACCTTAGTTAGGCCACACTTGGAGTATAGTGTTCAATTCTGGTCGCCACACTACCAAAAGGATGTGGAGGCTTTAGAGAGGGTGCATAAGAGATTTACCAGAATGTTGCCTGGTATGGAGAGCATTAGCTATGAGGAGCGGTTGAATAAACTCGGCTTGTTCTCACTGGAACGAAGGAGGTTGAGGAGCGACCTGATAGAGGTCTACAAAATTATGAGGGGCATAGACAGAGTGGATAGTCAGAGGCTTTTCCCCGGGGTAGAGGGGTCAATTACTAGGGGGGCATAGGTTTAAGGTGAGAGGGGCAAGGTTTAGAGTAGATGTACGAGGCAAGTTTTTTACGCAGAGAGTAGTGGGTGCCGGGAACTCGCTCCCGGAGGAGGTATTGGAAGCAGGGACGATAGTGACATTTAAGGGGCATCTTGACAAATACATGAATAGGATGGGAATAGAGGGATACGGCCCCAGGAAGTGTAGAAGATTGTAGTTTAGTCGGGCAGCATGGTCGGCACAGGCTTGGAGGGCAAAAGGGCCTGTTCCTGTGCTGTACATTTCTTTGTTCTTTGTTGTTGTTGTTGTATATCCCACCCCATCCCCACATTTTTTCAAGGATTTTTTCCAAGCTTCAAAGGTCAACTTCTATGCCAAGGTCTATGTTAGTTCCATACCTTCCCTGTATTGACAATGAAAATCGAAAGATCGGGTGCGATCCAACAGCCACGCTGCACCGGAGAAGCAGCTCAACCTGGCAACCTTGCATATTAGGGCAAGGTATCCATAATATTGCTTACAGGCAAGTGTTATGTGATTGAACAGTGGCTCAGGGTTTTTTTACCTTTACAACTCAACATAAATTCTTGGTCCGGATTCTCTAAAATCGCGGTCACGTGCTGATGCCGGCGTAAACACCGGAGTATTTCACACTGATGTCAACGGGCCTACTGGCCCAGCGATTCCGTGGCCCGTAGGGGGTCAGTACGGCCCCGGAGTGCTGAACGCAGCACTGGCGCCGATATGCGGCCCTGCACTGCAGGTCCGTGCATGCGCAAGGCGGCCACGCCGGGCCCGCGCAACATGGCGGAGGCACACACCGGGCCGGCGCGGAAGAAGGTAACCCCCCCCCCTCCGGAACGCGCACGCCCGCCAATCGGTGGACCCCGATTGCGGGCCTGGCCATTGTTGAGGCCCCCCCCCCCGGAGTCTTATCCCCCCCCCCCCCAAACCGGGACGGCCACCGCGGCCGCAGGTCAGAGCTCCCGCCGGGTGGAACCATGTTAGAACCATGCCTGCGGGAACTCGGCCGGTCGACCGCGGAGGATCGCCATGGGGCCTCTTTCATCGACCCCCAACCGACGACACGTCGACCCCGCACACGCGGCTGGCAGCAATTCTCCGATCGCCAGAGAATCGCGTCCCAGCGTTGGACTGGCGTCTTGGGGCGTCATCTCCAATTCTCCAAGCCGGCGCGGGCTCGGAGAATCCCGGCCAAGATGTTAAAAGTGGTATGTATCAAAACTCTGGGTAGAATTCAGATCTTCTTCCCTCTCTGTACAACACGTCATCTTAAAAGACCAGCCATGCCTAATTTACTGTACTCGTCAGTTATGTTCAGAGACATGTTGCAGGTAAATTGCCACACGCGTGTCCTCTGGGATGGAAAGCCGAGAAGGTCCTCATTCATATTTAGGTTCCAGCGCTCTGCTAAAAGAGACACTGATGTTCACACATGTCTTTCCATCTGACAGGCACATCATCAATTTACCTTCCTGCCTGAGGCAGCTCAGACAAATAGCAGGAAACGTTGAACAATTGATGTGACTCCACTCAATGCTGGTGGTAATTCTTGCATTAAGATAGGGGAAAACTGATCACCAAATTCAAAACTTTAAAATGATGTTTCTTCTCCCAGTGCTGTGGGCCAGATGTTGACTTCCTGCATGTGGAGCCTTCAGAATGTGCTCATCTGGCATTCTAAAAATAGGCTGCAACTAAATAATTTAAAATGTGCTTAGACAGTGAGGCTGACCACATATTGAGCTCTCTCTCTCTCGCTCTCTGTTACATATGCAGGGAGATTAATGTATTTGGATTGAATAAACTGGGTCACTTAAAATTTCAAAAAAACTAACCACTGCTTTCTTGTCAGGGCTTACTCAGTTTATCACTGTTTCTCTACAAATCTAACCAAAGATTTTTGTGCTGAAAGTCACGGCTGATTACCAAGATCGATTGGATTCTCTATCCCGTCAGCCCCGTTTTACAGCACGGCGTGCGCCCCCGTCGACAGCGGGATTCTCTGTTCCCGCAGCTGGTTAATGGAGTTTCCCATTGTGGCCACCCGCGAATGTGGGTGCGCTGCCGGCGATCCCATCAACGGAGAATCCCGCAGATGTCTTTTAATACGAAGAGATGGGGTAGAGTTGCCATCAGATTTAAGCATAGAGAAATGGAAAGATTAGTCGCATCTATTTGTTCATAAAAATGTAACTTCCAGTCTAGCTGGGCAGAATCTTGCAGGAGATGGAAGGGTATTCATAGAGTAATTAAGGAGGACTCCCACTTCCTCACCCCCCAGTGCACTGAGCAAGTTCCCCTTAGAGTTTGGAACTTCCAAGATTTTGGCCCAGCATCAATGAAGGAATGGCAATATATTTCCAAGTTGGGATTGTGTGTGATCTGGAGGGGAACTTGCAGGTTCTCATATGTCAGCTGCATTTGTCTTTCTAATTTTGAAGATGCTGTCGATGAAACCAGTGAGCTGCTGCAGTGCATTTTGAATATGGTACCCACTGCAGCTACCTTCTGTCAGTAGTGGAGGGAAGAATGTTTAAGGTGGTGGAGCGGCTGCCGATCAAGCTGGCTGCTTTGACCTGGATGATGTTCATCTCGTCGAGTATTAAAACTGTTTCGAATCTGTTCAACATAGCACAGTGGTAGGGACAAACAATATGAGGGAGGGTGTCCTCAGCTTGACCTCTCTACAAGGACTGATTGGGTTATGACTATTTGAAGAGAATTCAGTGACATAGCAGTGGGAGGCATTCAAAAGGGAGATTCTACAGGTATAGTGCAGGCATGTCCCCATAAAGAATAAGGGTAGCAAGGGGGCACAGTGGCTATCACTGTTGCCTCACATGCCAGGGACCTGGGTTCAATTCTGGCCTTGGGTGACTGTCTATGTGGAGTTTGCAGTTTCTCCCCGTGTCTGCGTGGATTTCCTCTGGGTACTCCGGTTTCCTCCCACAGTCCAAAGATGTGCAGGTTAGTCAGATTGGCCATGATAAATTGCCCCTTAGCATCCAAAGGTTAGGCGGGGTTACTGGGTTACGGAGATAGGGTGAGGGCATGGGCCTAGGTAGGATGCTGTTTCCAAGGGTCGGTGCAGCCCCGATGGGCCGAATAGCCTCCTTCTGCACTGTATGGAGTCAATGATTCCACACCGAATATTAAGCCCCATGGTTATCTAAGCACACAGGGAAGATGAGGCAGAAAAAAATAGTGTATGACAGTCACAAAAAAGTGTTCGATAGCCTGGAGGAAAATATAGGTGTGAAGTAAAAAATGAAATTAGGAAAGCAAAGAGAGGATGTGAAAGAATATCGTCAGGTAAAATCAAGGGAATCTCAAAGAGCAAGAGCATTATTTAGGGAAGGGTAGTGTACAAGGTGTCCCTGCCAGAGGAAAAAAAATATATCTCTGTCAAACTGGTTATTGAATAAAATTATTTTCTCGATTTTAAAAATGGATAAGGCTAGCAATGACTCATACCAAACCAGGAGGGACCTCATTATCTCCAAAGAGGGGCTAATGCCCTTTGTGACTGCCAACAATCAGAAATACGGCAACACCGTTTTCCATTTCGAAGGAAGAGCTCCAGCCAACGGAGACATGTGGCGGGATTTAATGGAAAAAGTTCAGAGTGCCATTTCGGGCGCAATTTCCTTGGGGTTTCCTGCAGGCCACGCCGGCGAGATTGCAGCCCGTATTTAACAGTCCTTAGTTCCTGCAGCTTCACGCCGGTACTGGCTGTCTCGTCAGCTGGTTCGCCAAACTCGCGCCCGGTAGCTCTCCACGAACAAGACGGAGCTGCTTTTAAACCATCCCTCACAACTCACTCACAGTCAGCATCACGCAGACCTGCTCCCCGCTTTGGGGATGCCAACGCCGTGGAGGCGAGACGGGACATTCTGTTCCTCCAGAGGGTCAGAGGACCAGCAGCAGGGCCGTCAATGCCATCTGGGAGGCAGTGGTAGCGACCGTCCGTTCAGGTGGCGAGACCAGGAGGACCGCTGTACAGTGCAGGAAGAAGACTAACGACCTCCACGTAGCCACAAGGGTAAGTGAATACGGGCTCACTGGCATCAGTTCCACCTGCTACCCCCCCTCCACTTGCTCAATAAGTCAGCGGCTGGCACCTCATACCCTCCCCACATCCGATCACCGCGCATGTGCCCCAGGACACCCAGGCACCCACTAGAACAATCCCTCCACGTCCAGATGCGGTGCCCACACATGCCACCTACCATAGACCCTCCCTAGATTCATCAAGTGGGCAGCTCACAATGCCTCCCCCCTCTGTCCCCGCAGCAGACGTTAGTGCATCATAGGCGTGAAAGGGCCCAGACCAGCGGCGGAGTTCCAGACTTCCCCCCCCCCCCCTCCGTATGAGAAACTGGTCCTGGTCATTGCAGGGTTGACTGAAGAGAAAGCAGTCACCAACAGCAAGGTTGGTTTGCAGAGGTGAGGATCCGCTACTCTTTCATGCAGATCACCTGCCTCAAGTGAGTTGTTCATGTTAGACAGAGGCTGCAGCTGTATGCCCAGGTGAGTAATTTTTTTCACTTACTCCTGTCTAGACTGCTCTCCTGCTTCCAGACAGGGGACTGGATTCTCCGTTCCTGCTGACGCCAACGTAGGATCCGTGGTGTTCCACGATGGAAAAATCGGTGCCATACCCGCACCGATCCCGTTACCGGTGCGGGGCTAGCACCGGTGGCGCGTGAAACACCCGCAGAACATGTGAAAAACGGTGGGAGAATCACCGGGTCCGTTCTGGACACGCGCAGGGCTGACAAGCTGCAGCCGCATGTACTCTTGCACCCCCCACACATGCACCGATCGCCCCCTAAAAGATGGCACCGGTTGTTCAGGATTGCACACCCCGCCCACCCGACCCCACAGCCCTCTTCCTGGCCATCCCCCACTACTGCCCCCAGCCCTGGCAGAAGCCCCCGGCCAGCGGCACGACTGTTGGACACTGTACGTACGCCCTCTTTCTCCACAGCTGCCATGCCAGGCTCACGACTGTCGAGATTACACGTGGACCGCGCCGTCGGGAACTCGGCCCATTGGAGGCGGAGCATCATGGGTGGGCCCAGTAATTAGATGCCAATAGTTGCAACTGCACGCAGTGCGATGATGCCGATCTGGAGGGGTCAGAGCATCGTGACCCGGCGTCAAACCGACACTTGCTGCGATTTCGGCGTTGAGAGCTAGTCTCCACCCGATCGCCATTCCCCATATCGGCATCGGGCAATGGAGAAACCTGCCCAAAAGGTTTCTTTTCAGGGGGAGCCGGGGAGGGGGGCCTCTTTCTTTAAGGGGTCTCTGGGGAGGGTCCCCTATTTAGGGGGCCTGAATGAGGTGTCATATCTAGATGGCCTCTGTGGGGAGGGCCCCTCTTTGGGGGGTCTCGGTGGGGGCCCCCCTATTTAGGGGCTCTCTGGGGGACAGGCAGGTAGGGTCACGCATGTCTTGGGGAATGGGAGGTCACCCAGAAAACCCAGGGATGGGGAGCTGATTTGCGATGCAGGGCGAGGCTGGCCAGCTGCGGGACCTCGCTCTCGTGGCTCGATAGCGAGATTCTCTTGGGAATCACTTGCAATCCTTGCCATGCATAAATATGCATGGCTGAGGTTTGGGAATTGCTTCTTGATTTGCGCTCTCAGCGGGAATGCAAATCAGCTGTAATTGAACTCCAGCGGG